>NW_003852428.1:14833328-14838788 GCF_000181295.1 Otolemur garnettii | reverse complement strand
AAAAAAAAAAAAAAAATATATATATATATATATATATATAGTGGAATCTTTGCAAGTTGACTCCTCAAGAGACTGTAACAGACTGGTCATACGGAGGTGGTCAACAAAAGGGACTGGGCTTACTGTACTGATAGGTACATGTGGTACATGTTTGGTCTATGAAAATTAGGTCACCTTAGGTAGGTGGTCAGTGTAAGGAGGTAATTAACTATGGAGATTCTCTTGTGTGTATCACTAGCTGTTCTTAGAAAGAATATGTGTACTTTACTGTGTCCGATTATATAAGAATAACAACCCTGTTTTTACAACCTAGATACCTTGTGGGCCAACGCCTCGTGAACTATGAACGGAAATCTGGCAAGCAAGGCCCATCTCCTCCACCTCCACAGTCGTCCCAAGAATAAAGTGGTTGTCTCAACTTCTTGACCTTCCCCTTGCCTTTACGTGTCCTTTTTTGTGGACTTCTCTCTTTGGAGATTTTTCCAGTGATCTCTCAGCATTGTTTTTAAGTTAAATGTATTTGACTTGTGTTCTCGGCATTAAGAGCGCAGCGATGTAAGGCTCTGCTACTCTTCCTTGCATCTTCTGACATCACTGCTGTCTGAGATCTGTATATGTGTAAATAGAAGTTCCTTGATCCCCTAAAACCTTGGATTAAACAGAATGTGCATTGTACATCTTTAAACAAAATGTATATTAATTTATTAAATCTAGTTGTCACTTTATTTTGGACCTGCTGTGATCTCGACAGGAAACATGCCACAGAGCAGTAGTGCACAGCAAGACTTTGCAGTGCTGTCTTGTGGAGTGCAGTTGCTGGTATTCTCACTGAGGCAACTGTACACTCTGTCTTGGCTGTTCAGACCTTACCACGAACTCAAAAGGAAACCAGTAGAAATCAGCAGTGGAGTGCCTGTGGTAAGAAAACATGAACTTTGTGCTTCACTGTCAGTTGTTTTTGGAAGTTCTTTTGTATAACACCAAAGCTGTTGTACATTTTCTACTGCCTGGTTTTTTTCATGTGTCTGTGTTTGTAATATTGTATAGTATCTTGTGCTAGGTGAGGAGATTACTTTTAATTTTGATAATTTAATATTCTTAAGTGGTCATCATTGGGCGTTGGGCTTCTGTGCTTGTTAGGGGCATGTCTGCACTTAGAAAAAAATGAAAAAGTCAAAATGAGGTTTTTTCTTAGCCCCCTACCCCGCCACAGCTATCTCTTTGTTTTTGGTAGCAGTGGCCAAAAGTCATGCAGGGTTTATAAACCTTGCAGAATAATGTCACCAACCATACTACATCATACCAGAATTAGGACATTTTGAGATGTTTGTAAAGTGTAGCTGTGGTTGTGGTTCTTGACAGCGTTAGGAAAGACTGGTTAGAACATCTAATCTTGCTAGTTAGTGTATCACTGGGTAAACATTAGGAAGTACCTTTCTCCTACTTTTTCATCAGTAAATCCCAAAGTTTCCAAAGCTTTTCGTTTACAGAATAAAACTACAAATAAAACCAACTTCATTTTATTTGCCCAGAAGGAAGCTGGCTTTGCTGGCCTTTTAACATAGGAATGTATTTTATTGGAAATGTGCTGTAAAATCTCAGAGAACTGAACACTTACAAACTTGGGTTTCCCTTATAACCAAAGCTTCACGTTAGAAGTTTAGAGAAATAGAGTGGTTGGACACATGATCCAAATATTTAATGGTAATGGTATATTGTAAGGATAGTGTTTGGTTTTGAATGATACTTTAGAAGTTCTCATAGAAAGTGTACAACATAGGTCTTTAGAAACTATACAAGAGTTTTCACATAGTATTAAAATTAAAATCCTTAGACTAAAATCTGAGGATTTTTAAAATATGAAAGTTGGCCAAATATAAGCTACTAAAATCAAGAGCAACATGTTCTGGTGGTTTAATACGTCAACATTTTTTTTCCCTAAGTAGTAAGCAACTGCTTTAAAAATATATTTTAAAAAAACAGTATCAAAAAAAATGCCGACAATAGGATTCAGTGTTACACTATTTGGCACTTTGTAGTAGCCCTTTCTCTCGTATTTGAAGTAAGATCTTTGCTAACCCTACCTCTACGCAGAAATCTAGTCCTACTGTAAAAAATTGGGAGTATTTTAAAATGTAATGCCACCTGTCATGGTGTGTTTCTATATACATTGTTCTCTTTGGGAGAAGAATATTGAATTGGACGTGGAATTAATTGTATTAATTTGGGTTCTTTTTAATTTTTGAAAGTTTGTAGATGTTTATATAAAGTCATTGGAACCATCTGTTTTAAGAGAAAGAGATCTAGGCAGATACTACAAAAGGTTAAAGACTCTTAATCTTGCAGAATTTTATGAATCTTATCAAATGTTTTGTAAGAAAACAAATCCAATAGGAATGGCAAAAAAATTGCCCTCTGTTTCACTGGCAGATAATTTATACTGTCTTACTTAACAGTCCCATGCCAGTGGAGGGGAGGTGTCAGAGACATGTTTATCCCTGACACCCTCCCTCCACTGGCACATGACTTTAAGAATTCCCCTCTAGTTTTTCAATTGTGCTTTGTCCTGTTGTTTTCAATAAGATAAATGTTTTCATAAGGAAAGCATTTTCTGGCAAAGTATTTGCTTGGGTAGCATCCAAGTTTTATTATTAACCAATAGTCTTTAAAATATTTAAAACTCCTAGTTCAGAAAGTGCTAGTATTGCTGCCCTTCTTCACATAGACTTTAAAAAAAAAAAAATCATAGTGTAGTTTTGTTTCATTTTACATTTTGAGTAAAACAATCTTCAAGAAAGTTTGCTAGGAAAGAAGACCTTTTTGCTTTATTTTTATTATTTATAAATTGAAGACAAATCAGCATTTGGGGTTAGTTTTACATGACCACTTATCAAATGGTCATAGTATGAAGTGTGCAGTTGTTCATTATTAGAAAATTATGTTTGATTTTTAAACTATTAAGTACTAATAGTTGAGATGAGGACTGAAGAAAAAATGCCAATGTGAAGTTTGTGTGTAGCTAGCCTTAAAAAAGCTCCATTTTTTTTAGGTGATTTTTTTCCCCCCTGTTCTCTGGAGAAACAATGGAGATGGGACATCTCAGTTCCAGATGTAAACAAAAATTAATTTTTATTTCAGCGTTTAATATACATGTTATTACTATGGATTCTTGTCTTGTGTTCTTTCTTTCCTGTATTCAAGTAATAGAGAATAGTTTTCTTTCAGATTATTTGATCTTAGATATGTCATTTATGTATTGACAAAATGCTATTAAAGTGTAATTCTTGAATTTAGGTTTAATTGATGATGATTTTTTTAAACAAAACAAAAAAGGAACACTGGACCTTTCTACCTTGTACTGCGTTTGCCACCATGCATGCAGGTGTGCGTGCACTCATACAGAAAGTGGTGCCAGTCTGAACACTGGCACTTTTTAAAACTTTGCAAAGTCACTTATTTTCATTTTCAGGATTCAATATTTTAAGCTCTTTACTTACTGTGAACAATTTTTTACATTGTAAAATTAAAATATTATGTTTAAAATATTCTTTTAGAATGTTAATTATTCAGTCATCAAGAGAAAACAATACTAAAATGTCTTACCACTAAAGTATTATTAAAAGCCTCATTCATGGCAATACTCTAACTTCGTTGGTTTAACTGTCTGAATTTACCTATTTAATTTGCCCCTCAATCAGATGTTTTCTTTTTGGCCTATTACTACCCTGTGGCATTTTTTAAAAATAGCCATCATTAGTAAGGGCTTCTTCTAAATAATCCCTGACAATGTCTTTGGCATTAATATAACATAAAGATAAGACAGTATATATGTTTTCATTCCTGTCTATTTTGTACGAGTGCCTCATTTTGTAGTCATGAAAGTAACATAATACCTTAAATGAAAATGTAATGACTAAGGCCTAGGGATAACTGTTGTAGAAACTAAATAGAACACTTCGTTATTTGGGATGTCAGTTTTCTATTAAACACTGTAGATACCCAGACCTGTTTTATGTGTATATATTCTAAAGTGCTCCCTTTTTTTATGTGGTTGTTTATTGCCTTTTAAGTTGAGAGAACGAAATTGAATAAAGTGAATGTTAGTTGTAGCCTAGTTTTTTGGTTTGTTTTTGCTTTGTTGCAAGATTGCTTTAAAATTACAGAAATGTACATTATTAGTGTAGTAGGTAATCCAGATATTTAAAAAAAAATAATTAGGTAAGAAAGATAATTATGTTAAATGTGATTATATCCCCTCCTTTTTTTTAAAATTTTGAGACAGAGCCTCAAGCTGTCACCCTGGGTAGAATGCTGTGGCATCACAGCTCACAGCAACTTGCAACTCCTGGGCTCAAGCAATTCTTCTGCCTCCGCCTCTCAAGTAGCTGGGACTACAAGCGGCCGCTACAATGCCCAGCTATTTTTTGGTTGCGTCTGTCATTGTTGTTTGGTGGGTCCAGGCTGGATTCAAACCCGCCAGCTCAGGTGTATGTGGCTGGCGCCTTAGCTGCTTCAGCCAAAGGTGCCCAACCTATCTCCTCCCTTTTATTTGGATTTTAAAAGTGTAGTTACAGAGGACACATCCCTCCTTCCTGTCTCCCCAACTTTAATTGTACATCATCTTCACTGGGAAGAGCAGAAGCCCCTCATCTTGTGCCCACTTCTCCACCTCCGCTGCAACATCAGAAAGTAAGAGCTTCACTTGTCTCTTTTTGATGGATACTTTGATAGTGTAAAACAGATGAAATCTATTTTACATAGTTGACTATATGTCCCAGAAGAAAAGGAAGAATTACATGATGGATTTTTGTTTTCCTCTAATTACCCTGTGAAGAAATACTTTAGCTTTAGAGACTTTCTAATTTTTCTTTCTTTTTAGGTTCAGAATTTTTTCTATGAGTTTTTTTTTCTCCCTGTCAATTACAATTTTATTTATTTTAAATGCAGGAGTGGTGGGGGAACTGTTGTTTTAACCATAGACATTTTTAATTTTTTAAGTTGAAATATTTCAGCAAAGAAAATTATGTAAAGTTTAGACTGGTCTATAGTTCCCCCTCTTTTACCCTGTAGTTTGCAGCCATTGCTTTTTTTTTTTTTTTTTTTTTTTTAAATCTTCATTTTTATTTTTTTGAGAGAGTCTCTTTCTGTTGCCCCCGGTTAGAGTATTATGGCATCATCACTCACGGCATCCTCAGACTCCTGGGCTCAAGCGATCCTCCTATTAAAAGGAACAAAATAGGGAGTTTATTAAGTATGTGAGTAATAAATACAACAGAATACTATGAGGAATCGTAAATCATGGTGCAGAAGCGTATTTGATAACATCAGAAATTGTGCTTTATTTATTTATTCTTTTTAGTTTGCAGACACTTTGAGACAGTTTCACTTCACCACCTGAGGTAGAGTGCCCTGGTATCATAGTTCACAGCAACCTCAAACTCTTTTTTTTTTTTTTTTTTT
>NW_003852428.1:14821235-14833095 GCF_000181295.1 Otolemur garnettii | reverse complement strand
GAGCCAGCAGCCTCAAACTCTTGGGCTCAAGAGATCCTCTGACCTCAGCCTCTCGAGTAGCTGAGACTACAGGCCCCAACCACAACAACTGGCTAGTTTTATAGACAGGGTCTCTTTTTCAGGCTGGTCTTGAACTCCTCAGCTCAAGCAGTCCACCTGCCTCAGCCTTCCAGTGTGCTAGGATTCCAGGTGTGAGCCACTATGCCCAGCTTTGCAGTCACTCTGGTTGCAAACATACAGTGGCACTGTGTGTGAGTGTGTTTGTGTCTTGTTTCTGGCCTTGCATGTAGTACATAGTTGAATGAGGTAGGTCATCTGCCTTCAAGGGACTCAATTAGTTGAAAAGAACAGAAGCATGAGCAAAGATTCTATAATAGAGGTGTGGGTAAAATACCACGGGGAGCACATGCATTCACTTGGGAGAGTCTGGAATACCTAGCTACTACTATTTTTTTTGGAGACTGGGTCTCAAATTGTTGCTTATGCTAGGGTGCAATGGGTGTTATCCTGAATAGTTAGGACTACAGGTACGCTGGGCTAAGACGGGGTCTCCCTGTTGCTCAGACCTGGTCTCAAGCAGTCCTCCCACTTTGGCCTCCAAAAATGCTAGGATGGAGTAAGCCACTGTCCCTAGCCTTCTTATTACTGTTTTGTATATATAAGCAACCCCTTACCCCATCCACTTTTTTAGCCTTCTGTGGTCTAGTTTCTCTCAGAACTACACTTTAGCTTCCTGTAAAAAAGAACCACACTTTTATCAAATCATCCAAATGTAAACACTAGGTAGAAGTCCCTTTTGCATCATTTTCCATTGCTTTATCTTTTTGAAATTTCTTCCTTTATACATAGAACAATGCTTGGGTTTTTTTGCTTCTCTACGTTTATTCAGTAATTCTTTAGGACATACCAAAAGAAGAGAAGCTTCATATCCATCAGTTCATTCTACCAACTGTCCACTGGTCTGATGGAGCAGAGTAGGGAGTCTAGAAATAGACTCACCCATGTGTGGATAGCTGATTTTTGACAAAGATTCAAAAAAGCCTTGAAAAAATGGTGCTGAAATGATTGGATACAAGATGTAAGGTTAGGCTTGGCGCCTGGGGCTCAAGTGGCTAAGGTGCCAGCCTCATACACCTAAAGTGGCAGGTTCAAATCCAGACTGGGCCCGCCAAACAACAGTGACAGCTGCAACCAAAAAATAGCCAGGCGTTGTGGTGGGTGCCTGTGGTCCCAGCTACTTGGGAGGCTGAGGCAGGAGACTTGCTTGAGCCCAGGAGTTAGAGGTTGCTATGAGCTGTGATGCCACAGCACTCTACCCAGGGCGACAGCTTGAGGCTCTGTCTCAAAAAACAAAACAAAAAAAAGATGTAAGGTTAAAAACACATTGATCTATATCTTAACCACATGCAAAAATTAAACCTAAAATGGGTTATAGTTCTAAATGTAAAACCCTGAACTTGTAATAGAAAACCAAGGGAAACATATTTAGCCTTGGGTTAAGCAAAGACTTCATAGATAGAACAGAAGCAGTCTATGGAGGAAAATACTGATGAATTGCATTTTATCAAAATTGAAAACTTCTTGAAAGATACCACTAAGAGAACAAAAAACAGAAAACATACAGTGGCAGAAAGATTTGTAAAACATTCCTGATAAAAGATACAGATCTATAATATATAAAGAAATCTCAAAACTGAATAATGAGCAAACCCATTTACCCATTTAAAAAATGGGTAAAATTCCAACAGATAGGATATTTGCTAAAAAAATAAAAAATAAAAATTGGGCAAAATATTTAAACAGGTATAGATTACAGATAAGCACATGAGATGCTCAACATAATTAGTCATATGAAAATGCAAATTAAAACCACAGTGAGATACCACTATTAGAATGTCTAAAATTGAAAATACTGATGTACCATGTGTTGGGGAGGATGTGGAGAAACTGGAACTGGCATACTTTGCTGAAGGGAATATAAAGTCATACAACTGTTTTGGAAAACAGTTTGGTAATTTCATGTGTACTTAATACTAGTTACCAAGAGAAAAGAAAGCTTTTGTCCATGGGGAGACTTGGACTTAAGCGTTCATAGTAGCTTTATTTTGTAATAGCCTAAAGCTGAAAGTAATCTACATAGCCATTCACAAGTGAATGGATAAGCAGGCTGTGATTATCCATATACTGGGATAGCATTTAGCAACAGAAAGGAATTAACTGTTGATATATACAACATAGACACCTCTGAAAATAATTAGGCCATGCAGTATGATTTTACCTGTAAAAACTTTCAGAAATTGCAAAGTAATCTATGGAAACCTATAGAAAGATCAGTGAGGGTGAGGCTTGAAAGGGAGAGACTTGGAGGGATTTCTAAGGAGCACAAAGATATGTGGATGATGGATGTGTTCATTATCTTGATGTGGTTCTAGTTTAATATGTATGCATAGGTCAAAACGGCAAATTTTACACTAAATTTGTATGATTTATTGTAAATTATGTGTCAGTTTTTAAAAGTATTGCTTTGTTCCTAATATGTTCTTGTAAAAGACTACCTTACACCTTGTCTTTCCTTGAAGTACTACCTGGATTTTGACTGATGACTTTTATTTCCATTTCACCAAGAAGGTAGCAGCAGTGTCACAAATTCACAGCACGACACCTACCTACTCTCTCACCTGCACCTGTCCTGGCCACCTAACTGAGCTCCTAACAGGCTGTGCCATGTCCCCTCCACCACGTGCCAGCCCTTGATGTAGACTGCAGTGCAAGAGGATCCCCTGAGCTGCTTGCAACTATCCACCCTCTGTTGGTTCAGTTAGATTTCATGGCTCTGGCCTGCCCAAGTATACTGCTCTGCAGTTCTTCCTTCTGGATCATTCACACATTGCTGTGATTTCTTCCACTAAAAACTGTTAATCCCACTTTTGTCTTCAATTGCTATGTTTTACTTTCCTTTTTAACAAACACCTTAAGAGTTATCTGTATCTATTGTACCCATTTTTCCTCTCTCATTCTCTTATGACTGTTCCAATTAGGTGTTCACTCCAACTACAGTTGAATACTCCTTAGCTAAAATACTTGGGACCAGAAGTATTTTGGATTTCAGTTTTCTTTGAATTTTGGAGTATTTCTGTCTGGTTGAGCATCCCAAATCTGAAATGTTCCAATGAGCATTTCCTAAAGTTTCAGATTTGGGGTCATTTTAAATTTTGGATGCTCAGCCTGCGTTTCATTGGAATTGCTCTTATAGAGATCACCAATGACCACATCTAAATATTGTGTTTAATTCTCACGTCTTATCTTTCTTATCCCATCTGATATGGTTGAACTCTCTCCAGTGAAACCATTTCTCTTGGCTGGTAGAAACTTACACGCTCCTTATTTTCTTCCCATGGGTCTGGACTCTTACTTTTAAACCTTGGCTGGCTCTATCTTGTCTTCCAGCCTGTTGACTTGGTTTCCTCAGTCTCATGGCTTTAAAGATCACTACCAGGCAGCGCCCATAGCACAGTGGTTACGGCAGCAGCCATATACGCTGAGGCTGGTGGGTTCAAACCTGGTCTGAGGCAGCTAAACAACAGTGACAACTGTAACAAAAAATAGCTGGACATTGTAGCAGGTGCCTGTAGTCCCAGCTACTTGGGAGGCTGAAACAAGAGAATTGCTTAAGCCCAAGAGTTTGAGGTTGCTGTGAGCTGTGACACCATGGCACTCTATGGAAGGTGACAGTGAAAAAAAAGATCACTCCCAAATGTAGACAGATATATTCCATCTTCCTCCCCTGAATTCCAGGCATGTATTTGTACTCATCTATGTGGACATCTTCCAGACACCTCAAACTTAGGTTCAGACATTTACCCTAAACCTGCCATTTCCTCAAACTTGTGCATCTCAATTACAAAGCAAAATTGGATGGATTAAGTGGCTAACTCAAAAATGTTGGCAAAACCGTTGACGCTTTTTCCCACGCCATATCCAATCTGATCAAATCTTTTATCTTAAAAAGAATCTGGCCATGTCCACTGCTGTTGTCCTGGCACTGTTACCTGTATTTCTCCTGAGCTTGCTGACTCTGCCCTTGCTCTTTTTTCATTTTTGACCTCCATCCATAGTGTTCCTGTTGAGCCGTGTCAGATCCTATCAGCACTCTGTTCCAAACCCACACTCAGCATCTACAGTGGTCTTCAATGCTAGGCAAGACACGTGGCATCCTTTTCCTCACTACTCTGACCCCATCACCTGTGTTTACTTTTTTTCGGGTCCTCCCTGCCCTGCTTCCAGAACATTTTGGACCTCAGGACATTGACACTTATTCTTTGTCATGGCCAAAAGAAAAAAATGCTTTTTTTTTTTTTCTTTTGAGACAGGGCCTCAAACTGTCCCCCTGGGTAGAGTGCCATGGCACCACAGCTCACAGCAACCTCCCAACTCCTGGGCTCAAGCGAGTCTCCTGCCTCAGCCTCCCAAGTAGCTGGGACCACAGGTTCCCACCACAAAGCCTGGGTATTTTTTGGTTGCAGCCGTCATTGTTTTGGTGGGCCTGGTCTGGATTCGAACCCACCACCTTAGGTGTATGTGGCTGGTGCCTTAGCCACTTGAGCCACAGGTGCCGAGCTGGCCCAAAATTCTTTATTCAGGTGCCCCTCAACCTCATTTCTTTACTGAAGTATCATTCTCAATGAGGCTTATCTAAAATTGCAGCTACTAGGACATTACTGTCACCTTTCCCTGCTGTACTTTTTCTTTTGTACTCCTATAGTTTACCTTTTTTTTATATTTGCATGTTTTCCCCACTTGAATGTAAACTCCAGAGGTTTTAAAAGAACAATTGCAACTGTATTTCCAGAATAGTCTCTGCTACATACTTGGTAGTAAGTGTTGCTGGGTAATTAAATAAATGACGAATTCAGAATCAAAATAAGTATGTATAGCTAAAATAAAACCTGAAAGTCTGGTTCCATTCTCCAGAGGCAATTGCTGTTAATAGGTTTGTTTATGCTTCCAGGCAGTGTTCTGGATAAGCATACATTCACAGGAGCATTTATCACAATAAAAGTATCATACTACACATAACCATTGTCATCTTGGTGCTTTTGTTCATGTTATATTCTAGGACCTCTTTGTTATCAAGCAATAGGCTCTACAGAAGTGTGGCACTGGCTTTTTGAGGAAAGAAGAGCTTTTTTCCAAGTCAACCAACATGGAGACTGGAGGCCAGCTGAAACCTGTCTTCCTACTCTGGCTTAAGGGCAGTACTTTCATTAGAAAAGTACTGGGGCAGGGGCAGATTCTGGGATTAGCAGGTGATTGGGGGAAGGAAAGAAGAGGGTGACTGGAAAGTGTTCTTTGCAATTAATCTGTTAATGTGGCCTCATGGGTTGCATGTACAGACTGAGGGGAGTTAATAGGAAATGTGGGGCAGAAATTCAGACCTGACCAAGCTCCTTTTCCCTTAAGACTCCAGTTGGCTTCCGGCGCCTGTGGTTCAAGGAGTAGGGCACCAGCCCCCATATACCGGAGGTGGTGGGTTCAAACCCGGCCCGTGGCCAAAAAAAAAAAAAAATTCCAGTTGGCTATATTGGTTCTAGGTTTCTAACTGATTTCAGCCAGTTTTTTTTTTTTTTTTAATCTCCAGTGGAGAGAGGTTTTTATTTTTTTTTTTTTGTTGTTTCTTATCTGCTATCCTGTAAGCTCAAGACTTTCTGCTAGTCATTGGTTTCTTTTAACTCTTTGAGGCATGGTTTCAATACATAAGTAGCTACTTCATTTTCTTTTTTTAATTCTAGCTGTATTGTATTCTATTGTGTGGACAGACCATGATTTAAGTTTTCCAAAAGACAATTAGCCCATTTAATTACATGCTATAATAAACACTTTTGCCTGAATTCTTTTTTATACTATTTCTGTAGGATAAATTCCTAGAATATTGCTAAGTCATCAAAAAATCTTTTTGTGCTAAATTGTCCTGTTGATGGAAAAGAAGCCATACTCTGTAAAATAATTTAAAGAGGTCTATTCTGGAAGGGAGATTAATGCTTTGGCCCCCAAAGGTGGGGACATCTCAAAGCAGATGGCTTACAGGTTATATAGGTGGGTTTAAAGATTCTTTTGCTGTCAATTGGCTGAAAGAGGCTCAGTCTAGTAGATCAGGAGTCCATGAAAAGGAATGCTAAGTTAGATAAGGGTTTGTTGGGCAGCACCTGTGGCTCAGTGAGTAGGGCACCAGCCCCATAGACCCAGGGTGGTGGGTTTGAACATGCCTCGGCCAAACTGCAACAAAAAATAGCTGGGTGCCTGTAGTCCCAGCTATTCGGGAGGCTGAGGCAAGAGAATCACCTAAGCCCAAGAGCTGGAGGTGGTTGTGAGCAGTGACGCTACAGCACTCTACCAAGGGTGACATAGTGAGACTGTCTCTAAAACAAAATTTAAAAAGGGTTTGTTAATTAGAGACAAACTACAAGACAGTATGCCCAGACTCAAGTAGTTTATTGTGTATGTTGAGGACTTGAAGTTATGTCCGGCATAGCCTTGTACTGTACGTTAATGACTCACAATGGACACCTCTAAGAAGGGAGGGACAGGATCAAGCATGCCTGATGTTTGAGGAGATCCCCTTGGCTACGAGTAGGTCCAGTCAGCTGCAGGGCATGGGGGGAGAGCCTTAAGAGTTTTAGTTCACATCCTGAACAGTGTAAGGGATTCCTGTTTTCATACTGTCATCAGCAGTGTAAGAGATTTGTTTTCATACTGTTATCAAACTTAAAGTGACTATTTTCAGTTTTTGCTAGTGCTGTCAATCTGGAAATATGCGTGTGTATTCATGGGGTGGGTGTGGACCCAAAGGCAAAGATCGAAATCAGGCACACACACACACCAGGTCCCTGGTGGGACAGCTTCTTGTGACTCACGTGGTTCTCCCGCTTCCTGCCTGGAGGTGAACTAGGGGAGGCAGTCTGGAGCCTTGTCCACACCGCAGCGGCCAGGGGGACGCCCCTAACCCCACGCTTGCACCTCACTGGCCGCCCTGGTCTGCATCCACCAGAATCCAAATTTCCCCTACCCTTCGACTTATATTTGTCATCAGTAAATGGTTTGTTTCCCCCTAGACTCAGATTGACTCCACTACCCTATCTCACTTAGGAAAACAAGATAAATAGAATATTTAGCCGGAAACTGCCCATCGGAGACCAGAGGTCGGCTGAGAGGCGGTTTGGGCAATGGTAGCCGCGAGGAAGGAGACGCTGCGGAGAAGCTGCTGGGGCCGCGGGGTCCGGGGCCTCGTGCTGCCTGCACCGCCAGCCCCGACGACCCCAACGGCTTTCTTGCCAAGAAGATGCGAGTCACCTCGCTTCCAGGCCTCATGTAGCTACAGTAAAAGCAAAAGGGAGTCCTTTGCCAACTCGCGGCCCCCATTCGGTTGCGGAACAGTGAAACGTCCAGCTCGCGCTGCTTTCAACCACCGGTTAGCAGCCGAAGCAACGCGGAGCCCGACTGCGCAGGCCCATCCCCTCCCGGCTCCGCCCCCCGCCTCGATCCTGGGCGTGTGTGCGTGCGCGGGCCAGGGGGCGGGGCCTGGCGCGTCCCGGTTGCCTGGATACCAAGGAACAATACTAGCGGCGGCTAGGGCTCGCGAGCCAGAGGGCTTGGGGTGTCGCTAGACCGGCGGTTGGCCCCATTTCCCGAGGAGGCCGAGGAGGCCAAGGAGGAGCGGGTAAGAGCTCCTGCCCGTCTTCCAGGCCCTGCGAAGTCGGCCCCATTCTCGGGAGAGGGCGGGCGGCCCTGGCCGGGGACGCCCCAAGCTGATGGGCTGCGCCTCCTCTCCGCAGCACACCTGGATTCCCCCCAGCCCGGTCCCAGTCGGCAGAGAGCGATGCCGCTTCCCGACACCATGTTCTGCGCGCAGCAGATCCACATTCCCCCGGAACTGCCGGATATCCTGAAGCAGTTCACCAAGGCGGCCATCCGCACCCAGCCTGCCGACGTGCTGCAGTGGTCCGCGGGGTAAGAGCCCCCCGGCAGCGCTCGGCGAGCCCCGCGAGCCTTCCTGTCCCCCTCGGAGCGCCAGGCACCACATGCCCCCAGCGGTGCCGGCGTCCGCTCCTAGGTGTCCATCTAGGGGCCATTACGGTCTGTTGATCACAGGGGCCGGAGACTTGTAAAATGCTCACTTACATACCAAGTAATGGCCACTCCGTGGATGAAGAGCGGTATTGTGACGATATAGACCAAAACAAAGCAATTGCTTGGGTTAAAAACTTTCTGTATTATGTTAAAAAATCACACTATTACTGTCACTTTACCTGTGAACTAAGATTTTTACAAAGAGGAATCTTTTAGCTGTGTTTGTGGTCCACACAGAATGCTCCCAGAGTTATGTACCTACTGGTTAAGTCTATTAGAACCACATCACGGGCTTGGTGCCTGTGTACAGTGGTTACGCTCCAGCCACATACACGGAGGGTAGCGGGTTCCAACCCGGCCCAGGCCTGCTGAACAACGGCAACAAAAAAATAGCCGGGCATCGTGACGGGCGCCTGTCGTCCCAGCTACTTGGGAGGCTGAAACAAGAGAATCGCGTAAGCCCAAGAGTTGGAGGTTGCTGTGAACTGTGATGCCATGGCACTCTACAGAGGGTGACATAGTGACAATCTGTCTCAAGAAAGCAAAGAACCACACAACGAAGATCATACCGAGGTTATCCACCCATGGCTACTAAGGACAAATAAACTCTTCCTAACAGATTCACAACGAATAAACCTGCCCACTTTCTTGCCACAAACATCCCAGTCCTTTCCAGGACCAGACATTCATAATGTTAAAATTACAAGTCAACTGGCCTTAGAAGCAGTAAAGTAAGTCCTTTCGATTTTACAGAAGGGTTCTTTGCCCCTTTTTAGTAACTAGACATAGAACAAAAGTTCGCTTTTTTGATGACAAGTCAGTATAGGTGTATACTTAAATATTTGAGTCACCAACAGGTCATATCTTGTTGACTTTCTCTAAGCATGTATAATCAAGATGAATTTATTTCCTTTGGCTGCTGTAACATTTCCACGAAACAAGATTTAAAACAGCAGCTGTATATCCTTACAGTTCTGGAGGCTAGAAGTCCAAAATGAGTTTCAGAAGGCTTCAGTCAAGATGTTGGCAGGGCTTTGCTCTTTTGGGTGATTCTGGGGAGAGTCCAGTCCATTTCCTTGCTCTTTTCAGGCTCTGGAGCTGCATTCCTGTACTCCTTGGTAAATAGCTACTTCCTAAATGTTAAAACCAGTGTCTTCAAATCTCCCTTTGCCTCCTCCCTCTCCTTAGGATACTTGAGATTACATTCAGCAGCCATCCAGATAATTAAGACAATGTTCAGATCTACAATCCTTAATCAACCTGCAAAGTGCTGTTATCATATAAAGTAACATCAACAGGTTCCAGGGATTAGGACCTGGATGTTTTGGGGGCTGTCGTTTAACCTACCAACAGAGCTATTGGTCAACCCGTTGCTTATCTTCTGAGAACCACTTTTCTCAGTTGTTTCTGAAAGATTCTTTCAAGGTTCTTATTTAAAAAAAGAGAGATGGCTTCTAGTTTTAACCATTATTCAAGCCTAATTAAAAGGCAGGATTTAGGCTTGGCACCCATAGTTCAGTGGTTAAGGCGCCAGCCACATCCACAGGGGGCTGGCAGGTTTGAACCGGGCCTGGGCTTGCTAAAACAACAATGACATCTACAAAAACAGCAACGACAGAAAAAATAGCCAGGCGTTGTGGCGGGCGCCTGTAGTCCCAGCTACTTGGGAAGCTGAGGCCAGATTCAAACTCGCCAGCTTTGGGTGCATGCGGCCGGCACTGTCACCACTGTGCTACGGGGCACTGAGCCAGAGGATCCCCAAACTATTTCCATGCCCCCTTTGATCCCCAACATAAGCAGCAATATCAGTGACCCAGAAAAGAACACTTAAGGGGGAAAATACCAGGCAGGAAGGTGGGAGAGAAGGTGGCACCGGACATTCCCTGTGTCATCTGCAAATCTAGGCTGTCAGAGCAGGACATGGAGAAATGCTTAGGGTTAAGCACCTCAGAGAGCAGCAAGACCAGGAAGACGGAAGACAAGCCCAGACTGTGAAGAGCAGGACGACTGTATCATGACATCGCACTTAAATCACTTCCAGGGCCCAGAATCTTCCCCTGCCTTTAGGGACATTGCCCTTGTAGCATGTGCTCAATAAGAATAGCACATGGTCAGCCGGTGTGAGTGCTGGCTCGCTCTTACTCAGCACTCCTAGGAACCCTACAGTTGAGACTCTCACTACCCTACTTCGCTGATGGGGAAACGGGGCAGTGCAGAGAACTAAATGGAGGAACCGGAACTGAAGCCAGTGCCGGGGGGAGGGGGGCGCTGTAGGCTCCTTTCTCATCACTGCGGTTTTCCTGGGTTGTGAGAGAAACTGCCTTGTATAAGGGGCTCTTTGTGTATTGATGAGCCTTCAGAATTATTATTAGAATTATTGTTGTTATTATTAGTTATTTTTCAGCTTTGTCGAGAGGAGATCCACTTCCTGTAAAGGACAGAATTGAAATGCCCGTGGCTACCCAGAAAACAGACACAGGCTTGACTCAAGGACTCTTGAAAGTTTTGCACAAGCAGGTATAGGAGGGTCTTTGTCATCAGTGCACTGTCCCTGCACCTTTCACGGCCTGGTGGTAGAGCAGGCTCACCACATAAATCCCTGACAGAACCGCCCAGCCCTCCCCGGGAGCCCTGCTTTCCCTGCCAGGAGCTTCAGAGCTTACTCATGAAGGGGTATGTTGTACTCAGTGGGCTTTCTCTAGGCTTATTTAAGCAACCCCAAATAGCTACTCATGAATTGATTCTAGAAAAGTGAAATATAATTTTCTTTTAAAGACAAAATTAAGATGATGTTAGATTCTGATGGACAAGAAATACAAAATTCCAGAATTCAGTGTTATAATTCCCCATTTGTAGTGTGCATTTATAAAAGTTGTGCACATCCTGAATTTATAAGCTGCCATCTTCATCCGAAGATAGAGTGGCCCTTTTGCACCCCACAGTGGGAAGTGGCTTCTGGCTTCCAGTTCTCCTGAGAGCCCAGTACATATTCATTTCAATGCTCTTTTTTTCTTCTAAGAAATAAAATGTTGCTGAAAAGGAGCTGGCGGCCACCTTCCCTACCTGCATGTCCCTCCTCAGCTCTCCCTCCCCAGGCCCGACACAAATCACTTGTCATGAATTTAAAGGTCATCTTCCCCTGCTCGGGTCGGTTTTGGCATGTGTTTAAGTATTGACAAACTATATTGTTTCACAGGTTTTTAAAACTGATGACATGAATTGTGTCCTACTATGTTTTCTAAACAGTGTAGCCACAAGCAGTATGTGGAATTAGCAGATCTGGAGCAGAAGTGGAAAAATTTGTGCCTGCCAATAGAAAAGTTCAGAGCTCTCTTACAACTGGATTCCTGTGAAAAAAGAATCGAGTGGATAAAATTTTTAGCGCTTGGATGTAGCATGCTTGGTGGGGTATGTACCTATAAATAGCGTATTAGTAATTCCGTGTAATCATGGGCCTGGCTTAAAAGTAACTTAGGTTTCAGTAACTAACACACTTCATTCCTTTAGTACCCATCTGAGAAAAGGAGCTGGGGACTACCCGTCAAAGTAGAGGCCAGGGATGTTGGATTTGGTTATCACACATTTGTGTGAACCTGCAAAATCCTGTATTTAAAATTAAATAAATCAAATCTACTTTAAGAATCTAATTTTTTTTTTTTTTTTGAGACAGAGCCTCAAGCTGTCCCCCTGGGTAGAGTGCCGTGGCATTACAGCTCACAGCAACCTCCAACTCCTG
>NW_003852428.1:14800944-14821139 GCF_000181295.1 Otolemur garnettii | reverse complement strand
TGTTTGGCGGGTCCGGGCTGGGGATTCGAACCCGCCACCTTAGGTGTACGTGGCTGGCGCTTGAGCGGGTTGAGCTATGGGCGCCGAGCCAAGAATCTAATTTTTAAAACAGAAAAAAGGAAAAGCAGTTTCCCTCCCCCCCAGAGGCCTGTTACATTTTCAGTCATATATTTATTTTAATTTACAGAAATTAAATACTTATGAATACTTCAGTTTTTAGAAGATGTTAACAGTAGAAGAAAGATATGGATAGTATTAAAATATATTTAGGTTTTAGAAGAGAATACATCAACGACTTTTTAAAACTATGTGTCCGATAATACCCGTCTTCCTTGTCTGTGAAAAAAGACAAAGTTATTTTCTACTTTAGTTAAAATCTGTAATTAATAACTCTTTGATACAATGTGGTTTTGCTGATGTTAAAGTATAATCCGGATGATTTAGGAATAAGACATGGATGATCCTCCAACGCGTGACGTGATAGAGTTTGTGAACCTAGGTGGTCAGGTGAGGTAGGCCAAGGTTGTGGTGGGGATGATGTTGGCAGAACTGTCTTTGGAAGTCTAGAATCTCTCTTTTCATCTACAGTGTTTGAGTTGGGCTGTGAGACATGGAGGTAAGTGAAGGAACAAGGTAAGTTAAGCTTATGAAGAAAGAGGGTTAAGGAGAGAGACGTGGCTCCTTCAGTGCATAGGTGAAGTGTTTCATCTCACTGCCCCCAGTCTGGGGACCCCAAATACATAACTAGATAATTCCTAATCCTTGCTTTATGGTACACACTCATCTATGTATCCATGCATAAGCCTCTTTAGTTCAATTTTAATTTTTAAAAATTACTCGATATGGCCAGACATGGTGGCTCATGCCTGTAATCCTAACACTCTGGGAGGTTGGACAGGTCAATCCCCTGAGCTCAGGAGTTCAAGACTAGCCTAAGCAAGAATGAGACCCTATCTCTACTAAAAAAAAAAAAAAAAAAAAAAAGAAAGAAAGAAAGAAAGAAAGAAAGAAAAGGTGGGTGTTGTAACAGGTGCCTGTAGTCCCAGCTATTGGGGGCAGGCTGAGGCAGGAGGATCACTTAAGCCCAAGAGTTTGAGGTTGCTGTGAGCTATGACACCAGAGCACTCTACCCAGGGTGACAGAGTGAAACTGTCTCAAATTAAAAAAACCTGCTGAATATGATAAACACTCAGGAGCTACCCCACGGGGTCACTAACACAGTGACAGGGACTTCACTGCAGTGTTCCCCTCTCATGTCCTGTCGCCCTGCCTGGCAGCCTGAACAGCGCCTGTCCTGAAACCTGTGCTTCCTCTTCCCTGGCCTTGTAAAAAATACTTTCATCTATACCCCGAGAAATACATTACTGAGTTTGAGTTGGTTCTGATGTGAGGAAAAGATAATTGTTAACAGATCTTTTGGGAGTTCTTTCACTCCAAATCGTAGTGCTGTATTTGCTGGTCTGTATCGTTACAGACCACTGTAGCGCCCTCACTTCCTCTGTGTGAACACAGCACAGCTTACTGGTTCTCTCAGTGGCCCTGCTGGGAAGCACTGTAACCTCAGTGAAGTCTGGTGTCAGGCTGGTGGCTGTGTCGTGAGCACTGGTTCTGCTGTGTGACTCCCCAGAGGCAATGTCGGTGATTCCGTCAGCTCTGGGCCAGCTGTGTCAAGGTCTGGACACTGGCAGACCACCTTCCATCCAGCAGTGAAGACAGGCTCAGTAACACCACAGAAGTGTCTCAGGGATATTATTGGGAAAAACAGAGACAAATTTAATTATTGGGAGACTTTTTCATGTCTCTTTGCTCATGTGGAACTCTGAAATCCAGATTTTAGTATCTCATATTTGAATCAATGTTTATGGTTTCTGCTTCTAACCTTAGTTGTGAAAATTTGATCAATGATGATAAAGAGTAGAATAATTCATGTTTTGGGATCCATCTTTGTAATTTCTAGCTCCCTAATCACATGAAAATTAAGCATTAGATTTAAAACAAAACTAGATCTAGTTTGGACCATCAGGTCTTTTATCCATGTACAAAGAGTGACGCTAGATGGAGACATTTGGTTAAGGATGGAGCTCTGGGCTGGAGACCGAATGCTAGGGAAGGGCCTTCCCAGATAGCATGCTGTCTTTTGTTTTCTTCCTATGATATGTTACCTCAATAGTAAAAAACAAATTTACACCAAGAAGAATATATGTGGGTCACTGTGGGTTTCTGCCTGTCTCCTAACTGAAGCCACTGTTGGCAGGAGGTCTCACTGTTTGCCCTTGACCCCTTCCGGAGGTGCCGATGGCCTTTCCCTGGTTGTGGTAGCCATAGCTACCTCTGGTCTGGTCCAGTGTGGCCCTCCGGCTCAGGGGTCAGGTTCAAGTGTGAAAGCTGATCCTCTTCTCCCCCAGAGGGATGTGAGGCTGGCCTGGGGTTTATGTTTACTGCAAGAGGTACCCCCAGCCCCACAGCAGCTGGGCGTGTGTTGAAACACACATCTCAGTGTACCCGTGTGGCTGGGAGGCACGGGCGAGCCAAGCTCCGTGGGCAGGGTGCATTGTTGATGGCACGCTGGGCCTGGGCAGCTTGGAGGTGCACCAGGAACACAAAGCTATGAATTCAGGGAAGTGTCTGTTCATGTAGTTTGACATCATGGCATTTATTTTTATGCACTAAACAACCTTCAAAAGGGAGGACGTAACGAAGGGCAGTGGGAGGGTGAGGAGTACCTCGTGATGGAGCCTGCTGACATCTTCATGGAGGACACTGCGAAAGTGGCCTCCAGCAGCATCCCTGTGAACACCGTGGGTGCTGTTCCTGCTTCTTCGTCCGGGGGTATTTGCATGGCTGTGGCAGGTACATACTCTGTGCTCTTAGGTTTCTCTTGGAAATCACTGTAGTCAAATAATGAAGTTTAAGCTCTAAAAAGCAGGAAACTTCTGCTTAAATTTCTGAGTTATATGTGTCATTCATTTATTCTTTCATTCCTTCATTCCACAAATGTTTACCAAGTACTACATTGAGCTGGAGCCTTGTTTAAGTGGTGAAGGCTCTGTTCTAAGTATTGAACAACAACAACAAAAATCTGTAGGTGGCGCCCATAGCGCAGTGGTTAGGGCACTGGCCACAGACACAGAGGCTGGTGGGTTCAAACCCGGCCCAGGCCAACGATGACAAGTGCCACAACAACAAAAAATAGCCAGGCGCTGTGGTGCGCGTGCCTGTAGTCCCAGCTACTTGGGAACCTGGGCAAGAGAATTGCTTAAGCCTGAGCGTTTGAGGTTGCTGTGAGCTGTGATACCATGGCACTCTACCCAGGGTGACAGCTTGAGACTCTTGTCTCAAAAAAAAAAAAAAAAAAGTCCCTGGAGTCTTGGAGCTGACGTTCTGTTATAGACTGATAGACCGGGAAGCCCTGAACGCTGCTCCAGCTATTACATCGGAAGTTGCACGTCTGTGTGGATGTGGAGGGCATAATGGGCAGTGCCAGCAGGCGAGCACGGTGTCGACGGTGCTGTTCTCTCCCGGTTGTCTTGGTGTGCTTGCCTGGTGAAATGATCGCATTTTGTGTTGTGACTTTTATCTTTACATTTCTGCCATGCCATTGATGATCCTAGGCATTAACACTGCAGATCATAATGTCTTGTTTAGTTTTTATGCACAGCGATCTCTTTTCTAAAACATAAAATCATGAACTGAGTCTTCCATCACCACACACACACTGGCAGAGGCCGTCCGCAAAACAAGTAATGATGACTTTAGTCAGACTTTTAAATGCTTTCGGACTTTATTAATCCCAGGAGCGTCTTTCTCTGTTTACAAATGCAAGTGTGTGTCTAATACAGTTTTCCATGGGAACCTACTGCTTACACTGGGCATAGTTTCTACAGTTCCTACCATGTGCTGGAACGTTCAGGGCCCTCTCACGTGTAGTCTCTCTAATCCTCCCAAGAAGGTACTGTGCGCCGAATTGTAATTCAGCAGCTGGTGCGTAATGGTAGATAGGGGTGACTTGGAAGTGGGGGATGGAGGGGCCCTCTCCTGGTACCTCTGTAGTCCTAGGGGTGTGCAGTGCACATAGTGGGCCCACCAGAGTTTATACTGGCAATTTCCTGTCTGAAGAATAACAACTCCCAGGGGTTTTCATTAGTATTGTTTTGGGTCCTGAAATGATTCAAACCCTAGAAAGCAGCCTCCTGACAACACTCACCTTGGTGTTCCTGGAGCACGGCCCTTAGAGCTGTCTGCAGCTTCTCACACTGGGTATCTTTGACTACTGCTGTACGCTGTTGTCCCAAAATGACAGCCACCTGTCCCAGTGTCAGTGGCTGTATCTTGGCGTACTCCCCACTGCTTTCCTTTGTGGTTCCCCAGACAGGGCTCAAAAGCCTATTCTGAGATGTCCAAGAAAGACCAGCAGAGCCTTTCTCTGTAGCCAGTGAGAGCTACACCATCAGTGGGGCCCAGCTCTCCCACTGCTTACATCTCTCCCCGTGTGGGTAGGGGTGTGTGTGCCCACCAGCCT
This sequence comes from Otolemur garnettii, assembly GCF_000181295.1. NCBI lineage: Eukaryota > Metazoa > Chordata > Mammalia > Primates > Galagidae > Otolemur > Otolemur garnettii. Next base: position 14,816,620 of record NW_003852428.1, on the reverse strand, counting down.
TGCTACCATCCCACTGGAGAGTGGCACAGATCAGCTGATACTGGCCACCGTGTCCCTGCATTCCGGCCTGGACAGTGAGGGGCAGTGGGCAGTATCTGGCTGGACAGGTTGGCTGCTCTCTGGGGCCATCTCCCAGCCACTTGTCTGGAGGCTCCTTCTAATTCGTGGCCTCCCACCCTCATTGGCATAAGCCCCAAAGCTCTGTTTTAAATTAGAAAACTGATCAGGATAATACAGAGAGATGAAAAGGCTCACAGGCTGGGTCAGTGTCACGGCTTCCCTCTCAGGCCCGCCTGCCCCTCAGGCAGCCAGGCCCCCCCCTTGGGGAGCAGGACTTCCTTTGTTCGGTTGGGCCTAATGTGGTTCAAGGTAGTGTTCAGATTTTTTATTCCCATGCTTGCTAAGAGGCCCCCTTAGGGAGGTGTGGGGTGACTGTTACTCAGAAGCTTTAAGTGTCATCACAAGAGCAGATATAATTCTGAAACTGTGAAAAAAATCCCACAGAACTGGCACGCTGGAAATGTTCAGGAAAGAGTAGTTTTTTCACACGTCTTCACTTTAATTTCAGATTATGGATCAGGTGTAAATACTTGGTTAGAAACAAAGTACGGCTTGCCAGTCACCTCTGCCTGGCGTGTTCTCCACAGTGGTCGTAAATGGGCAGCAGGCGGGAGGTTAGCAAGGGGCGCCGCCTGCCTTGGAGAGGGTCCTTTGGCTGCTGAGGCTGCAAATTCCTGCAACTCTGGAATTTGAGAAGTATGTTTATAAGGAACATAACTCCCAGCACAGGATCAAGCAAGTTGCCTTATAAACCCTTCTGGATATAAAAATCCCCACAGATCTTATTGTCAGAAACGTTGACATTGGTAGTGTCATCACGCCTTTGCAGAGGCAGTGATGCTAGAATGTTTTGGTGTATTTTTCCTTAAATACCTCTTCCTCTGAAGCCTTTGAACAGCATGTTACGCAGATCTCATCTGCCTGCTCGGCCCACGCCAACTGCTTCCTCCCCAGCGCCTCCTCACAGAGGCTGTGCCATTCTGCATGTGGCAGTGACTTACTTCCATTTGTGTCGGATATAAAAGTAAATTTTAACATAACAACATATCTTTGAACGTTTCGGGCAAGGAGCATGGATTATGAAATGCACTTTACTTTTAGCAGACCCTCACAGGAGGGCAGTCTTTCAGAGGAGTCACCCGGTCATCCTCTGCTGCCCCGCCCAGGACGAGCATAGTCAGGTTTTCTGATGAGAGCATCATTTCGCCTCTCAGAGGTGGACTCCCATCAAAACTGTGCCCTCAGGACGGCTCCTGTGGCTCAAGGAGTAGGGAGCCATCCCCATGTACCAAAGGTGGAGGATTCAAGCCTGGCCCCTGTCAAAACTGCCAAAAAAACAAACAGAAAAAGAAAACTGTGCCTGCCAACATCAGCAGGACACTGTGGCAAGGGCCACCAGTGCTGGCTACTGTGGGAAGTGGGTTTCCAGAGTGAAAATGGAAGAAGTGATGCATCAGGCCTGCTGACAGTGACAAGGAGATGAGTTGTGTTCTGGCGTCCCCGCCTCCTGAGTAGGGCTGTGTCTCTGTGCCTTGCCTCTCTGCCCCAGCCACCCCCAGGGCCGCTGGAGGTGGTAGAATGTGGTGGTTGTCAGAAGGAGCTCAGAGGCCCACTGGCTGCATTCCAGTCCTAGCTGGGTGACTTGGACAATCACTGGGCCTTTTTGGCCCTGCTGCCCTTTTCTGTGAACCGAGGATAACTGCAGTCCTCACCACACGTGCTTACTGTGAGGAGCAGCCGGGACCCCCCTGGCAGGCTCCCAGGACGGTGCCTGGGACACAGCAAATGTTCCGCCTGTGCTGGTGGTCAGCCTGTTCTTTGCACGGGTCATCCTACATGAGGACTGCATCTCAGACCTGCCACCCGGGGCTCAGAGCTCTTTGCACATCCCCGAGGACATTGCTGTATTTCCCAGCACAGCCCCTGTTCCGTCCAGTGGGTCTGGGTGTGACTGCCCAGCACTCTTTCCTTGTCTGCAGCTTTCTTCTGGTGCTCGTATCCTGCCTCCTCCTGCTGCTACTTCCTCCTTGTAGGTAGCCCTGGATTCGTTCCTATGGGCCTCGTCCTAGGAGCATGGTGTGGGGCTAGCTGGGGAGGCTGCAGATGCCAGCTCCATGTCACCTGCACTCTGTACTCTTCACAGTGGCAGCTGGGTCTGGGGGAGCCCTGATTTCTAATGTTGCCAATTAATGTGGTGTAAATACTCCCACCATAGCTGAGTCCATGCCACTGATGTGAAGTTCACAGAATTCCTGGCTCTAGCACCACTGTTGCACGGAGTCCAGCCCCAGGCACCTGTCCTTGTCATTCTTGGCCTTTCTGGTCATTTGACAGAGGTGACAACTCTTTCTACCTCAAAAGGCTTTTCTTCACTTGCTGCTGACACCCCCCCACACCTGCTTTCCCTCCCCTCCCTACTGTCCCTTCCCTCTCGAGCTGACCCTCTTCTCCCAGAGCTCTGTCCACCCCTCCAGCAGTCTCACCATCTCACTGTGGGCTGGTGCTCCCAACATGGGGTCTCCAGCCCCAGCCCCTTGCCTGAATTCAGGCCCAAATATCCACCATAGCCTTTCCACACAGGCCTAACCGACATGCCCATAGAAACTGTCAAACTGAGCTGCTTGTCCTCCACCTGGAACTTGCCGCCCTCTCTTGTCCAAGTGAGTAGCAAATCTGTCCTTTCCCAGCACTTTGCAGTGTCCTGTCTCTCACCCCGCACCCCAACAGAAGCGAGTCCTAACGTCATTTTCAGGGCAGGCTCAGAGTGCAGCCCCTCTTGGGCCTCCACCTGGTGCCAACCGGCCTCTGGCTTATTCCAGCAGCCTCCATGCTTGCCACTGGTGCCTCCTCTTCACACGTGAGCTGGGGGCCCGCCTAGGAACTCTCTGTACCATTTCTTTGTCTAAAGTCACTTAACAGCCTCCCACAGGGCATAGGAAAGCCCAAGTTCTCAGTCTATAAGGGCCCCCACAACCTTCCCTCACCACCTAATGGAAAAACGGCACCCTCCACCCAGCACTTCCCACCCCACTGCTCCAGGCACGCCGCTTCCAGAGCATTCTCAAATCCAGGTGTTTCCTGCCTCTCCCACCTAGACTCCCATCTCCATGAGAGCAGGCACGAGCATCTCCAGCTGCTGTGTCCCTGTCCGTGGGGGGCGGTGAACACGGGAACTGAGGGGCAGCCTGGCCCTGGGTGTGTGTTGGCCACGGTGCTGCCCTGGAAGTCCCCTTCCTCCGTCACTAAGCAGCATGACAGCTGGGCAGGGAGTCACTCTGGCAAGGATGGGCTCCAGAGAAAGGTGCAGATTGAGATGTAGGCCACTATGGCCACTTGGGATTAAAGCGCTGTCCCCAGTGTGCCCTGACCAGCATGCCAGTAGGACACAGCATGGCGTCCTAGTGGGGAAGGAGAAAAAGAGACCTGGGCTGTGTGCTGTGTTTTTCAAAGATGATAATCTGTTATAGGATTTTTACTCCTCCTTTTAAAAAAAACCTCCCCTTTTCTCACCAAGAATTCATTGAGGGCGTTGGAGGTGAGAGGCTGTGGGCTGTACATCTGGGCCCACAAGGCTCCCGCCGTCTGGAGCTTCTGGTCTCACGAGGAAGACCTTAGTAGCTACGCTGCTGTGGGTCTTGAAGGGGAGTGTGGGTGCTGTGGAAGGTGGGAGGGCAGAAAGTGGAAGATGGGGCTGCTGCCCGCTGGGGAGGAGCCAGGCCTGGTGCTAACTATCCTGGGACTGAGAGGACGCTGGAGCTGGACAGCCCGCCGGCGCCTGCCTACCTGCCTGCCCGTGTGGGGACCTCCTTGTACCTAGGCACGTGGGCTGCCCTGCCACAGGCGGCCCTCTGGCTGGCAGCAGAGTTCGCTCTGTTCCTGTGTGTCTCTGGCCTGACCGGGCTGGGTTTGCTCTGGCTTAGGAAGTTCGTCTTCAACACGCTGACTGCCATGCTAGGAAAAAATGTTTTCTTGGGGCTACAGTGTTTTATTATAAAAATAGAATGAAAACTTCAAAAACAAAGTGATCCTTTATAATTTAATGAAAAATTTGTTATTTTTTCTTGTTTTGCCCAGGTGGCTGCCCATCACATACCCTGTGTGCTATAGCACGGCAGGGTGAGCTGCCTGCACAGCACGTGGCTCCTAAGGTCAAGAGACGTGTGAGTTACACGTTCTTCATGAGGCCCCAGGCTCAAAACTAGCATGAGCTTAAATATGTTTCACATGGCAGTTACTGTGTTAATACACTGATGCTTCCTCTTGTTCACAATAATCATCCTCATTTTAATATAAAATAAAACCTGTGAATTATATATTTTTTCTGGCTCATGACATCCTGTTTAAACCTTCTCTTTTTATTTTTCATTATGACAATTGACTAGTCCTTTTTTTTTCTTTTTTCTTTTATTTTAAAAAACAGTCTTGGGCCAGGTGTGGTGGTTCACACCTATAATCCTAGCACTCTGGGAGGCCAAGGTGGGTGGATTGCTTGAGCTCATGTGTTCGAGACCAGACTGAGCAAAACCAAGACCCCGTCTCTACTAAAAATAGAAAAACTGAGGCAAGAGGATCACTTGAGCCCATGAGTTGGAGGTTGCTGTGAGCTGCACTCTAACCAGGGCAACAGCTTGAGACGCTCTCAAACACAAAAAGACAGAGTCTTGCTCTGTCACCCAGGCTGGAGTACAGTGGTGTCAGAGCTCACTGTAGCCTCCAACTCCTCACTTCAGGCAATCCTCCCGCCTTAGCTTCCTACCTGAGTAGTTGGAACGATGGGCAGATGCCACCATGCCTGGTTAAGTTTTTGCCTTTTGTAGAGACAGGACTGGTTATGTTGCCCAGGCTGGGCTTAAATTAACCTTGGCCTCAAGTGATCCTCCTGCCTTGGCCTCTCAAAGTGTTGGGACTACAGGCATGAACCATCATGCCTGGCCTCACCTAATTCTTAACTCAGATGGAGAACTTTTGGAGAATTTCTGTCAAATATGCTTGGGTATTTATTTTTCTGGTGTTGACTTTAAATTTTAGTGATTCTAAGAGTAACTTTTTCCCCTCCTGGCCTGTGTGCTTCTAGTCCCTGACCACCGCAATGAAGCACCTATGTGAGATCCTCACTGCCGACCCGGAGGGCGGGCCTGCTCGCATCCCATTTGAGACTTTTGCCTACGTCTACCACTACTTGGCCAGCTTGGACCCAGACTTCTCTCCTTCGGAGGTGGACACCTACCTTTCCACTTTAAAGGGAAGCACGTAAGTGTGTGCACTCTGGGGTCCTTCCTCTCACTTCTCCTTTATAGGGGAAAATCCAGTCTTTCCTCTGCCCTCACACTATAACCACAATCAACACAGAAGACTTCTGTGACCAAATGTGGGTTGTTTTTCCTCCACCAACAAGCAAGTGATATCTTCTGCAGTGGACACCAACTGGGTGTTCTCTAGTTCACTTCCAACACTAACTACCTGGGGATGGCAGAAGATCCACAGGGTAAGGTCAGTCTCTAAAACTGCCTCCCTTTCTGACGCCACTCTTGAAGCCCAGGTTGCTTTACGTGTGTCCTTTTGACTACGAATGGAGGTCCCCGCAATGCCTCTTTGGGTTTGATTAGTGTGCTAAAGTGGCCACAGAACTCAGGGAAACTGCTCAGCAGTTTATTCAAAAGGATGTTTTAAGGGATACAAATAAACAGCTGGACAGATGAAGAGATACTTGGGGTGAGGCCTGGAAGGCTTCTGAGCATGGGAACTTCTGTCCCCATGGCGTTGGGGGGCACCAGCCTCCCTGCACATGGATGGGTTCTTGTTCACATTGATGTGGGCCTCCAGGTGTCCAGCTGTCCAGCAGCTCCCCAGGCTCTATCCTTTAGGGCCTTTCATGGAGACATCTTTGGTTGGACGTGACCAACTGATGATGATGTTAGCCTTCAGTGCCTCTCCCATCCCTGGAGGTTGGGATGGGCTAGAAGTTCGGACCCTATAATCCTGGCTTGGTCTTCCTGTGATTAACCCCATCCTGAAGCTACCTAGGGGCTACCAGCCCTTAGTCAAGTCATTGGTTAGATAAAATATATCATTTTGGAAATTCTAAGAATCTTAGGAGTTGTATGCCAGGAAAAGAGTAGTACTGAAGACCAAATATACATTTCACAATATCACATCTCTTCTGAGATGACTTTATTCCAGTTAATCCTGCCTTTGCTAGGACGGGAAGAGGCAGGTATTGTATTGCATCCTGAGATGGGGCTGCATGCCAAGGCCAGCAGCAAAAAAAGCGCCCCCCGAGGAAGGCCAGCTTTCCTGACCTGTGCTGCGGACCAGTGCAGGCCTGGGTTCAGTGTCTTTAGACTTCCCAGGGAGAGAACGTATCCTGTCATTAAGAAAAGTTTATCCTGATTCTTGTTTATGGTATGTCAGATGGTTTTAAACTGAAGCATGTTAAAAAGTAAGATAGAATTCATTTCTCCACAATGAAATGGAGAAACTGATGCTGCTTCTGGGCAGCCTGATGTTAGTGCCAGGGATGCCACAGTGTCTGCAGAGACCTGACGATGCCACTGACACCACCAACACAGTGCGTGGTCTGATGCACTTGTTAGGCGGCACCTTTTATGGTACACTTGTATATTGCATTTGCACCGGGCTGCTTGAGATTTAGGGCAGCTCTACTCTGGAGCATTACTTGGTACTGATATTTGATCACCCAGAATAGTGTTTAAAAAAATTACAAATCAGCTCAGCATCATAGCACAGTGGTTAAGGTGCCAGCCACATGCACCAAGGCTGGCGAGTTCAAGCTGAGCCCGGGCCAGCTAAACAACAGTGACAACTGCAACAAGAAAATAGCCAGATATTGTGGCAGGCACCTGTAGTCCCAGCTACTTGGGAGGCTGAGGCAAGAGAATCGCTTGGGCCCAAGAGTGTGAGGTTTGCTGTGAGCTATGATGCCACAGGACTGTACAGAGGATAACATGAAACTATGTCTCAAAAAAAAAATTACAAATCCTCCCGTTACAGACTAGACTCTGAGTAGGCAGGGGCAGGGCTCATCTGTCCTGCCCAAGTGCTTTCCTTGTTATTCCTTAAGTAGTTACCAAATATGTGCCCTGGAGTACTGGCAGGGTGAGAGGAAAAGCAGCCCCGGCAGGAGGGTGTGCAGTGGGGTGGCGGGGGCAACCCAAGGCAACAGTTTGGGCCCGGATGTGAGTGAGGAGGAGTGAACCTGGGAACTGGAGGCACAGTGTCCAGGGGAGGACAGGAAAGAGCCCAGTGCCTCCGGGCTCCAGCCTGAATCGAGATTGGACCCTGAGGTTCTCTCAGCACTCACCCCCAATCGGGGGCCACTGGCCCCAGTGCAGGTCAGTCCCTGAGCCCCACACCTTTCACCATGAATTGTTTGCCCATAGTATAGTCTACTGAGGACCTGCTCTGTGCCGGGCACTGGTCCAGGTACCTGGAATGTACTCAGTAGGGTAGGTCATGCCCCTGACCTAGGGAGTTTTAAGGTATGGCATGGACAGAGACCATACACAGGTTCCAAGGCAGCAGGTTGTGCTGAGTGCTGTGAGGACAGAAGAGCCAGGGTCAAGGACAGACAGGGATGGGCCAGTGGCTGGGGCCTCCTCCCTCTGTGACTCCGTCGTCCTGTCTTCTTGCCTGGCTCTGTTGTCCACCCATGTTCTAACCTTCCCTTTCTCATCAAACGTGGCCCCCATGTCATCCTTTTGCTTGTGCTGCTCTTGACATCATCCTGGCTGACGTCAGCAGTCATCCAGGTGGTCCAGCTCTCCCCCTGCCTCCCTAGCCTCTCCCTCCACTCTGCACTTTGGGGTCCTGTGGTCCCCTTGCTCATGCTGAGCCCCCCCCCCCAACTGACACCTTCCGGCCTGCTCCTGCTCAGCCCCCCCCCAACAGCCCCCCTCAGGCCTTCCTCCCTCCTTTGTGTGCACTGCCCAGTTGATACACCTGACCTGGGGCTATGACAGACATGGACCCTGCTCAGCTGGGGCCGCTCCCTCTCCTTCCCTGAGACTGCAAGGTGTTAAAGAAAAATTATGACACATAGTATTGATATTTTCATTTAAAATAAATGTACAGTTGTACATTTTTGCACATTTTGTGCAAGGAAATAGAATGCTTTATTTAGGCTCGGTGCTGTAGCTCAAGCGGCTAAGGTGCCAGTCACATACATTACATCAGGCAGGTTCGAATCCAGCCGGGCCTGCCAAGCAACTATGACAACTACAACCAAAAAATAGCCAGGCGTTGTGGCAGGCGCCTGTAGTCCCTGCTACTTGGGAGACTGAGGCAAGAGAATCGCTTAAGCCCAGGAGTTGGAGGTTGCTGTGCACTGTGATGCCATGGCACTCTACCCAGGATGACAGCTTGAGGCTCTGTCTCAAAAAAAGAAAAAAAAAAAGATGAATGCCTTATTTAATTGCTGATGAGAGACCATAAATAAGTTTTTAAGGTAGATATTTTAAATTATATTGTATTTTATAACAATTTTACTAAGTGTGCTGAGAAATTCCTGATAAGTGTCTTTGTTTCCAATTTAGAGATGCTAGAAAGAGTGGCATGATAGGACTTTCAGATTTCTTCTTTGGCAAGCGGTCAATTTAGAAAACCTTGAAGAGTCTGAAGATGTTGGCCATTAATACAGAGAAGAACACATTTTAATGTCAAAATAGTGCTTGTTAAAACCTTGGCACCAAATACAACTTGTTATTAACCACATACATCTGTAGTGTGAGTTTTTCTCTTCATAGAAATTGAGGATGACAGATGCTTCGTGGGGCCCATTTAATTACTGCTCTGCACCATGTCTTGTAAGGACGTTAAGTGTGAAAAATTCGTAGCCGTAAAGTAATCTCTTTCAGTAAAGTGATTGTTTGGAGACTGCAAAGTAGAAGGGAAGATGGGCAGTTTGGAAAGTGGGCTTTCCTTTTCCTTGATTCAAAACCAGTGACTAGCAGGGCTCAGATGGACTCACCTTTTGCTCCCTGAAAACCACCCTGAAGTCAGCTGAGGCCTGATCAGCTCTGGGAAAGGTAGGTTCTGGGGGACTGTACTGTCTAGCAGAAGTCCAGGGCCAGGCAGCTTACTGGACAGCAGTGTAGATTAGCACTTGGTCCCTTTGAATGGTAATAGTGTCCAAGGCCCTTTTTTGGGAATTCACCCTTTATAAAATCTCCAAAATGACAGCACCAGTGAATACGTTTCAGATTACTTTTCTGAGAATTTGGAAGTGGTTAGGCTTATTAGTTTTCTGCAGATTGGCCGCCATGCTAATAAATGTTACCAGTGTCCAAAGAATTGTGAAAACCCAAAGTTATGGGAAATACAGGGTGGCCATGAAGTTCATGTGCATTTTTAAAATAGTGTGCAATTTAAACTCGCACACATTTTATGACCACCCTGTATTTTGCTGTTATTTAAAAGGGTGTTTATTTTTTTTGCACAGAGATGTGTAAAGTATATGTTTCATCCAAACATTGAAGTATCTTATTTGATCATTTGTCTGGACTTTCTGTCACCTTCCCAGAGAATAGACAATATATCTAGATTATTCATAAAATTATAAGTCACTTTTTGGAGTTGAAATTTTAAAAGACTTATAATTTTTAAATTGCTTCAATTGTCTCAAAACTTTAACTTCCCTGAAGAGTTTACATATTTTTCCTTTAATTCTAATGCCTGAATGTATGGGGATAAAAAGAAAAGAACGCTTAGGTTTTACGTAAGTGAATAGATGTGCCCCAGGAAACCACTGCCGCAGACGGGAACATGCAGTGATCGTGAAACAGGGCGGTGGGGAAAGCACGGCCCACCTGCCGGACACCTGGCCACAGGGGCAGAAAGAGATTTGTGCTCTCTAAGCCCCAAATCAGCTGCCTCAGGAGAGTACACGTCCAGCAGGGAATGTAAGGAAGACTGCATTTTCTGAAGCAGCTCTGGGCTCACAGCAGTCAGGGTCTCCTCAGGAAGATGTAATTTACAAGACAAAGGTGCTTCACTTCTGAAAGAAGTACAAGGTGACAGCTGCCACCTCAGAGGGCAAGAAGGAACTTTGAGAGCCCCTATCTCTCCAAGGCTGAGATCCCACCTTCTCCAAAGAGGCACTGGATGCCACAGGAACAAGCCGCCCGCTGGCGGGGAGGCCCCGGGCTCCTCTGTGGAATGGACCTGTCATTGCTGGGGGATGTGTTGAGGCTGGAACTGTCCCCGAGGTCTCTGCCTGCAGAGTATGTGGCCTGGAGACATGTGGCCAGGGAAACTGGAGCTGCTCCGACTTCTGAGGACCAGAAGCTGAGAAAGTGTGTGATGCCATGGGCTCTGCATGTCCCTCCGGTGCCAGACTGCTGCCAAAGCCCAGCATTGTCCTGGCTGGCAGGGATACTTGCAGGTAAAAAGCCCACAAAGAAACTTGTTTGAACACACAAGCTCTCTGGGAATATAAAAGAATTTCAGGGCTGGTGAAGTGGATCATGCCTGTGATTTCAGCACTCTGGGATGCCAAGACAGGAGGATCCTTGAGTTTAGGAGTTCAAGACCAGCCTTGAGCAAAAGCAAAACCCCATCTCTACTAAAAATAAAAACATTAGCTGGGCATCATGGTGGTTGCCTATGGTCCCAGCTACTTGGGAGGCAGAGGCAGAAGGATCACTTGAGCCCAGAGTTTGAGGTTGCTATGAACTAGGCGGATACCACAGCACTCTAGGCGGGGCAACACAGTGAAACTGTTTCAAAAATAAATAAAAAGAAAAGAGTTCAGACAAGAAGATTGGAGAGGTGGACCTGAGGACCAGTATTGTTGGGTACTGCAGAACTGAGACTAAATGGGTACACGGAGCGTGCTAGGGAGCACAGTGGCTGGGTGCGCTGCTGCAGACACGTCTAGCAGACTCAGAGTGGGGATGATGCATGACGGGAATCGGTCTGCTGATTGCCATATAATCACTGACTGGAAGTCAAATGACATTCTCATCAGATGTGGCAGGAGAGGGAAGAAGAGTTTGTTAGCAGTTCTAATACTGACCACAGCAGAGAACCAACACACAAGAGTGAAAACCAGGAAGGAGTAAGGCTGTCACACAAAGCTCTGTGCAGAAACCGTCAGAACAGAAATGCACTAGTGCCCTCCTGGGGGCAGCGGGGAGCAGGGCTGTGCAGGAGGCTGAACCATAACACATGCTTGCGGACAGAGGGGGCAGAGCTTAGGTAACTGAGCGTAACTTGTAAAAATTCTATAATTCTCAAATTATAAAGCAAAATAGCATTTAAAAAAGGTAATTCCTAAAAATTGAAAATAAGCGAAACCAGTGAACTTAGCTGTAGCTGTGTACGCAGGGGCATGGTGCCGGCAGAGGGGAACAGTCGCTTGAGTAGTCCCAAGAGAAGATGCAGAGACAGAAGATGTTACACAAAAGTTGAAAATCCACAGACCCATCCTCCTGGGTGCCCCCTGCCCTCCATTAGTTTCCCCGGGCTGCTGTCCCAAATTACCACAAACTTCGTGGCTGAAAATAGGAGAAAGTCGATCTCCCAGAGTTTTAGGGTCCAAACGTGGGAAACCAGGGTGTCAGCAGGGCTGTGTTCCCTCCGGAGGCCCCAGGAGGGTTCGGCCATCCTTCTCTCTGCCTGCTTCCAGGGGCTCCGCGTTCTCTGGCTTGTGGCAGCGTCACCCCAGTCCCAGCCTCCGTCTCTGGTGGCTTCTCCTCTGTGTCTCCTCTCTGCCTCTCACACGGACCCTCGCCTTTGTTTGGGTTTCTGTTACAGCCAGATAACCCAGGATGGTGTAATTACCTCTGCAAAGACCATTTCTCGACATAAGATCACATTCCCAGGTTCCAGGGATTAGGATGTGGGTTAAATTTTGGGAGACACTTTTTTTTTTTTTTTTTTTTTTTGCAGTTTTGGCAGGGGCCAGGCTTGAACCCCTGCCACCCCCAGTATATGGTATATGGTGCCTGTGGTCTACTCCTTGAGCTACAGGCATTACCCAAGAGACACCTTTCAACTCACTACCCTCCTCCATAACCTGGAGCAACTGCACAGGGTGAACTTGGCTCTCCCAGGACCCCAGGACCCCAGGACCCTGGGACCCGGGACCATTCTGCAGTGAGCAGGAAGATGCCTCCCATTTCGGCTGTTGCCCCTGGTTCCCTCCATTTCCCTTCAGAAATGGACTCTCCTGAGCTGACCAACTGTGAGTCTCTAAAGCCTCTGTTTCAGGGAATGTGCTAAAATGTGCCTGGGTTTGTTTTAACCAGGGATGGTCAGACAGCAGACTTGATGGTGAGGCTCGTATTTCCAGAGCCCTGGAAACAGGTGGCCCTACGTGCCACGCAGGGCCAAGTGGGTAAGGAGCGGGAGGGGTAGGAGGCAGGAGTGTGCCCGAACTGTGGGCTTTCCCAGGAAGGGATGGGTGAGGTGTGGCGGGGACCTGAGGACATTTAGGAGCAAGAGCTTTCCAGCCTTGCAACATAGGGAGGCCCTGTCTCAAAACAAAACAGCGACAAGGAGTTTGCATACTTTCTGTGGGCTCTGGGCTGTAAGGGGGTCTATTGAGGTACCTGGCTCGGGGTGCTGTGGGCAGGGGGAATATTGGCTTGGTGTGGGCACACTGGCTTGGTGTTTGATAAATAGCCATGAGGAGGGCCCTGGCTGTATGGCAGAAATGCCCTAGGCGAGTCATTCACTGTGTCCAGGGATGAGTGACACCTGGGTTGGGCAGTCTCTCCAGAATCAAGGCCCCAAGTGCCAGAGGATCGAGCATACAGACACTTCTTTGTACCCTCAAGAATGAATGAATTCGCAACAATAAAAAAGAATACAGAAACTAAGAAAATATAATCAATGAAGGACAATGTCCCCTCCCTGTGATAGCCCCCAGGAACCAGAAGCTCCCATTTGCCCTGTACCCCAATTCACAGAGGCCCCCCTGCTACTTCACCCAGGGGATCTTGGGAACCTCAGAACTTCTCATCAAGAGGCCTAAGGACTGAGAATGGGCCCCACCAAAACTTAGAGGAACAGATCATGTACAACTTTGGGGCCTGCCTTCTAAGCGTCTGTCCATTTAGCAAAAATTGGAATGAGACTCACTTCGTTGTCACTGTCTTATAGACAGGTTACAGGGAAGGGCACATAAAGTCCTCACCTCCTCTAGGCCACCTGCATTTCCTAAAAGAACTGCATTGAACTGATGACCAGCTGAACTGCCTCAGGTCAACACAGCATCACTGGGCCCAAGGAGACAAATCTGGGGAGGAGCTTTAGAAGCATAAAGGAATTTTTTTTTTTTTGAGAGTTTTTTGAGCATGTTGCCCAGACTAGAGTGCTCTGGCATTAGCCCAGCTCACAGCAACCTCAAACTCTTGGGATCAAGTGATGCTTCTGCCTCAGCGTCCCTCATATCTGGGAATACAGGTGCTACAGGTGCCCACCACTATGCCCAGCCATTTTTTTCTATTTTTTAGTAGAGACAGGGCCTCAACTCTTGCCCAGGCTGGTCTAGAACTCTTGAGCTCAAGTGATCCTTCTGCCTCGGCCTCCCAGAGTGTTAGGAATACAGGCGTGAGCCTGAGCCACGGTGCCCAGCCTGCATAATAGACAATTGCCATAGGTAAACTCTAACTCGAAAATCTGAATTTGGGCCAGGCTCCTGAGCTAAGCAATCCACCCATTTTGGCCTCCCACCGTGCTAGAATTACTTACCAGCATGAGCCACTATGCCCTGGCCCTTTTATTGACTTGTAAAGATAAGGTCTCATTATATTGCCCAGGTTGGCTGGAACTCCTGGGCTCAAGTGAGCCTCTTGCCTCACCCCCAAAGTAGGTGTGACTGCAGGTGTGAGCCACCAGAACTGGCCCTAATTTCCTTTTCTTAATAGGACACAAGTCATATTGAATTAGGACCCACCCTAACAACCTCATTTTGACTTAAGTCTCATTCAATGATCCTGTCTCAAATGCAGTCACATTCTGAGTAACTGGGGGTTAGGACTTCTGCGACATGATATTTTGTGGGGAGGAGCCACAATTTAGCCCTTACCACGTTTCTTTTTCCCATCCCCCCAAACTGTTTGGCTGGACTCAGCAAGTGAGGACCCTGTAGGTCAAACAAAAACAACTTGATCCAGAAACACGAACTGGCCTTTGCCTCGTTGATACCATCTGTGCACGGTTGTCATCTCAGAGAGGTGAAGGAAATGTAGGTCCTGTTTCCTGAGTGAGCACGCATCTGAACAGCCCAACCCAAGGTTTTGGAGTGGACTCTGTGTCTGAAGCGGAGTTGGGGGTGGTGCCTATCCGAGTCCTGTCCCTTCACACTGGCCCAGCAGAGCAGATGGAGGCATCCCCCAGACCTGGCCACCGAGGGTTTGTTGCTGGATGCTCTGTCCCTGACTCTCCCCCAGCACAGGTGGGGGCTTCCTCTGGCTCCCCGTCATTCTCAGCTTGGTTCCAGTCCCCAGGGGCTGTTCCCCCACCCAGGCTGAATGTAAGCACTAGGATCCCAAGTGCTCAGAGGCTGAGCTCCAGCAAGCGTGGAAGTTGAACCAATATTGAAATTTGCAAAACACAGAGGGGCCACTTTTCTGTCACATTTGTTGGAAGCTTCCGCTGTCTTGTTCAAGCACCTGACTGAGGCGTGGTGCTTCTGTGAGCCAAAACTGGGTTGTTTGTTCTTCATAAACCGGATTCCTGATCCCAGAATGCTCAGACAGACGGCTTCATCTCATTAAAGAGAATGCTTTTCCTATCCTCATGCTGATTTCCATGCTTCCTGTTACAAGGTTGAATCATCTGTTTTCTCCGTCAGAGCCTGGAGTTACTTCTTGTTAGAATAGCCATGGGAGCTGGGATTTCAATCTGCTCATTACTTGCCTTTAGGGGGTAACTCAGATGGGTTAATTAATAACTACCAGCTTTATTGCAAAAATGGTTACCTGATCAAGCTGTTGGATAAAATAAACTGTTCAAGTGACTGTCATTCGTGGGGTCTGAGTGAGTGTCATTCGTGGGGTTTGAACAACGTAGCTATAGAAGGAGACAGCTGGGAGGGGCCCAGGGGACCCTAGGGGTGACCCCTGATAGGGGGCCCTGACACCTGGTAGGGTCAGTATGGGCTCCTATGAGGACCCGGGATTTATTGGTGCTCAGAAAGGAGACCCTATCTGACTTCGCACCTCAAGAGACAAAGACGATTTTTCCAATTAAAGTCACTTTAAAAGTAGACTCTGACAATGATGGAGTCTGTGCATTAAAAAGCGCATTTTGGCAATCACTGGCACTGGGAAGGTGTAGGTTTGAAAAAGAGCTACTTTCCCTTAATTGCAGGGGAGTGTGTGTGTTTGGGGGAGAGGGGCAGGAGTGGAAAAGCCGCAAGATGCAGATCAGCTGACGGTGGCCTTGGTTTTATGACTCAAGGAATGTTCTGTCCCACTGAAATGACGTTGGAAGTCCATGTTCATGCGGCAGCAGCCGGCTAATTATTTGGCTTCAACCTCACTCTATTTATAGTTTTCATTTCTAAAAAACATGGGGGCATATTTCTTCCTTATGTTGGAGTTTAAGCTGTAAGAAAGAGAAAAGTTTGGCTCGGCGCCTATAGCTCAAC
>NW_003852428.1:14784283-14800634 GCF_000181295.1 Otolemur garnettii | reverse complement strand
CAGCACGGGGTTCTGAGGCAGCTGGCCAGGGACAGTGACTCTGCTCTTATGATGTTGGTACAAGGCACTGGGTTAATTTACGATTAACTGTTATTTCTTGGCAATCACCAGCACGCTTGTGAATTCTCGTAATGTGAGAGAATCTAACTTACAAATAGTTTTCAGATGTAGTGGGATTTAACAATTAATGAAGAATGGATGTATACATTAATTATTTATTCAGCCTGACTTTGCTCTTTCCATAATTTGTGCCAATAATCCTTTGTTAATTCATAAACATTTTCAGAAGTTCTTAAAGCACTTGTAGACCTCAGGCTTTGTGCCTTAGTATCTGAATAATAAAAGGGGTTCAGATCCCCTCACGTACCCCCAAGAAAATCCCAGCCCCATTGTATCAAATCTCAGAATTAGTTCTCCTTGGTCATTGAAGCAGATCCTTATGAGAACCACTGGGATGGGTGAGGAAGTGGAGTTAGTCCCCCCCTTGAGGGGCCTGGCCTAGAGCTGTCACATCCAGGGCAGCCAGGTCCTCCTCTGGCACCCAGGTCCAGGCCCTCCCATATGACCCCACACTTCCTCTCCGCTCTCACCATCATTGCCAATACTGGTCCCATTACCCTGATGCTGACTTTCCAGGAGGTCAGAAGACCTGGCAGGTAGGAGAAAGTGGATGTGTATTGACTCTTCCCTGGCACTACTGGGCCCTTGCCGAGGGTTAGTGGACAGCTGGCGTGTAAAACCCCTGAGGATGGAGCAGGGGTCCTGTACTTTCCTGTGCTGAGTTGGGGCCAGCAGACAGAGGATAGAGACTGAATTCCCTCTGGGCACATGTCCTAGTTAGTTGCCACCCTAAACCCCAGCCCCGTGCTTGAATCTCTTAGTAGTTAATAGGGACTTGAGCAGCATGGCCAGACAGTGGCATGAAGTACTTTTGCAAATTCTGTCCCATGGGGCCTCAGGGGCTAGAAAGACATTTGGGTTAGGATAACTTTCACACTTAGTTGAAAATGCATTTCCCCGCACCTAGTATGGATTGGACTCTGTGCCAGCTGCAGAAGATGGCTGCTGCCATCACCTACCCTACATGTTTTGGCTGCTGGCACAGTTTCTTGTCCAGAGTCATGCAGGGAGAAAATTCAGGGGCTGTGACTAAACCCTGGCAGGCTGACTCCAGAGCCTGGAGCTGTACCCCAAATCAAAGTGACGAGGGGTAGAAGTCCTTTCTGGGTTTTCAGCTGGAAAGTGTCAAGATTGGGCTGCCTGTTGGGGACATTCTGGTGGGGTTTGAGAGGAAGGTGTCATAGAATACCCAAGGGTGGGGAGGGTTAAGGGGAACCATGAGGCAGTGTGCAGGATTAGATTTTCATCTGTGCATTTATTATAGAGACATCAGTCTCTATCCCTTGTATTCAGTTCATCAACTAATTCTGAACAAGAATTGGTGTTTGGGTTCTTTGGGCTTGGGGCGTACCCAACAGAGGATGCATGTGATCTAGGCTAGACCAATCCCCTCCTGGCCACAGTGATTTGCCTAAGACTATTGGCACTTGACCTATACTCAACCAATCAGAGCCTTCCCTGGGATTTTTCAGCTGGCACGGGGTGGGGTGGGAGGGGGCGATGTCCTTTTCTTTTTCTTCTGATTAAGGAGCTATTAGGATGGGGGTCTAGAGCTGAAGGTGATAATAGTAACTATTAATAACACACATAGTACTATTATGTAGAGGCACACTAGTTATAGATAATCTCCATTTTTCATCCCCCGAATGGCAGATTCATGCCAAGCTCTGGAGAAAAGTGGATTATATAGGTTGTGTTCACCAGGGGTCACCTTAGAATTAAGATGTACATTAACTCATTTAATCTTCATAACACCATTATAAAGTGTGGAAATTATTGTTATTAAACTTATACTATAGATGTGGCAATGAAGAAGAGAAAGCTTAAGTAACCAGTGCAACATTACACACGGGTCCTGCTCCCAACTCCCAGTCTGCTGTGGGCCCCGCGTGGAACCTGTCTGCAAAGAGAAGGGGAACCTGGAGAGGAGAGGCAGAGGGCAGGGTCCTGGGGGCTGGGATCCTGGCTCTACTCCCCCCTGTGGGCAGCACCTTCTCTGCTCACCTCCCAGTTTATATATACTCACCGGGCAAGACCCTGCCACGCTTAAGCAAGATTGAGGTGAATATCTGGTTCTTGCAATTAATGTAACCCAACTTCTAAGTCAACAGTTTTCCCATGCAGTCGGTTGAATAGTGGCTCCCAGAAAGGTATTCCAGACTTTAACTCTGGAACCCAGGAATGTGGCTTTATTTGGAAAAAGGGTCTTTGCAGATGTAATTAAGAATCTTGAGATAAGAACATCCTGGGATTAAGATTAAATCCTAAATACAATGACTGGTATTTTTCAAAGAGAAAGACGGAGAGGGATGTGAGACACAAACAGAGCCGGAGGCAGAGGTTGGAGTGATGGTGTCACAGCTAAGGCGCATCTGGAGGCACCAGAAGCAGCAAAGGCAGGAGCGAGGCCTCCCTAGCAGCTCCAGAGGAAGGGTGGCCCTGCCAGCAGCTTATTTTGGGCCTCTGCTCTCCGGAACTATGAGAGAATGAATTGTTGTTTTAAGCCACTGAGTTTGTGGAAATTTGTTGGTGCCGCCCTAGGAAATAAACACACCCTCTTTTCTTGCAAACTGTGTACAAAGGGGCTGTCGGAAATGGGGCAGAGCTCTGAGTTAACCTGAAGCGAGATCTGGCTTAGGTTTTCTTCCGATTCCAAAGAGGAAGGCCCTTTAAGGATGGCATATGTGGGAAGAGATTGGGGTGAAGAAAGCTGAAGAAAAATGAAGTAATCTTGGTTTATTTAGAAGATCAGAGGGATTTTTAGAATGGGGCAAAGATAAACCTACTCTAGATACATTTTCTCATTTCACAAACTTACTATGGGTTTCTGTAGCAGGCAGAATTTGAAGATGGCTTCTAGGATTCCACCTACCTGGTATTTGCAAACCACATAATCTCCTATCCTTGAGTATGGGTAGATCTGTATATATATCAGGACAGTTACTTTCTTTGAAAAAACATTTTGTTTTTAGAGACAGGATCTTGCTATGTTGCCCAGGCTGGTTTTGAACTCCTAGCCTCAAGTGATCCTCCCAGCTTAGCCTTCCAGTGTGCAGGGATTACAGGCATGAGCTACCCCACCCAGCCATTACTCCCTTAATTATACTTCGTGTTACAGGATTCAGGTGTGGCAGACTAGAGAGGGGTTCTCCCACTGGCTTAGAAGAAACAGGCTGTTGCTGTGAGGGGTCACGTGGGGAGGACCTGAGGGTGGCCTCTGGAAGTAGAGAGTGACGTCCAGCTGACCAGCAGCAAAGAAGAGGGGACCTTGGCTCTCCACTGCCAGGAACTGAATTCTGCCAACAACCCCGAGCCTCCGAGGAGGCTGCAGCCTTGGCCCACACACTGATGAAGTGCCTCTGCCAGGTGAGCAGAGGACTCAGCTACCCACGGAAAATGTGAGATAATAAGCATGGATTAAGTTGCTAAGTTTATAATAATTTTGTTTTACAGCAACAGGAAATGAATGTAGTTTCTGACCAAAGTTTCTCCCAAGTGGTAACTGAACAGGAGCTTCCAACCTTGAACCTTATTCTGTGCTTTTTAATGTCCCAATATTAAAAATGAATATGTATTTTAATGTCCTATATTGAGATGAATTACACAGTTGAAAACAAGTTTGAAAGTCTCTAAATAGAGAAAAGATGAGTAAAAGTTGATCATACATGTGTTCCTGGAGTAACCAAAAACGTGGGTTGTGTACCTCCATAATATTCTGAAATAAAAAAAAACAAAACACAAATTAAAAAATAGATATCCATGGAAATTGTGTGGTTCTTACTCTTTGTGAGGGGGCAATGAGCCTCTTACGTGGTTCTGTAGCAAAGACTCCTGCAGCAGAACCAACACCTGCGTCCTGTGCTCTGACTGCTTCCCGTGGGCCTGGGTCACTTCAGCTGTCCACAGTTACCCACCTGCCGCTTGGAACGTAACTCCCACCCACGGCTGGGGAGCAGTACAGCAGGCTATGTCCAGTCAGGTGAGAGAAACCATGTAGTGATTTGAACAGGGAAAGTTTTACATAAATAATCAATAATTGTAACAGGATTGGGGTATGAGGAGTTGGCTGGTAAGAAGTAAAGAGAACCCTAAAGAAAATAAGAGTTGCATGTAAGGAACAGCTAGTGCCCAAGGACCATGCGACACCCAAAGGGACCCTCCAGGGATGAGGGCTGGGTCTTGTTGGAGAGCAAGTGATGGTGGTTAGTGGGACAGCAGAGAAGTGCATCTGGGGCCATGCTGGAGGAACTCGCCAGAAATATGCCCTCCAGGGAGCCAGGGAAAGCCGTCTCACTAGAGATGAATATAGATTTGTGGGGATTGCCCAATCAATCAATTTCTTCATCTGTAAACTGCGGAAGATAATGGGCTACATGGCCTTTGTGTTAGAGAAAAAGCTTAAAAGCTGCTGTGACAAAGTGACTATTTACATGTCGGCTTGAGGACGTAGAAGTTTATCTCCAATGAGTCTTCAGACAGGGTCCTTGGGGCTGGAGCAGCTCTGCTCCACATGGTCCAGGGACCCTGCTTCTGTCCACCTTGTTGCTTTGCTGTCACACGGACTGTTGCCCTCATCTCGGTGGTTGGAGTTCATGGGAAGGGGAAGGGCCAGGAGGAGCTTAACGTCCCAGGCCCAGATTTAGGAGTGGCGTCTGTCACCTCCACACACATGACCAGCAGGTTAGAAAATGGTCATGTGCCCACCCAGCTCGATCCCATGGATGAAGCAAGAGGATGTTGGGGGGCACCTAACGATGTCCATCACCCCTGCCCCGGCTCTGCCAGACCCCTCCACACGTCACAGAATGAGAGTCCATGTAACCTCCGGACACCAACCAGGGAAAGAAGGAAAACAGCTTTGGCAGGGTGGGAAATACAGGCCTCATCGTCCTGCTTTTGCACGTTAGAATCAAGATCCATAGAGCTTGCAAAAAAGTTCTTTTAATGCTGAAAAGTAAGAAGGTGGCAGATGTGACTATCCAAACAGTCCTTGTGCATCTGCTAGGGAATGCAGATTTTTTTTGCCTCCAACGTAACAAATTAGAACCCATCTGGGATTTGAGAAGTCTGCGTTAAGGTTTCCCGGATCTGTTTGCATATGGAACAATGGTGAAAAGGGAAGAAAATGATAAGTCAGTTTTCAGGCACTTCCTTTGTGTGTCAAGAGGAAAGAAGGCTTGAGAATTTTTACATATTGATGGTGGTATGTAAGGATTTAAGAAGCCGAGGATTACAGTAAAGATCTGAAAATCATTTCACCCATCTCTTGTCCTTCCGTGTGCCAGACACAGAAAATGATCATTCACCCAATCCTACCAGAAGGAGTTTGAAATAAGCACTATCATGCTCATTTTAGAGATGAGGAAGAGGAGGCAGAGAGACAGGAGACAGTTTGTCAAACATCTAGTAAGTACTGAATCTAGGACTGGAAGTCAGATAATCTGGCTCCAGTGTCTTTGCCAGAGACCCGCAGCCTTTTCCTGTGAAGGCTCCGGTAGCAAATATTTCATGCTCTGGCAGACTCTGTTCTCGGTAGCAGAAGAGCAGCCATAGGCCTGTGGCTCACGCCTGTATTCCTAGCACTCTGGGAGGTGGAGGCGGAGGCGGGTAGATTGCTTGAACTCAGGAGTTGGAGACCAGCCTGAGCAAGAGTGAGACCCCGTCTCAACAGGAAATAGAAAAACTAGCTGAGTGTCATGGTTGGTGCCTGTAGTACCAGCTACTTGGGAGGCTGAGGCAAGAGGACCACCCTGAGTCCAAGAGTTTGAAGCTGCTGTAAGCTGTGATGATGCCACAGCACTCTACCCAGGGTGACAGAGTGAGATTCTGTCTCAAAAAATAAAGCAAAACAACAACAACAAAAACCAAATGAGGGCAACCATGTTCCAATAAAACTTTATTGCTGAGCTCTGGAATGTTGTTTTTTTTTTTTTAGAGAGAGAGAGTCTCATTATGTTGCCCTGGGTAGAGTGCCATGGCATTACAGCTCATAGCAACCTCACACTCCTGGGCTTAGGCAATTCTCTTGCCTCAGCCTCCCAAGTAGCTGGGATGACAGGCACCTGCCACAACACTCAGCTATTTTTTTTTATTGTAGTTGTCATTTTTGCTTAGCAGGGCCGGGCCAGGTTCAAACCTGCCAGCCCCGGAGTATGTGGCCGGTGTCCTACTCATTGAGCTACTGGGCATCAAGCCTGGAATTCAGAATTTGTAAAATCTCATGTCACAAATCATTAGTCTTCTTTTTTTTTTTCTAACTATTTAAAAATGCATAAACCATTCTTGCCTCCCAAGCCATTGTCTTCGGACCCTGATCTGTGCAATTAATCTTCACACCCTTCAATGTGTTACAGGATAATAATAAGTGTTAACTGGCACTTATACTTAGCACTGACCTGCCACCTGCTGGGCTAGGGGTTCTCTAGGCCTTGTCCACAGACTGCTCCCTTCATTGAGGAGGTAGGACCTATTACTGAAACTGAAACTTTGTACATGAAGTTGGCAAAGCATTCCTACTGTGAGATGGGGAAGGTGGTGTGCCTGGCCAGGAACCTTGCTAAGACGTGCTGACAGACAGGGAGGAAGCATGAGGGTCGGCTCTCCAGGTGCTCACAGGACCCAGGAAAGTGGTGGGAATTCACTTGATCAGTGTCCTAGGACCAGCTGCCAGGGAGGACATGGGCTGCACAAGGATGGCAGAGAGAGGACATTGGTGTCGCGTATTCTCGGACCTTGTCCAGGGCCAGAGCTCACTGTGGAAGGAAGCTTTGGTCTGAGAGAGCACCTCAAGAGCACACATCACTCTGCCTTGTCAGCCAGGCCTCCCCTCCGGTCCTGTCCGGTGGCTCCTCCTCCTGCAGACATAACCAGGGACGTGCGGGGGCTGGCCTGGTCAGGAGGGGCAGGGACAGAGAGACCTGGTGTTCTGCTGGCTTCACAACTGCATGTTAAGGGGCCCTGGAGTGTGCGTTCCCTGGGAAGGATCAGGTGGAACCCGAGGGGACCTGAGCCTTCTCTAAATGCCTGACTTGCTGTCCCCAAGGTCTCACAGCCTCCATGAGCCCCCTTTTGAGTCTCTGCTCCCGAATTTCACAAGTTCCCCTTCCGTATTAGCTTCTTGGGCCACCAAAACAAAGATTGCAAACCAAGGGGTTTATGCAACAGAGGCCAGAAGTCTAGTCACGGTGTCAGCTCGGCCACTGTCCACCCCAGGGCTCCAGGGAAAGGTCCTTCCTTGCCTCTTGCAGTTTCTGGTGGCTGCTGTGACAGGAGAGTTAACAGCATGTGGCTGCATCACTCCCGGCTCTGCCCCACTCTTCATGTGCTATTTTTCCTGGGTGCGTGTGACTCCGTGTGACACTCGTGTCCTCACCTCTTCTCACAAGGACTCCAGTCCCTGGATTTGGACCTCGTCCTTCTCTGATAAGACCTCTTCTTAATTACATCTGCAACAACCTATTTCCAAGTAGGGTCACATTCTCAGATTCTGGTAGACATGAATTTGGGGGTGGGAAGCAGACACAGTTCAGCCCAGCACACCCCCCTTCTCAGGCCTGGCTAGGTTTCTCACGCCTAAGAGCAGTTGTAGCTGGGGAGAATAGGAATAGTTTTTCTACGTATCTTAGGAGAGAGGAAGGATGGTAGAACGATATTGTCGATGCTGGAAAGAGCACACAGTGCTTTGTAAAGCTACGTGGTGATGATGAGAATGTTTTCACTGACATTTGCCGCCTCCCTTCCTCACAGAGGCATCAGGAAGATTCATGCCGGAGACATCGTCTGTATATTAGTACTCTTTCATTGTTACTATCCAAACTATCCTAGTGTCCCTGTTTCTGAGGCGCTGCTGTAATTATGTAGCTTGCGTGGATATAGTGGAAGGTTTGCCGAAGGAGCGAGCGGCCTGTCCCCCCTGCGGAGCATGTCATAGCTCTGTCAGCTTCCAGACAGAGAAGCCGGGGTGGTGCCGCTGGGCTGCGGTATCATTCCCACACATCCATCTCCAGACTTGCCCAAGTTCTCTGAGGCAGTGCTAGAAAAATCTTGATCACAGTACCTCAAATACAATGACCATCTTCTTTCCAGTACTTGTACAGGATTAGAATGGGGTTCATGCTTTGCGCAGACACCCCACAGTTTTAGGTGCCTGGCGAATAAAACGCCATTTGGTCAAGTTCCCTCGGCAGAGCTGCGAAAGCTCGGGGAGGCGCCAGAGTTAACGCCCACAGCCTTCTCTCTGGAAGTGTAACAGAACAGGGTGGGCGGAGCTCGGCCCCCCTACCTGCTTCCCTGGAAACCCGCTGGAGAGCCCAGGGGGTGTCCTTGAAGGGCTGCCAGCTGGGACTGTCGCTGGCAGGCAGCTTTGGGCCACTGCCGCTTGCCTTCCCTGCCTAGTGACTATTTCCCGAGGGGCTTTGGGGGGGTGCCTCATCCCCGAATGCCTGCCCCCCATCTGCTCTTGCTGAATGCGTGACATGGCCTTGCAGTAATAGGCTGGGAAATGTCAACTCTTCCAGAGACTCTGAAGGAAGAAATAACCCATGTTTGAGCATGGGAGGTGCTAAAAATAGGAACATCTTAGCTTCCAGAAGAGCAGATAAATGAATAAATAGGCCATAAACAAATGTAGTTATTTCTGCTGAGAGTTTTCTTTTCTTTTGAGTGCCCCCTGGAGCTGCAAAATACACAAATATGGATTTATAGATACGTTTTTTTTATTAATTCTAAAACCACATATTAGATCCCATCTATGTGCAAGGCAGTGGATTCAGCAGCCAGGTTTCCAGGAGGGGAATTAGCGTCAGGGACATTCTCCTCCTGGCATAGTCAGCAGGACAGTGGAGACCAAGGCTATCCTGACAACCTCATCTTCTGTTCCAGAAAGTTCCTGGGATCCCCTGGGAGGCAAAGCCTCTGGTGTCTCATTGTGATTGCTGGATTGATGCATGTACATTTCCCTTTTGTATGGCTTGAAAGTGATGCTCTTTAAAAAGCTATTCACAGAAAGTTCTAGAAGTCCCTGCCCTGGGAGGTCAGCCTGGTGCTGCAGTCAAGAGCACAAGTCTGAGAAAATGAGAGAACTGGACGTGAATCCAAGCTCTAGCATGATTGACAGTTTTAGTGTCTGAATTTGCCCCTTTACCCACCAAGTGGGGGAGTGAGGACACCTGGCCATGGGCTATCTTGAGGACACTAAGATGACATAGGTTCGGCGTGGCCTAACACAGAACTGTGGCCAGTTAACACCTCCACCCTCAATACCACACCCCTCCTCAGGCACTGGCCTCATGGCTTATGTCAGTTTTCTTTCTGGTCTTAGCTGGGCATCCAGACCTTCCTCAAGGTTGCCTGGAAGGAATGTTCTCTCACATTTCTGCATGTCCACGTGGTCTGTTTTCTGCATGTTCTGCTAAAATTCCAGATCCACCACCAAGCTTTGCCTTGGTGCTAGTCAGAGGTCACTGCTACCAACCCAGAAACCCCAGGACACCACAGTTGCTCTTGATGCCAGCTGCCCCTGGAGGGACCTCACCATGCCAGCATTCCTGGATGGCAGTCCAGGCTCCCAGCTGCCCCTGGAGGGACCTCACCATGCTGGCATTCCTGGATGGCAGTCCAGGCTCCCAGAGGTGCTCACGGGGGTGAATGAACATGGACTAGGAAAAGGGTGTCCCTCACGCCTGTTAGGATGGCCACTATCCCCCAAACACCAAATAACAAGTGTTGGTGAGATGCAGAGAAATTGGAACCCTTATGCGCTGTTGATGGGCATGTGAAATGGGGCAGCCACGGCAGGACGCAGTGTGACAGCTCCCTCTTCCCCAAATCAAACATGGAATTGTCCCCTGCTCTAGGAATCCTACTTCTGGGTATGTGCCTCAAAGAATGGAAAACAGGGTGTCAAAGAGAGATTTGCACACCCATGTTCATAGCAGGATTATTCATGATAGCCAGGAGGTGGAAGCAACCCAGGTATCCAGGGATGGATGGATGGATGGATGGATGGATGGATGGATGGATAAACAAAATGTGGTGTGAACATTCACTGGAATATTATTCAGCCTTAAAGAATAATGGATGGACCTGGCGGACATTATGCCAAGTGAAATAAACCACTCGCAAAAGGACAAGTACTGTACGGTCCCACTTCTATGAGGTGCCTAGAGTTGGCAATCCATAGAGGTAGGAGGTAGAACTGGCTGCCTGGCCCTGGACAGAGGGAGGAAGGGGAGTGCTGTTTAACGGGCACAGAGTTCCAGTTTTGCAAGATGAAGAGAGTCTGGAGATGGAGAGACGGATGGTGGTGAGGGTTGCCCCACAGTGACAATGTACTGAACGCCACGGAGTTGGACACTTAAAAAAATGGTTAAAATAGCAAACTTTGCTAGGCACATTTTACCATGATGAAAAATAAAACATAATAAAACAAAAACCTTAAGAGCTGAACCTTTTTGAATGGTGCTATTCCTTACTATACCATACAGTATTCTCCCTACAAAAGCTGCTGCTCTGGTTATTAAGACTCGATCTAGGCTCTTAGCCACCAGCCACATACACCTGAGCTGGTGGATTCGAATCCAGCCCGGGGCCGCCAAACAATGATGATGGCTGCCACCAAAAAATAGCCCGACATTGTGGCAGGCGCCTGTGGTCCCAGCTACTTGGGAGGCAGAGGCAGGAAACTCGCTTGAGCCCAGGAGTTGGAGGTTTCTATGAGCTGTGACCCCACGGCACTCTACCCAGGGCGACAGCTTGAGGCTCTGTCTTGAAAAAAAAAAAAAAGACTTGATCTAAGTGGGCATGACTTCATGGACCTTGTGACACGGCGATGTCATGTATGTTTCTTTCCCATCAATTCTGGTGGTGGATTTTTGAGTGGCATGTGGCTCTCTAAATGGGCGATCTCGAGGGGCCCAGAGGACCCTGATGTAATAGTCTAAGAGCCCCGTAAGCTTGGGGGCCAGGTCCCTGGCAGAGCAGAAGGCAGAGACGGGGCTTGGGGACTGGGCCCCTGGGCGTGTGGGAAGGGATGGGCATTGCAGTAGGTTCAATAGTTTCCCTTTAAAACTCATCTGGGAATGTGTCTTATTTGGAAATAGGGTCCTTGCAGATGTAATTAGTGAAGGATCATGAGATAACCTCCTCCTGGATTCAGGGTGGACCCCAAATCCAGTGACTCCTGTCCTTATAATAAGAGGAGAGGACATAGAGACACACTTGGGGTGAAGGTCATATGAAGACATGAAAGAGTTGGAAGTGATGCTGCCACAGGCCAAGGAACCCCCAAGGCCACCAGGAGCTGGAAGAGGCAGGGAGGGTCCTCCCCTAGAGCCTTCAAAGATGCCGGCACCTTGACCCTGTGGCCTCCCGACTCTGCTATTTGCTATTTGAGCCCCCATCCTCACCTGCCCTGACTGTGACTTTAGCTTCTCTGTGCCTGGCCAAGTCCTCCCCACACAGACAGGTGTTCTCAATGTGGCAGGGATCCCCTGTGTGGGGGAAGAGCTCTAGGGGGCAGGCGTTCCCAGGAGAGAGCACCTGCCCGTATAGCACAACTTCTGAGACATCATCGCACCTGAGGAGCCCCGAGCTGTCCCCAGTGCAGCCATCCTGACTCAAGCCAAGTTGGGACTTTTGTAAAGAACTGCTTTTAGAATCAGGTGACAAGCCACATGAGGAAACCAGGCACATCATGTTATTGTCACATTTGGATTGGGATCTGTCTTCTGACATGGAACTGTCTTTGGCCACCCGCCTCACTCAGCTCACGTGATTCTGAACAGGTTTTGGCCATCTCCAAAAATCAGCTCCAGACGGGGAAGGCTAAGGGCCAGCTTTGGATGGGGACATTAAAAAAGCCCTCATCTTCCTTCAGCGGTTCCCTCAGGGCCATGGGCTTCTGACTCACCAGCCTTCCAGCTCTCTGCGGCTCAGAAATAGAGGAAACAGCATTTCCTTCTGGTTAACGCCTTCGCCTTGTTTTGTTTTTCATCCGGATGCTGAAACTAGCCCATTCTGAGAGAGTCAAAGGGAGCTCAGGATTTTTCTCCCTGGGTTGGACTGAATTCCTGATTCTCTTAATGGGAATGATCCAAAGCTTCCCCCAGAGCTTTCTTCCTCTGTATTTCTTGAGTCACCATACCTGTGGGCTTCATGTTAACAGATCTTTTATAATCAAAAAGAAGTTGAAAAAGGCACCTAGCTTCTGTCCTATTTTTGTATCTTCCTTAGCCCTATTTATGCTCTTTCCCTCCTAAGAGTTTTTGAGTTCTGTTCGGTTTCATGCCTGAATTAAATTTCACAGAGGGGGAGGTTTTTATACAAAGCATCACTGTTAGAGAAACAAATGCTCCTCACTGAGATCAGCAAACGGTGGAAAGAAGACATTTGGATGGCCGGCCAACAGTTTCTAGAAGGTTCTACTTTTCTTAGAGCTATGGGGTCCTGGGCCCTGCCCTCTCTTCTTTGGACCTCACTCCTCATCAGTGGATAGAGGCTTGCAGTAGGGCCTCTCAAACTTGGACGTGCATCTAACTCACCTGTGCCTTGTTGAAATGCAGGTTCTGTTCTGTAGGTTCTGGGTGGGGCTGGAGAGCCCAGTGAGCTCCCAGGGGACAACCACCCACAGATCCCAAGGATGTGCAGAATCTCAGGTCCAGCCAGCCTCCTGAGCCAGAGCACTCCTGTTGGCAAGATCCTTGAGTTGCTGAGAGGCACCTCAGCATGTGGGAGGCCTGTGCCGGATGAGCGAGGGAGGACCTGACCGGACCTTGGTGTCACTAGGAGCTGGAAGCCACTGATGCATGATCCACCCCCGAGACCCTGACTTAACTGGTGGGGAGCAGCTGGGACAACAGGGCAGTCACAGCTTCCCAGGTGATTTCAATCAGACCCTCCAATCACTTTAATTAGGGTGATTGTGCCTCACCAGATTTGGCCCTCGCAGGCAGCTGAACAGTACAGAAGCATCTATGGAATACTGCGTCTGAATCGTCCCAGCACCCTCAAAACGAGACCTGGTTTATAGTAAATAAAGGGCCAGTCCCTGGCAACATCTTGAAACACACATGCATAATCCCTGTGTCCTCCCCCTGTGGTCACTTCACCACTCAGGGGCTCAGTGGCCTGTGCTCTAGTCCAAGGAGAGAATCCCTTGTCACCCATCTACATGACAGTGGATACTTACAGTTGCCCTCCTCCAGGGCCCATATTACTGCCTCTAATTGTAGAGCTAAAGAGGGCTGAGTGGGAAGTGAACGGGCTCTGAATCCCGCTAGGTCCTGTTCTCAGCTTGGGAGAGTGGCGTGGCCCCCATCACCTCTCATCAAGCCCGCCAGGGGCCTCACAGCCTTGTGAGTAAAGTGGACCTCCTGGCTCGAGGACCGGAGGGAGTCATTGACTGGGAGCGCCTCAGTGGCTGCTGTTTACCTCCACTTCCCAGCACTCCTTTAGACACTCTGGCAAGACTCACTCTGGCTGCAGGGCACCTAAGGCAGGTGTGCTGGCAGGGAGACAAGGATTGCTTAAGCCATCTTTCTGTAAGGGACACAGGGTTTGACAGATTCCCAGCAGCAAACAGATTCAGCACCTGAACACCATGGAGGGTGGGAAGGTCTGTGGTGGGGAGACTGGTTCAGCTGATGGGATACTTTTTCTTTGAAGAATTTTCTTCCTAATGTTGTAACAACTGTTTCCAAACAAAACCTTCACAGGTCAAAAGTTAATCTTTGCTTACTCTGGTATAAACCTGTGGAATGAGATGAATTCGGAAGATCTGAGAACAGTAGTTCTCAGCCCGGGTGATTAGAGTATGTCTGAGGACATTTGTGGTTATCACATCTGGGCTGTGGAGCTGTTGCTGGTATTTGGCGGGCAGAGTCCAGGGATGCTGCTAAACAGCCCGATGGCAGAGAACGATTTTGTGCAAAATGTCGGTGGTGCTGAGAACCCCCTTCAGACCCCACCAAGAATGAGATCTGTCTGTAGGTATCTGCTCTTATAGCCATCCAACAAGGAATTGGCACCTTGAACGACTCCGATATCAGGACAGATCACCGAGACTTCCTAGGCCAGTGGAAGAGGAGCAGAGGGGCACTGAAAGCTGCCCCTGCCCACGAGGGACGTGCCGCAACACCCCACTGAACCAACTGCTCCTGCTCTGAGGCAGGGTCTGTGCACAGCTCTGGGCCAGATGTTGCTCAGTTACAACGCAGAAGGAACAGATTAGAGTGTCCCCTAATGAGAGATCAGACACACTCTAGCCTCTCCCGTTAGGCCTGCCCAACCCTTCCCTCCAAGAGAAGGGGGCTGCTCCACATGGACCGGCTTGGAGGGACCCCAGGGGATGCTGCTGGAGAAGTGAGGTGCAGAACAGTGCATGTGGGGCACAGCCCAGTAAGATGCAGGGGGTGGGTGTAGCAGACTGTGTCTGTGCAGGGAGAGGGGCTGGAAGTGGTCTGCTTCAGAGAGTGTGGAGGTGAGGGTGGGAAACCTGCCTCCCGTGCTCAGGACCCTGCTTCCCGGTCCAGCCCAGAGGCCGTGGGGAAGGCTCCTGCATTCTCCCACGCAGGTTGTCTCTCTGCTTTTTCTCAGCAGGTGAGTATGTGTATTAGTTTCCTAGGGCCACCGTCACTGAGTACCCCTGAGTGAGTGCTTAAACATTAGAAAATGATTGCCTCCCAGTTCTGGAAGCTGGAAATTAGAAAAGACCAGGATGTGAGCAGGTGTGGTTTCTCCTGAGGCCTCTCTCCTGGGCTTGCAGACGGCCGCCTTCTCACTGGGTCCCCACAGGGTCTTTCCTGTCTCTTCCTCTTCTTATTAGGGTATCAGTCCTATTGCATTGTGACCACCACAAATACCTCATTTGAACTTAACCCCCTCTTTAAAGGTCTTAGCTTCAAATATACTTACAATCTGAGGTCCTGAGGGTTAGAATTTTAGGGGCACACAAGTCACCCTCTAACAGTGTGGGTTGCTATCCTCCAGCGACCTGCCAGTTTGGAGACACACCTCAGGAGGGTTACCAGACAAAATGCAGGATGGTTGGTTACATTTGGAATCCAGTAAATAATGAATAACTTTTTAGTATATTTCAAATATTGCATGAGATATGCCTACACAAATGCAATTTGTTGTTGGCCTAAACTCTCACTTCAACAGGCATCCTGTCTTTCTGGCCTCTGAACCTGGTCCTCCTCCACCCACTGGGCATCCTGTGGCCACAAGACCTCCTCACCAGGGCTGCCAGGCCTGGGATGGGCACAGATGGAAAGAGGATGGAATTGATTCCTGGAGATGCAACTGGTGTCCACATTCTTGGTGGTCCTGGCATCTGGCTGTGTCAGGCCAATCCGTTGATGACGATGAGATGCCGGTAGCCTGTGGTACCTCCTGCTTCCCTTTCAGTTTTCAGGTCTCTGCAGAATAAGAAGCTTCACCTAATGCTGGTGAGGAGGTACCCAGAGCACACGCAAATGATCCGGTCCCCAGCTGCAGAAAAACACACTACACAATCCACAGCAGATGACGAAGACACAGGTCCCAACCCCTTATCTGCCACTCTGAAATCCGAAATGCTCTGAAAAATTGTTGGTGGGAGGGATTAATTTGGAGACAAAGCCAATTTGGGGGCAAAACTGATCTGAACTGACTTGGGCTATTTGCAGACCTTCTTTATCCCTTGGGGAGAACAGCGGTGCTGTGTTTCCTGCAGACACAGTCCAGACTCTGCTGAGATGGCAAGTGATGTTCAGGATTGCCCCATATTGTCTACCTGACATCCCTCAAGCTTGACTGCCAAAATCCCAAAGGTTTTTGATTGGGTTGTGAGCTGTGGTAGCAGCTAGTGCCGAGCTCCAAGTCAGGGGAGGCACTGTGCTGAGTGCTCCACAGCTTACCTCCTTTAATCCCCACAATTATGAAACAGATCATTTTATTTGCATTTTTATCAACCTTTTTCTATTAAAAAAATGGCAGGCCCACACCAAAGCACAGGAATCAAATGCCCAGCTGGAAGAGTGACTATGGCCAGCTGAGCACACACCTGTGACCACCTCTGCACTCCATCCCTCAGCGGCACCCCAGGAGCCCCCTCATGCCCCACCCATCATTACCCTCAATTTCTCACTTTCACCACCAAAGATTCACTTTTGCCTGGTAAGAAAACAAGGCCGTCATTTGTTGAGCAGTTACTCTGTGCCAGAAACTATTTCTCACATTGACTCTGTCAGGG
>NW_003852428.1:14768770-14784043 GCF_000181295.1 Otolemur garnettii | reverse complement strand
ACGTGGCTGGTGCCTTAGCCTGTTGAGCTATAGGCGCCGAGCCAGGGTGGGTATTCTTATCCTTCATTTTACAAGGGAAAGAAACCAGGATTGAGAGATGTTATTACCTGACCCTAAATCATTTCATTAGCAATCAATAGAGGCTAGGGGATGATTTCTTTTCTTTTCTTTTTGAGACAGAGTCTCAGTCTGTCGCCCTGGGTAGAGTGCCATGGCATCATAGTTCACAGCAACCTCAAACTCTTGGGCTCAAAAGATCCCCTTGCTTCAGCCTCCCAAGTAGTTGGGGCTACAGGTGGGCACCACTATGCCTGGCTAGTTTTTCTGTTTTTAGTAGAGATGGAGGTCTCACTCTTGCTCAGACTAGTCTTAAACTCCTGAGCTTAAGCAATCCTCCTGCCTCAGCCTCACAGAGTGCTAGGATTACAGGAGTGAGCCACCGTTTGGGGCATATTTTTCTTAATTAAACTTTCCATGGAGCAAAACTTACATACAAAAAAGTGCATGTATCATAACCTCAGCTCAACAAGTTTCCATAAACCAAACACACTGTTGCCTTTGGAACCCGGACTAAGAAACAGAACCTTGTCAGCAACAGAGAAATGACCCCTCCTTCCATGCACCCCCAGTCACAGCCACGCCCAAAGGTCACCACCATTTTGACTTCTGACACCCATTTTGAACTGCAGGTGAATAGAATGGAACTGTCTATTCACTTTGGTGCCTGATTTTCCTGGTGTTACACTCATAGGGACCGTCTGTGCCGCCGTCTGAGGCTGGCAGACCCCTCCTTCTTGGTGAGCAGAATTCCCCTCCTGGAATACTCCACAGTGCCTCCACCTGTCCTCCTGCTGGGAGGGCCACCGGGAGTGTTTTCAGTTTTTGGTGATGACCAGGAGCACTGCTATCTCAACTCCTCCTCATGTCCCGTGCTGAGCACACGCACAGATTTCCATCAGTTGGTGTCTTAGAGGAGGTTTGTGCCCATGGCTTATGTTCACTTTTTCAAAAACATCCGAAGAGTTTTCCCAGGTGATTGTCCACGGGGTACTTCATTCCGCTCGTTTGTTGTTATGTATATTAAACCTGCTTAAGGCAAACTCAATACATCAGTGAAAATAATTCACGTGGAGTTTATGGGTCACAGTGTATCCCCATACGTTAAGTCCTAAACCCCAGCTCCTCGGAGTGTAACCTGATTTGGATATAGGGACATTCCAGATTTAGTAATTAGTTAAGTTAGGATGAGGACATGCTGCAGCAGGGTGTTCTTACAAAAAGGGGAAATGTGGGGACAGACATTCCCCAGGGGACAGCCATGTGAAGATGAAGGCAGAGGTCAAAGTGATGCCTCTACAAGCCGAGGAACCCCGAAGATGGCCAGCAGGCCACCAGGGTTTGTCCTCACAGCCTCAAAAGGCACAGCCCTGCTGGCACCTTGACCTTGGACATCCGGCCTCCAGAGCCGTGATCACGTTTGCACATGTGAAACCACCCAGTGAGTGGTGCTTTGTTGCTGCGGCCCCAGCAGAGGAAAGTGTGGAGTGTGACTCATGTTTGAAAGATGTCTGTTTTGTAAAGAACGCTCATCCTAGCTTTCCTGGAGGTAGTCTGATGAGCTATTGTGCTTACAATAGGTTTTGCCTTTTAAAATTTGATTCCGGAAGCCATCTCCTGCATAATTTGTTATATTTCTGAATGCTTGAAGTGGAGGTTGATGAAAAGCTCTCCAATTCTGGCCTACATATGTGGCCTGCACTGATAAGCCGACACCCACCCCTTGGGTCCGGTTCCAGGAGTAGCCTTGGGGGAATGAAAGATCCAGAATCCGGGATCTTTGGCTTCCAGGTCTCTCCCTCGCCTGTGGTGCAGATATGCAGAGGCTGAGCTGAAGCAGCCTGCAAGGTCAGCTGGGCCAGGCTGGCAGTCTGAAGGACCTGCTGGTCTGTTCTGAGGGTCTCCCAGCAACCTGGCCCCAAGGGATTTCTCTGGATGGTTGAGCAGAGGAGAGTCCTCATCCTGGGTCTCAGCTCACATCCTCCAGCAGGAGGCATAGACACACGATGATTTCCTAAAAGCACATGGCCCAACACTGGGCTAAAAACAGCTCAGTTTCTTAAACGTACACAAAGCTTTGATTATAGAGTACATTTCCTGGGGCTGCAGTAAGAAAATGTCACATCTGAGTGGCTTAAAACAATAGGAATTGATTCTCTCAACACTTCTAGAAGACAGAAATCCCAAGCCATGGTGGTGGCAGGGCCACCTTCCCTTGGAAGGCCTTGGGAAGGGGTCCTCCCCTGCCCCTTCTCATTCTGGTGTCCCCGATGAGCCCTGTTGTTCTCTGATCTGCAGCCCATCCCTCCAGGCTCTGCCTCCGTCTTCACACAGCCTCCTCCCCGTCTCCCCTGCCTGTCTATATCTCTGCGTCCAGATCTCTCTCTTTTGTAAGGACATCAGTCATTGGATAACGGCCCACCCAACTCCAATATGACCTATTTTCAAGTAAGGTCACATTCTGAGGCTCTGGGTGGATGTAAATTTTGGAGAGACATTATTCAACCCAGTCTACAGGGTATTTCCTGTTTCAAAGTAATTCTTTGTTAAATTCAATTTCCTGCATTTGAGGCTCTCCCTCCACCTTCTTGAACTTAAGGCAGTTTAGAAATTTGGAGAACATTTGTGTATCAGTTGGGGTCATGTGAGGTTCAGAATGCTTCATCCAAGTGTCTGTCTAAGCAGGGATCTGGGGACCTTTCTGTATTTGTCCCCTCCATCTTCCTTGTGGGGCCTCCAAGGTCCCTATGATCCCTACATCAGGCTGAAGAGGAGGAAAGAGTGTGGCAGGCCCGTCCCAGTGGCTGCAATGGGCCAGGCCAGTAGCTACTGTCCATTATGGCCACCCACCTTGCATAGGTCTCAGGCCACACTCAGTAACAAAGGCAACTGGGAAGCACAGGGGCAGGTGGGCGGGGCAGGCGGGCGGTGCAGCCGGGTAGAGAAGGGGCTGGGCAGAGACACAGTGAGGATGGTGCACTGTGCCAGCCACATAGTCCCGGGGGCAGCTTAAACTGGCTCCCTTCCTCCTTGGCCACTCTGCCCTGCCAGTGGTTTTCAAACTGCCTGGCAAGGCCGGTTGAATCAACATTTAATAAAAAAATAAAATAAATAGAACCTACAAGGGAAACACCAGGGAGCACGGACACAGAGAAAGTATTGTTTCATGAAACTTTGATATCACTTCACGTAAATGTTCTGAGTGGTGGTATAAAACATTTCATACCAGCTCAGCACCTGTAGCTCAAGCGGTTAAGGCTCCAGCCACACACACCAGAGCTGGCAGGTTTGAATCCAGCCTGGGCCTGCCAAACAACTATACCCAAAAAATAGCTGGGTGTTGTGGCGGGCGCCTGTAGTCCCAGCTACCTGGGAGGCTGAGGCAAGAGAATCACGTAAGCTTGGGAGTTGGAGGTTGCTGTGAGCTGTGATGCCATGGCACTGTACCCAGGGTAACAGCTTGAGGCTCTGTCTCAAAAAACAAAAAACAAAAAACAACCATTTCATACCAAGTGTTGCAATTAAAACCATTTGAAAGCCACTTATCTGTGTCCAAGAATGATGCAAACACACAGGGAGGGGTAACTATTTTGTAGGTTTTGGAAATGTTTTCTGCATCCTGAAAGGAGAGATGGCATGACGTTAAGGCAGACCCTGGACTGGGAATGATGGGGGCCACTTCCCCAGGGGTCACCCGTGAAGGTTTTCCATTTTCCTGAGCCTCTGCTGTCTTATCTGCAGAATGGGCTAAATTAACACCTGAGGAGGAGGAGGAGGGAATAGCCACTCTAGTGTACCCAGCGCTTCCCATCCTGGGAGCCCTTCCGAGCCTTTCAGGTATGTTACATCCATCTTCCTTCACACTATCCCTGTAAGCTCCAGTGCCATTGGGTTTATCTGCACAGATGAGGAGACTGAGGCACTGAGAGGTGAATAACTTGCCCAAGGGAACCGACTAAAGGAAAACGACAGACACCGGGTTTGGCACACAGCAAGTGCTGAACAAACTTTAATCGTCTCACCCCTGAGTTTGTTCCCAAGGCTCTAAAGGATCCTCAGATGTAAGCAGATGGACAAGCTGGTGAGGCTGTGAGAAGTGGCTGAGGCAAGTGGCCTAAGGGTGAAATTGGACTGTCCCGGGTGGGCGGACTGCTTGTGG
This sequence comes from Otolemur garnettii, assembly GCF_000181295.1. Classification (NCBI taxonomy): domain Eukaryota; kingdom Metazoa; phylum Chordata; class Mammalia; order Primates; family Galagidae; genus Otolemur; species Otolemur garnettii. The sequence goes on along the minus strand of NW_003852428.1, from coordinate 14,779,827 downwards.
GAGAGTCCCTGCCCCCTGCTGGAGGCACCTCATTCTTCAGTAAGCAGAACTGAGAGCAGGGGACTCCGAAATGGCCCAGAAGGGGACAGAGTGATGGGCTTGGCTGTCTGTAAACCTGCTCATGGTGAGATTTTAGGATTAGAGGGCCAGGATCCCCCAGCTGGGGGGACCCCACTCCCTGAGCCGCCCCAGAGCAGTCTGCTCATAGTATAAAAGCACCTTCCAAGGGTCCCCACTGGCACCCCCTGCCAGCTGTCTGGAGGCCAGGGAACAGAGCTGAATCTCCCTGGGGGGAAGAGAGGGAAGGAACAGACAAGTAATTAGATCAAACTGCAAGACGCAATTACGTCCTTGCCTCTCAGCAATTCCAAACAGCACAGAGACCATTGCATCACTCTGTCCCAGGGGCTCCAGGACCTTCGCTCTGGGAGCACAGGCTGGGTCAGGTTCAAGTTACAGCCGGGCATGTGGCTGGCTTTCCTGTCGGGCAGAAATGTTTCATCAACAACTGGTGAACATACTCAGAAAGGAAGCTAAATGTTCCCCTCGGTTTGTTCCAACATTTGCTTGTTCCAAGTGATATTTTTAGGTCATCTTAACTACCTGATTCAATTTATGCCGTATTTCTATACACCTGTCTCTTTATGGGACCCATGACTCAGTTTGGCTACATTAACAAAGCTCTATAATTTACCCTGCACAGTGCCTGGTTCGTACTGGGCACAAATAGTTGCAGAATAAAAACATGTTGATGACAATAGTAATAAACATAATTAGGATAATAATAATCAAATGAAAGGTAACTTGTTGGGCCCCTCTCTTCTGCTCCTGTTGGATTCATGGAACAACTTGGTGGGTGGGCCATATCCTCCCCAGTCAGCCTGGAAGTAGGATCCCTACCAGGCAGGTGGGAAAGGGAGCCCAGCAGGGGGCGCACAGGGGCGGGGCCACGCACCCCTCCCCACCTCCAAGCACAGGTCTGTGTGTTCTCCTGGGTTTCGGGAGAGGAGAGGGCACTGTTACTGTATTGACGGGCGTCCTCCCCAATCTGCGGATTGGTTTTATAGAAAATAAAGCTCCCCCTTTTTTCTCAAAGACACCAAATAAACACAAATTAAAAAGCCAAATGCCCAGGTGGACTCCAGCTGGAGTAGGGGGCTGAAGCTGCAGTTAAACAAGCTCTCCTTGTCTGTCTGTGGGGGGTGGCATTCCCATTCTGGCTGTGACTGTGCTCTCAGCTTCTGCCTCATCCACCTGCAACCCTGTTCCAGGAGACCCTGCCCCAAGAGACCCTGCCTGGGTGTGGGACCCAAAGCCCCAGGCTGGAGATGTCACAACCTCTAACTCACTGTTACTGGCAGGGCTGCAAAGTCAGCTCCGTAGGCCTCTCAGAGACAAGAAGGAAAGCAAAAGATGAAGGCTGTGTGGCCCAGGGATACCCGAGCACAGTCCTCGGTCCATGTCAGAGGTATATTAGTTTCCTAAGGCTGCTATAACCAAGTACCGCGGGCTGGGGAATACCATAGATCTGGAGGCTGGAAGTTCAAGGTCAAGGTGCCGGCAGGCTTGGCTTCTCCTGAGGCCTTTCTCCTTGGCTTGTAGATGGCCACCTTCTTACCGTGCCCTCCCTTGGTGTTTCCTGTGTGCACCAGCAGCCTGCCGTCTCTTGCTCTTCCTATGAGGACATCAGTCCTGTTGGATAGGGCCCACCTCGAGCCCCATAGAACCTTAATTCCCTCCTTAAAGGGCCTATCTCCGAATACAGTCACATTGGGGGGCAAAGTCTTTGACGTAGGAATTTGGGGGGGGGGCACAGTTCAGTCCATAACATGAGGAAAATAACTTTCCGACCGCTCCTGCAGGCTTGGCGCAGCATTTGTTGTTCTTATGGCACGGAGCGGAAGGGCCAGCACGGCTGTAGAAATCAGAATGCATGGGAAGAACTTGGCTTTCACCAGCTCCAGCCCCCAGCGGCCAAGCAAGTTCACTGCCTCACAGTGAGGGGCCAGAGCTCATGGCCACTCATCCCCTCTTCCGCCTAGGTGCGGACCAGTTTTGGGTACCCAGGAGGGCTGCAACCCCTAGGCACCACGGAGGCGCCTCCAGCACCCCCTCCTCCCTTGTTCCATACGGGTGATTCGAGCTTCTCAGCGCCACATAAAGTGCTGTGCAAAATGGGTTTCCAGCTTCTTCCATAGGGACCTTTGTATGTATGGGGATCTCAAAATTACCCTGAGATCTGGTCACTCACTGGTTGGACTTGCAGGACCAGGCAAGGGAATTATCCTTGTGCATATGCTTTGTTAAAGTAAGAATATAGATCTAAATCGGTGAAAGGAAAAGGTACATGGCTCAGAACCCAGAAGAAAACACTACAGGCTTCCAGTGTCTTCTCCCTGCGGGGCTGTACCGAGAGCACCTGATTCTTCCAGCAACGTTGTGTAATGACACAGGTGAGATGCTGCCCACCGGGGAAGCTCACCTGTGCTTTGGTGTTCAGAGTCTTTATTGGAGTCAGTCACGCAGGCATGTGGTGCCAACATGAAGTCGTGTCAAGCTGATACAGCATGGCCCAGAGCCTTAGACATGCAAAAATGGGTCTCTGCTGAACCACTGTTAGTGTGAACTATGGCCTTAGATACTCGAAGATGCCATGATCAGGAAGGATATTCCAGAGGTTCGTAGCTGGTCAAGGGCCATGTGTAAGGTTTGGTTAACCCATAGCTGCACAACCAGTGTTCCTACATCCCTCTGGGTAGGATCAGGAGCCACTGAAGGACTGTCAGTGCTGGTGTCATCGATCTGATTCATCTTTGCCAGTGAATTTGGGAGAAATTGTGTATATATATGTGTGTGTGTGTGTTTTTTTTTTGAGACAGAGTCTCAAGATGTCACCCTGAATAGAGTGCTGTGGTGTCATAGCTCACAACAACCTCCAACTCTTGGGCTCAAGCAATCCTCTTGCCTCAGTTTTCTATTTTTAGTAGAGATGGGGGTCTCACTCTTTGCTCAGGCTGGTCTCTAACTTGTGAGCTCAAACAATCCACCTGCCTTGGCTTCCCAGAGTGCTAGGATTATAGGCCCGAGCCACTGCGCACAGCTGAAATTGTATATTTTAATCCTAATTTTCATTTATATGATTATCAGTGAAGCAGAATAACTCTTTACACATTTTATTGCTATTTGAATTTCTTCTATATTTTTCTAGCCATTTGTTTTTGTATGTGTTGGGTTATTTATATTTTTATAAGCTATAGAAGCCCCTATGAATTGTGTATATAAGCTCTTTGTCACATGTTGCAAATGCATTTTTATGATGGTAGGACCTCCATAGTTGACCACCTCCTTAACTTAACTGAATTTTCATAGACTGGACATGCACCACACTGCATTAGCCCAGTTCCTTATGTTGATCATCTCTGTATGTTGACCAGTATGTTATAGTCCCTTGGATGGTCAACTGACAGAGGTCCCACTGTATTTCTTTAACCTTATTCTTTCGGAGCAGGGGCTAGACAGAGTCTTGCTGTGTCACCCCAGCTAGTGTGCAGTGGTGTGACCATAGCTCACTGACATCTCAAACTTGTAGGCGAAAGCCATTCTCTTACCTCACCCTCCTCAGTAGCAGAGACTACTGATTCCCACATGCCTGGCTAATTTTTCTATTTTGTAGCGATGGTTTTCCTGGTTGTCTTGAACTCCTCGCCTGAAGCCATTCTCTTGCTTCAGTCTCCTGAAGTCCAATGATTGCAGGTGTGAGCCACACGCTCAACCAGAAATACATATTTTTTAAATCTAGTCAGCAGGTCCATCTTTTCTTCCATAATTTTGGACCTTAGTGTGTAAGAAAGTTTCTTCTCTCCCTAAACTATACACTCATGCTTTAAATATCACAATATACTATTTGACCTCTTAGGATATTTTACTGTATATTATATTAATTTCCTAAGGCTGTTATGACAAATCACCACAAATTCAGTGGCTTAAAACAGCAGAAATTTACTTTTTCACAGTTCTGGTTGCAAGAAACCCCAAATCCAGGTGCAGGCAGGGCTGTGGTTTTCTGGAAGGCTTATGCTTCTCTCTGAGCTTCTGGTGGTTCCAGCACCTTCTGACATTCCTGGGCTTATACATGTGTCATTGTCATCTTTGTCTCCACCCTCATATGGCTTTCTCCCTGGTGTTTCTATGTCTCTTCTCTTCTGGGTTTTTTTTTTTTTTTTTTTTGCAGTTTTTTGGGCTGGGGCAGGGTTTGAACTCACCACCTCTGGTATATGGGGCTGGCACCCTACTCCTTGAGCCACAGGCCCCACCCTCTTCTCTTCTTACAAGGACATCCGTCATCTTGGACGAGGGCCACCCTAATGATGTCATCTTAACTTGATGACATCTGCAAAGACCCTATTTCCAAATGAGGTCACATTCACAGGTAACAGGGGTTAGAACTTAAACATATCTTGTGGAGGACGCAATTCAATTTATAGCATATAGTGTAATGTAACTTCCTTTCTCTTCCCCAGTGCTCTCCTAATTGTCCCACGCCATGGATTGAACAATCTATCTTTACTCCTGGGTCTCTTTCCAGAGTCTTTATTTTGCCCCAGTAATGTATTTGGTCAATTTCAGCTAACAAAGCATTGGTGTACAGTGCCCAGATAAGTGATTATAAAAGGAAATTGGCAAAAATATTCCTAAACCCCACAACAATCAGCTAGTCCCCCCTGTTAGCATTACTAGTCTTTCCTAGACACTCAGCCCACAATAGGAGCTCTGTCTAAAATTACTTCCACTTTTCATTTTGATGCCATTGTTTGGAGTTGGGCTGTTGCTGCTACAGTTGGTTATGTTTGGTCAAAAAAAACGTAACTCTTTTCCTTTAATAGCCACTACGCTAATATGGGATTTGAATATACAGCACATATTAATTTTCTAAAATTCCCAGAGAGCATTCCTCCAGTTCTGAACTGCCCAGGAGTTTACAAATTTGGACTTAACATTCTGGAGCTATCAGAAGAAGTACCAATACAAGTATTCAATGGCCGAGAGAAACTCATTTATTCCTTCAATATGTATTTATTGAGCACCAGGCACTGTTCTTGGCACAAGGGCTACAGCAACAAGAAAGACTGTCTGTTTCCAGTAAGCCTACATTTCTGTGGGTGTACAACAGCAATTAGGCAAACCTAAAGAGGAAAGGTGGGAGCACTTGAATTCCTGGGCAGAGTCCAGCCCTCTGCAAGACTGTATCCTTCTTGTGGAAACATAGATTCTTGGTGACATCACCATAAAGAGAGTCACAGAAGTGAAACACACTGGCAGAAAGACACAGCTAGGTCGTAGCACAAAAGACACTTGATTCTATAGACAATCTTAACAGCAATCTCCTGTTGGCAGTGTACCACATTGGTTTACAGAATATTTCATTCCTATTTGTGAAGAGGGGAAATTGAGGCTGAAAGATCACTTGATTGTTTGTCTGCAAGAATGACACTTGTTCAGCTATTCCTTAAGAAAGCCATCAGTGTCCTCGACATACAAGCCATACACGATAAATGTTGAATTGCACTGTAAATGCTTGAGCTATTGTCAGTCACTGATTGGGCCTCATTCCCTGAAAAATGAGGTGAAGGGGCCAGGTGAACACAAGTAATAGATTTTTTTTATCTCTCTCTCTTTCTTTCTTTCTTTTTTTTTTGAGACAGAGTCTTACTATGTCACCCTCAGTAGAGTGCTGTGGCATCACAGCTCACAGCAACCTCCAACTCTAACTTAGGTGATTCTTTTGCTTCAGCCTCTCAGGTAGCTAGGACTTACAGGTGCCTGCCACAATGCCAACTAGATCTTTTTATGTCTTTTATTGCCTGTCCGTGGAGTTTCCATGTTCCCATGAATATTGTTGACATTTTATTTTGAATTAATTTTAGACTTAGAGAAATTTGCAAAAATAGATTAGACTGTTCATGCATATCTGCCAATGTTGGGCTCAGAAAACAACACCCCCAAATGAAGCAGCCTCAAATGTTTTTCTCTGACCTTCTCTGGCCCTCCTGAGTCTCAGTCCCATTCTCCCTCGAGACCCACGCTCTCCCACAGAAACTAGAATCCCTTTTCTCCCAATGTATGTGATAGAAATTAAGATCCCTTTTCTTGGAAGCCAGCCATAAAACCTGAAAATATCCTGCGTAGAAACTGGCCATAAAGAAAAGGTCTGATCTACTTTGTCTGACATAGATCATAGGACCCCCATTCCAGAAAGGGCCCTGACCCCACCTGTGCTCAAAGAGGCCAAGAAGAATCTAGACAGACAGGTCTCGCTGGGTTTCCCCTCTTGGCCTGTTGGCATTGCATCAGACCCTGTTTGTATAATCACATCTTTGCACAGGTGTCCATACTTTGTTGAACCTAAGCATAAAAATTTCTTCTGCATGTTTGGGTCCTCATTCTGGAGGCTGGTGTGTCACCATGTTAAATAAATTTGTATGCCTTTTGTCTGGTTAAATTGCCTGTTGGGAGTTGATTTTTCAGCTAACTTTCAGAAAGTCCAGGGTCCCTTATGCTGTGGCTCTTACATGTGGTCAAACCTAGGGAAAAAAATCTTGCTACTAGATTATTAATTAAGGTCCAGACTTATGTGAATGTCACTAGTTTCCTGTGCAGTAAACAGCTGATTCTAGGGTATTGGAACTTTGCATCCTCCAAAGTACTGGTTCCTGACTAGCTCTTGGAGGAAAAACTCAAAGTCTTTAGAATACCCTGCCCGATTAGAGTGTTCCTATTGCCTGGGCCCGAGGGCCATGCCAGGGAGTCCATATGGACAGCGTGATTTGTGATTTTTGTCTTGCTGTCTTAATTTGACCTCTGGTAGGGCTGGAGAATGAGTAACTGGGGTCAGCCACGCTGGTGCTCCATGCCCATGTGACCGACCCCCAGCAAAAAACCTGGGCACTAAGGTGTGGTGACCTTTCCTGGTTGGAAATATTTCATGTGTATAGATGCACATCACTGCTGGGAGAATTAAGTGCTGTCTGTCCGTGCAACTCTTCTGGGAGAGGACAGTGGTAACCAGTGCCCGTCTGTCCCAGACTCTGCACTCTGCCCTTTCCCATGCTAACTTTTTTTTTTTCAAGACATAGTCTCACTCTGTCAACCCAGATAGAATGCTATGGTGTCATCTTAGCTCACAGCAACCTCAAACTCCCTGAGGAGGGAGGGTGAAGTGATCCTCCCCTGTAGGCCTCCCCGAGTGCCAGGATTTCTGGTGTGAGCCGCCACACCTGACCTCCATGCTGAGTTTAATCTGTGTCCTCTCACTGCACCAAGCCTTAACCGTGAGCATGACAGGTTTTCTGAGTTCTGTGTGTTCTTCAGCGATTCACTGAGCCTGGGGGTCTTTGAGACCCTTGGCGCACTATCTGTTCCAGAATCCCACCCAGGATCCTGCACTATTGGCCTCCTCAGTCTTCTCCCATTTGTGCGAGTTCCTCACAGGTGCTTCCTCTTTTTGATGACTATCCGGCATTCTGTAGACTGTCTCTCAATTTGGGTTTGTCTGTTTGCACGTGATTCTACTGAGTTAACATAATTTGGGCAAGAAAGCGTTCTTTCAGGGAACCAGGAACTTTTAAGGAGAAAAGCATCTTTAATAGTCCCCTCCAAACACACACATGTGTGCCCGCCCCACTCTCTTCCTCCACTGCCCTCGGCCTCTCTCATAACTCCGCTCACCTCCACCTTCACTACCTTCACTGCTCAGTTCGGCTCAGATTCTGGATGGAAGATCCTGGGAACCAGGTGGAGAAGCCAAGTGCTCGCCCTTCGCTCTGTTGACAGAGGCCCTGTGTGCACATCCCTCTCAGCGCTCCTCACATTGCTTACCTGAGCCTCATGCCCAGGTAGGCTGGGTGAGTGCTGGGGCAGGGCTGGTGAACACTGACTCTTTTGTCTCCTGAGGGTACTACTGGACTCTCTTCTGGGAAAACAGCTCCTTCCTCCCACCACAACCACATGGTGCCAAGGGGAGCTGCCGTGATCTAGCAGACTCCACCCACATGGCCACTGTTGAGGAGTCAGAGTCAGCATTTGACCCCAGCTGGGCCACTGAGAGCCCTTCCCTGGGCCTGAGGTGGAGCAGCGGTTTGCAGTTGTGCTCTGGAGGTAGGTGTGGGGTTGTTGCATGAACAAGAGCCCCCCTGGAGCAGGAGAGGGTGAATTCGGACAGAAGCTGAGATAAGCCTTAAAGACAGGGGCTTGATTTTGTCTCTGATACTTTAGAGACCCAGCTCCGTGGTCCACCTCTCCTGGGTGATAGGCGCCTTCTCTCAAGCTTCTTTCATTTAAGTCAAAAGCCATCAGTAACATAGAGGCCATCTTTCATCCTCTCTGCATCCCTGACAGGTGGCAAAATGTCGCACTCGCTACATCTCACATGATTATCCCGTGAGTGAAATTAGAAAGTGCCCGGTATGCTCCATCAGCATTGTAGTTTGCCCAGGGCCATCCTTGCCTTTCTATTTACATATATGGGACTTGTTAAATCATAACCCTATCACAATTTCTTCCTGGTCATTTCAAACAGTGTTCATTTATTTTAACCAGCATCTTTAAGAGACTGTCTACATGATTAGCAAGAACCATCTGCCAGCCTAATGAAATCAGAACAGCCAGTGTTTTCCATCCTAAACTCAGGGATTAAGGAGGAAAAGCCGTTGTAAGCAGGGCACCAGGCTCAGCACAGCTGTGGGGACGTGTAGCAGCAGATTGCACGGCTCAGACAGGCCCAGGCAGGAGGAATCAGCTAGGACTCAACCCCCGATTCCAAAGGAAGGAAGGAAGGAAGGGAGGGAGGGAGGGAGGACAGGCTAGATTTTATTTTTTAAACAGCTCGTCTTAGATAAATCAAGACAGAATGAAATGGTTTGACAACAAAAGTATTCTGTCTACTTCATGGGTCGGGTTAGAGCAGGGGCAGAAATAGGAAACTGGCATACATTTTGGCCAAAGAGAATCTGTTTGCCCATCTCATCTTTTTCCTTCTGATTATAAAACATACAAATTCTTTTTTTTTTTTTGAGACAGAGCCTCAAGCTATCCCCCTGGGTAGAGTGGCGTGGCTTCACAGCTCACAGCAACCTCCAACTCCTGGCCTCAAGCGAGTCTCCTGCCTCTGCCTCCCAACTAGCTGGGACCACAGGCGCCTGCCACAACGCCTGGCTATTTTTTGGTTGCAGCCATCATTGTTGTTTGGCGGGTCCGGGCTGGATTCGAACCCACCACCTTAGGTGTATGTGGCTGGCGCCTTAGCCGCTTGAGCCACAGGCGCCGAGCCAACATACAAATTCTTTTGTGGGAAAATTTCAAAATGGGGAAAACAGGTAGTGTGTGGGACAGGAGGCCTGGGGCTAGTGAGGACAGTGAGAGGGGAATGGGCAGGTGTGCTCTGCCCCTGCCCACCCTGGGGACAGCTGTATTGAGGGATGGCAGGGTGGTGGGGACTTCTGGAGCCCACTGAGGGGCTCCTGGGAAGGAGGTGAACCCGGAGCAGAGAGCCTGGTCCCCAAAGCCTGTCAGCCATGCCCAGGGCTTTGTTAGTTTCCTAGAGCTGTGTAACAAAGTTCCACAAACCAGGTGGCTTAAAATGACAGAAATGTATTCTTCCACAGTTCTGGAGGCCGGAAGTCCAACTTCCAGACTCGTCAGGGCCACGCTGTGTGACGGCTGTGGGAAGGATTCTTCTCTGCCTCTTCCTGGCTGCGCCGGTTGCCGGCCGTCCTAAGCATTCCCCAGCTCGCACCTGCACAGTTTGGAGCACTGCTCGGTCTTCATCTGGCATCTGTTCTCTGCATGGCTGTCTCCAGTGTTTCTTCTTAAGAGAACACCACCCAAATAAGAGTGACAGTTCTTCCTATTTCAGGGTGACCTTAACCTAACTTGATTAACTCCATTTGCCACAACCCTATTTCCAAACGAGGTTACACTCAGAGGTTCTGAGAAAGACACAAATCCTTGGGACACTTTTGATCCAGTGTGGGCCCTCTGACCCTCCCAATGCTCCCTGGGACTAAGGAGCAGAGGGCAGGCCTGCACTCACAGGAGGGGGTCCCTATTTCTTGGTGGTGGTGAAAGTCTGGGGGGACCTTACTGGACTCTAGAGAGAGGTATGGCAGGCCAGCAGTGGCGTGGCCTCTGGGGTAAGTTTAGAGTGTTGGCCTTTAGCTCACTGCCCAGTTTGGATTCTGGCCTGGGGTCCAAAAGCAATAGGGCCCAGAGAGCCCAGGCCTTGGCCCCAGAAGTCAGTGTGGTCCCATGGTGTGGATCCATGGGCAGTGGTCTTGGTGGGGCTCTGTTCTGGATCTTTTAGAAGCCTGCACAGCACCCTGTACATCCCCTTCATGGCACTGACAACAATTCCAATGAATAAGTAACTGTGAAGTTGGTTGTTTAGTACATGGGTCATTATGAAAGTTTTGAGATACACAAAAATCAAGGAACATAAAATCCAGATGGATGGAAACAAATGAAGGAGTCTTCCCAGCAACACCTGGAAGCCCAGCAAGGTGAAACTTGCATGGTGAAAGCAGAAGGGACGCTGTCCACTGTGTTTCTTGGAAGTAAAATGATAGCCATGACACAGTCTGTCTCAAACACTTTCATTAGTATCTATTGCAACAATAGGGGGACCAATTGTCTGCTAAGTAGGACCACAACCTTGTCTAGTCTGTGTTAATCCAGGATTAGTTTCTTCATTAATGAGGGACCCCCTTAGTCCCAAGCAAACCAGGACATTTGGTCACCCTCTGTGGCAGACAGATGGGACTCCCCCTGGGCAGAGCGACAGTCTCTGTCTAATCCTCTTGTCTCCCTGTTTATCCAAGGTACCTTGCACAGAGAATGCAACTGAAAACTTGCTGGACAATAATTATTATTATTATTGGAAAGGCTCAGTAAATAGTTGCTGATTAGATGGCCCCTGCTGGTAAATAAATATTTTCTTTTCTTTTTTTTTTTTTTTTTTTGAGACAGAGCCTCAAGCTGTCCCCCTGGGTAGAGTCCCGTGGCAT
>NW_003852428.1:14766250-14767942 GCF_000181295.1 Otolemur garnettii | reverse complement strand
AAAAAAAAAAAAGAGTGTATATTGCAGGTCACTGACAAAGCAGTTTCACAAACATTCCCTTGGATGGGACACATTAGATCATAGACTTGACCTCGGATGGGACACATTAGGCCATAGACTTGACCTTGGATGGGACACACTAGGCCATAGACTTGGACAGGTGATATGATTTTCTGAAGGACACACACAAAGTAGAGATGTGAGCCAGGCCATCGTGCTCTTTCACTGCACTGCCCCCCAGTTTCACTTCACAACAGCTATAGTAGTGAAGCCCAGCGGTCAACAGTTTCCTGAGACTGCCCGAGCTCCATGCCAAGTGGCTGCGTCTGTCACTGAGCTGGTGACGACTCAGACAGCGCCGAGGTGTGAAGAAGAGCCACACAGCAGGCCTGGTTGCTTGCTCCTTGCATGTCTCCAAGGAAACCCAGAGCCACGACTGACCCTTGGCCAACCCTCAGGAATGGGGCCATCTGCAGGTTTTCAGGCCAGTGATTAATGATTTTGTTGTGTGCGCCCAGAGCAACAGGTCGTCCTTTCCCAGCGTGTGGGGTGGTTTGCACAAACATGAGACTGATGATGTGTGCATGGCTTCATGCTGGGGTCCTGAGAATCAGCTGGCATGGCTGACTGCTAAGCAGGATGTCTGTGTGACTAACTCCTCATAAAAACTTTGGACCCTGGGAGCGTTGGCTCTCCTGGGTCTTCCACATATGTCCCTGGAGTTGTCTGCCTGACAAAAGCACAGTGTTCTGGGTGTTCTCAGGTAAGGACCCAGAAGGAGCCTGAGCTGGACTTCTCTGGATTTTTCCCATACCTGTCTTTTCCCGTGACATTTTCTCCGTATCCTTCACTGCAATAAATCTTAGCGATGGCTGTAACCCCCTTGAGTCTTATCAGTCCTTCTAGCAAACCGCCAACTTGTCTAGTCTGTCAGGCCTCCAGCACACAGAGGGAAGCAGAGAGAGACCCTGCTCCCCGCCACCCTGCTCTGCGCTGCCCCACCCTGCGAGCCAGGCCTGCCTGGGCTCTCACCCAACCTGAGCCCGGCCAGTTTGGATGGGGCTGCGAGAAACAGGCTCAGAATAGTTAACAGGCAAACCAGGGGCTCACATTTGAATACCCTTGGAGGTGGGTCCCCTCTTCAGCTCAAGGGCCTGGGGTTTGTCTACCCTCAAAACATAGCAGACAGTGCGAAGCCGAGGGCAGAGTGGGTAGGGAGGGTGACAGTCTCTGCGGAGCAACTTTCAGGGCTGATTGCCTTTGGAATCTCTGGGATTTGTAGGCTCGGGTTAATTTATATAACTGGAGTCAAAGCCACAGTGTTTCCCTGATCTTTGTTACTTATTACTGGCTCAGCCAAGCAAGCACTCGGGGTCAAAGTGCCCTGAAGCCCTGCAAGTCCCTCCCTCCACATGTGTGCATGTTTCTGCTGCACAGTCCGGAGGCCCCTGCAAATCCATCCTCTCTCTTTGCACCTACCTAAGTATCTCTGATATTTTAGCTGTGTTATCTGACAAATACAATATGGTCAGAAATGTCAATGAAGTGATTAGAGAGTAAGACAGCTAAACAGATACCAACAAAGCAATTTAAAAAGTCAACTAGGACAATGCCTGTGGCTCAAAGGAGTAGGGCGCCAGCCCCATATGCTAGAGGTGGTGGGTTCAAACCCAGCCCCGGCCAAAAAAACTG
>NW_003852428.1:14761006-14765939 GCF_000181295.1 Otolemur garnettii | reverse complement strand
GGAGAAAGGAGTTCTTTTCAACGAATGTTGCTGGGATGACTGGACAGCCATCTGCAAAAGAAGGAATTTTGGCCTTTACTTGACACCTAAGCAAAACTTAATGTAAATGGACCAAAGTGTAAGAGCTAAAACTATACAATGCTTAGAAGAAAATATAGAAGAAAAGCTTTGTGACATTGGCTTTGGCAATGGCTTCTTGGATACAGCACCAAAAGCACAAGCAACAATAACAAAAATTGGCAAATTGGACTTTATTGTCATTAAAGACTTTTTTTCTATCAGGGGACACCATCAAACAAGTGAACAGTGGCCACAGCTGTACTCCCAGCCCTTTGGGAGGTTGACCGAAGAGGATTGCCTGAGGCCAGGAATGCAAGGTCAGCCTCAGCAACAGGGAAACCCAGTCTTTACTGAAAATAGAAAAATTACCCAGGTATTGTGGCGGGTGCCTGTAGTCCCAGCTACTCAGGTGGCTGAGGCAGGGGATCACTTCAGCCAGGGGTTCGAGGTTACTGGGCTGACACCACGGCACTCTAGCTGAGCAACAGAATGAGATTCTGCCTCAAAACAAAACCAGAACCAAAAATGAACCAGCGAATTGTGTACTTTAAATGGGTGATGTGTTTAGAAGATGAATCATGTCTTAAAATCTTAGTTTAAAAAAAAAGTCTTATCTTCCTTTAGCCAACAGGACATGTGTACATCCTGCTCTGTCTCCTCCTCCTCACCCTAACACTGGTTGTCAGGGTCTGAAAGGCAGAACAAACAAATGGGCTTTAGAATAAAAGAAATTCTGGGTCAGTAGAGCAAGGATTCTTAGCTAGATTTGGATCCCAGATCTCCTGTGAATTTGGTAAGAGCAATGGCTCTCTCTAGCTTAGTAGAACACAAGCACCAAGAGTAGCATGTAATCTTCGTGGGCTCACGGATCCCTGCAGCCCAGATGCAGACTGCAAGTTAAGATTCTTGCAGGAAGGAGCCCCTCCGGCTCCCGCCCCATGGCTCTGGATGCCGTTCTCCACTAAAAGTGACGGAGGTTTCTTGGAGACATGGCCGATTCCAGGAAGGGAAAGGACAAAATGCTCCCAGAGCATCTTGTAATGCCGGAAAGGAAGGAAGTGCTCAAAGGAATAAAGGAAAGGGCACAGGGTCGGCCTGAGACCGTCTGAGAATCACTACAAATGCCGGTGGTGAAGCTCAATTATAATAAAGAGATAAAAATCCACACTACAATAATTTTATTGACAAAATCAGCCCCTTTAAGGACAGTGTGACCCCCAGAATCTACCCCCTCGGCCAGGCTATCTGCTAATGCAGGAGACCCACACTGGCACCTGCAGAGAGTCCCCAAGGCCCAGAGCCTGCTCTGGAGAGAAGACCGTATGTAATTCCCCAGCACAAGATGAAGGCAAATCACTTCCAGAATGAAGTGAACTTCTAGAAGAGTCTATGCCTCTGCAGGGTTGGGGGCCAGCACACACGGGACCACCTGCATTGATTGGCCACCCTCTCGAGCGTAGGAGCCTGTAGGGGTGGGGAGGGGCAGCTTGCGTGGGTCCTGTTTGTGTGAACTCACTTCTCCAAGGCACCTAAGTCATGGCATGACCACATCAGAATGCCCTTGCTAGCTACCACAGGTCAATGTCGACAGTACGACAGAAGCCCTCTGGGCCAGGAGCATCTGCAGTGTTTCACTCGCATGAAGCCATTTAGGCTCCCAGCAAGCCCAAGGGGTAAGTATCACTGTTGTCTTCTATTGTACCAATGAGAGGTGATATAACTTGCCCAAAGTCACCTACCCAGGGACAGCTGCCACCAAGATCTGAGGCTCTGACATTGAGTACACACCTCATCTTTTTCATCCTGTCCTCTTGAAACATTGTAAGTTAGGTCCCCTACAGGACTCAGGCTTTAAGGGAACACACCCACAGCCACATTGTCCACAGAAATTACGGCCCCTCCGTACGTGGGCAGTGGCATCTCCGGCAGGGGCTTCACTGCTCAGTTATGGATAAATTGCTTCACCTGTGTATGTGTGAGTTTCACACCACATAGACCAAAAGGTTGGTTCAACCAGCCTGCATTTCAGGACTACATAAAATATTTAAACGTATTTAATGTTTCAATGCTCTAGCTCAAGCTTTTGTAAATTCTCACAGAAAGAATTTGCTGCCAAACATGTGCCTATCATTTGCAAGGCCAGACCGCCCTTTCCACACCCAGGAACCTCGGAGGGTCACTTCTGGTCAAGCAGGCCTTAGGGAATATGCTTTGGACCCTTGGTCACTGTGCACACTCACGGCCACTCAGCCAGCCTGCGTGTCGATGCTTCCCTTGCTGCCACCCGAGAGGGATGAGGAGCTGAGCAGGTGGCACACTGCACCATTTTTTTCCCAGCACAAACAGCTGTTTGTCCTCAGCCAATGGGCGAGTGCCAGCCCTGATGCCCAAATTCCTTACAGAGAACATGTCGTGTCTGTGCAGAGCCAGTGAGAGCAACACACCCCAGCCTGGCTTCTGAGGATGAAGGTGATTTGTCCCTGTGGTCACAGGGGCTAATCCAAGCAGGTGTTCTCAGACTCAGCTGCACAACAGCACGACCTGGGACCCTGAATTACACCCACAAGCAATTCAGCCAGACCCCATGGGGGGGGGGGCGCTGGACCTGCAGGCTCCCCCAGCACTTGAAAGCTGAGAAGAGCTTTGGGTCAGAAATGCAGTGTGGTTGTCTTCGGACACCCAACTGCCGCACTGGTTTTCCAGTCACAGGGACAGTGAGACCTTTGTACTGAGTAGTCAGTACCTTTAGGGCCTCCAGATGACCTAAAACTGGACAAAGAAGTTTCTGGAAGAGGTGGGCCTGGGCCAGGCAGGTGGGTGGCAGGTGGTGTTTTCCAAAAATGGACCTGGCAGACCTGGCACTGCATCCCGCCCTCGCACTTTTCAGCACTGTGGCCTTGTTGCTCCCTGCCCAGAATATAAGCCTCTTTCTCCACTCCCTGGAGGCTCAGCTGGCCTGTGGCTCACCTAGACCTCACAGGTAGTGGCAGGAGTGATGTCGGGGACTCCCCCGGCCAGGTGGGAACAGGTCTGACCCTGCGGCAGCTTCCCTTGCTTGCTGCCCTGGGACGCTCCTCCTCAGGGCCCAGCCGCTGTGCTTCGTTGTGCTGCAAGATCAAGTTGCACCAAGAAGCCACTCACAGGGTCGCTTCCTTCTGGCCCCTGGTCTGACAGTGAAGAAGCTTCTGAGACATCCCGGCCACAGCTGCTCACACCTCCCAGGCTTTTCCCTGTCTGGGTCCTGACCCGCAGAATCCCTGAATGTGGTGAAATGGTTCTTGCCATTAAATTTGGGACAGTGGTTATGTGACATAGTTTACTGTGGTATGGCCAGGGTCGTGAGTGTTGGGTGCTGGAGGTCTGGGACCAGGGACCCTGGAGAGGCCAGGCTCCTCAGAGTCCGGGTAAGTGACAAAGTGCTCGAGCTTCCTGTGTTCAAGTGCAATCTCTGCTACTTACCAGCTCTGTGATGTCAGGAAACTTACCTAAGCTCTCTGTGCCTTGCCACCCGCTGTTTGCGGGTGAGTGTGTCAGTGCACAAACAACACCTGCTCTGGGCAGCTCAGCCAGCGTCTGCAGACTCTTGCAAAGGCACCAGCCTAGGCCTCTGGCGGATTTAACCTGTCCAGAGGATGCTTAACCTTGGAAAATGATGATATTTCTTTGTCTCAGAGCCTGGTGGGAGAGAAAGACACGTCTGCCTGTACCTCATCGTCTGTGCTTTGGGAATGTGGCACATAAAGGAAGATGCCGTATTCAGATGGGAAGGAGCCAAAGGGCTCCTGGAGAAAAGTGCTGGTGGGCTGAGGGTGCCATCAGGCCTGGAGTGGGAGAACCAAGCCTGGGGAGCAGTTAGGGGGTCAGTGTTTTCAGTGGGGTGTGTGTGTGTGCATGCACACGTGTATGTGTTTGTGTAGACAGAGGTGGCCCCAGGGAAAGATGAGAGATGCCTCTGGGGGAGCAGAACTAGAGAACGAAGGGCCCCCTAGGTCGTGTAAGATGTGAGGTTGTACCCTGAAGTTTGTAGGTGCAGAGGTTTCAAACCAGCCTGTGGCAGGATCATGGTCAAAGCCTACCTTAGACAAGGCCTCTGGCAGCGGACAGGGAGACGAGGACAGACCAGAGAAGAAAGCAGGGTCAGGACAACACAAACGATTCCCAGGGGTCAGTGCCTTCACTAGGAGGACCCGCTGGCCTCCCTTCTTCCCACCTGCAGGGCTGGCCTGAGATGGCAGAGATGCCATCTGATTCCGTCCCTGAGTAGCTGATGTGAGACTTCGTCCTGGTTTAATGTTTCCCTCGGCCTCCCTCTCCCTGGGTGAGCGAGCCGGCCTCCACCCTCAGCGCCACTTCTCCCGGTTACCAAATGGTAACAATTCTCTCGCCACAGTTTCCTTCCACAGCCGCTGATGTGCTGATCGCAAACTGCCTTGGACACCAAGCAAGCGTTATTTGGATGCATGAAGTGCCTGTCCCCAGGGGGGCTGTTTAATAGTTTTGAAGACCTTGAAAATGCTTTGATGAAAATGCTCCCCAGGACAAACTCCTATCGTGCTGCAGATCTGTGTGCACCATCTGCCTTTATCAGACACGATGATTTGACGGTTTTCCCATAAAGGATCTGAGCTCCTTAACCTAATTGTACCCTCACATTAATCTGAAATTAAAAAAAAAATAACAATAATAATCTGAGCTGCTGCCACTCCTGGGCTTGGCCAAAAAAAAAAAAAAGATTTATATTATTGTCACTTTTGGCTCCCAAAGAGTTAAGCATCGCTGTGCCCATTGTTGGCACACCATGGATACTCCATAAATGTTTGTGGGATGACAGTGAATGAATAACCAGATGAAAGGCACAGGCAGTCACGAGGAG
>NW_003852428.1:14750177-14760957 GCF_000181295.1 Otolemur garnettii | reverse complement strand
GCTACGACACCCCCAACCACCCATGCAAGGTGTGTGCCAGCTCAAAGCTGGGGCAGGGAGGAGCAGGGCGAGGCTTGGAGTGCTGGGCCACCCTCAGTAGTGCCACTTGTCTGTCCTGGCCACATCTGCCACCCAGGCCCTCCTCACCATCGATGCCCATTGGCCTCTCCACATGGCCTTTCCAGGGGACAGGAACACAGTTAACATTACTGTCACTGGCCTCATCTGCTGGCAGCTGTGGACACCATGTGGGCTGTGAGGTCCAGTCCAATTGCTGGCACAGTTAAGCAGTTCAGCTCATTCTCCTTTCGTGTGTGTTTGAGGACCCACTCTGCCTAGGAGACCACTCACTTCTTGCTTTCATTTGGGAATTCTATTGAGCCTGAAGGTGCCCAGTCACACTCCAGGTCTTCCTCCCATGAGCGTGTGGGCCCTGAGTGGGACACTTCTTGCAAGCAGCCAGATCCATGCATTGAGCACCTGATTCTCCATGATCCCCAGATGCAATGTCCCAGAAAAGATCACCTGGAGAGTAGGAATGTAAATTTTAGTCCTTGACACTTGAACTAGTTTCAGACCTTGTGGTAAATTGTTTCGACTATATCCCCCATTTTATTTTATTTTATTTTTTTGAGGCGGAGCCTCAAGCTATCCCCCTGGGTAGAGTGCCATGGCATCACGCTCACAGCAACCTCCAACTCCTGGGCTCAAGCGAGTCTCCTGCCTCAGCTTCCCAAGTAGCTGGGACTACAGGCACTCGCCACAGTGCCCGGCCATTTTTTGGTTGCAGCCATAATTGTTGTTTGGCAGGCCCGGGCTGGGGATTCGAACCTGCCACCTTAGGTGTATGTGGCTGGCGCCTTAGCCACTTGAGCCACAGGCGCCAAGCCATATCCCCCATTTTAAAACACAAAAGTACAAAACCAAAAATCATCATTCTCTGAAATTGCTTTGAATTATAGAAACAGGTAAGTCATTCAGAGCCCAGTCTGGGGAGCAAGGTGGGTGAGCAAATTTGGATGATGCATTTTTAGGTGAAAATGAAGAAGGGTTTTAAAGCAATCAGACCAATTTTCACATGACTCTTATCCTGAATTTTGTAAGCATCACACAGATATCTCGGGCAAAGGTAGCCAATATTGTTTAGAAATACTATTTCCCAAGATAGCCCATGACGACATTTGTTTAGATGGGGAAATCTACACATTTGTTTTCACAAAAGCCAGTAGTATTCATTTATTGTCACAAGTACTGTTTACAAAACAAGCATGAATATGATAGGCGTCCTCAAACTATGGGTGGGTAACATGTGGCCCACCTAGGACATTTATCCGGCCCACTGGGTGTTTTTGCTGCCACTGCCTGTCCTGCTTAGCAACCGACTAGTCCTGGGGCCCGCAGTCCGGCCCCCCAACAGTCAGAGGGACAGTGAACTGGTCCCCTGTTTAAAAAGTTTGGGGACCCCTGTGCTGGAATGATCAAGATAATGTCCCCAAATGACATCATGCCATTCTTCAATGGTGTCCTTGAAGGAAATGGATTTGTTGGTTGCTCTGACCATTTCCCATTTCCTTTTCCTTCAGTCTTGACCGGAGCGACAGAGGCCCCTGACTGAGGAGCTTGGGATGCAGCCTTAGCCCTCAGCAGCACTGACGTCGGATTTATTTACTGGCCTCTCTCCTGAATAACTGCACGGGTCATGCTGAGCTTCTATAGCAAATGGACATCCGCTCCCCCACCTGCCTTGTCAAGAGGCCCCAGCAAAACTCATCCTTGCAGCCAGAGTCTCACGAATGTCAGCAGAAGCCAACAACTGGCTTCTGTAAAGTCTTTGGCCTCCTGATAAAAGGCACAGACAGGAGCCGGATGCAGTGGCTCACGCCTGGAATCCCAGTACTCTGGAGGCTGAGGCAGGTGGATTGCTTGAGCTCAGAAGTTCGAGACCAGCCTGAGCAATAGCAAGACCTCTGTCTCTACTAAAAATAGAAAAATTAGCTACTCAGGAGGCTGAGGCAGGAGGATCACTTGAGTACAAGGGTTTGAGGTTGCTGTGAGCTATGATGACACCAATACACTCTCCCTCGGGTGACAGAGAGAGACTCTGCCTCCAAGAAAAAGAAAGAAAACAAATCAAAACAACAACAAAAAAGAAGCAGAGCTGGCCGTGGCCTGACTAGACTGGAGTCACAGTTTCCCAATGGAAATCTCCCCATGGGGAAATGCGAGTGCCTAGTGATGTCCTGTTTCCTCAGTCACAACCTCAGAAGCGTATGTTTCCATTTGCTTTTTTCTTGGTGGAGGTGGGGGTTGTGGGGTGAAGCCAAAATTTATAACTTTAGAGGCTCCCAAATTTCTCCTTTGATGAATTAACTTAAAGAAACTGCTACGTTGCTCTCTGAACTATTTAGAGAGAATGCGAGTTAGGAACTGTTGCAAGCGACATTAATAGATGTGAAATTTTTATCGTGATTAAACTAATGCTGTGTTAATAAGAAACAGATGAAGGGTCCATCTGTTTAATTCTCTTTTCTTTTTAAGAGGATACAGCAGAATTACACTTAACTAACCCTGAGGACAGTGACACGATGCCTTTCTCATGTCATATGTGTGGAAAGACAGTTCAAGGTTGGAGTTTTTGGTATTGTTTATAAAAATACCATGACCTGAAATCTTTTTAATTAGCTTGATTTCTACCAAAAAAAAAAAAAAAAGAAAGAAGGAAAGAAAGAAAGAAAGAAAGAAAACTCCCCAACAATGTTGTGCAGTAGCCAAGTGACTGAATTTAGGATGTTCGTAGGGAGGGTGGAGAACAGATTCAAGCCGAGATGCCCAAAGCTGCGTTTTCTTATGGCATCATCTCACGTGGCACCCGCTGCCCAAGCAGTGGGAGGGAGAGAAGGCAGGACTGCCTCGTGTTATGGGCTGTGCCCCCCCAAATCATTTGCGGAAGTCCTAACCCCTAGTACCTCAAAACATGACTTTATTTGGAAATAGGGTTGCTGCAGATGTAATTAGTTAAAATGAGATCACACTGGAGCAGGGAGGAGCTCTAATGTGGAATTATTGGCGTCCTTACAAGAGGGGGGAAGTTTAGGGACAAACACATGCAAGGAGGATGCCACATGAAGGTCAGGCAGAGACGGGATAACCTGCCTAGAAGCCCAAGAACAGTGAACTCCAAGAAGCAAAGAGAGGGGCCTGGAGCAGCCTGTCCCTCCCAATCCCAGGAGGAAGCGGCCTGCCTGTGCTCTGACCTCAGCCTCCGCAGCTGCGAGAGGACGCGTTTCTGCGGTTGAAGCCGCCTGGTTTGTGGCGCTTTGTTGCAGCAGCCTTAGCCAATGAGTCCACTCCGTGAGGAAACTGATCTCAAGAACTAACAGCAGAAAAGGGTTTTCCGAGTTGGAGCTCGCGTTTGCTCCTGTCCCTGTGTGTTCTTCCTTCTTCTGCGGACAGTTATTGGGCCCTCGGTACCCAGGATGGCACCACCCTGGAGACCCCTCTGCAGCCTGCCCTGCGGGGCCTGCTCCCAGGGGCCCAGTGCAGGGTCCCGTCAGCTGGGGCTGTCTTGGGATGGATCTGCGAGACAAGCACTGAGGAAACATTCTCAGAAGAAGAAAACACGGGTGGTGCCTGTGGCTCAAAAGGGTAGGGCGCTGGCCCCATATACCGGAGGTGGCAGGTTTAAACCCAGCCCGGCAGGGGGGAAAAAGATGAAGAAAACACTGGAAACACCAATATTGTTCCACGAGTGGAGATAATTTAATAAGTCACTGTGTATCCAGGTAGTAGAGAATTACGCAGCCGTTGAAAGTGAAATTTTGAGGTACATGGAAGGCCTGGGCACAGTGCCTGTGATGGGTGGAAACACCACCATTCTGAACAGTGGGGACAGTGTCATTAGACCTGGGGATGTACAGACTTCCTGGACTCCGATTTGGGCTCCTCATTCTCTGGGCGTGTGACCTTGGGCATTACCTACCCCCCTTCATCTGTAACCCGGGAATGAGAGGAATACCAACCCCGTGGGGGCAGCAGGGTGATGTAAAAGGGGCGCTCCATAAAACAAGCCCAGGTTTGTTGCATTTGCTGATTTCACTGAGGACAAATATGCCTATAATGGCTAGTATCATACCAATGGTTTAATAACCTGGGCACGACATTCCTGAACCCTAGACAGTCACTCTCACAAGCCAGTCGGGGCTGGCTCCAGCACAGTGTGGGGTGGAATGTGTGCACGCATTGAGCAAGGCCCAGCACAGAAGGCTCCTAGGAGTGATCGTGGTTGCTGCATTCAACTTGGACACACCCTGCTAGAGAAACAAGGGGAATGAAATGAGCGCTTCATGTGCAAATAATGGTATGTTTTGGACCAAGGGTGCTGATTGCAATTCTGTACATCTGAGTCCAAAGAATAATTTAAAATATGTCCATGGCTGTAAAGAAGCTCCCTGAAATGCTGAGAGCTGTGGGACTATAGACTACCTATATAAACTGGAGAATTTCCCCAAGTTTTGTACACTAAGCGCATGTAAAGATCCAATCATTTAATTTCATGTAAAGGAGGGAGGGGATCTGAAGGTGATCCTATCTGTTGGGGGAGGGGTGTAGGGAAACTGAGCCTTGACCTGTAGCATAAGACTCGCTTCCTACTTGAGAGACCTGGAGAATCATGAGAGTGGCATGTGAGTTGTGTATGTGCAGATCAGAAAATGTATATGTGAGATGTGGCAATAACAATTATAGTAAAGATTCTCTAGGTTCCAGGCTCGGCACCTGCTGCTCAGTGGTTAGGGCACTGGTCATATATACCGGGCAGGCGGGTTCAAACCCGGCCTGGGCCTACTAAAGAACAATGACAACTGCAACAACAACAAAAAAATAGCCGGGCATTGTGGTGGGCGCCAGTAGTTCCAGCTACTTGGGAGGCTGAGGCAAGAGAATCACTTAAACCCAAGAGTTTGAGGTTGCTGTGAGCTGTGACGTTACAGCACTCTACCTAGGGTGACATAGTGACACTCTTTCTTTTAAAAAAAAAAAAGATTCTCTAGATTCCAAAGGTCTCTTGATGTTGGAGGCAGAGGTTGTGCTCAAGGTCTGTGGTTTTGCAAAAACAAAGGTGGAGACATTCTATCTGACTCTCTCCACGTCCTCCCTAATCAGTGCTAATGTGGGACGAGCAGCTTTTATCTACTTCCCATTTTATAATAATAAATACAGACCTGGGGGGACTCCTTCCAGAGTTCCTTGGTCCCCCGGCACAGACTCTGAGTCAAGTCTCTTCATTCCTCGTGTCAAGACCCCCTCATCTAATGACCCCAAGCCTCTTCAGAGAGGGGCAGGGAGAGTAGAGCCCCCAGGGGTAGGGAGGGCATCCCAGGGGCTGCAGAAGATCTGCCCTGTCCTCACAGCCACCAGGTGGCCCAGCTTGCCTGACACCTTCAGTGCCTCCATCCAAAGGGGAGGCATTCTCTGAGCACCACCTGCCTCCAGAACCCAGTGACAGGGAACCAACCAGCCTTCCCTTCTGGGCCCGTGGCTGCACCAGCTACAGAGTGAAATGGGTTGAATTTTGTGACCCCAAAATTCACACCTACTCATAACTGAGAAGGTGCCTTTATTTGGAAACAGGGTCTTGGCAGGTGGAATTAGTTACAGTGAGATCCTGAGCCACATGACTGGTGCCCTTGAGAGAAGCCTACCTGCAGCCACAGCTCTGGGAGAGCCCTGTCACCATGGAGGCAGAGATAGGAGCAAGGGGCACCAGCATCATGACAGCTGAAACAGGTTATCCCAATGTTACAGACACCTGGATTTTGAATTTCTGGCCTTCAGTACTGTGAGAAAATATTTTGTTGTTTAAGCCACCTGGTTTGTCACACTTTGTTATGGTGGCCTTGGGGAATGAATACCCTAGGCCAGTCCTGGCCTCATCCCAAGGGAGCAAACAGTGCCACAATGCATTCCTGCAGCCAGAGGACGGAGACAAAGCCCCAGCTTTCAGGGGACAGTTTCGGTTTCCTGGCAAACCTCCTGATTTTTTTTTTTTTTTTGCAGTTTTTGGCCAGGGCTGGGTTTGAACCCGCCACCTCAGGCATATGGGGCTGGCGCCTTACTCCTTTGAGCCACAGGTGCTGCCCCAAATCTCCTGATTTTCTTGGAAAGTGCATCTTTTCTGACCAAGGAGGCAGGATGCATGAACCCAGGAATGTGGCTTACCCAGTTGGCCACACAAGAGGAAAAGCTGGAAAGAAAGGACATCTGAGCAGGAGAAGTGACATTAACTCAGCAGGACTTTCCCTGGGTGCAGTGGAAGCCAGGGGCCCACTGTGTGCTGGGCCCAGCTGCAGCTCCGTCCCCTGGGTCCTCTCTGCCCCTCCCCGTTCATAGGGATGATCCTGGCTGATGCCAGGGCTCAGGGCTCACCCAGCAGCTTAGCGCGGGCCCTCAGAACTGGACCGGCGGCAGATTAAGGGCTGCTAATTTGGAACCAGGGACTGATGGTCTATAAAAAGCAGGGAGGCTTAGGGATCTGTTAGTTTTTTAAAGTAAATCATTTTAGAAACTAGTCCTACACAAAAATGATGTAGCCAGTGGGATTTATCTCTTTCCTGTGGAACACGAGGGGCTGGCAACATTAAAGACTGTGTCCTGTGCTCCCAGGGGTTACCTACCAGTGGGTGACCAGCCCAAGCCCTAGTGAACCACAATGTCCCTGCCAGCAGTGTCTTCACTTCAGAAAAGCATTGTGGAGGAACCTAGGATGAGTCACTTCTGCTGAAATCACTGCACCCTGGGGGGGAACTTTGGGGTCAGGGAAGCCTCCCAGGGACCCGGGGAAATCACCCTAAATGCATGGACGGATTTCTGTGCCTTTCTGGAAATCAGGGTTAGCTAGACCTGGGGTGTCTCACACCTTTGTCCTGCTTGGGACGAAGCTGGACTCTGCAGAGCAGGCAGCTCAATGTTGGAAAAATCAGAATTTGAGAATAACTAGGAAAAGCCACTTTAAAAGTTTTCTCATCTTTATCCAACAGAGAGGAAGTGGCAAGCGCAGTGACTGTGGGAAGCAGCTGCATGGACACGTGCACACACATGTGCACACACACGCACACGCAAAGGCTCCAGAGAAAGCTCTGGGCTGTCTCCGCTCCACCCTGAACAAGTTAGAATCCTGGAGCCGTGAATGAACCAAATCCAGGTCTCTCTGGTGGTAGGAAATTGGTAAAATCACTTGCTTTTTTGAGATTCACCCCAAACCATTATTTCTGCCTTCATAAACCACCTGAGTCATAAGCCAAACACTCCCCCCTGGAAAGCTCGTTCACTGGGAAGAGGCCTCCGTGTTCTCAGAAACAAATTTCAGGACGTTTTATGTGGGGACGTAGCATCTGCTGAGTAGCTTTTGAAGGGGAGACTGAAGAGTCCAGGGCAGGAGGAAACAAGAAAGAGTCATGGATGCAGAGGCGGGAGCCGGCAGCCCCTGCGCTTATCAGTCGCCACATCATAGTGGCTGCGGGGAAGCCCTGGGTCGGGGCCCCAGTCCTCGCAGACATGAGGGTGCTCCTGGGCTCTAGGGATTCAGCCAGGGAGGATCCCCATCACAGGGTTGGGGGTCAGGGATGCTCTAGCCTGGGGATGGCACAGGGAGGTGTTGGGGGGCATCCTTGTCCTCTGCTGTCTAGAGGCAAATTCAGTCCTAACTCAGCCCTTGTGGGTCAGGAGGGTGGGTGGTGGCAGCCAGGGCAAGACACTGGGCCCTGAAAAAAGGAGCCACTGGTGACAACCCACCCTCCTGACTTCTTGTTTTAAGTAAGTTTATTGAAGTCTAATTTACATATATGCTTTATATAATACAATTTGTACTAGTATATAATTCTATAAATAATAGGGCATGATAATTGTATAGTATAATTTATGGAGATAATATAGTATTATATATTATTAAATAGTTGTATAGTGTAATATATGTGGTATAATATAGTTTGTAGTCTTATATAATTTATATACTAAATTAGTCTATGATTTTTGACAAATATATATCATCATATAATTTCTGTAATCACTGTTGTAATCAAAATATAGAACAGATCCATCACTTCCAAAAGTCCCTTCCTAACTATGCTCCTTTGAAGGGTCCCTTCCCCCTACAGAAGTCCCTCACCAAGGCAGATCTGTCCCCTGCTCCCCAGCTCCCCAGCTTCGCCTTGTGGGCTGTCTCCCTTCCCAGACACCATGCTGTGGAACATGGACCCTATTGCCACAGGCACTCTGTCCTTGGAGCTCAGGGGTGCAGCTCTCTCAGCAATCTTACACCTCCTCAGGGATTTTTCTTTAAGTTTAAATATATTATTTGCACTCAAACCTGACCTTATTATAATTTTACTTTCCAGACTTTAACGGAAGCAAACTCAGCCAAAACATTTGAAAATATACTTCTTAGCTTATCTCATCTCAACTGGGAGAACTGCCATGTTTGATGACTTTTCATAATCTACTGACAATCTTAAATAAATTTTCATTCATTTTAACTTCCTGAAATGTGTTCCACAGGACCTCCCCAGGATGGTTATTATTAAAACAAAATCCCCCCAATACCAAGGAAGTCCATTTACAAATTTAGATAAGATTCCAGAGTCATCAGTGTCTTTCCATCCTTGAGCTGATACCACACAAGCTGCCCTGGCTCGAGGACGGTCCCTCGGCCACCATGTGTGATGTAGCCGCCCCAAAGTCTCATCCAGAGTTCACTGCTCTGCCAAACTGTAGCTGACAAGTGGCACGCCCGTCTCCACTCTGCCTTCTTTCCTCTTCTTTTTTAAGCAAATGCTTATGTAATCCTGTGTTCACTCTGTGCAGCCCTGTTCAAGCCTTTCCCACTTTAACTCTTGAATCTCCTCTGAGCCCCCGTGTACACGGACAGCTTAGGGAATGACAGGAGGGGGGCAAACAGTCAATGGAAGAAAGGAAAGACACCAGGATTCATGGTTTCCTGTGGATTAATTTTTTGAGTCAGGGTCTCATTCTGTCACCCAGGCTAGAATGACGTGATGTGAGTGATGTGATTACAGCCCACTGCAGCCTCTGACTCCTGGTCCAGCTCCTGAGTAGCTGGGACTACAGGTGCAGGCCACCACCCCTCTGTCCCAGCAGGGAACTGCTTTATTCAGTTTGATGGAAGCACCTCCCTGGCTCCTGTATGACGGCCCCCATCCCTGCTGCTCTCAAAGGCTCTGGAGGCAGGAGCTCATTGCAGAGGGAATCCAGGTCTGTTTCTTTAGAGAGCACTCAGCCCAGGCTGTCCCAGGAGAGGCCAGTGGAGCATGGAGAGAGTAGCAGGGAGAGGGCAGGGGTGGAGGTAGGGATGTGCCACGGGAGGGAGTACCTGGCTCTCTAGCTCTGAGCCCCCACCCCATGATGAGGACACCCACATCCTGGGCTCCCCTTTCTCTCTTCCTTTGCCCCCAGAATGTCTGTCCTGCAATGTCCTGCTGTCATTCCTACTAAAACCTTGCAGAGAAGAGCTCAGGCCCTTTTTGCTGTTCTGGGAAGGAGAGCTGGGCTGAGAGGAAGGTGGGATTCTGAGAAGTAAAGCCTGGAATGAGAAAATTCTAGGCAGAGGGAATGGTGGCCCCAGAGGAGGGAGGGAAAGGACAGGATGTACCGAGGAGCTCAGGACTCAGGAGGCTTGGCTGCAGCAGAGGTCGGCAGGCTGGTGCCTTGAGCTGAGCTTCAGGGGTTTCAGGGTGGCTGAGGGGGTGCTGACCATGTCCACTCTGCCCCTGGCCCGCCCTTCTACTCTCCATTGTCTGAGCATTGTCTGAGCATTGTCGATTTGGAGAGGTGGAGGGTTGTGGGGGAAGAGCCCAGACTCTCAAAGTCCAGGGTGGTGGCCATGAGTAGGTACCAGAAGGACTGGTTAACCAGACCTGTGACCACCTGCCATTATGCATAGGAGAACCCTGGAGGGAGGTTCTCAGGCAGCTGTGGTGTGTGTGTGTGTGAGTGTGAGAATATGTGAGTGTATGAGTGTAAGGGAGGAATGTGACGGAGACTGAGGGTGTGAGAGAATGAGTATGCAAGTGTGTAAGAGGCTGAGAGTATATGTGTGAGGGAATGTGTGAGAGTGCACGAGTGTGAAGGGTGAGTGTGTGAAAGTATATGAGAGAATCTGGTAATTAGTGTGAGTGAGTATGAAAGTGTGTGAGAGAATGTGTGAGTGTGAAAGAACATGGGACTGAGTGTGACAGAGCATGTGAGTGTGAGAGAGTGTGGGTGAATGAGTGAGCAAGCATAAGTGTGAGTGTGTGATCAGCATGAGAATGTGTGCATGTGTGTGATCAGCGTGTGAGAGTGAGTGCATGTGTGTGATCAGAGTGAGTGAATGTGTGTGATCAGCATGTGAGAGTGAGTGCGTGTATGTGATCAGTGTATGAGTGTGTGAGTGTGAGAGTGTGTGCGTGTGTGATCAGCGTGAGTGAATGTGTGTGATCAGCGTGAGTGCGTGTATGATCAGTGTGTGTGTGTGCGTGATCAGCGTGAGTATGTGTGATCAGCATGAGTGTGTGTGATCAGCGTGTGAGTGAGTGCGTGTGTGATCAGTGTGTGTGTGTGCATGATCAGCATGAGAGTGTGTGTGATCAGCGTGAGTGTGTGCATGTGTGTGATCAGCATGTGAATGTGAGTTCATGTGTGTGATCAGCATGTGAGTGTGTGTGCATGTGTGATCAGCGTGTGAGAGTGTATGCTTGTGTGATCAGCGTGAGTGAATGTGTGTGATCAG
>NW_003852428.1:14747533-14749939 GCF_000181295.1 Otolemur garnettii | reverse complement strand
GAGTGAATGTGTGTGATCAGCATGTGAGAGTGAGTGAATGTGTGTGATCAGCATGTGCGTGTACGTGATCAGCATGAGAGTGTGTGTGTACGTGATCAGTGTGTGTGTGTGCGTGTGTGTGATCAGCGTGTGAGAGTGAGTGCGTGTATGATCAGTATGTGAGTGTGTGTGCATGTGTGACCAGAGTGTGAGAGTGTGTGTGATCAGCGTGAGAGAACGTGTGTGATCAGCTTGTGAGAGTGTGTGTGATCAGCGTGAGTGAATGTGTGTGATCAGCATGTGTGTGTGATCAGTGTGTGAGAGTGTGTGTCATGTGAGCGTGAGTGAATGTGTGTGATCAGCATGAGTGAACGTGTGTGATCAGCGTGTGAGAGTGAGTGCGTGTCATGTGAGCGTGAGCGTGTGAGACAGCACACAGTGTTCTGGGTGGACTGAGAGCATCCGCCCCCCACCCTGTGTTCCGGTCCAGGGTGGGAGCCCTCTGTCCCCGACTCCACCTTCCTGGAGGAACTCACACCTCGCGGGAAGCTCCGGGCCTCTGCACCGGGCTGGTGTCCTGGCGGCAGGCAGCCACCCAGGGCGAGCAGAGCCTCAGGGGCGGGCAGTGTGGGCGCCCTGATTCCAGGCCACACCTGCTGTGAGGCGCCGGCTCTGAGACAAGAATAAATTCCTTGCTGGAAGAACACGCTGTGCAAGGTGGAAAAGGAACAAACAGAACCTCCCCACGCCGCCCACGTGCGCAGGGCTCTGGCAGGGAGAGGGATGAGCGAGGCTGCGGCAGCAGCGCAGATCTGGGGGCCACCCGAGCAGCTCCCCCTGCGCCTGGGTCTGAGTATATGGGCCCCTCTTTACTTTTGATGTTGCCTGACTCCCTGGCAGTCACAGTAAACATGAGCTGTAGGATTACTCTGGTTTCCACACACATCCCCACCAAGACACACAAACATAGAAAACAATTCCTTTAAAAACAGACCCATAAAATCCATTCTGGAGTAGGACACATTTGACAAGTAGCTTAGGCTGGTTTTACTGAAAGTGTCTTCTTGTGAAACAGGTTGAACCATGTTTAACTTTTTCACAGGGAAAATTTAGTGGGAATGTGACCAAAGCGTTTGCAGGTGAGCCTTGGTCACCTTCCCCTGTGTCCCCTCCTCCCCAGGGGATTCTGAAAATTTCCTGCTGTTTCAGTGGCAAATTAGGCCAGCCTGTTTCCATGTCTTTGGGTTGACCCACGGACCCTGCTGCTGGGAATGCCCACAGTCCCTCCTCAGGAAAGTCCCCCACTCCCAGGCCCCGCAGGCCCCTTTTCAGGCTCCGCAGAGTTGGTGGAGTGTGCTGGGCTCCCAACCTGAGAGAAACACGTGTGGTAGCTGACAGACTGACACACAGGCTTGGCCAGCAAGGAAAGGACTGGGTCCCTGGGCTTCCTGGTTATGAAAATTCTTGAGGTTGGAGGAGAAAGGACAGCTGAAATATCATTATGAAATATCATTAGCAGATCGAACAGGGGCCCTGAGGGGTCACGGGCTCACACGGTTCTGCAAGGGGGAAAGACTTGATGAATTAGAGACTTAGCATGTCAGGTAGAGGTGGGGAGGCGGCTCAGGCTGCTGTAGCAAAACATCACAGACTGGCTTCAACGACGGACATTTACTTCTCCCAGTTCTGGAGCTGAGGAAGTCTGTGATGAAGGTTCTGGCTGAATCAGCTGTTGGTGAGGGCTCTCTTCCTGACTTGCAGAGGGCCATCTTCCTTGCATGTGGCCAAGAGAGGAGGCTCTGGTGTCTGTTCTTACAAGGGCACTAATAACATCTGGAGCTCCCCCCTCGTGATCTCATCTAAACCTAATCACCTACTAAAGGTCCCTCCTCTTAATACCATCACATTGGGGTTGGGGCTTGCACATAACATAACAGTGACACAAACATCCAGTCCAAAACATCAGACAAAGATGGCTGGACTATGGAAGGTGTCTCCTCTAGTCTATTTTTACAGTGTTTTGGATTGATGAGACATCCAGCTGCAGAGTTGCCAAGGCCTGGCCCAACCACATGTTGGGGTCTTGGATTCCAGGAGCTTCTGTCACCTATATCACCCCTATGAAAACAAACTTTACTCTTGTGAACTAAAATAAAATCTTAAAGGCGTCCCCCGCCCCCAGCAGCTGACTGACTAGAACCTCTCTTGGTCAATCCCCTACAACAGAGTTGCTAGCTATGAGAAAGGAGATCACACCAGCCTCATCAGTGTCCCCCTCCCTTCTCAGAGATTGGCCTGAGGCCATACATGTTGACCTATAGTCCTCAATAGACAGGACAAGCCACTTGTGCCTGGGCATATGTCCTGTAGTTTGTCTCTGATTAACAAGCCCTTAACTTAACTTGTAACTTTTTTATCTTTCCTTTT
>NW_003852428.1:14745794-14746719 GCF_000181295.1 Otolemur garnettii | reverse complement strand
GAAATGCGGAATGATCAGAGCCCTGGGGCCTGGCCACTGCTCTGGTGGGCGTGGCCAGCCAGCAAAGCCACTTTGCCTGCAACCCTCTCCCTCACTTACCTACCAGCAACCTGTGAATGGTACTTGTTAACTGTTAGGTGAAACCCAATTCTATTCAAAGTCTTTAAAGACTTATCAAGGGCCTACTGCCATGCAGGGCACCATGGGGAGGGCACACATGATGGAGATGGGCTGCCAGGGTCCTGTCGGGAGAAGCACAGAAAGAATTCACAAAGGAGCCAGCAGGGGAGGAAGGCAGCCAGGAGGCCCCAAGGCCCCATTCGTGATTAGGCAATTATCTTTTACATTCCTGCTATGTGTGACTCTGGAAATAGACTAAGTAATGGTCCCCACTGCACTGCACAGTGCATAGTGACTTCCTTCCAAAGAGGACAACGTGGAAAGGAGGCAGATGATAGAGCAGCATTGTAACGGGAAGATCTAGACAGCCGTCCACAGTGATAAGTTGTGTTGACAGCGTACCCTGGTGACGATGCCATCAGAGGGGAACCCCGCCTCTGTGGTCTTCCTCCCCCAAACCCACAGCCCACGTCCAATCCTGAGGAAATACAAGCAGATTAAGATAGAGGAGCCTCCAACAATATCCCTGACCACTTCTCCTCAAAACTGTTAAGAACAGCAAAAATGAGGAAAGTCTGAGAAACTTTCAAGGCAAGAGGAGTCTAAGGAGCCGCGATGACCACATGTGCGTAGGATCCTGAAACAGAAAATGGGTGTTAGACAACAACTAAGGACATATAAAGCTAGTCTTCAGTTAGTAATGTCTTAATATTACTGATTTATTAATCATAAGAAAACTGCACTATACTCGTGTAAAATATTAATAAGGAAGACAGGGCAGGGCCTGCAGGAATTGGTGTACTGT
>NW_003852428.1:14737416-14745378 GCF_000181295.1 Otolemur garnettii | reverse complement strand
TGGCAATTTGCTGAGCTATTCACTATCTTTTTAATAAATCCCTTATCTGCTTAGATCAACTTCAGTGGGAGTTCTGTTGTCTGCAACCAAGAACTGAGACTAATCCAGGCACACACCTATTTACATACAGTGTTTAAAAAAAGAGAGCTGCAGGAAATGTGGTGTCATTTTCCATCTTGAGCTGCAATCAGTTTTGGAAGGCAGGATAATGTCTGTGAAGTACCTGGGGAGAGAGTCAGGACTAATGAGATAATATCTGGAAAATGCTTTGAGCTCCCCAGAGCTGCTGAGAGGCAAGGCACATGCATTACCATCGTTAGAAAAAAAAACACACTTTGAACACTTTGGCAGGAAGGCAGATATAAGTGGAAATCAGTTCAATTACTCACGCCTTTCCAAATAGACAAGTTCTATAAAAGTTAAAGTGATTTTTTGGGTAAATCAGATTCCTCTTTACTTCTTTTGTCAAACGTTACTGTTCTATGATCTTTCAATTATTTTTGGTTGGGCTTCCTTTGACAAAGTATCCAAGCAGCTTTAGTTTCTCTGTTTCCAGATTCTCTGGCAGAACATTCTCAAACTTCAAAATCTATCCCCATTTTGAGAAAATATACAAGCCACATGCTTTCCCTTAATGTTATTTGAAATTTCCAAACAAATAACTTTGTGACCCTCAGATAAACCAACATGCTGGTAACAGTAGAAAAAGTAAACCTTCCTAATCTTCAAAAATACATTTTAAAATATTGTCAGCTCATCCAAATGTTGAGAGAGCTTGGGGCTGTCACGTGCTCCTCCAAAGACGAGGGGGGCTGATGCACGTTATGACTTTTCACAACAGCTGGGCTGCTTTGTCTTCAAAGTCCGTAGGAAGGGAAGATCAAATATGTGTGGGTAAAAATCGGGTAACGATAAGAATGGTTTCTTGTTGTGAGGAAAGACATTTTACCTGCAATTCTCCAAAGCGGTTGTATCTGTTAAAGCTCTTTATTGTAATTTACAGCGATTAATCCAGAAATCACAAGAACCAGCCAACACATTCCAGATTATTTCCAACCAAGTCCCCTGAAGCTATCATGGAAGATAAATGGCCTATTTCCTAAAATATAATTGGACACAGTTTAATTAACCTTTTTCCCCCGAGACAGAGTCTCACTTTGTCACCCTTGGTACAGTGCCGTGGTGTCATAGCTCACAGCAACCTCAAACTCTTGGGCTTAAGCAATTCTCCTGCCTCAGCCTCCCGAGTGTCTGGGACTATCTGTCCCCACCACAACACTGGGCTATTTTTAGAGACTGGGTCTCAGTCTTGCTCAGGTTGGTCTCAAACTGTGAGCTCAGGCAATCCACCCACCTTGGCCTCCCAGAGTGCTAAGTTTACAGGCATGAGCGGCCGTGCCTGGCCTAATTAACCATTTCTAAAATATGTAACAAGAATTAGCAGTTTCAAAATTGGGCTAGAGGTGTCCTCACTATTAGGATTTATGGTTTCCAACACCCATCTCCTGGGACCAAATTCAGATTTAACAGAGATTCTATAAGTGGCAAATAAATAGAAACCCAACTTAAACTGGCTTAAATGACAAAATGACTCATTGGCTCTCATAACAGAAGTCCAGGTGTGGGCAGATTTCCGGACATGTTAATGCGGTGACTCAATTATGTGACCTAGGAGCTCCATCTGTCCGCTCTTCTTTTTGCAGAAGTGGTCTAATCTTGAGACTTACTCCCTTTATGAACTTGTAATAGCACTTGGGTGCCGTGGCTCACGCCTGTAATCCTAATACTTTGGTAGGCCAGGATAGGAAGGTCACTTGAGGCCAGGATTTCAAGACCAGCCTGAGCAAAATAGCAAGACCCATCTCTTCAAAAATTTTAAAATTAGCTGTGTGTGCTGACATGTTGTCTGTGGCCTCAGGTACTGGGAGACTTGAGCCCAAGTACTTAAGGTTGCTATGAGCTATGATGATTCCACTGCGGTCTAGCCCGGGTGATAGAGCAAGACACTGCTTCAAAAAAGAAACCACAAAAAACAAAAACTAAAACAAATGAACAAAAACCAGTCAAAGAAGCCATCTACTTCCTCCTTCACATGCCATAGGAGACAAGAGAGTGGGTCTGTCCGCAAATCCTCAGTCAGAATTCTGAGGATCGCTCGGCTGGACTGTTTCCATCATGTGATCACTCTTTGACCCCATGAAGTGACCAGGACTCTGTGCTGTGCTAATTGGCCAGAGTCAACTGGAACCCCGCCTGGGAACTGGAGGTGGATCACCTCCCCCCCCAAAACTGGGCTTCCCAGGGCAGAGAAAGTGCATACAAAGGAAAGCCCGGTTGTCCTTGGCATGGGGAAAAGGTCAGCCAATGCTCTCAGCAGGCCGCCTACAAGGGCCTCTGCAGTGATTTTCTGGATGTTATCTTTGGCAAGACCCTGAACTTCAAAATTTCTTTGTGGTGATGTTTTCAAGTACAGATAGAATATTGGGAGAAAGGGCATTTCTTAATAAACCCGAAATGGGAGTTTTAAAAAAATTCAGATTGATATAAGAGTACATACAATTAGGTTACATTGTCCGCATTTGTTGGGTAAAGTCCGGGTTGTAATTGGGCTCTTCATTCAGTAGGTGCCCCATACACCCCTACATTGTGCCCGTTAGGTGAGAGCGTACCCTCAAACAACTATACGCCGACATGAGAGAAAAGCACAATGAAATGGGATTTTTTTCAGCCATGACATCTAGAAGATTATCCTCAAATGCCACCTGTTCATGCACTAGATAAAAGTTTATTTTTTCCATGAAACTCTTTTAATAATATTGTCTTTGAAAGTTTTCAGTTAAAAAAATAAATAAATAGGCAATTTTAATAACGATTTCCAGTGTCCATGACTTGATCTGAATTCTAAAACTAGAAAAACTAGCTGGATGCTGTGGCAGGCACCTGTGGTCCCAACTACTCCTGAGGCAGAGGCTGGAAGATCACTTGAGCCCAGGAGCTTGAGGTTGCTGTGAGCTAGAATGATGCCATGGCACTCTACCAAGGGTGACAGAGCGAAACACTATCTCAAAAAACAAACAAACAAACAAAAAACAAGATTTACTGAAAGATATCATTTTAAGGAGTTTCAAGCTGTATAGCATTTTGCTCCTATTCCAAAAATAGGACCTGCCTTGTCCAGCAGGTAAAAATATTAATTTTATTTTGACAATCAATGAAGCTCAATGGAGCCATTCTTCCCTTCCTTCCTATTTTTTATTTCAGAATATTACAGGGTTACACATGTTTTGGTTACATAATTTGCTTTTGTACATTTCAGGTTAAGGTTTCAAGTGTGCCCTTCACCCAGAATGCGGGCGTTGTACCCGTTATGTGAGAATCAGCCCAACCCCTGCTCCCCTCAGTGCTTTCTGATTGGCCTTCAAATCTTCATACGGAGCAAAGTGATTCATCTGGGGGTGGATGCACAGCTTCTGGTAGAATTGATTCCCTTAAGTTGAAGTCTTCTTATTAATCCTGGGCAGAGTTTTGAAAAGTACTGCTGATGGTGCATGACACAGCATGGACCGAAAATAATGTTTTCTTTTGGTTTTTCACCCTGTATCTGCGAAGCCCAGCATGTCTGGGGCCCGACGAGGGTGAAACCCCACTAACGCCCTCTTCCTTTTTGACCAACATACTCTGAAGAATGTTCACACAGCTTCAAAAATATGATCAGGTTTCATACTGATCTCCAAGGAAGGCCTGAGAAAATCACAGTCCTTTTCCAACAGAACCTTGAGCCATTGGGCTTCAATTATGCGCAATTTCCTTTATTGGTTGGTTCACCATAAAATAAGTAGCAGGGACAGGAGGAGTGTTGTTAATCTTTTGTAAAACTTGAAGGTTCATCTCCTAAATTAATTCAGCTAATCATTATTTGATTGAAAAACGGGACTGGCTTAAACAATAATCTGAGAAATTTGTTCAGATTGCTCTCCAAAGAAAGCTTTGGCAGCTGGCAGAATGCAAATTGTCACAATAGTTTCTCCTCTATAAAAGGAGAGTGGGGGGTCACAAGATTGTCTGTTGTCGTTGTTTTAATCTTGGTGGTGGAAAAAGCTGAATCATACAAACTGACAGGACTTCATAGACTTCTGATATTATGGTCTAGTTCTGTTCAATCTCATGTGTGGCAGAAAATGCTCCTTTGCAAGAAAAACAAATGTATAAACATACAAAAATTCCTCTTAAAATATTTTGACTAAAATATTATTTAAATCAAGAATTTCTGGCATAATTATTCAGCAGTTTGGGAAATCCAACATTCTGAAAATATTCCATCCTTTTGCATGAATCCATATATGACAGTAAACATCAAAAAATTTTGATGCCATTTTCAAATTTCCTTCCCCCAAAGTATGTGCATATTAAAGGTTTTGGCATAAGTAATCGGTCCCATACTTGTGGGATGATGAAGGGTATGTATGGGTGGCTGGTCCCGGCACCCCATCCTGTGAAATGCTTAGGTCACTTCTGGTTTCCATGCAGTGTGTCCTTGGCTTAACCTCACAGCATTTAATGACATTATGGCAAGACTTAAGTCATTTTTTTTTGACAATTGTTGGATGTCCCTCTTACATTAAGTCAATCACTAACTTTTTTTTTCTTATTTTGAGATAGAGTCTCACTTGGGCCTTGGTAGAGTGCCATGGCATCTTAGCTCACAGCAACCTCAAACTCTTGGGTTCAAGTGATCTTTTTGCCTTAGCCTCCCAAGTAGTTGGGATTACAGGTGCCTGCTACAATGCTCAGCTATTTTTTAGAGAAGGAGGTCTTGCTCTGGCTGAGGCTGGTCTGGAACCTGTGAGCTCAGGCAATCCACCCACCTCTGCCTCCCAAGTGCTGGGATTATAGGTGTGAGCCACTGCGCCTGGCCCTCAAAAGACTTACAATCACCAATCTTTACAGAAGATTGTTTCTTTGTTTTGTTTTGTTTTAAGGAGAAGGAAAGAGAAAGTTATTAATTTGCTGGCAAATGAAGAGGCTGTCAGACTCCTATCTCAACATCTCAAAGGAGCAGTGTCCTGTTTTGATCAGGAGTACACAGCTTTTAAATGGAATGGTTCTGAGTAATCTCATCTTTGCCTGACTAAGACAATCTTGTGATCCCCTACTCTCACTGTCTATTTTTATACTTTATTGCAGAATATATATAATTTACCCAAGGGACTCTAACAAACTGGTCAACATACAGAGTGGTCAACATAAGGATGTAGACCTACTGTGCTGATACGTCCATGTGGTGCATGTCTGGTCTGTGAATGTTAGGTCAGTATAGGGAAGTGGTCAGCTATGGAGGTTCTACTATATATACATATTTATATTTAAATAAATATATACTACGTGATTGGAAACAGCAGAATAAAGTAGATTTTTAGAGCCCAGGTAGAAATAGCCCACTACATTAACACATGAATTTTTTTTTAATTTTTGAGACATAGTCTCTCTGTCACACTTGGTAGAGTGCCATGGCATCTTAGCTCACAGCAATCTCTAACTCTTGGGTTCAAGCGATTCTCTTACCTCAGCCTCCCAGGTAGCCCACCACAGTGCCTGGCTACCTTTTAGAGATGGAATCTTGCTCTTGCTGAGGTTGGTCTTGAACTCCTGAGCTCAGGCAATCCACCCGCCTCTGCCTCCCAAGTGCTAGGATTACGGGCTACAGCCACCACACCCAGCCTAACACACGAATTTTCTCTAAGGTTTTCTTGCTGTGTTTTCTATCTTTTCTGTTCAGGAGGCTTGTCAATATTTATTCTCTGTATTTTATATTATAAAATAAATACATTTTAAATTTTTTCCAAATGTAACATTAGATCAGAATTCTTGTTTTAAAAAAAAAAACAAAAACAAACTATGTCACCCTCGGTAGAGTGCCCTGGCATCACAGTTCACAGCAACTCAAACTCTTGGGCTTAAGCGATTCTCCTGCCTCAGCCTCAGCTGGGACTATAGGTGCCCGCCACAATGCTTGGCTATTTTTTTTGTAGTTGTCATTGTTGTTTAGTAGGCCCAGGCTGGGACCATCCAGCCCTGGTATATATGGCTGGCACCCTAAGCACTGATCTATGGTCACTGAGCCTAGATCAGAATTCTTTTTTTTTAAAGATCAGAATTCTTATTTAACTTTTACCACATTTTGGATGCCTGCTACCCATATCCTAACATGTCCTCCTCCAAAAAACTACTTCCATAAGACGGAGTGCTTAGCATGAATTAGCCCAATGACAAATCTCTGAGAAGCAAGAGTTATTTTGGGGAAATCCCAAGGACACTACTTTTCTCAAATGGACATAAAACTAAAATATTAAAATACTTCAGGTTATGGGGTGGTGTCTATGGCTCAGTAGGTAGGGCCCCAGCCCCATATATTGGGGGTGGCGGGTTTGAACTGCCCCGGCCAAACTGCAAGAAAAAAATAGCTGGGCATTGTGGCAGGTGCCTGTAGTGCCAGCCACTCAGGAGGCTGAGGCAAAGGGAATTGCCTAAGCTCAGGAGTTGGAGGTTGCTGTGAGCTGTGACATCACAGTACTCTACTACAAAAACAAACAAACAAACAAACAAAAAAACACTTCAGGTTATGAATGAAGATGTCTACTAAAATGCTATTAAGCCCTCCAAATATACTCTTTATTCGGAGTATATTAGATTAGTCATGTCTCTATTAAACAAAATGTTGTCAGTATTGGTTCACCAACAATTATAGTAATAAATGATTTATGGTGTATGGACTAGAGAAAAACAGCTCGTCTTCAAGTTTGGATATGTGGAAGCAGGAAACTCTGTAATATCATGTAGAAAAGTCTGTGCTTTACTACTCCATGCGTTTTCCAGGATAGGCAACCCTCCAGGTGATCTTATCCTAGCCTTTTATCATCTCAGAGCTATTCTATAGCTCAGTAGGTTGTAACTGCGTTAGTTTCCTTGGGCTACCAAACAGTGCACAAACCAGCTGGCTTAGCACAGTGTGAAGTGACTGACTGACTCACGGTTCAGAGGGTGGAGGGATGAAGTTAGTGTCAGCAAAGGCTTGTTGCTGAACACAGGTTTAGTTCTCCACCACCTAAGAACCAAACGTAAGAGGAGGATGTTGGTAGAGGAAAGGTGTTTATTCAAGTGCCAGCAGCCTCAGAAGATGGACATTATTGTTTACTGAGAAATCAAGGGAAAGGTGAAGGGAATACTTAGTGTCTTGTCTGATGGCTACCAGCAAACGATAGGTCATCTGGTGGACCTGCAATTGGCCTGTTCTGGACTCTTGACCTGTTTTTCTTCAAGGTTCTTTTCTAATCTTGTGCCCGTCAACTGTGAAAGCAAGCAGCAGATTAGTTTTAAACTTTCCAGAGAAAACAAGCTGAAAGCATAATGGAAGCCAAATGGTTTCCCTTGAGATAGTAGAGTGGTACAGTCTGAATGGCCCGTGGGTGCACTTACAAGCTCGCTCACTGACCTGCTGGCTCTGAAGGTTCTAGGAGAGGATCAATCCTTCCTCACCTCTTCCCAGCCCCTGGATGTAGCTGTCAAAGCTTAGTGTTCCTTGACTTGCAGACGCATCATTCTAATTTCCCCGCTATCTCCACGGTGGCCTTCTCCTCTGTGTCTCTGTGTCTATGTCCAAATTTCCCTCTTCTTACAAAGATACCAGTTATCTGTATCCTGTATGATGACTTCATCTTAACTTAATTACATCTAAAAAGACCCTACTTTCAAATAAGATCCTATTCACAGGATTTGGGTGGATATGCATTTTTGCAGGGTTTTTTTGTTGTTGTTGTTTGTTTGTTTTTTTGGGTGGGGCTAGGTTTGAACCCACCACCTCTGGCATATGGGGCCAGCGCCCTACTCCTTTGAGCCACAGGCACCACGGTAGACTAAGATGACCAGATTTTAACATTGGTAAAGTGGGACACCATTGCGGGGGGC
>NW_003852428.1:14728581-14737338 GCF_000181295.1 Otolemur garnettii | reverse complement strand
TCTCAACAATTATTTGTTATTATTACAGTTTAACATTATAAAATTAACAAAAATAATATAAAACTCATATCCTGGCAAAATAGCCACATGGCAGCCAAAAACTGTATATTCCCATTCGTGCATTATTTCCAAAAATCGGGACTTTTTTAAATCGCCACAGGACATGAGACAAATTGTTAAAAATTGGGACTGTCCTGCCAAAAACGTGACGTCTGGTCACCCTACCCTAGAACTTGCATTTCTGGTGGACACTATTCAAACTAGTACAGCAACTGATAGAATGCAACATAATTCTTGTTTATAGATACGCAAATTCTGTCCTGTTCAGGAGAGGCTCAACTGACTTCTTGCCTGGCCACCTCGGAAAACTAGTTTTGCCTTCATTTGCATATTCATGTCTTGATCTGTAAACACATCTGCTCTTCAGATTCTCTTTAAACTAGTTGGAACATCTGCCTGGTTCCACCGTTCATTAAATGAAATCTTTAACAAGTGTTCCTTTTTATATCTGTATGCAATTCATAATTTTCCTTTTTTTTTTTTTTTTGTAATTAGCTTTTTAACAGTGAAAAGGGAATGGAAAAGACAGCACAAGGGAATTCCCCTTCCCATATCAGTCCTAAGCAATTTTCTGAGTAGGTCAAGGCTGTTTTGAACCAGCTCTTCCACTATGTATCTGCACCAACCTTCTAGCTCACCTTCTTGGGTTCTCTGTCCTGAACCTCAAGTGGTTGGAGTCTTCGCCTGGAACCAGAGGCTTTTTTTCTGGATGCAACCCTCCTTTCTCTATCTGTATGCCCACTGTCCCCAGTGGCTCTAGGGTATGTTGTGGTTGGGGAGATAGCTGACCATCCTTCCCACCAAACCCCTCACCAGCTCTTTTCTTTCTTCCTTCCTTCCTTTCTTTCGACAGAATCTCATTATGTTGCCCTTGGTAGAGTGCTGTGGCATCACAGCTCATAGCAACCTCAAACTCTTGGGCTTAAGCAATTCTCTTGCCTCAGCCTTCCAAGTAGCTAGGATTATAGGCACCTGCCACAAGGCCTGACTATTTTTTGTGGTGTTGTTGTTGTCATTGTTGTTTAGCAGGCCTGGGCCAGGTTCAAACCCGCCAGCCCTGGTGCATGTGGCTGGCACCCTAACCACTGAGCTACGGGTACCAAGCCAATCTCCTTTCAAAAAGTCTGAGGTTGGCTTGGTGCCTGTAGCTCAACAGCTTAGGCGTCAGCCACATACACTGGGGCTGGTTGGTTGGAATCCAGCCCGGGCTTGCCAAACAACAATGACAACTACAACAACAATAACAACAACAACAAAAAGTCTAAGGTAGGAGGATTGCTTGAGGCCGGGAATTCAAGACGAGGCTGGGCAGCAGAGTAAAACTCTATCTCTACAAAAAATTATTTACTTATTTATTTTTTGAGACAGAGTCTCACTTTGTCACTCTCAGTAGAGTGCTATAGCATCATAGCTCACAGCAACCTCAAAATCTTGGACTCAAGTGTTTCTCTTACCCCAAACTCTGGAGTAGCTGGGACTACAGGTGCCTACCACGACACCTGGATATTTTTAGAGATGGGGTCTTGCTCTTGCTCAGGCTGGTTTTGAACTGTGAGCTCAAGTAATCCACTTGCCTCAGCTTCCCAGAGTGCTAGGATTACGTGCGTGAGCCACCTCACCCAATTCTATAAAAAAATTTTTAAAAAAGGAAGACACTGCTACTGACCCAGTAGCTAGGCATTGTAGTGGGTACCCTTAGTCTCAGCTACTCAGGAGGCTGAGGCAAGAGGATCTCTTGAACCCAAGAGTTTGAGGTGGCTATGAGCTACAATGCCATAGCACTCTACTCAGGATGATAAAGTGAGACTGTGTCTCAAAAAAAAAATTGCTCAAATTGGGTGTTGTATCTATAGTCCCAGCTACTTTGGAGGCTGTGCCTAGGAGGTTGCAGTGAGCTGTGATGATGCCACTGCACTCTAGCTGGGGCAACAGAGCAAGACACTGTCTAGAAAAAAAAAGAAGGAACATTGGTTATGTTGGATTGAGGGCTCAGTTTACTCCAGTATGGCTTCATCTTCACTAATTATAGCTACAACAGGTGTAGGGATTATGACTCCCAAGTATCTTGTTGGGAGACACAATTCAACCCCTAGCATCATGCAAAGATACCAATACCATCTTCTTAAGAGGAGAAAACTGGTAAGAAGACAGACTGTGTACTGCTATGCTATCTCTTATCTAACTACAGGAGAAGATCTGGTAGAATCCCACAGGTCAGCAGGGAAAGATGGCTCAACTTTTGAGGATAATCAGGCCCGACCTGTATTCAGTAAGAAATGGCTCTGACTGAGAAGAAACCTTTGGGCCTTTTTAAGTTAGATTTTCAGTGTTTAGTGGTTAATGTCAGGTAAATGGATTTTGGATCTGAAAGGTTTCCAAGATGAAAATGCTCTCATTTGAGACCAGA
The DNA here is from genome assembly GCF_000181295.1 of Otolemur garnettii. Classification (NCBI taxonomy): domain Eukaryota; kingdom Metazoa; phylum Chordata; class Mammalia; order Primates; family Galagidae; genus Otolemur; species Otolemur garnettii. The sequence goes on along the minus strand of NW_003852428.1, from coordinate 14,734,871 downwards.
GAATATTCATGGCTGTGCTTAGAATGGTTGGTTCTTCTGTTATCAGGGTTCCAGCCGTTCTGGCAGGGAAGACTGGGCTTGCTACAGGCTGGCAGGGAGTGAAGGAACATTTCAGCAGGGTAGGAATTTAGTGTGTTTCTTAAGTATAGAGGGGAAAGGGGCTGTAACTCTAGATTAGGCCTGTGGTTGGAGACATCTGTAAGGTTTGGGGAAACTTTCCACGTTTGTTTTTACTGTGCTTCTGTTCTGGACCACAAGGAAAGAAGGCAGTCAGATTGGGGGTGACGCAGTGGAAAAGTGCCTAGGTATGGGTGTAATGAGGCAGATGGTGCTGGGAGGCTTGACAGGAGCCCTAAGCTCCTGGAGACTGCCTCAATGTGAGGCCCCCCAAGCCTTGCACTGGAGCGCCTGGGGCATTTGGGGTGCACATGGTAATGATGATATCCCTAAGCTCTTTACCATCTTTTTTCTGGTTTGATTTTTATCTTCCATAATTATAACCAAGTCTGATAAGTTTGGTACCCTTGTTGAGCTCCATTTTGTTCCTCCAGTTTTTTTCTCCTGGACTCTGGTACAATTGGAGGGTGTTTAGAGCAGAGGAGGACCAGAGCATAGCTCTCAGGACACTTGAGCTGGAGAAGCAGCTTGCTCTCCCCAGAACAGCAGGGAGGGCAGTCCCAACTCTTATGCAATGCTTACATGCCAGGTGCTGGTGCAAGCTTTTTACATAAATTAGCTCATTTAATCCTCACTAAAAAAACTATGAGGAAGAGACTATTCTTATTTCCATCTTTGCAGACAAGAAAGCTGAAGCATAAAGAGGTTAAACAGCGGCTGAAAGACTGTTCTACCAGTCAAAAGAAGGGCATGCTGTTTCCTGAGTGTGGGGTGCTGATAATGTCCCCCAAAGGAAGCTGTTTGAAGAACAGTGTTTATTTCCAGTGGCCTTGCTGTGGATTGGGAGGGGAGCTAATGGGCATATGCTTCATCATTAATGATTCTTTGGGTTAAAATGTGCAATAGGTCTGCGGGACACACAGGGTGGCATTCCTCACTGGTGATCTGTCTGTGGAGAATTTGGGATAAGCATTGACATGAATGATAGCATAAGAATGCCAAAACCATGAGTAACCAGAAACGAACCTGCAATCTAATTGGCCTTCTGATATCTTCTCTCCGAGGGGAACCAGAAGTGGGAGGGGTCCTTCCTCTGGTCCCTGGGTGGAGGAGGCTGGCATTCCATCCTCAGTGGGAGGCTGAGGGGCTGGGCCGCAGCACTGGAGAGTAGTGTCTTGTAGAGGAGGGGCCTCCAGCTTTGGGGATTAAAGGAATGTCTGAGGTTGGGGCGGAGCTGGGGGCAGGGGTTTGGCTTTCCTTCCACAAACATTTACCATGTGCTAATTGATAGTGATAGCTGACAAGAGGCTCACTCAGTGACAGGTTCCTTGTTAAACCTTTTTCCTGCATTGTTTTTCTCATCCTTCTGACACGACTAAGAGGCAGATGTTATTATTCCTAGAAAGGAATAAATAACTGACCCAAGCTTAAAAGCACTAAGGTATTTTTTAAAATCTGTTATTTATTTATTTTTTCAGAGACAAGGTCTCCTTCTATCACCCAGGCTGGAGTGCCCTGATGTGGCCATAACTCCCTCCAGCCTTGAACTCCTGGGCTCAAGTGATTCACCTGCCTCAGCTGTCCAGGCAGGCAGGACTTCAGGTGTGAACAGCCACCCCTGGCTGTTTTTAAATTTTTTAATATTTTGTAGAGATAAGGTCTGACTATGTTGCCCAGGCTGCTCTCCATCTCCTGGCCTCACCCAATCCTTCTGCCTCAGCATCCCAAAATGCTGGGATCATAGGTGTGAACGACTGTTCCTGGCCTTAAAAAATGTATTGAATCATTGCATACATTCAGCCAGGTTATAGGTCTTTACACTGATGCATGATGTTACAATGGGCCTGTCTGTGTAACCCTCTCTCAGGGTAAGAGAGAGGGCATGCCAAGGTCCCCAAAACTCCCATGTCCTCTTTCCAGACACCATCCCTTCTTCCTCCCCAAAGGAAAACACTATCGTTATTTCAACACCAGGGATTAGTTTTGTCTGATTTCTAACCTTTCTATAACCGGAATCACGTAGCATCATGCTCTTCTATGTTTGCTTTTGGTCACCCTCGTGTTGGCGACACCCACCCACGTTGCTGCATGCAGCTCTCCATTTTCTTTCTTTCTTTTTTTTGAGACAGAGCCTCAAGCTGTCCCCCTGGGTAGAGTGCTGTGGCATCACAGCTCACACCAACCTCCAACTCCTGGGCTCAAGTGAGTCTCCTGCCTCTGCCTCCCAAGTAGCTAGGACCACAGGCGCCTGCCACAATGCCCGGCTATTTTTTGGTTGCAGCCATCATTGTTGTTTGGCGGGCTGGGTTGGATCTGAACCTGCCACCTTAGGTGTATGTGGCTGGCGCCTTAGCCGCTTGAGCCACAGGTGCAGAGCCTAGCTCTCCATTTTCACTGGTGGCAGGTGCTCCCGTGTGAATCTACAGTTATGCAGAACCTCTGTAAGCTGACCACCCAAGAGACTGTGACGAACTGTCAACATAAGGGACTTCCATTGAGTACATGTGCAGGTTGTGAAAATCAGGTCAATTTAAAGAGACGGTGCAGGGAGGTGGTCACCTGTGGAGGTTCTGTACTTATCCAATCTTGCTGTCGGTGATTGTTTTTTCTCTTTTTTTCTTGCAATGGTGAACAAATCTGTGAATATTCCAGTTGATGTCTTTTCTCAAACATTTGTACTATACACATTTCTGCAGGGCATGTGCCTAGGGGCAGAATTACTAAGTCACAGGATTGGAGCTAAGTGGGGTTTTGGAGTGGGAGATGTACCCACTCCAAGTTCGAGAACGGTGCCACAGGCCCTGTGTGCAGTGGTGTGCCAGGGTTGGGGAGCAGAGCTCTGCAGTAGAGACACGTGCTGGGGGCAGTGGGGGTAAGAGGGAGACTTGAGAGCCAGGCTCTGGCTTGGGCTCCAGGGCAGATGATGTCAGGAGGATGGGCGGAGGAGCCAGCTCTGGGTAGACTGTGGGGAGACTGAGACTCAGCTGGAGGAGCCATGACATTCAGGGCAGGGGGCAGCCAGGGATGGAGATGAGACTGCTGGGGAGGGTGGGGACAGGAGAAGAGCTCAGTTGCAGGGCGAGGTCCCTGCTAGACCCAGTGGGGTGGGAGGAGGGGAAAGTGGTGACTGTTTACAAAGCGAGACCGGGTGCTGAGAATTGCTGAGTGCCTGGAACCTGTGTGCAGATCACACCCCCCTTTTTAGTGCTGGTCCTCTTCAGCTGTGGTACTTAGGTGGGGTGACGGGCATCACGAGATAGGTGAGTACACAGAGTTTGATAAGGATGGAATTCAGCTGAGACCTCTTAGAATTACCCAAGGCAGGAAAGGGAAAGAGAGCAAGAATAACGGTGTAGTACTGGGTGATAAAAGAGGTTGAGAGAGTGCAGGAGTTGGCAAGGTCTAGAGACAAGGTCAGATGAGGTGCAGATTGACCGGAGTCAGGACTGAGGCTGGGTGGTAGGCACGGGCTCCTCAAAGCTCCTGAAATGTCTGCGGCTAGCGTTGAACAAAGTCAGTCTTCTCCCAATTCATATACCCCAAAATACTGGCTTTGGAGAATTCTACCATCTCAATTTTAAGTGTCTTTTACACTAAAGTTTTTACTTTATTTTCAACACCTGCTCTGTGTAATGGCTAACATTGCTGGATGGCCATAGGGCGAGTGAGTGGCAGGCGCCATAATTATCATTGCAAGTCCTCATGGAGAGAAATCATTGGAGAGCTCCTGTGGGCACCCATGCTGGGTGGGTGGGGGAGCCCCTGGCTGTGCTTTTGTATCATACGGATACATTCAGATTTTCTGCTGGTGAGAGTGATTCCATTCATAGGGCAGGATTAAACTCAGGCATAGTGACAGTGGCCTACTGGGGCCCTCTGATTGTGCTGTGTTGCCTGAGAAGTCAGAGAACTACGTCAGGGTGGAGTGGGCGGGTGATGGGTTGGAGGGTTGGAAGCTGCAAAAGAAGCAACAGAAAAGGAGTCGCCACGGGCAGGACGCAGCGTGAGGGCAGCAGAGTAAGGGGGTTCAGGCAGAGCGCCCAAAGCACGAGTGCTGGCCTGGGGGGAAGAGAAAGGAATTTCGGTTTGAGATGTTAGTTACTAGGGTTAGGGGGGAAATAGACAGATATAGTTTAGACATCTTCAAAGTGTGGATCCGCAAAGCCTAATGGAGTGGCAAGATTTAGTTCTATTCCTCTGATAATCTGGGGAAGGGGAATTTGGGCCCACGAATCTGGGAATCAAAGAAACATAGGAGATTGACAGAGCAGTGAAAAAGTGAACGTAATAGTGCGTAACAATTGTTACATCAAGTCAGAATGGGCTGGGCTGCTGCGTCTACCGAGGCGTGTGTGACATCCAGCCCTAACGCCCTTCTGCTCTAGGAGAAGCCGGTGGGGCAGTGGGGAGGGGGCAGAGCTCACCACCTTTGCAACAGCAACAATGACAGCCAGAGCGACCTCTCCTGCACCCCGGCACCAGTACCCTGCCCCTCAGCCCCACATCACTAAGCTCTAACTAAGTGGAAACTAATGAAGTGCTGAATTCTGCGTGTCCTTCCAGGACTTGCTGACAAATTTAATACACCAGCGTGCCACCCCGGTTCACCCACCGAGCCAGCCGTTTGGCTCATAAAGACCCTGGTCTGGCTCGCTTCTCTCAGCAGTTGTTGTTTTTTTGCTTCCTTATCTGAATTCAGCACCATATTGACCCTATTCTTTCAGAAACATCCCTCTTCTTCAGTAGCGTCTTTTAGCCTTCCAGCTCAGGTGGTGTGCAGCCGCAGAGGTGGTAGCTGCCATGGAGGCCGACTCCACAGCTCCCAGACAGGCTGCACACAGTCTCTTAGTGTGACCGATCATTGCAAGCAGGACCACACTAGGGCACTTTTCTGTCCCTCCCAAAGGCTGGATGGATGTCTGGAATAAATGTGGGACCGATAAATCAATACTTCATAAATACTACTGGGGAAAACATTTGTGAGGGATAGGAGGGGAAGGGTCTGTGCCAACAGAGACCCAATCAGGAGTCAGGTCTCAAAGAGAGCTGCCCCAGTGTCCTTGCAGTCTGCCGAGGGAACCTGCAGCCAGCTGCTGATGCCTGGGATGGGCGGCTGAGTCACTGGCAGAGAGGGAGGGGGCTTTTGGAGGTAACCCATGATCCAACGTGCAGATTGAGAAGTTGATCGTGCCTCTGCTGCGCTCTGTAAGCCGCCTGGCTGAATAACTCCAGATTAGGAGAGAGAAAGAATAGAATTTGGGGATTTTTATCATTATAAACTTGGGATAGTTTTGGTCCTAAAAATAAAATACCAAAATGTTTAGGTGAATTGTTTGAGAAAATCTGTACCCTTCCAGCCATGGAACCAGAGGAAGTCAGGTCCAAATAGAAAAAATGTGCCAGTGAAAAGTAGAAGCCAACCGCAGCTTCTTAGGGGTGCTGATGTAGCTCGCACACCTTTGTGCCACGGTTGAGTTAGGCTTGATTGCTTCTGGGTTGAGTAAGAGGAGAAAGCACTTGGGTTAGGGTCACAGGGATCCCTCAGCCCTCCCTCCTTCACTTATTCCCCAGAAATGCTCCCGAACCTCTTCTGTGCTGGGGTGACTATAGAGTGGGCAGCCAGAAGACCTTGTCCGTGTCTCCTAGAGATGGAAGGTCACTGTTCAGGCAGGGAACTGGGCTTGTGTTGACATCAAGTGTGGCTGAGGACTGGAAACCTCCAGGAATGTCCCAGGAGAGATGCCCTCCTGGGACCCTTGGTGAAGCGTGGGTAGGTGGGCAGGGCAGGAGTGGGTGGTGATGATTCAAGGAGCAACAAGAGAAAACCAAAGACTGGCTGGTGGGTTTCCAAGAAGCATGGGCTACTTCGGTAGCTTTCAAATGTATATTTTTAATGAGTAAATGAAAGAGTAGAAAAAGTGCAGCTTGTGAAGGAAATCTTTCTTGCAGAAGGTCGAGCTGTGGAAAGACAGGAGGGGCAGTGGCAGCAGGTGGAGCGGAGTCTGTGTTAAGGATCTAGTGGGCTGAGGACGCACCAGGCCTGTGCCACATCAGGGAGGATCCTAGCTGGGGTGGGGGTGGGGGTGGGGAGAGGGCTCCGGGAGTGGCTGCAGGGGAGGGTTCTCCTTGGTATTGCTGGAGACTGGAGTGACAAAGGGCAGGGATGCAGAAGG
>NW_003852428.1:14724314-14728528 GCF_000181295.1 Otolemur garnettii | reverse complement strand
CTCAACCCAGATTCTCTTTGCCTTTAGCTTTGTCCCCATGGGCACATTTTGACCTGAAACCGACCCAAGAGAGAATAAGCTGAGTGACAAGCGTAAGCCAAACTGCATGATTCACAATGGTAATTTAAACATTCTAATTTAGTCTTAGCTTTGCTGAATTTAGTCAGGGAGCACGATGGGCTGGCAACTTGGAGGCCTTGCATTAAGAAAGGCAGGCCCAGGCAGTGCTTGTGGGTAGGGGCGCTGGCTCCGTATACCGAGGGTGGCGGGTTCCAACCCGGCCCCAGCCAAACTACAACAAAAAAAGAAAGCCAGGCATTGTGGCGGGTGCCTGTAGTCCCAGCTACTCAGGAGGCTGAGGCAAGAGAATCTCCTAAGCCCAGGAGTTGGAGGTTGCTGTGAGCTGTGACACCACGGCCCTCTACTGAGGGTGATAAAGTGAGACTGTCTCAAAAAAAAAAAAGGAAGGGCAGGCTCCAGCTCCAAGCCTGCATGGTGGTCCCTGCCAGCCTGGTTTACATGGCGGTGCCTCCAGGGACTCCTGAATCTGCTTTGCAGGCAGCAGTTTGAGTAGGGTGGTTACACACAAGATAGTAATCTGGCCTTGTGTCTACCTACCTAAAAAATTCCTGAAGATCCAAAGACTTTGAAGTTTAAGTGGCCAAAGAAAGGCCTGATTAGCTGCTCTGTGTTGGTCTTGTATAAGATCAGAGGCCCCCAGATGCAGCAGGGTCTGGTCTGGAAGGTGTTGTCTTTGTGTTTAACAGACATTCATTGATCATCAACCCAGATGGTCAGGCAGCCTCTTAGATGCTGGGTATTGAGAGGAAATAACCAAGACCTGGTCCTTGCACTTGGTGAACGCTCAGTTTACAAGGGAACGTAGTTTGCAAAAAGCGATTGTAAAATAGGGTAACAAGCATTATTGTCAAGGCACATCTGACAGGGAGAATAGAAGAATTTTCCCTAGGCTTGGGGGAGGGACCATTGGGTAGGTCAGGGAGAAGCCTCTCACCTCATATAGGACTCCCCAAACTTGTCTTGAAAATCCAACCACCTTTATTTAGAGGAGGACCCAAGGTCTTTTGTCCTTAGAGTAAGCATGGCCTTTTCTGGTTATACTAATTGTTGCTAATTGCCTCACAGGGCAGGAAAAAGGCGGCAGAATTGGCAGTTAAGTGCACGCATGCATTTCCTTCTAAATAATTAACCACAAAGGCAGAAAACTTCCTTAAAAGGAAGCGAAGTTCTTAAATGGTTACAAGAATTCAGATCATAACAGGAGGGATCTAGTTGCTGTCAGTTGAATTAAGTGAGGCCCAAATAGCAACTAATCTCTTCTCCATATTCCCAAGTAGATCAGAAGGGCAATCTGGCCTGGCAATCCCATAGACTGACTTTGGGATATTCTTAGCTTACTCCCACTCACTAAGCTCTTTCAACTTGGGGACATCAGCAAAAACGCTCAAACAAATAATTTTGGATTATTTGAACTGCTTTTAAAAAGTGAGTGACTAAAGAGATGTCCCTGGCTTGGTGCCTGTGGCTCAAGTGGCTAAGGCGCCAGCCACATACACCTAAGGTGGCGGGTTCGAATCCAGCCCAGGCCGCAAAAACAATGACAGCTGCAACCAACAAATAGCCGGGCGTTGTGGCGGGTGCCTGTGGTCCCAGCTACTTGGGAGGCTGAGGCAGGAGACTCGCTTGAGCCCAGGAGTTGGAGGTTGCTGTGAGCTGTGAAGCCATGGCACTCTACCCAGAGGGATAGCTTGAGGCTCTGTCGCAAAAAAAAAAAAAAAAAAAAGAAAAAGAAAAAAAGAGATGCCCCAGTAGCCGTCCCTCCTACTTCTGTCGTTGGCAGTAGGAGAGCTGGAGGAGCCTTTTGTAGAACTCAGAAGGTCTTGAGCACCTCCACACTCAATCCTTTGAGAAGATGATTTCTGAGAGGAAAGCAGGGTCGAGGAAACAGGCTTCATGAAGACAAGCCCTGGCGTCACCTCCTCAGCTGGGGTTGGCCCCCAACCCTCAGTTTGTTTTCTGCCCTCACCCTCAAGGCCAAGGCCTGGCTGGCTTTCGTTGTTTTAACTATAATACAACTACCTTTCACTCCACCCCCACCCCCTAAGAAAGTAGGGTCCAGGCCTTTCTGGCCTATTTCCCCTCAGTCACCCAAAGCAAGCAAGTGGGACTTTTTCATTTTAATGAGCTGTATTTCCTCTCACCATAGGACATAGGTCCTAAATTAATATATATATGCTTAGTTTTTTCTTCCTGATTTACAAGTAATCTATATTCGGGCTAGGAACTAAACTAGCTGCTTGTAACAGCACAATGTTTTTTCCCTCATTTTTTCTTAATTTTTTTTTTTTGCATTTTTGGCCAAGGCCGGATTTGAACCTGCCACCTCCGGTATACGGGGCTGGCACCCCTTACTCCTTTGAGCCATAGGTGCTGCCCTAAATTTGCTTTTTTGCTTTTAAGTTTCTAGTCATGGAAAGTTTTTTTTTTTTTTAGAGATGGGATCTTGCTCTATCACTCATCCTACTACTCAGGCTAGAGTGCAGTGGTAAACTCATAGCCCACCGCAGCCTTGAATTTCTAAGCTCGAGAGATCCTCCTGCCTCAGCTTCCCAAATTCCTAGGATTACAGGCATGAGCCACCAAGTCCAGTTCTGGCAAGCTTTAATCAAAGACTACAAAAAGAATAGCCAAGGAATTTATGGATATTATCTCATGAGATCTGCTTTACTTAATTCTGTCATGTTCCTCCTAAGAATTTCCACTGGAATTTGGTCATTTCTACAACAGTATGAGACATGTAGGATCTTTATAGCCTGAGGCTTCCCAGGTTAGATCAAGGTATAGCTCTCCAAGTCTTTCTCGGCTCGGCGCCTGTGGCTCAAGCAGCTAAGGCGCCAGCCACATACGCCTGAGCTGGCGGGTTTGAATCCAGCCTGGGCACGCCAAACAACAACAAGGGCTGCAACCAAAAAATAGCCAGACATTGTGGCGGGCGCCTGTAGCCCCAGCTACTTGGGAGGCACAGGCAGGAGAATTACTTGAGCCCAGGAGTGGGAGGTTGCTGTGAGCTGTGATGTCACAGCACTCTACCCAGGTTGACAGCTTGAGGCTTTGTCTCAAAAAAAAAGTCTCTTTTACGCATTTCTTAAGTTTCCTTTTTGAGATTCTAGACTTTGGGTTACTATTTTGAATATAACAATAAACAAAATATCAGAATTTAAGAAATTCAAGCCTCTTGATGTGAGATGTTCTTTAAAGAAATACCTGGATAAGGGTACATTTGTGTACATTACAGAAAATGAGGGAAAGACCTTAAAAATCAAGAGTAAGAGATTGGTCAAATAAAAACTGGTGTACCCACAGTAATAGATATTTAAAATCTGGAATGATTATCATTGCAACTTAGCAGTGGTACAGCAGTAATCAGAAGCCAGTTTGTCTGATACCACAATCTGTTTGACATCCCAAGCTACAAGGCCTTCCATACAAAAAAGTAAAAACCACTTCACATTCACTTCATGAGGGCTGGGTCTCTTGGTGAATAAGGGGACACATTTGGAGAAGCAGCTACTACAGGGCATTTTATATCAAGGTAAATAGATACTTTGATATTAATAATAATGAAAGTTAAAACTTACTGTATGCTAAATTCCAGACAATATGCAAAGCACTTAAAATTATTCTCTCATTCAGCTCTCCATCTAGCCCTGGAGGTAGTTGCTGGTTATTTTATGAACCTGGGGTGGACTTGGGTTTGTGCTGCCCTTAGCTTCTCCCCCATACCCCTTCCCACAAAGGTGGGGAGGGTACTACAAGTGCATTCAGTTTCCTGCCTCTTTAAAAATAAAAGTTGGCTTGGTACCCATAGCACAGTGGTTACGGTGCAGCCACATACATGCTGGCTGGCAGGTTCAAACCCGGCCCGGGCCAGCTAAACAACAATGACAACTGCAACAAAAAATAGCTGGGTGTTGACTCAGCGCCTGTGACTCAAACTACTAAGGTGCCAGCCACATAAACCTGAGCTGGCCAGTTAGAATCCAGCCTGGGCCACCAAAACAATGATAGCTGCAACCAAAAAAAAAAAAAATAGCCAGGTGTTGTGGAGGGCGTGTGTACTCCCAGCTACTTGGGAGGCAGAGGCAGGAGAATCACTTGAGCCCAGGAGTTGGAGTTTGCTGTGAGCTGTGATG
>NW_003852428.1:14713305-14724283 GCF_000181295.1 Otolemur garnettii | reverse complement strand
AAAAAAAAAAAAGCCAGGTGTTGTGGCAGATGCCTGTTGTCCCAGCTACTTGGGAGGCTGAAGCAAGAGAATTGCTAAAGCCCAAGAGTTAGAGGTTGCTTTGAGCTGTGACGCCATGGCAGTCTACCAAGGGCGACATAGTGAGACTCTGCCTAAAACAAAATAAAACAAAACAAAACAAAACAAAGTACTGGGCTCTGTGTGGTGATTCATGTCTGTCATCCTAGCACTCTGGGAGACTGAGGCAGGTGAATCGCCTGAGCTCAGGGGTTCAGAGAACAGCCTGAACAAGAGCAAGTTCCCATCTCTACTAAGAATAGAAAAACTAGCCGTGTCAACCTAGCCTCAGCTCCAGGGTTGGTGATTGCATTGTCGATGGCTTGGTCCATCATATGGACCAAGGTTGACATGGCTAGTTTTTCTATTCTTAGTAGAGATAGGAACTCACTCTTAATAAAAAAATAAATTAAATAAGTGTACTGCTTGTAATTTTGAAAGGTCTTGTTACAGAAATATACCTGAGCTAGTAATGATTTCTTTTAATGGTCCAAAGACAAATTATTCAATTAAGTGAATAAATTGTGTAATTGCTCTCTCTCTATATATATCTTTTAAAATCATAAATTAAGTCACTGAAACTCGTCAGATAAAATGTCATTTCTCAAAGTCTGTTATTAATTTGAAAGTTATACTGAGTGAATTGGCAGTTTTGATAAGCTACTTTCTCCTTCCTATGTGGATTTGGTAAACATAATACACCATATATAAGTGGCAGCTTTACTAAAAATACCTTTGCCCTCATTTGGCGTTCTTTTAGCCTGTCTTCCAGAAATGTTGAGAATCATTGTCTTTGTGGTAAAAGGGGTGTATTTTATTTATTTCTTATTCTTCTTAGAGGCATTTTTTTTTTTTTTGAGACTGTCTCATTACGTCACCCTGGGTAGAGTGTCCTGTGGTCACGGCTCACAGCAACCTCTTCCCCTGCAGAGGTTCTGGTGCTGTTGAGCTGGGACCTGGTCACAGGGGGCTGGAGTTCTTACTTTCAAATGACACCGTGCTGGCTGGCAGGACAGCGGGATTAGTAGAACTCACCCGCACTCAGGAGGCACTAACCCTGATGTCATCAACAGATCTTTTGGAAACAAGTGTCAGCTTTGAAAAGCAAAGTTCAAGCGGGAATTTATGCAACTGTGGCCAGTTAAAAAAAAAAGTAGAACCTAGATTAAGATTTGGGGTATTTTTTATTTCAGAAGGAAAGCCCTGAGTACAGAAGGGAGTCCAGATTCATTGCTAGCTCAGGGCGTGCTCAGATGTGTCTTCTTCAGCAATTGGGGCGCTGGGGTCCCCCCAACCTACCCGTCCCGTCAAGGGTGGGTCTGGACCAGGCATGGATGCCATTCTAGCTCTTGTTGGCGACACTGAAAGACCAGGTGACCACGACAGCAGGTCAGGCCCAGGGAAGTGTAACGTCAGGGGTCCAGGGGCTTAAGAAACCTGGAAGTTCCAAGTTCAAACCTTGTTCGAGCTCACACCACCCACAGCGGTACTTTTTATTCAGTTCCCCGCCACGCTCCTCAGGTAGTCCTTGCCCCAAATGGCTGCGTCTATCCACCCAGTTTTGTTCATTTTGGGCCACGAGGGCCTCCCACCGGCCGGACACACTGTTTTGCACGGTGGGAAGAAGGAAGGGGAAGGAGGCTGGAGGGAATGAGAGAGGGGTGGTCTTCGCATCCTTGACCCACAACGCATCGGGTCCGAGACTCAGCACGGCGACAGAGGCTCCGCGCGCTCTCCACCGCGCCTCGGGCACAGTCTCCCCCTAGATTTGGTTCTCCAAGCGTCTCCCTCCACAAAGTCAGAAGCTCCCAAGGCAAATTTTCACACCCTCCCCCCGCCCCGCACTGGGACAGACGCCTGTAGCCCTGCTCTCCTTTCTTTTTTTGGCAGCCAGCCACCCGGGCAGGGCCCTGTCATGACCTTCCCAGGTTAATCTGCCAAGACTTTGCAGATGCCAGCACGTGACAGTGGCCAGGGGTGGGGGTGGGGAGCTGCTTACAGCTCCAGTTTGGTGTCGTCCCTTCTCACCCAGACGACCCCCACCCAAGTTTCCATAAACCTCCCCACGTCTGCTAGTCCGACCAATCTGCAAACCACAGCTGACCCGGGATCTAAGCGACCAGGGACTCCTAGGATACCCCTTTCCCTTCGGGTTGGGACTCCCCCATGATAGTCCCCATGGGGTTCAGATGTGCACTGCCCGCTGCGCTCCCCAGGCCCCCTAAGTGGACGGCTTCTTCGCGCATCCCCAGGCCTCCGCGGCCGTGCGCCCCGGGGATTCCCCTGTCTTAAGCCAGCAGTGGCCGGGTGGAGTCGGCTCCGCAGCCCAGGATCCCCGAGAGGTGGAAGACGCTCTCTGAGCTTCCAGAGCGGCGGGAGGAACTGCCCCACCGCGGCCCAGGGTCCTGGCGCCCTGGGCGGGGGCGGGTTTCGCGGGCGTCTACGTTCCTGTAGCTGGAAGCCTGCTCAGCTCGCGGCGTCCCGGGACCCCTCCTCCGCCCGCGTTCCCCGGGGCTCGCAGAGAGCGGGGCGGGGCCGTGAATCTCCCAGCTCTGGGACAAAGACTCCAGGTGTACTGTCCCCGCTGTCCTCGGAGGCCCCCGCCTCGCTCTCAACTCCTGACAGGAACAGGCCTCCCAGCGGGGAACCCGGGAGCGGGCGGGTCCCCCAGCGCAGCGGCCCCGCCCCCCTTACCGCGGAGCCGGGTCCCCGCCCGCGCCGCGCTCGGAAAACCCCCGCGGCTCCGCCCACCCCCCCAGGGGCTTTGCTGCTGTCTCCAGCGACTTTCTCGCTGAGCGCAGCCGCGTGGTGCTGGTTTCCGCCGTGCCGGGGCGCGCGTGCCGTTGCTATACTGGTGACTTAGGGGGCGAGCAGCGCTGACCCCGGTGAGCGCCCCGGGTCCTCGTCTCCCGGCCCGCGCCCCGGCCCCCGGCCCGCGTCCCGGCCGCCGGCATGGTGCTGCTGGCCGGGCCCGGGCCGGAGGGCGGCGGGGCGGGCTGCCTGAGCCCGCAGCCGCCGTCCCCACCCCGGGGTGCGCAGGTCGAGGAGGAGGCCGTTGAGTACGAGGAGTACGATGACTTCTCGAGTCTTCTAGACACTCGCAGCATCGCTTCGGACGACTCCTTCTATCCTTTCGGAGACGAGGAGGAGCGCTGCGCCGAGAGCTCGGAGAACGTCCCGGCCGGCATCCCGGAGGCGGCGACCCTCCTGCGCGCCGCCTGCGCCAACGACGTGGGGCTGCTGCGGGCGCTGGTCCAGCGCGGGCCGAGCGTCGAGGAGGTGCAGGAGACCGATCGCAATGGCCGGGTAAGCAGGCGTCCCCGCAGAGTTTGGTTCCTATCTGCACCCACTTTGCCCGCCCTCTCCCACATACTCAGGCCACCAATATCCCGGCTCTGGACTGGTCTCTCCGTCACTTTGCCGCCTTTCTTCGCTGTTTGGGAGCTGGGTGTGCGGAGCCCTGGGTGGCCTGCCTGTCTCGGGCTGGGGGTGGAGGAGCGCAGTTTGCTCTGCCCCAGGTAGCAGCGCGGGCGAGAGACGCCTCCAGTCCGCGTCCCCTTTGGTTTACCGCCCCCAGGGTCCTCCTGGCCCTGAATTATCCCCGAAAGCTGGTGCTGGAACCCAGCGTTGACTCCTTTTGCAGGGTCTCTTCAACTTGCCCTCCTCCCTTTGACCATTACCTTTTCTCAGGCCCTTGGCAGTCGACCACTTCGCTTCGCTTGCAGGGGACAACCTCTCCTGCGCAGCGCCCCAGTTGTCCCCTCGGCCCGCTTGCGCTGCCCTTCCCCTAACTGCGTGGCTCCTCCGGGCCCTGTGGATTTAGAAGCGACTGTTCTCTCCCTCGCCGGGACTGCTTGGTCCCCATCCCCCAATTAACCCCAAACCCTGCTGAGCCTTGGGACCTGCGTGGCCACCAGCCCCAGGACCTCTCACTTGTGAGTCTGAACGGTCACTGCTCTGAGCCAGTGCCAGCCAGGGGTGAGGCAGGGCCTGGGCGGGCAGCCTGGCGGCGACCAGCAAGCCCGGGTAGCCCCGGTGGGAGGGGAGGGAGGCGCTGATTGTGCATTAATGGTGTACTCAGAGAAAGCAAGAGACGTTTGGAAAAAGAAAGAAAAAGTTGCCTTGAGAAGACTGGAGAATGGTTTGTGGAACACAGTCCACTAAGCACTTTGTGGGAAAAACTGCAGAGTGACAATGGTGGCAAAGTCCCCATTAGTCTGTGCTTGGTGTAGGAATGGCTGTGTTCTCAATCTGATTTTTATATTCCCCAAGGTCCCATGGTATCTGCCTCCGCAGCCTAGCACAATCAGGAACACCAGTGCTCTTTTTGCTCTGGAGTCTGCAGTGGACAGAAAGTAATGTGCTTTTACTTGGGAACCCTGGCGACCCTGTGCTTTTGGTTTATCTTGGGCAGGGGCAGACTGGTTTGCCCCTGACTGTGGTCTGGCCTGGGCTTAGGCATGTGGGCAAGCTGGCAAGTGTCACTTTCTGCTTGTACTAACTTGACACTGGATTTGAACTTGGAGGCAGGGTCTGCACTTGAACTGTGGAGGGCAATGAGACCTAATGTGGGGTCCCTTGGGCAATATCAGGTGGAGTCCGCCAGTTTTTGTGGCTGCACCCAATGGCAGTGCTGGTGCCTGTGCCCCAGCTTAGGTGGCAGGTGCCCCAGCTGGCAAGAATAGAGCTGGGAGCCCCTCCTGTGGCTGTTTGTCAACTCTTTTCATTTTAACTGAATGTCAAGTCTTCGGCCCAGAGGTTTGGTTCGGAAACCTCTTCTTCCTAAGGCAGTTTTTGGGCCAGCTTTAAAGCTCAGAAAGGCATTGGTGGGGTTGGTCCCCAGGGCTTGGGCGCCGGTGGTCACCTGTGGGTGGAGCCGGCTCTGGCAGGCCTTGGCATGGGAGGCTAGCTGCAGCCCCCCCCATCTCGCTGCCTCAATTTGCTCTTCTGTAAAATAGGAGTAACGAGAGTCTGTGTCTCAGGGATATGGCATTCGAACCACCCTTCTGCAACAATTAAAACTGCACAAACACTTCCTTTGTTTTCACTGCTTTCTCAAGAACTCTTACAGTGTGAGCGTGAAGGCCACGCACACACTGTCTTGTCCTGTTGCTGGCCCTCCTGCCTCCCCCGGACTGGAAGAGAGTACCTTCCAGTTTTGTTTGTTTTCTTTCTTCTGCCAGGCAGGCTTTTGTCTCTCTACTTTTCTGATTCCAGTAGAGATGGAGACTTGTTTCTCTGCTTTGGGTCAAATACTGATGGAGCCTGGCACATGGCCTATGAATGGCAAGAACCCTGGGCTCTTCTGTCTTCAGATCAGAGGGAGCTGGTCTGTGGTCTGTGCTTTGGGAGCCTCCATTCTTCCCATTCACTTCTCCATATTCCCAGACAGCCGAAAGAATAACACGAGGCAAAGCCCAGATGCACTGTACTGTGGCAAATGGAGTGTATCATCATGTAGGTGTTTACTGCAGACCTACTGTGCTCTGGTTAGGTACTTTAGGAAACTTGAAGATGAATCTAGCAGTCTCTGTCTTTGAGAGTCTTAATAGTGAAGAGAAGAACTTAGAAAAAGTAGCTGAAATAGGAAGCTGGGGAACAAAGTGGGATTGTGAGCATGCTAGTGTCCTTCTCTGGGGTGCGGTGTGCCTCCCCCATGCTAACATGGCTCGCTCCCTCACTGGCTGCAGGTTCCTGTTTAAAAGGCACCTTCTCTAGGAGTCCTTTCTTCCTCCCCCGGTCTAAGCCAGCAGCACCAGGAACTGGGCAAGGGCAACCTCGGTGTTCAGGCATTAAGGACTATAAATAGGACAGCCATTTGAGAGAGCAGGTGAAGTGGGGAAGGAGAATAGCAAGTGCAAAGGCCCTGGGGCAGGAGCCTTTCTCAGTGTGATTTGCAAGCTTATCTTGATTAGTGACAGAATAAAACTTAAAGAAGGGCTAATTACTTTAATGACACAATGACAGCTCACAGGTGTCACCCATAGCCTGCTTTCTAGGAGGAAAATGTCTCTAAAGGCTTTCCAGCTTTTGGGGGGTATGTTTCTGGTCAGTTAAGAAGGGATCTCCTACAGAGGTGGGAGGCATTTCATTTAATTTGGGTAACTCAGGATCAGATGTGTTTTGTTTAAGAAAACGTTTTTTTCTGCCTCTGGAGAGTGAAAAAATACCACATATGGTTCAGCACACCATTTTCCTTCTCAAATATTTATTGCTCTCAGAGAACTTTGTGATTTAATATGCAACATGTAAATATTTGTCAAATAATTCTCCAGTGACATTCCAAGTGTGCTCTTGCTGTCTTTTGGATTTATGGAAGTTTTGTTCCCTCTGACTTGGAAACAGTGAAAGCTGCCATAATTCATTTTCCTAATTCTTCTCCACTAACTATCACCTGAGGTTCACCTTTACAGCCTTGGCAGCTCTTGAGAAAGCAGTGAAAACAAAGGAGGTGTTTGTGCAGTTTTGTTTCAGAAGGGTGGTTCGAATGCTAGACAGCTTTTGAATGAGATTAGGCCTAAATATGCTAATTTTTAAAAACTGTGCTGCTCCGTGATGGAATTTTACTTCTGCATGTTTAAATTACATGGCCTCTTGCTGAAAATTTCCTAATTTCACCTGTTTGTTTAGTTAGTTCAGGAAAGCCCACACCACACCCACGCCCAGTGTGGGGTGTCTCCCTTTATTTTTGTGGTGCTTACATTTAAGTTTTATAGACATATTTATAGCTGTGATGAGGACTTTATCTCGGACTAGAGAAAAAGATTTTTGTTTTTGTTTGAATGCTACACAAATCTTTATAAACTCCAGAATCACCTTTCCCTAAAATGAGGATCAAGTTATTAGAATTCATACCCAGCCCTCTGTCTTCTTAGGGCCAGGTATTCATTGCTTGTTTGTGCCATGCAAGGAGCTGATGTGTAGAGAGAGTGAATTCTCTGGTCCTTGCTAGTTACTACAGGAAGTAAATTCTGGCCTCCCACCTCTCCTCCTTTGCTGAGGGCCAGCTGACACAGGGCACAGATTGGCCTTGCTGACTGGGAATGTGTGTTGCTGTTTTAGTTGCAGCTCTAACTTCTGAACTGTGGGAAAGGAGGTGAGAAGGGTGAATTGAGCAGACTGGGACCAGAAGCCCAAGATGCTGGGGTAGGAGTCAACTGAAGTGGGTTTGGAAAAATCTTGGTTGGTGGCAGGCAGGTGATAGATGTCTGTCCCCTGGTCTTCTACTCACCATGGTGGGGCTGCTGCCTGGAGCCTCGCAGCGTTGGAGAGCGTATCAGTTACCAGTGGCCACAATAATGCTGTGTAACAAGTGTGAAACCTCGTGGGTGTGTATAACTGAGAACACTTTGCTAAGGGAGGCCCAGCTCAGCTGAAGGAGGCTAGATTGGGTGCTTCGTCAGTACTCAGCCTGGGGTCAGCTGCGAATGACTAGATCTACTTCCCGTGGTCTGTTGTCCCTCAGCAGGCTGGCCTGGGCTATGGCGGGGCCAGGGCAGGGTTCCATGAGAGTTAAGTTCTCTTGAGGCTTGACCTTGGCAGAGGTTCAGTGTCACTTTTGCTAAATCAAGTCACAAGGCTAAGCCCAGATTCAAGGGGTAGGGAAATAGACCCTTCACCTCACTGGGAGGAGCTGCAGAGTCACCTGACAAGAGGCGTGGATAGAAGGGGGAAAATGGGGGCCATCTTTGGAATCAGTCTCCCAGAATAAGGATGAGACTTTGCTAGGGAGTGTTCTCCAGGGGGTACCTCACATACATGGCCTGCGGTGTGCTTTTAGCTGTGAGGGGGGTGTTTTTTATTGGAGCCTGGTGTCTGAAGGAGTCAGGCAGGTTTGCTGGAGCCTTCTGGCTGAATCAGCATGGCTGTCTTGTCATGCATGTTTCCTTTATTAATATTATTTTTTGGGAGACAGAGTCCCATTCTGTCACCCAGGTTAGAGTGCCTTGGCATTAGCCCAGCTCATAGCCACCTCAAATTCCTGAGCTCAAGTGATCTTCCTGCATTAGTCTCTCGAGTAGCTGGGACTACAGGCTCCTGCCACCACACCTGGCTAGTTTTAGAGACCGGGTCTCACTCTAGCTCAGGCTGGTCTCTAACTTGTGAGCTCAGGCGATCCACCTGCCTTGGCCCTCCCAGAATGTTGGGATTATAGGCATGAGTCACTGCCCCCAGCCCTATGGCTGGGTGACTTTGAACAGTCTTTTCCATCTTGTACTTACAAATGAAGACAAAGGGGGAGAGATATAAAAATCTAAAACACTAATAATGGTATATTAACTCCTTTGGAATATTTTTTCCTAGTTTAACATTCCTGTCAATGTAATAAATATATAAGCTAATTTTCAAAACTAGAATGGCAACTTCTGGTAGGTAGAGATACAAGGTAAGAAAAACTCTCAGTATTATTTAACTGATTATCCACTACTAAAGTTCAAACCCTCCTACCAGACCACTCGGTCTATAATTGTTTTCTTGTTTTTATTTTATATTTTTAGATTGGTGGGTGGGTATCTTGCTATGTTGCCCAGGTTGGTCTCAAACTTCTGGCCTTAAGTGACCCTCCTGCCTCAGCCTTTTGAGTTGCTGGGATTATAGGTATGAGCCATTATACTTGGCAACCCTAGGAGTTATTTAGAATTATGTTTAATTTTTTTTTTCTTGAGACAAAGTCTGACTCTCTTGCCCTCGGTAAAGTGCCATGGTATCATAGCTCATAGCAACCTCGAAGTCTTGGGCTTGAGCGATCCTCTTTCCTCAGTCTTCTGAGTAGCTGGGACTATAGGTGCCCGCCGTCACACCCAGCTACTTTTTCTATTTTTAGTAGAGACGGGGTCTCACTCTTGCTCAGGCTGGTCTCCAACTCCTGAGCTCAAGTGATCCATTCACCTTAGCCTCCCAGAGTGCTAGGGTTAGAGGTGTGAGCCACTGTGCCTAGCCTGTGTTTAAAATTTTTTAAATATTTTTAAGCTTTATTGAGAAAAAAATTCTTTAAGCTACTTGAGAGAAGGTGATCTATAAGATACCACTTTTTTGAAATTTCTTTTTTTTATTTTGTAGAGACAGAGTCTCACTTTATTACCCTTGGTAGAGTGTCATGGCTTTACACAGCTCACAGCAATCTCCAACTCCTGTGCTTAGATAATTCTCTTGCCTCAGCCTCCCAAGTAACTGGGACTACAGGCACCCACCACAACGCCCGGGTATTGATATGTCTTAAGACTATTTCATAGCCTCCTGGGACAGTAATTCTAAATCATAAGCCTGGAACATTCTCTAAATTAAGTCCAGACAATCCTATGTGTAAGACAATATATATGTAATTCCTTTTAATTAAAAGAAATAGGAAGGGTTTAGAGAAGTTGTTATACTATATGAACAAAAAAAAAAGTGTGTGTGTGCACATGTGTTATGAGCAGCTGTGTGAAGGACAGGTTCACAGAGGCCACGCAGGCCTGGATGGTGTGAAGGATAAGACAGCACTTTTAACTGTGATGGAGAATGTAGGGGGACCATGGGAGTGGCACCTATTTGTGGCTCTCATGAGGTCATATTTTAAGATGCAGTACCATGAAAAAAAAAAAAAGATGTGGTGGCATGTCAGGAATCCTTGATGTCATTAAGCATATGTTACATTAAGGAATTTGGAAGAGATTATTTTTATTGGTGTTCCTGAGGTGAAAGGACAGTTGAAGGTGGATTTTACTTATTTCTACTAAGTCAAAGATGACAGAAATTAAGGTAGAAGTGAAGTTCTGTGTCACAGGTGGCTTGGTGGCAAGATTGGATTAGAACGGTGGGATTTGAGAGAGCAATTTCAGAGGGACAGAAGAACAACATGTATTTCCAAAGGTATCTTTATGTCAGGTCTGAATAAATGCAGATCAAAAGTGAGCATCTGCTGGGGTGGAGAATCAAGCATTTCTGTCTGCCTTCTGTTTCTGGGAGGCTGCAGTGGCTCTTGAGTTAGAGCCCACACCTCTGGCCAGGGACATACCTGCTGGGAGAGGCACAGACAGACGTGGAGGGGAGGCCGGATGGAGTGGCCAGTCGGCTGTCTGTGAGAGGCGGCCCAGTCGAGGGGGTTAAATACATTTAGAGTAATGCTTTCTTTGAGACAAGGAAAGGGAAATGAAGCTGTTTCAAAAATAAAGGCAGACCAGGGAATTAGGTTGAGTGAAAAGAGCCAGTCTCAAAAGGTTATATGCTGTACGATTCCCTTTACTAACAGTCTTGAAATGAGGCAGTTGTAGAGATGAACTGATTAGAGGTTGCGGGGGTTAGGGATGGGGTGTGGGGAGTATACTACACAGAGTAGTGGGAGGGGTCTCCTCCTTGATCGTGATAGTTCCAGAAGTCTACACGTGGGTTAAAATCATGTGGACAGGCGCACATGCACACATGCATGCCCCACGCATAGTAGGTTCAGTCTGAATAAGCTCTGTGGATTGCAGCAACACGAAGTTCATGGCTTCTTTCACTTTAGACATAGTCTCACTATGTCATCCTCGGTACAGTGCTGTGATGTCATAGCTCACAGCAATCTCAAACTCTTGGGCTTAAGCGATTCTCTTCCTTAGCCTCCCAAGTAGCTGGGACGGTAGGTGCCCACCATCATGCCCGGCTATTTCTTTTTTGTGTGTGGTTATCATTGTTGATTTTAGCTGGCCCAGGCCTGGTTTGAACCCACCAGCCTCAGTGTATGTGGCCAGTGCCCTACCCACTGAGCTACAGGTGCCACCAAGTTCATGGCATTGTTGTAGTACTGTGATTGGCAAGATGCTGAATTTAGGGAGTGAAAGGTACAATTTCCTGTGGGTCTGTAACTATTTCAAAATAAAAAGTTTAATTAATGCAAAAGATGGCATGCATGACCGTTTATTTGTAGTCTTACCCCCGTGAATAGACTTAATTTGAAAAT
>NW_003852428.1:14701915-14713075 GCF_000181295.1 Otolemur garnettii | reverse complement strand
GTGCAAAATTCTGAATTTGGGGAGTGAAAGGTACAAATTTCCTAAAAATCCAGTTTGGTCAGCAAGGGTGTGGGCTTAGGTTGGTTACATGATCCTGCACAAGTCACACGATCCTTTGATCCTCAGTTTCTTTTAAATCCCTATCTAGAAAATGAAGTTATTAGCACCTCCTTCAAGTTCTAGATAGAATGAATTGGTAGCATACAGAAAGCACTTGCTTGCCCTGTCCTAGACCACTCTGTAAACGGGGCTGTTATTTCTAAGGGTGAGTTAATCTCGAGATAGCTTTCCAGTGACTGCCAGCTCGGTTTTAGCCAAAGGAAAAAGGTGGAAGTAAAGCAGGCATTTAAGAAAAAGGCACGTCCACGTGGCGAGGACGCTTGTAACTGTTAAAAGTGGCAGTTGGTGCTTTAGGGGAGAAGAGAAAGGTGCATCTTGGGGACACCTTTGATTATGGGAGGGTGAACTTTGAGACGCAGCCCCAGGAAACGGAACCGAAGCAGACTGGGCCTGGAGGGACTGAGTCTGCCCCTCTGGGAGTTGCACAGTAAACAGCAGCTGCGGTGGGTTCCCAGGTGGCTGCCCCTTCTGCTTCTCTTTGATGACGTCAGGGCGGGGACCCACAGGCCTGACCCTCCTCACTTGCCAGTCTGTGGCAGGGCTGGTCCCTATGTTTCTTTCTAGACCTTTTGTTTTGTAAAACTCAAGGGACAATAGTCACCTGCTAAAAATAGCAGTGACATAGCTCTTCTGTCAGTTTTGCTGGCACTGGGAGTTAGGCTTTTTTCCTCCAGTGTGAGATAATGGGTAGGTTTCTAGGAAATGAATTCCACCTACAGGAGAGCCGGGCTAAATTGACCGCATTGGAGACCTTGAACTCGGCTGGCTGCCCTGTGGCTTTTGTGACCAGAGCTGAATCTCCTTGCTGACTTTCCTGGTTTGGAGGGAGTAGGTCTTTTGGGTACCTGTTCAGGAATATCTATTCATATATATAGGGACATAACAGCACATTTCAGAAAGCTGGGACAGCCTGTTAGGGGTGCTGGGGAGCAGGAGAAGGAGTGACACGTCATCCCCAGAATGTCCTCTGCTCAAGGAGGGGGGGGGCACCAGCCCACTCTGAGGTCACTCTCCCGGCTCTCTGCTGGTGGGTGGGGAGGCCACTTTCAGCCACAAGTCCTGGCCCTGTAGGGGGATGAACTCACTCAGATTTGCCTGGGACTTTCCAGTTTTAGCATCAAAAGTCCCACATCCTGGGAAACCCCTCTGTTCTCGGCAGTCTGGGATGTTCAGTCACCCTGCCTATGAAGAAGGCCACTCTTGAGATGGGGCTTCATATAAATTGTTACTTAAGAGAAGCTGAAAGACCCACCGACCACAGAATTTCTGGAACCCCATTTTGGGAGAACACTGTTGGGTTAAGTTATAATATCTGTACCCTGGGAAGGAAGCACTATCCTAAACGTAGTCCCTTAGACTGCTTCTTTTATCACAGGAGAGAGCGGTCACCTGCTCGGGGTAAGGCCCGTGGGAGCAGGTATAACTTGGTAAGGGCCTTTGGGAGGCAGGAGAGCCCTTGATCAGGGAGGGCCCATTGTGTGGCTAGGGAGAGGGGAGGAGAGAACTGGGCATTAAATCTCCACTGCGTGGAAAGCAGATTAAATATATTTCTCTAAAACATTCAGTTACTTAAAACCTACTGGGTAAGCTATGCTGAATTTCTTGTTAGTAGAAAAAAATTATTTTAATTTTTTTGAGCGTAAACAAATTTGAATCCATTGGGTTTGTTTACAGTGAGGCATGTGTGTATCGAGTTAATTAAAAGACAAACCTATCTCATTTGTGGAGGCAGTGACTTACAGTGATTCCGCTAATAATTTTATTGGGTCTAAAATTTCTTGATTTTAATTTAGTGGAGGGACCTTTGAAATAAATCAGAAAGTCATATCAACCTTTTTTTAAATCTAGCAGGTGGAACTTCCAGTTTGCTAATGGACTGATTTTGGCATATGAATTCTAACATATACATGGAAGCTGTGTTTCCTAGCAAAATCTGCTGAGTGATTAATGGCTGTTTTTGAAATGAATAGATATTCCTGAACTTTATTAAAACACCATAGCAGATACTAAAGGGCGAATATTCAAAATTGTATATTTTGAATATCTTTCCACTTGCAGAAGAGGGATGTAGTTTTTAAAATATTTGAATAGAACTACATGGGTATGACTCTGAAGAAGTTGCTTTCACTCAAACTCCACCCCCAGGGTCTCTACTCTGCCTGGAAAATTGATGAGTTCACATAAAAATGATTTCCAGGTCTAGAAATATGCAATTCTTCATGCCCATCACCCCAGTGACTTAGGAGGCTACGGGAGGAAGCTCATTTGAGACCAGCCTGGGCAACAGAGCAAGACCCTGTCTCAAAAAAAAAATTCTGCTATTCTGTGGTTTTAAAATAATTTGAATGAGTAAAATTAAATGATGAAAATGAAATAGTCATGGACTGCCTAGGAACTGAAAAAAAAAGTTTTTTTTAAGGAAAGCTAATTAAAGTTCCAAGTAATGGGAAATCCCCGAAGCAAAATAAAGAGAAGTAATTTGAAATGGAAAGTGAAGAAAAAGGAATCTATTTTAAAAACAGCTGCATTGGTATAGAATTCACGTACCACACAGCTTGCCCATTGTATGTCTGGAAATCAGTGGCTTTTGGTATGTTCACAGTCTCAGAACAATTTCATTACTTTAAAAATAATGTCATATTTTCTGCCCTCCTCCCAGCAGCCCTAAATAACCACTAGTCAACTTTCTGTAACTATTTATGTTATTTATGGGAGGATTTTTTTTTTTATTAAGCCCCTTCCATTCTAGGATATAGGAGGAGTTTCATGAAACAAAAGCTAGATTCCTCACGTCCTGCCATTTTCCCAGTAAGAGAGTAACATTCAGCCTGCCGCAGAAAAGACATAGGGAATTCTACTACATTCCCTGTAAAATACAGTAAGAAGCTGCGCTCTAATTTTATCTCTTTCCAATCCTATGTCGATCCCCACCTGGAGATTGCTTCAAGAAATACCGCACTCAAAAAAATTATAAACAACAAAAACCCCCACAAATACTTGAGTTATTTTACGTAACCTAAAGTAGATTATAAAATCATCCTGTGAGTTCATATTATGTTCTTCTCTTTTAAGACTGTAGCATAATTGCAAGTTACCTACCAACCTCCTTCCTGCCCCAAATAAATAAGGGCTGGGAGTATGTGGGTGGCAGAAAAGTTGGACTGGAGTATGTAAAGCCTTAAGCTGGACCCATTCCACGTGGAGCGAGGGGCTGAGCGTCTGCTGGCTAGTCTCTAGTTGGTTTGCTGACCTGTTGCTGAGGTCCTCGGGGCGTGATCCCTGTCTAGACCTCACCCACCTGAATTCTGGGGTATATTGGCCTTCTGCAGTCCACTGATGCCCGCCTGCTTTTGAGAGCCATGGGTGGAATTGTTGAGGACATCTGCTCTGATGTTCCCTCCCTTCACCTGGGCAGGTTTTCTCTCCCCTGCCTGGGGCACTTGCTTGCTTGCTTTTTCTAAAGAGAAGATTAAAGACTGTTTCCCTTGGTCTGCCCAGTTGGTTTTACCCTTGGTTGACTGTCTAAGGAGAGACATCTTGGAAAGTGGTTGGTAAACATCTTTGGAGCTGCTGCTGGGCTGTCCTGCCCCTGAGTGGCTTTAGTCCTGGTCGCCCCGGACCCAGAGCTATCGATGACCTGCTCTCCCTACTGTCCTTCTCTGCTGGTTCTTTCCCCTTTTCACAAACATATTTGGATCCCTTGTATTGTTAACAAAACAAAACAAAAAAACCCAGACTCCCAAGACCAAAGGGCTGGTGGGCAGCCAAGTGAGGACCCTGTCCTACTTGCACTGGCCCTGCCCTCACTGGCTGCAGCCTCCACACTCTCAGGTGACATCTCCTGGCTTGCCTTGGCTTCACTGGCAGGCGTGGTGACAGCATCCATGCCTGTGGCCCAGCCTCGCCCCTTGGGTCTCTTGAGTCCTGATTTTTTCCCTAACCCACCAATGAAACTGTCATTGGCCTTGGCAAGGCATTTGGGGCGTTATTATCAGAATTGGAATACAACAATCCTTCTTTGGGGGTGTGTGCGAGAGGTTAGGGCTCAGGCCCCCTGCCCCTCGGCCAGCTGCCCCCAGGTGTGAGCAGCCCACGTGGGTGTCCAGTGGCCTGACCTCTGGGCTCACCAGTCCCATGAGCTCTGCGAAATGCTCTGTGGCCAGGACGCTGCCCACCACAGCATCCTCTTTGGACCAGGGCGCCACTTTTGGCTTCCCATATGCCATCTGCTTAGTGTCCACCCCTGGGCCACCTGGTTTCCCTTTGTTCCCAGAGGCTCTTCCTAGGCTGGTCTCTTTGCTCCCATGAGCTGGCTTCTCTTGTTAGCCCGGCCAGCCTGCAGGAGTTTAGGCAAGCATTGGTCTGGGTGTGTTTTGTAGCTGGGCCTAACACCTGCCATTAGTTGACTTTAAGTCAAGGAGGTCACCACATCATGCTGTGGCCTCACCTGGTCAGTTAAAGGCTTTGTGAGCAGAGCCAGAGGCTTCCTGGGTAAGAAGGAATTCTACCCCAGCCCACAGCACTGGCTCCTGCCTGAGGAGGCAGTCCAGCCTCTCAGTCCGCCTTGCAGGTTTCCACCTGTCAGCCCCACCGTCCCATGAGCCAGTTCCTTAAATGAATTTCCTACATCCACAGCTCCTGTTGGCTCCTCCTCTCTGGGCAGCCCTGGCTGCCACTTTCCTTTCAGAGCACTGTCTATGGGCAGAGCCTCCTGGGCTTACTCTTGGCCAACTCTGAGCCCTGGACAGCCTTCCCGGAGTCACACTGACATTGAGCAGGTCCCAGGATCCCTCCCACCAGCTTCTCCCATTCAGGTGCCTCTGGTGTGGCTTCCTGGGCATGCAGCCCTCAGGCTTGTTTGAAAGGACCATATTTGCTGGAATGTTCTGCTATTACTATCAGAAATCCTGATGACTTAAGGGCTCCAACTTTCATTTTACTGCAAGGCTGCAAATACAGGCAGGTCCTACTGCCCCCCGCCCCACGCCCTCCACCCCGTGTTTCTGGCTGCCTGTCCTCCAAGCCTGGGGTCAGCCAGCCCTCTGGTCACTTGCTAGACATAGGGACGTGTACCACGATCACCCCATGTCTCACTGGGATCTCACTTAAAAATGCTGTGCCCTCCGCTGGAGCCTCGTCCCCCTCCGTTTGTTCTGTTACCGCCTCTGGTTTATCTTCACGTGTGTGGCTTCTTTGCAACCTCCTCGTCTTTGGAAATTGTGATGCTGCAACAGATGCTTCCTGACAGGGCTGCTGACCTGCTGTCCCCCAGCTACAAGCCAGGCCACCTGCCCCCAGCTGTGCCCCCTTCTCTCCATGCCACCTGTGCCCGTCCCCCTACTCTGAGAGGCCTTCCCAGACGCTCCTGGAAAATTGATGAGTTCACAGCCCCCTGGGCTGTGTGCTGTGTGGCTTGCCTCTGACTTTGGACTCTCATTGCAGCTTCCAACTTGTTCAGGAGACTCGTTTCACTCTGTTTTATGAGGATTGGTCAATGTTTTCTTTTTATTTCCTTTTTTCCATTTATTTTTTTTTCTCACTCCTTTGCCTGGGTGGAGTTCAGCAGCCTCATTGTAGCTCACAGCAACCTCAAACTCCTGGGCTCAAGCGATCTTCCTGTCTTAGCCTCCTGAGTGGCTGGGACTGTAGGTGTGCCCTACTGGGCCTGGATAATTTTTATATTTTCATTAGAGATGGGGTTTTGCTCTTGCATAGGTTGGTCTTGAGCTACAGATCTCAAGTCGTCCTCCTGCCTCAGCCTCCCAGAGTGCTAGGATTACAAGTGTGAGCCACTGGGCCCGGCCTTTTCATTTTTATAGAGACAAAGTCCCGCTCTATGGCTCAGGCTGGAGTGCAGTGGTGTGCTCATAGCTCACTGCTGCCTTGAACTCCTGGGCTTAAGGATCTTCCTGCCTCAGCCCCCTTGGTAGCAGGGACTATAGGCATGTGCTACCACGCTGGCTAGTTTTTAGGTTTTTTTTGTAGAGACTGGTCTCACTGTGTGGCTGAGGCTGGTCTCAGACTCCTAGCCTCAAGCGATCCTCTTGCCTTTTCCTCCCAGCTGCTGGGGCTAACGGTGTGAGCCGCTGTACCTGGCCACTATTTCCTCTTGAAGCTGGGTCAGCTCCATGAGGAAGGGCCCTCAGCCCGTTTGGTTTATGCCCTCTTCAGTTCAGTGGAACTCACTGTGCACGGTTGGTGGTCTGTATCTGCTTGTCAAATAAAACTGGGGTGACACATCCTTCTGCTAGTTATATATACCCTTGATTTTGAAGATATTTTAAAATAGAGAATGGCTTCTCAATCTTGGTACTGAGCACATTTTGGGTGCCCTAACTCTTTATTGTGGGAATCTGTCCTCTGCATTGCGGAATGTTTGATAGCATCCTGCCCTCTTCCTGCTACCAAACATCTCTCCAAACAACTGCCAGTGTCCCCTGGAGGATATAATCACCCAGCCCTCGCTGGAAATCCCCTAAATGGATGCTGGAGGGAGCAAAATCGTTAAGAGTTGTGAACCCAGGCATCTTCTTGCACGGAGAACTTCTTGGGGTCGAGAAGCTTCTGCTGGGTTTGCCAAGCTTGCTTGGTCTCATCTGCCTTTTCCTCGCCAACAGTTGTCAGTGTCTTTTTTGGAGAACTTACATGCTTCTGCAGGAAAGTTGTATTTACTAGCTCCTCTCGGGCCCTCTAATTCTAAGGAGAAGTACCTGTCAGAGTTTCTGGGACTGTAAATGTTTCTCAGTTTCTTATTTGAAGTGCCTGCTGATGCTTTGTTTCATTTATTTATTTTTTAAACAGAATCTTACATTGTCACCCACAGTGGAGTGCCGTGGCATCATCATTGCTCACAGCATCCTCAAACTCTTGGGCTTGGGGCAAGTGATCTTTTAAAGATGTAATCTGAGATTAGCAGCAACAGGCATGAAACATCCACTCCAGATTTCACAATTTGCCTTTCCTGATCATCTCGCCACATTTATCCAGTGCCCAGAACAAGTGGCACTGAGGACAGTGAAGCTACTGAGGTACCAGCGATTGCCGGTTTCACGCCTCGCAAGACTGCCTGATACACATTCTACCAAGAAAACTGCACATTCAGTTTTGATTTTCAGAGGAATTTGTCTTAACTAATACCCGTTAAGCAAGCATTTTCTGTGTTGCATTTCTGCCTTTAAAAAGAAAGACACAAAACATGACTTGCATTAAATACATTTCTTTTTCTTGTTTTTGAGACAGCATCTCTCGCTGTTGCCTTGCCTGAGTGCTGTGACGTCAGCCTGGCTCACAGCAGCCTCGAACCCCTGGGCTCAAGTGATTCTCCAGCCTCAGTTTCTTGAGTAGCTGGGACTGCAAGTGCCCACCACAATGCTTGACTATTTTTTTTTTTTTTTAAGTAGAGACAGGGTCTTGTTCTTGTTCAGGCTGGTCAGGAGCTCTTGAGCCTTGGCTTCCCAGAGTGTGACAATTACAGATGTGAGCCACCATGCCTGGGCATAAATGTGCCTCTTGATTCTGCAGGAAGTCACCTTCTTTTCAGTTCAGTATATTCGTTTGTTTAGCAGATGTTTGTTGAATGTTTGTACCTGTGCTATGTGTCGTTCTTGGGGACATATGTCCAACAGAAATGGAGATTGCTGCTCGCAGGGATATGTGCTCTTGGGGGACAGAAACAGTAATGAAATGATTGAGTAAAGCATATGTGATGCGTGATGTGAGAGGGTGTGGCCAGTGCCCAGGAGACAGCCAGGCCAGTAGGGAAAGGGTTTGAGTGTTGGGCTGATGCTGAAATTTCCCCTCTGTGGTGAGAAAGGAACCTTTGAGTAAAGACCTGGAAGGAAGTGAAAGTCTTGCTGTTCAGAAGCCTAGGAAAGAGTCTTGCAGGCAGATGGAGCCCGGGGGTGGGAGAGCCTGGAATGTTCTAGAACAGCCAAGAGGCCCAGCAAGGCTAGTGCAGAACACAGCAGGGAGCAGCACAGATGAGGTCAGAGAGGAGGGATTCACTTACAGATGGAAGGATGGACTTGGGTGAGGAGGGTTAGAGGGGAAGAAAGAATCCCCAGCGCCCCCCCAGGAGAGAATGCTTTGTAACACAGAGATGTGATGCTCTTTCAGGGGGCTGGCTGTGGTGAGCCTGCCTCTCACTCTGTGCTTAAGGTGGATGCCTTTTCCATATTCACTTAACTGAATCAACAGGTATTTCATAGGCATCTGTAGAGCGGGAATCTGAGGACCCCAGACTTTGCTCTTGATGTAGCATTTGGGCTGTTGAGCTTTGAAGGTCTGCCTTCAAGTCTGAGGGGTCAATTCCATTTAACCCAGGAGGCTGGAGGATGTGATTGTGAGAGTCCGTGCGTCTATGCGGCGTGAGACACTCTGGGGCAAGGAAACCCACTGAGGAACCCCGGGAACTAGAAGGCACTTTCTAGGCAGTTTTGGCTTCTTTTGTTAGCCTCTGAGGTACTCCCCAAAGGCCCATGGGGCTGTGGCTGTGCTGGGCCCCCCAGGGGCTTTGACCCCCATGAGCCATGCCAGAGTCAGAGCCGGGGTCTGGAGTCCATCAGATGGGACTCACCGTCCTGCCCCTCTGCTCTATCCTCACCTGAGGCAGACTCATCCATCCATCCTCTGCCCATCCCCGGTCTTTGCTGACGACTCCTCCATACGGGGTCCTCTGCAGGAGACTGGAGGTCAAGAGCAGAACAAGCCATAGGGTTCTGTCCTCAAGGGCCTGACGGGTGCCTATAAAGACAGGCCGTGGTGAAGACCGTGGGTTCTGTGTTCTCGTGAGCCTTGGGATTTCTCTGATGTCTCTGCTCTTTGCCAGTCACGGGGTATTTCTTTCTCCCATACGGTCATCTGTAGGTATCTGGGAGGGGTGAGGCTGGTTCCAGCACCCCCACCTGTGCCAAAATCCATGCATACTGAAGTGCTGCAGTCCGCCGTGTGCATGCGAGAAGTCAGGCCTCCATGTACACGAGTTTCACACACATCCTGTGATTTGGTTGAAAAAAAATCCACATACAAGTGGACCTTTACAGTTCAAACCAGTGTTGTCAAGGGACAATTGTAACAGTTTCCTATATGAATGAGAAAGAAAAGGCCATGTCAGTGTTGCAGCCAGCAGCCGTTTACCTGCTGGAAATCGTTGTTTGGTTATGGTGCAGTATGAGAATACGATGTGTGCTGGGTGCCTATAGCTCTGTGTCTAAAGTCATCTCATAAAGTGCCTGGAAAATAAGGAGAAGGACGAAGTGCACTTAGACCAGCAGACAGTTCTCGTCTTCAGTCTGTTAGTGCTGAACTAGTTTTCTGTGTGGTACCTTAATGCACGATTCAGGACATTGCTATTGGCCTCCTGTAGTCAGAGATGGGGACAACTGGTGGGACATCTTTCCAGCGCAAATGTGGTCCCTTTTCAATACATTTACATGTCCTAGGACATTACTCATTTGTTTCCTGGCTTTTAACTTAACAGCAGTGCAAGTGTGGGCCTTTTCCAATACATTTACATGTACCAGGACATTATTCATGCTTCCTGGCTTTGAACTCAACTATGTGCTTGCTAAGTAAGAAGTTGGGAGAATTTTTTTCTTTATTGCATTTCAAAAAGCAGTGAAATGTTCATCAAGGGAGAATATTTCTAATTTTAATGCCTTTAAAGATCTTTCTGACATACTTTATTTTCCTTGTGAATGGCACACACCCCCCCGCCCCGCCCTGTGATCCTTACTCTTTTAATCTGACAACATTAAACAGTAATGTTAAATTATTTAAACAACAGTAATATTTATTAAACATTTTATTCTGCTTCCAATAGAAGTACTCCCTGTGGAAACCTGGGAAAGAGAGAGAGGCAGAAAAATATACAAAGCTTCCCAATGTGATAGGATTCAGGTTACCACACCCAGCCCGAGCATCTCTTTTTAGGTCAGTTACTAGAAGGTAATATTATTGGCATATTATCATTGTTCTGATTTCTTCTTCCACCAGCGGGGCATGAAATTGCTTATTTTGCTATATCTTCACTACACTGAACATTAATTTTTCAAGATACTGAAATGGCTGAATAGTCAAGATACTGAATAGTCTTTGAAACATTAAAAGTCATGTATGTTTATTGTAAAAAATTAAGACAACACAGAAAGATACAAACACCAAATGAATAAAAAAATCACTGCTAATTCATGATCCAGACATAATTACACAATTTGGATATACCTTTAGAGCAGTGTTTTTCTACCTTTTTTATATCATGGCACACTTAAATCTATCATTAGACTTCCCCGGCACACTTAAATTACATTGATCAAAAAAAAAAAAGATTAAAATGAAAGAATATGGCACACCGCTAAATCACTGCTTTAGAGACATTTAATATAACATGATAAATTTAACCACCTTTTTTCCTTAGTAACCTATTGATGGCATCTTTCTTTCTCAGCAAATACATATTATTTTTAATGACAACAGTATATTCTACTTGGATATCTTTACTAAGTATTTAGCCTGTGACTTCCCGGTGGACACTGGGGATAGTAAGAACACAGCAGTTTGCATGTGTCTCTGTGTATTAATCTGCTTATTTTCTTAGGAAATTGTTCAATCTTGAGTTTGGACCTGTGCTGTAGGCTCTGTTATTTTGCAAATAGTTCTGTCTTTCCCTGGGGCAGGATTAGATTTCCCTCCTTGTAACTTCACCCTTGTAACTTCACCCTGTCATTTGCTCTAAATAAATTTTGGCCAGAAGTTTTAAAACTCAGCATGTGATTTGTTTGGCATGTCCTCTTTCAGGAGACTCACAGTCTTTAGCCTGAGTCCTGGGAGGGAAAACAATGTAGAAAAGTGCTAAAGCCAAAAAAAAAAAAAAAAGGCTGTAGCCAACCTGCAGTGGACATGTAACGTGAGCAGGAAGTCCACATGTGTCATGAGCTGTCAGGACTTGGGGACTGTTTGTTACTGCTGCATAACCTAACTTATCCTGACTAACATAATGCATATTAACAAACTGGCTTCTAGAAAAAGTGAGCTTGCTTTTGT
>NW_003852428.1:14699585-14701085 GCF_000181295.1 Otolemur garnettii | reverse complement strand
TTTTTTTTGGTTCTATTTGTCATTTGTTTTTTAAATCCTCTTTGGAGTTTGTGGAATTTCTTGAATCTGTGGCTTGATATCTTTTGTTAGTTTTTGAAAGTTCTGTACCATTATCTTGTCAAATATTGTTTTGACCTATTGTTTTTTTCCTTCCCTTTCTGTGACATCAATTTCACATACACATAACCTTTTCCATCATACTCCGTGTGTATTTTATGCTTCCCCCCATCTGTCTTTTTTAATCCTTTTTATCTTTCTGGGCATGTTTGGTTAACCCATCTTTCCATTCACTAATTCTCTCTCTAGCCTAATCTGCTATTGAATTGTTTATTACATTCATAATTTTAGTTATTTTATCTCTAAAATTTTATTTGATTTTTATTAATTCTGGTTCTTGATAAAATTCTCTGTTTTAGTTTATATATTAAGAGACATTTTAAAAAATCTGATAATTACAATATATGGATCTTCTGGAGATGTTTTCTGTTATCTGGTTTTCGCTTG
Organism: Otolemur garnettii; assembly: GCF_000181295.1. Lineage (NCBI taxonomy): Eukaryota > Metazoa > Chordata > Mammalia > Primates > Galagidae > Otolemur > Otolemur garnettii. The sequence goes on along the minus strand of NW_003852428.1, from coordinate 14,700,581 downwards.
GTCCTATCTCTTTATATGCCTGGTAATTTCATTTTTTTTCTTGAATACTAGATGGTGTATATGAAAATTGAAGTAGCTCTCTGGATGGTGTTCTTTTTCTCCAGAGAGCATTTAACTTGCTTCTGACAGACAGAATGGGGCAAATATTGCAGCCTAGGTTGTAGTCTTTGTATGATCTCGTCTCTTTCTGGCCTGCCTTACTTGAAGGGGATTGCCCTCTGTGCTTACTACAGCAATATGGCCTGTCTAACAGGCCGGTCATCCTGGGCAGGCCATGACCTCTGGTTTTTTCTGTAGCCCTTGAGACTGTGGTAGATTCTGTTTCACTCTTTGGAGGCTTTCTGCTTGGTTTCTCAGTGCCCCAGCATTATGAATCAGCAAATGCTATGAGGAAAAAAGTGATGAGAATGGAAGCGCAGCCTTGTGCTTTTACCTTCTTTCTGAGAATATGAGAGAAGCCTGCCAGCACTGGTTGTCTTGGAAATCTGATGCTGCCAAATGGATATTTAAAAACTAAAATTTTTTCCATTTTACTAGTTGTTGTCAAGTGAAAGAACGAGTCTGGTTGCAGCTAGCTTCTCCTCGCTGAAGGTGAAAGTCCCTTCAGTGACTCTGTTTATGCTGTTTCTCTGAGGAGGGTTACATTTTTGTATAGTCAGATTTATCTATCTTTTTCTTTATGGTTTCTGGCTTTGCTGTCATGCTTCAAAATGCCTTTCCTAAGTCAAGTTTATAGAAACAGTCATCTAAATTTTCTTTCAATGTTTTATGGTTGTTTATTTAATGATTCCTTTTGGCACAAATTATGAGGTAAAGATCCAACCTTATTTTTCCCCATGTGACTAGGGCATTTGTCCAGCACCATTAATTGAATAATCCATCTTCTATGAAGGTCTGAAAGTATAATCTTTATTGTTAAGTACATGGTGTCTCATTAATATTTTAATTTACATTGTTTTGCTTACTAGTCAGGTTATATATATTTCACATGCATTT
>NW_003852428.1:14699042-14699528 GCF_000181295.1 Otolemur garnettii | reverse complement strand
ATTCTCTTGCCTCAGCCTCCCAAGTAACTGGGACTACAGGTGCCCGCCACATAGCCTAGCTATTTTTTGCTTGTAGTTATCATTGTTGTTTGGTAGGCCCGGGTTGGATTTGAACCTACCAGCTCTGGTGTATGTGGCTGGTGCCTTAGCTGCTTAAGCTATAGGCACTGAGCCACTGTGGTTGTATTGATGCTGATATTTATTTATTTATTTTTGAGGCAGAGCCTCAAGCTATCACCCTGGGTAGAGTGCCGTGGCGTTACAGCAACCTCCAACTCCTGGGCTTAAGCAATTCTCTTGCCTCAGCTTCCCGAGTAGCTGGGACTATAGGCACCCAGCACAACGCCTGGCTATTTTTTGGTTGTAGTGTCATTGTTTGGCAGGTCCGGGCCAGATTTGAACCCGCCAGCTCTAGTGTATGTGGCTAGCGCCTTAGCCGCTTGAGCTATAGGCACTGAGCCTGATGCTGATATTTAATATAATATT
>NW_003852428.1:14696551-14698806 GCF_000181295.1 Otolemur garnettii | reverse complement strand
TAAGTATTTTAATGTTTTCATAAATTTATTTTTGCCCTTTTTTCTAGACCTGTTGTATTGTATTTTGATTTATGATGTGTGTGTGTGCTTTTCTTACTGCTCAACAATCAACTTTTCCAACAATGTTGGTTAACTAATTCATCTACTGTCCAGATTCTTTCTTTAACACATAATTACTTTTAAAGGCACAGCCTTATTGATTGTTTCCTTCCCCCCACCGCTTAATTTGTTTTTTATCTTTGTTAATTTTTTTTTTTTTTTTGAGACAAAGTCTCACTCTGTTGCCTAGTCTGAGTGCCCTGGCATCAGCCTAGCTCGCAGAAGCCTTAGACTTCTGGGTTCAAGCAATCCTGCCTCAGCCTCCCAAGGAGCTGGGACTGCAGGTGTCTGTTACCACACACCTGTCTAATTTTTTTATTTTTAGTAGAGACAGGGTGTGGCTCTTGCTAAAGCTGGTCTGGAACTCCTCAGCTCAAGCAGTTGTCCTGCCTTGGCCTCTCAGATTGCTAGGATTACAGGTGTAAGCCATTGCGCCTGGCCATCTTCATTAATCTGCTTTTTCTCTCCTTCGTGTTTAAGTAGTACCCGAATGTGACGGAAAATTGAGACCTGCAGATAGCCTGGTAGGGGACGTGGCAGTTACTCCCCCCAGTTCTTGCCCACCTGTTTGCTTCTTAGAGCCCTTGCTTTCAGCCATTTCAGCTTTCATTTTGTCTGGGGGCCGGCTCCCTGCTGACTGCAGCTGGCTGCTGATGCTAGTACTTGATCCATCTGGGACATCAGTGATGATGACTCTACAAGGCCAGGTGGAGTTTTTGCTTACCTGCCCTAATTTTCCCCTTCTCTCTACTCAGACCCACCCATCCATAGTTTTTCATGTATTCTTATGTAATATGTTTTATTTCAACTTCAGTTTCTTTTCCATCATTCTAGTTTGTATTTCTCAACTAATCTTCTGTAGGGCGAGGACATTCCTGACCCTTGCACATTTCCTTTCCTGCATCCAGCCCTCGTGTTGTTCTCATTCTGTTTTCATTGATGGAGATTAATAATATTTCCTTGTCTCTGTAATTATGCTTATTATCACAACCACATCTATAGTTTGATTCCAGAAGCTGGAAACAAGTAACGTTTATATTGTTGTAACACTGTTAACTATTGTTAGTTGAGGAATCAACTGCTGTGCTGGGATTACTTCCTTTTTCCTGCAGTGACATATTTTTAACTGGTATAGTGTATCTTTTACTTTGTGTTTACCCTTTTTTTCTTTTTTTGGGTAAAGATTTAGTTCACTATGCATTTTTAAGAAAAACCAAAATAAAACGAAATTGGTGTTAGGTTTTATAACTCCACGGTTGAAATTTGAATATAGCATAAGCCTGACTTTGCTCAGGGCATCATTTCAAATGTTAAACTGTGCATGTGGCTGTTTGGAACATTTCCTTAACTGACATGATTTTACAATGACCAAGAGGCACTTGTAACTCTAATTAATAAAACTGAAGCTGGAACATACCAGAAGCAGCAATAGATTTGTGATGGCTGTCTGTCAGAGATTTAGGGCATAGGAAGGTGCCGTGTTCTGGTGAGTAAATGATTCTTGTGAATGTGGAATTCTCTTTAAGAGGGAATAGATGAACCGAACTTGTATTTCAGAGAATTGTAGGCTTGAGCAGATGGGTTCTTCCTGATATTGATTGACATGAGATTTCTTTGATGTTCTTAGGTGCTCGGTTTCTTTTTAAACCTTTGCATTTAATCATTTTGAAGGAGCAACATTTATATTGCAGGACTTTATTTGCAAAGTTTTTGTTCTATTCATTTTCCTAATCAGTCATGTTTTTCTGCTTATTAAAAGTTGAGGCTACCAGCGGCTGGAGGGATAAAAGCTAAGCAAATTACTAGGTATTTTGAGTATTTGAGTGCACGGCACAGTAGGATCTTAGTTTTGCAAATGCACAAAACAAGTACCTGCTCTCACACCAGGTGCCATTGACAAGGTGCCTGCTGGGGCCTGGGACAGAGTTAATCACAAAAGGACATTTCAAAGCACCACATGAGGTAAACTGACAGGACCCCAGTCAAGGGGGGCAGTGATCTGTGGAGCATCTTATTTTCTATACACTTCACTAAATGGCTGCTTCTGTTTCTCTTCTTGCTGCTTTTTGGTTTATTTTTATTTAAAGATAATTGGTGTCTTTCTGGATTTTTGAGCAGATCAATTTATGTGCCTTTGAGCTTAATATTTTTAATAT
>NW_003852428.1:14672742-14695535 GCF_000181295.1 Otolemur garnettii | reverse complement strand
TTTTTTTTTTTTTTTTTTGAGACAGAGTCTCAGTTTGCTACCCTTAGTAGAGTGCTATGGTGTCATAGCTCAGAGCAACCTCAAACTCTTGGCTCAAGAGACTCTATTGTGTCAGCTTCCCAAGTAGCTGGGACTACAGGCGCCCACCACAATGCCCAGCTATTTTTAGAGGTGAGGTCTTGCTCTTGCTCAGGCTGATCTCTAACCAGTGGACTCAGATAATCTGCCCATCTTGGCCTCTAGAGTGCTAGGATTACAGGTGTGAGCCATCATGCCTGTTCCATCTGGATTGTTAATAAAATTAAATTTCTTATATCATAAAAAGTACATATTCTATATTTTATATTTTTCTCACTTATATGTTTGTATGAAATAATTTTTGCTGAAATTAAATGAACTGCATGTTAATTGAATCTACCTCACCTGCAGCGGGGGAAGACTTTCCTCCTCTTCAGACACTGTGGATTGAGTCCAGACATCCTCAGAAGGGCTCATCACCATATTTGTGGAACTATATTTCCTTTGGAGTCTGTTACCTTCCCTGGCACGGTATCTTGCTCCACGCTAGCTCACTTTGACCCAGGCTCATCCCCTGAGCCCACCCTGGCCCAGTCTCCTGTTTACCCTGAGTCCAGCTCAGCTCCCCAGACCCTGGCCTGCCCCCGCCCCTTCCTTAGTCACTGCCTTCACCCTGACTCAACACCCCCCACACCCTCTGCCCCACTCACTGCCCCTCTCAGCAACCCCCTTCCTCCCCCTCCCATTTGAGGATAGCGCCCCTCCTTTTCTGCTGTAAGACTGCTAGCTCACTGAGCTGGTTTTGTCAAACCAGAGGCCTGAACCACACTGTGTTTGCCATCATGTACTGCCCTGGGGTGCTGGTAACCAGGCCGGGTGGTCACAGTGGTCTCAATAGTGAGCTAAGCTGGTGGGGCTCAGCAGTAGGGCAGCCCTGAGGGCACGGGGATGGAGTTGGGAGCTGTGGGGAGTTTCTCTGCTATCCAGGCATAGTAACTCCCTTCATTGCCACAGGCATATTCCTTATTGAATGGCTTTTCTCATTTTTTATTTGAGGAGAGTATTTAAAGATATGTATTTTAAAAACACACACTCTTCTGGATGGTGCCTGTGGCTCAGTGGGTAGGGCACTTGCCCCATATACTGATGGTGGCTGGTTCGAACCCAGCCCTGATCAAACTGCAACAAAAAATAGCTGGGCGTTGCGGTGGGCACCTGTAGTCCCAGCTACTTAGGAGGCTGAGGCAAGAGAATTGCCTGAGCTCAGGATTTGGAGGTTGCTGTGAGCTATGACGCCATAGCTCTCTACCTTGGGCGGTAAAGTGAGACTCTGTCTTTAAACAAAAGAAAACACACACACTCTGCTTTATCCTTTTTGCTTGTTAATCCTGTCATACTTGAATCTGTTCTCATGTTTGGTGGGGTTTAGGGGCTCAAAACTGAAGCTCTTGGGGGTAGGGGGTGTTTCATCAATTGGGGTAAGACTGGAAACTGAGGAAAAGGACTGTGGCAGAAAATAAAGGTAATACGGAAGGAATTCACTAATAACCACAGTGCTGGGAACCTGGAACTGAGAACTGTCTACCGTGGTGTGGGCAGGACTAGATCAGGGAGCCTTGTGGGAGATTTGGGAGGTAAATGGGATTCGCCTGTGGTTGGGGGGATGGGAAGGTGCCACTGGATACAGCTGGCAGAGTTGGTCCATGGAGGACGGGAAGAACTGCACCGGGGAGGGACTTCACTCCTTGGCGAGCTGGGGTAGCAGGGTGCAGCGTGGAAGGTCCCCTGGAAGGCACACATTCTGGGACACATGCCTCTGTTTATGCAGACCTTGGTGACAGCCCAAATTCTGTAAAGAGGGAGGTGTCAGGCTGTTTGCCTCAGGAGGGGACCGTCTCACCCACTGTCACTAAGCAGATCTGTGTCCACTGGGCACATGGAGCAGCAGCAGAGGTCCCCTGGCAGGCACACGCTGTGGGCCATGTGCCTCGGGCTCTTGGGGCCTTGGGGGTGCTAAGCTTGGGTTATACTCTGGACCTGAGGAGCCTGGCTATGAGTCAGGGCTGGGTCTCCCCACAGCAGGAGGGAGGAAGGGGCTCCCTTCTGGAGAAGGGAGTCCAGTTTCCAGAGGTTGGTCACTGCTTGTGATGCCGTCCTCCTGGGCTCATTGCAACACCCCACCTTGGTCTTTTCTGGGCACTGCCCTCCGGGTGATTATGACTCTGGAAATCTCAGTCTATTGTTTGTTACTTGTCCCCTTCCGGAAGAAGTCCCCTTCAGGAAGGGTGTGATGGTCAGAAACCAGAGGGCAGGGGGGCCAAGTATACCAGGGTAGGAGAAGCCTTCCCTGAATTACATACCCAGGACAAAAGTGAAACTGCCTTCACTGACTCATGGGAGATTTTGCAAAGATCAGGTCTCACAAACACCTGGGGGATTTTTGTTTTTGGCATAAGCCGGACAGACTGTTCCAGGCAAGAAAAAAACAAAAGAAAGCAAGACAACAAAATGAGTTGGTCACGTCCTGACATCCCTTTAAGAGAAACTGTACTAGTACTAATCTCTAATTCAAACTGAATATATCTCATATCTGAGTGTGATTTTTCTTTCCACTGGTTTTGGATTTCTGGACCTGGGCATGTTTACCAGGAGTGCTGGGTTTTCTTGGCAGATGACTTTGAGACGCTCTCCTTTCTCCTCCCGTGCCTGCCCCCCACGTTTCTTTCTGGGCCTTCTGGCTTTGCTTCCCTCTCAGCACTCGGTAGCTGTCTAAGGTGATATTTCTACCTGGTGACTCCTGTGAGACTTTTTCCAACCAGTTTCCCACTTCCAACTCTGGCCTTCCCAGCATTAGCAATGTTTTGTTGCTTTTAACAAAAGCAATAAAATTTAATATTTTATGGCACTTCGTTGAGTTATAATTTACGCATGGTAAAGTGAACAAATTCTAAATGAACAGCTGGAGGATTTTTGACAAATAAATGCGCCAGTCACCTCCCACACCTTGTTGCCCAAGGTGGTCTTGGATGGCTTTAAGCAATCCTTCCAGCTCAGACTGGCTAATGATGTTGACATCTTTTCAAATACTATTGGCTATAGACTGAGTATCTTTTTATGCAATTATTAGTTCATTGAGATATCATTTACATATAGTGAAATGCATATCACTTAAGGGTCTGGCTCATGGAAATTAGACCATGAGGGTGTGGCTCATTTTCACATGTAAATGTCAGCTAGACCCAGGTAAGATGATTCCATCACCCCAGAAAGTTCTCTTGTGACATTTTCCAATAATCTCCTTCACTGTTTTTTATCACCATATCATCACTAATCACAAAGTTAGTCTTTCTTGGGGTTAGATTTCATTAAATAGAATAAAACAGCGTGCACAGCTTGGTGTCTGGACTATTTTGTTCAATGTAATGTGCTTGAGATCCTTCGATGTTTTTGCACGTATCAAGATTTTGTTCTTCTGTCGTTGCTGAGTAGTATTCCTGAGTGCAGAAGTGTTTTCATTCATTCGCTTCTCCAGTCTTTTGGTGATGAATATTTGGATTGTTTGCAATTTTTGGCCGTTACGAATAAAGCTGCTCTAAACATGCTTCCGAGATAGACTTTTATTTCTGTTGAGAGAGTATCTGTGAATGGGACTGTTGAGTTATGAGGTAGGCATCCGTTAAACTTTAATAGAAACTGCCAGTTCTTCCATTCTCCACTCCCACTTTCTGGGAACATGAGAGTTCCACACCCTCGCCAACATTTGGTATTGTCAGTCTTTTTAATTTTAGCCATTCTGGTGGGTGTATGGTGGCATCTCGTTGTGGGTTTAATTTGCATTTCCCTGGTGACTAATGATATCGAGCCCCTTCATATTTGGAAAAGTTATATTTTAAGTTTTATACATTAAAAAAAATCAAATTAGAAGTTATTCATGAACACCTGCAGAACAGACACCCCAAAGCCCAGAATGTCATGTGGAGGACGCCCGGCCTGATGACTGTGAGTCAGACAGACAGATGCCAGTTTCAGTTACATCTTAAATTACAAATGAGTTGCCAACTCAGTGAAAAAAAAGCAGGGTTGAGGGGGGACATTTATTTAAAGAATATTTTGAAAATAGAAGGAAACGGCAAGGTTCTCCTCCCACCCCACCTCCCACCCGAGAGTCAGAATTTTGGAAGGAAAATCTGATCATGAGACATCCCCTTAGGACCCTGCCTTCGGTGCTGGCCCTCTGTGGCTCACGCCTGTAATCCAAGCACTCTGGGAGGTCGAGGTGGGTGGATTGCCTGAGCTCAGGAGTTTGAGACCAGCCTGAGCCAGAGTGAGACCCCATTTCTAAAAATAGCAGGGTGCAGTGGTGGGTGCCTGTAGTACCAGCTACTTGGGAGACTGAGGCAAGAGAATCGCTTGAGCCCAGTAGTTTGAGGTTGCTGTGATCTATGACACCAGGGCACTCTACCCAGGGTGACAAAGTAAGATTGTGTCTCAGAAAAAAAAAAAAAGACCCTGCCTTGGTTCTCCTCTAGTGTTGGATATAATTCAGACTGCTTAGCCCTGTAAGTAAACCTGTTGTGACCCGGAATTCCCCATCATGGCCGGCTCTCAGCCTTTGTGCGTGCCCCTCTGCTGCTTGGACCGTGGTCGCCATCCTCCCTGGCACTGCTGGCCCTCTGGCCGTCGCTTGGCCAACAGGCTCAGCCTGGGTTGATGCTGTCCTCTCATCCCCCACCCCCAGCCTGGACCAGTTTCTCGTCATCTGTGCTCCTGTAGTCCCCTGGGCTAAGCCCGGTGTCATTCCTGTTTACTTCTCCGTCCTTCTCCAGCCTGGGTTTCCTGAGGGGAAGGCCTCTTTCACCTTGGCCTTCTTTGTACTTTCAGTACCCAGCCAGGTACCAGCATCTGTCGGGTGGTGAACAGATGCTCACAGGTTAAAGAGGAGCATCACGCAGGCAGTGTGACCTTCCTCCTCATACGATGTGCTCTCTGTGGATTTGTTTGCTTAGTCACACAGCCATTGCCCTCACGGAACCAGGCTGACTCTCAGGCAGAGGTCCAAGGAGCTGGTGGCAAGACCAGTTAGGTGGCATTTGAGGGGGTGCTGTAGGCACCTAGGCCAGGCTAAATAAGAAATTATTTAGATGCATGTAGGACAGAGACTAGGCATGACTAGAAAGTGGGTACAGGCTCGGCACCTATAGCTCAACCGGCTAAGGCGCCAGCCACGTACACCTAAGGTGGCGGGTTCGAATCCCCAGCCCGGACCTGCCAAACAACAATGACGGCTGCAACCAAAAAATAGCCGGGTGTTGTGGCGGGCGCCTGTGGTCCCAGCTACTTGGGAGGCGGAGGCAGGAGACTCGCTTGAGCCCAGGAGTTGGAGGTTGCTGTGAGCTGTGATGCCACGGCACTCTGCCCAGGGGGACAGCTTGAGGCTCTGTCTCAAAAAAAAAAAAAAAAAAAAAAAAAAAAGAAAGTGGGTACACCTCCCCACTAAAAAAAAGACAATGAAAGTAAAAATCAACCAGAGTGGTGAGTGGAGCTCTGTGTCCACATCCTGGCTGAGCGAGCAGTGAGTGTTCTGCCTGCCCAGGTACAGAGCTGGACATCACTGCTGTCCCTGTGAGAACTCTCCCAGCCTGGGTCCTCACACTTTAGGTATGACCACCTGGGGGCTTGTTCAGGTAAATGTAGGCTCCGGTTCAGGAAGGCTGGGCTGGGAGTCTGCACCTCTAGCTATGTAATTAGACCATAGAAATTTTTTTAAAAACTATTTTGTAACTTTGAAAGAACATTTATGAGAAAAAGAGAAACCCCTCTCCCCTTTTGTTTTGTAACATTAAAAGAGAACATTTTGGGGGGAAAAAAAGAAAAAAGGAATATAGTGAGTCCTGATTCTCTCCCAGGGGAGAAATTTCCTTAGCTGATTTGTGGCCTTAATTATATCTATATCTAGCTGTACCAAGCATAACGTCTAGTTGATGTCAGTGTTTATTAATAAAATACTAAGGAATTTTACTTACTTACGTATTTTCTTATGCAAACTTGTATTCAACCTTGATGCAACGATACAGTTCTTAAGATAAACATAAAATGTTCTGTTAGTATGTGCAGGGTGTAGAAGATTGCAAATGCATCTTGTCATGACTTGTTGACGTTTGTATTATCTAATGCTGCACAACCTCCCCCTAAAACAGTGGCTTAAAAGAATATTATTTTCTTGGGTGGTGCCTGTGGCTCAGTAAGTAGGGTGCCAGCCCCATATGCCAAAGGTGGCAGCTTTGAGCCTGGCCCTGGCCAAACTGCAACAAAAAAAATAGCCAGGTGTTGTGATGGGCGCCTGTAGTCCCAGCTACTTGGGAGGCTGAGGCAAGAGAATTGCCTAAGCCCAAGAGCTGGAAGTTGCTGTGAGCTGTGATGCCATAGCCCTCTACTGAGGGCGACAAAGTGAGACTCTGATGAAAGCATTTCAAATTGTACGTAAAACCAGCACATAGTACCCCATGATTGCATTAATGTACACAGCTATGATTTAATAAAAAAAAAAAATAGAAAAAGTTTTATTTAAAACGCCGTGCATTTTAAAATAGGGCAATTATAAATGGATAGCTGATGAAGTGGTTAGCAGTTTTTTGAGTTAATATCTAAATTATAATAAATTTGTGGAAATTTCTGTTTTGTTGCAGTCTTCAGATATCTACTTTATTTTTTCCTAGCACGAGGCAAATAACCCATTATAATTTGGGGGCAATATCACTTATTTATATGGATTAGGAATCTATATATGATGAAAAATTTAACAGCTCCTTAATAAACTTGGTCTTTCTGTCTCTGCACGTAATAAATGTATTTGCCAAGCCTTTTTAAAAAAAAACAATTTATTTTCTCTCCCAATGTCTGTGGCTGAGGTATTTGGGAGCAGCTTTGTGGAGCAGTTTTTGAGGGTTTCTTTTGAGTTATAATGGAATGTTGGCTGTGGCTCTGGTTATCTGAAGCCCAGCTCCCTCCACAGCTGGCAGGTTGGTGTTGGTAGCTGACTGGGGGCCTCAGTTTCCGTCACTGAGGATCTTTCTATAGGGCTGCTTGAGCGTCCAGGGCAAGTGATGTCTGGCTCTTACCGGAGCCTGCAATCCAAAAGACCAGGTGAAAGCTGCAGGATCTTTTAGCTTCTGGCTTTGGAAGAACCATACCTGTTACTCCTGCAATGTTCTGTTGGGCACAGGGGGCCAGCCCTGGTTCAGCATGGGAGGTGGTTACTGAGGGTGTAAACACCAGGAGGCCATCTTGGGGGCTGGCCACCATGATTGTCAATACATAGTGTATTGACAATTACATAGTCAATACATAGAATACAGTTGTCAATACATAGAACAGTACAAATACATATAGTATGGAATAAGTAAGAAAGGTCTACTCACGTCAGACATAAAGGTGAGAGGATGGGCCCAAACTCCTTGCTGTTGTAATCCATTGCTTGTGTGGGCTCTTTCTCATTGAAAGGCTGGTTTCCCTTCCATCCAGATTTCTGTAATTTGCTTTTCTAGCTGTTCTGTTTCCTTGAAGTTCTCTGTCGAGCTTTGTACATCCTTTGTAAAAATCACAAGTTTAATTTTAAAAAGAGTAAGTGAAAAAATGGTCAGAAGAGGGTGGTGCCTGTGGCTCAAAGGAGTAGGGCACTGGCCCCATATGCCAGAGGTAGCAGGTTCAAACCCAGCCCTAGCCAAAAACTGCAAAAAAAAATGGTCAAGAGAACATGTAATTGTTGGCAGTCACTGCCTTTCAGGTCAACTGTTAGTGAACAGGTGTGGTTTTCTGTCATCACTCAATCTGTTACAGCCGTGTGAAAACCACTGCACTGCTGAGAAAATCTGACAAGCCTCTGAGATAGAAACGGATTTCGTGTGTGTGTGTGTGTGTGTGTGTGTGTGTGTGAGACCGGTCTCATAAAGAGAATAGTGTGTTTGGATGTGTGTGTGACTGGTCTTGTAAAGACAATGCAGTTCAACAAAGTAGTATCATGAATTACTAGGAATCTAGTGAGTAATTTTTGTTCTCACTACAAAACCCTTGTAGTGTAAAACCTCGTAAAATGTACAAATTTACATTTTATGCAAAATTATTCTAAAGGGAAGTAGCTTGAGTTGCTGACAACCTTGAAATTAACAAGTCCTAATTCCAGGGCTACCAGGTGAGGCCTCCCTCAGAAAGAACTCTCTTAATATATTTTACATATTTACTTATTTTTAGCAACGTTTATCTGATTTCTTTTCTTTTTTTATTGTTGGGGAATCATTGAGGGTACAATGAGCCATGATTTCTTGATTTATAATAGTTTTTCTTCATTTGAAACAGAAAAGTATGAATCAAAATATGAATATCACCTTGCTACCAGTATAACTTTATATAACTTAAATGTGTGCACCTCCAAAGGACATTGACACTGATACAAAAGACATAATAAAATCCAAAAAGGCTTGTGTCTCATAGTATATGCCTTGAAGGTGCCCAGATAAATTCTTTTTTTCTTTTCTTTTCTTTCTTTCTTTCTTTCTTTCAAGAGACAGAGCTTTATTCTGTCACCCTGGGTAGAGTGCTATGGTATCATAGCTTACAGCAACCTCAAGCTCTAGGGTGCAAACGATTGTAATGCCTCAGCCTCTGGTGTACCTGGGACTATAGCCACCTACCTCTATGCCTGGCTAGTTTTTTTTTTCCCCTATTTTTTAGTAGAGACATGGGTCTTGCTCTTGCTCAAGCTGGGCTCCAACTCTTGAGCTCAAGCAATCCACCTGCCTTGGCCTTACAGAGTGCTAGAATTACAGGTGTGAGCCACTGCACCTGGTGTAGAGGACGTCAAGAGCCAGATGACCTCTGAGCAAGATGATTTACAGCAGGGGGGTGGACTCTCGGGCAATTTGTCCCCAGGAGTTCCTCATGGAGAAAGAGCCCCAGCTTTCAACACGTAGTCATTGTTAATTACTCCCCTCACCTGTCTTGTTCTGTCTCAATAAAAGGCTAGTGCGGAGGTTGCTCGGGGCTACCCTGCAAAGAAGGGCTAGCCTGCCTCCCACAAACTTGTACTTCTAATCAGAGTCACTCCTGGTTCCTTCCTGTGGTGATCAAGACCAGGGCCACGGGGGCCTAACGGGTTGCGACACCTGGTCTCAGATAAATTTCTTGTATCTCCCTTCAGAAAAGTGAAAAGTCTTTTATGCACATAACCATGTAAGAACCATGTGCACATTTGAAAGATTTACACAAAAATAGGTGGTATCACATCCACGTCCACTCTTCCGACCCGTGGTTCTTACTGTGTTTTCACTTACTGTACCCCATCAGGACCTCTCACGTCAGCACTGGTGTTCCGACCTCTTTCCCGTCTCAGGTGATGGGGGTCCCATGCCATGTACTTTATTAGCCAGTCAGCTCTGGGTGTTTGGGTTGCAGGCTTCTGTAGCTACAGCTATTTACACAGATCTCTTGACACACTTTCGATGGCTCTAGAGTAAATCCTCAGGGCGGAGTTCTGGGGCCCACTTCCGTTTCCTTTGAGTTGGCCTGTTGCTTTCATGTTTATATGATTCGTCCGCAGAGCTGGGGGCACCAGCCTGGCATGATGCTTACCATACTGAAAGGTGGCTGGCTTTCTTGAGGTTTCTTGGAACCTCAAGTCATTTCCTTTTTTGACTGCAGAAGACAGATAAAAAGCTCCTATGTCAGCGCCCAGGCAGAGTAAGCTGGGTATTGTATGAGGTAGGAGAGGCTGACAGTTTCGGGGGGCGTGTGCTTTCCTCCAGCAAGTGCTTGTGGGGTGTCTTGTAGGCTTCAGGCACTTGGGAAATAAAGTTTAAATAATAGGATCTTCCTATACGTGGGACTTGCTGTCCACTGAGGGCTGGTGTGTGCAAGGCGACCCAGGAGAACATCAGAGAGCGGGCACAAAGGGACTGGCTGGGACTGTGACCTGCAGGAGACGTGGACATGTGGAAGTTGATGAGGTGATGGGGCCGTGCAGGGAGGAAAGTCACACCAGGCGGAGGCCACTGCTCGAGCCAAGGCTTGGAGGCCTGAAAGGGGAGATCTGGTACTGGGTAGAACCCAGACCACAGGGACCTGCTGTGGCCGTGGGGAAGTTTAGAAGCTGTGGGTGCAGTGTGCTTAGGCACTAAATGGCACAGCGGCACATGTGGATCCCAGGCTGTTGGATTTACCATGTAGAAAAATGTGTTTGGAATGTGTGTCATGATATGGTTGCCAAATTTTCATTTTGTAAACTAAGAAAGAAATTAAAGTCATAAAACTCTTGTCCCCATCATTTCATAATTGCAAGTACATTTTATGCCTGATCAATTAGCAAAGATGTAATCTTACGATAACGGCCAGATCTTCCCAAGAGGGGGAAAATAGTAGGCGACCACTGACACATTTACAGACGTACCCTGATGTAGTATGTACACATGCATGTTCAGGACAGGCTATGTCAACTGTGATAACAACCAACCCCAAGTCTCAGTGACTTAAAATAATAAGGTTTGCTTCTTCTCTCTCTTTTTTTTCTTTTGAGACTGAGTCTCAATCTGTTGCCCTGGGTAGAGTGCTATGGCCTGATAGCTCACAGCAGCCTCCAACTCTTGGGCTCAAGTGATCCTCTTGACTCAGATTTTCTATTTTTAATAGGAAGGGTCTTACTTTTGCTCAGGCTGGTCTTGAACTCCTGAGCTCAAGCAATCCACCTGCCTCGGCCTCCTAGAGTGTTAGGATTACAGGTGTGAGCCACTGCACTTAGCCAAGGTTTGCTTTTTGATAATTCATGCTACTTTATTTTATTTTATTTTATTTTATTTTTTTGAGGCAGAGTCTCACTCTTTTGCCCAGGCTAGAGTGCTGCTGTGGAGTCTTCAGAGCTCACAGTGGCCTCAGTCTCTTGGGCTCAGGTGATCCCAAGTGATCTCTTGGGCAAGAGCCTCAGCCTCTGGAGTAGCTGGGGCTACAGAGGAACACCACAATGCCTGGCTAGTTTTTCCATTTTTAGTAGAGGCAGGGTCACTTTTGCTCAGGGTGGTCTCTAACTCCTGAGCTTATGCTGTCCACCCACCTTGGCCTCCCCTGGTGCTGGGATTACACCAGGCTCACTCACCGTCTTGTGCTCTGGCTGGAGGTGGGGGTGGGCTGTGCTTTCCCTGCCCCTCCCACGGAGAGCCATTCTATCTCTGAGCTTCAGGGACCATCAAAGCAGAGAAACAGGAATGGGGTACATCTCCACTGTCTCTCAAAACTCCATCTGGAAGGGGCATGTGCCATCTTACGTTTCAGTGCCTAAAGCAAATCAGGTAGTCAAATCAGAATTCAAAAAGGTGGAAAAATGCAAGAAGAGTTAGATAGTGTGGGGACAGCTCCAGTGACCTCTGCACCTGTCTTTTTTCCATTGTGTAATTCTGTTGTCTACCTTGGTCAGCTCCCCGTGGCCCACGGCCCCTCTTCGTAGATGTATCTTGTAGGTGCTCATGTGGGAGATTAGTGAAGAGAATGCAGAAGGTCGATGGGGACAATCTGGGGATACCCAGGTCCACTCAGCACATGACACGCTGATGGCGAGCTTCTGGGTGCTTGTTTTCCTGCTAGATGCTCTGTGAGTGCATCGTACTATTTATAGCTCCACATTACTGAGTCAGCCACTGACGGGGGTGAGATGTCATCTTGAGGGTGTCCTCTTGTGAACTGTGGGCTGGTGTTCTGCCCAGTCTTCTCTTTCCACCCCTTCTAGTAGGACTGGTAACTGAATTGGATTTTTTAAATGAGGTTTGGTAATCAAGAGTAGCCAGGGCAATTTTGGAGGGGAAGAGCAAGGAAGGTTTCTTTCCTGCACAATGCAAGACTGCAGTATGAAGTTGGGATTGTCCTGGGGCCAAGGTGGATTGATGGCTAGACCGTGGAACCACACTCCAGAAGGCACTGTGCCTTTATGGGAAGCCAGAATAGGGCTGAGCGTCCTGTTACTAATCAGTGGGAAAAAAACAAGTTTATCTTTACGTTGTGCTAGGGAAATTGACTTGGCGTACAGGAAAAAGTAAAAATTAGATTTCTATAATGTATGATCTATGAAAATAAAGACTATGGTGGACTAAAGACCTGACTATGAAAAAATAAACCTTGAAACTTTTAGTATTAAATATAGAGGACAATCTCCATGGACTTTGAATAGGAAGTATTTCTTAAACAAATCACAAAAAGCGTTGCCATAGAAGAGACAATTAATAATTTGCATCCAAATGTGAAGTTCGATGGTAAGTTAGAAGCAAATGGCGGAGGTGGAGAAAGCTATTGAAACAGCCTCGATGGAGCTTCTGGGTCTCGGGGCTGCATTCACAGGGGCACCAGCTCTCCGTGGGGCCTCCTTGAACTTCGTACCCCAGGTGTTTCCTTGGCCATGTGGGCAGGTTTGGTATCTCAGGCTGAGCTGCCCAGGGCTGTAGCCACTAGCCCCAGGTGGCTGTTGTGCCACTGCCTTGGGGATGTGCTGTAAGTGTAATGTGTACACTAGGTCAGTCCCCCAAATTAAACTACCTCATTAATGATAATATTTCAGACATATTAGTTTAAATAAAACATGTATTATTAGGATGAAATTTTTTGCCTTTATTATTGTGGCCACTAGAAAACTTAAAATTGCATAATGAGTGTCGTTATGTTTCTGGTGGACAGTGAAGAGCTCAGGGTGATCAGTAAGGAAAAGACCCAGAAGCTAATAGGGAAAGGGTGAAGGATAAAGTAAGTCCTTCACCGAAGGGGAGATCCAGGCGGCCAGTAGACATGCCAGAATCCATTCAGTCTAACTGGCAAGCGGGGGAATGAATGTTAAAAACACAGTTACAGTTTATACACAAGACTGGTGAAAATTAAAGGGTATCGGGTGTTGGTGAGAATGCAGAGAGTTTATAACTTTCATCCTCCGATGGTGGATTTGAGTTGCTCTCCGCACTTTGGAGAGTGTTTTGGCTCTTGTTCTACCCCCCAGCTGGCTCACTCACAGCAAGGATTCTCTCCCTGGGGCAGTTTTGCTCCCCAGGGGACCTTTGGCAATGTCTGGAGACATTTTTGGTTGTCATAAATGGGGAGTAGAAGATTCCACTGGCATCTAGTGGGTAGAGGCCAGGGGTACTTCTGGACATCTGCAATACAGGGCACAGCCCCCAGAATAGAGAATTATCTGCCCCAAGTGTCCATAGTGCCCTGGCCTAAAAACTGACACAGGTGAGGGTGCTAAGCAGTTTCTAGCTCGGGTGTGCCAAGGGCTGCGGATCAAGGTTTGTGTTTAATGCACTTAGTGCCTGTCCGTGTGGGCGGTGGACGCACATTCAGAGACACTGTTGTCACCACAAGGCATCGCCCAGTTACTTCATGGATCCCAGGACCAGCTGAGTGGATAAACCACGGTTCAGGCCCATGTGTACACGGAGATGGCATTTTGTGTAAATATTTGCAATACAAACTAATGTTTTATATTGAATATATTGTTTATGATGCATGTGTATGTAATAAAAATTCAAGCGCGGCATCAGGGAGCAGGCACATCAGCACCTGACGGTGGTTGCATCCAGGGAGGGAGGAGATTCCGTAAGATTTCAGTTCCTTCTGCAATGTTGATTTCTTTAGAAAGTTTGAAGCAATTATGGCAAAATACTTGCATTTGTTAATGTAACTAATGAAGACGTGCGTGTTTGTTATATTACTTTCTGTTTTTGGAATTCCTTTCAACAGTAAACACCCACCCATATATACCCCCCTGCCCACACACACACACACACACACACACACACACACAGGGCTTCTGAGTGAAATCAGTTCATTGGTAGGGTTGTCCCTATCTCTTGGTGGTTTGCCTCCTCTCCCCAGCACCAACCCTTGGTAAAGTGTGTGTTGCCTGGAATGTTCTGTAGGCTTGGTTACTGTGAGCTGGCTTTGGAGAGTCAGGGTGCTGAGGGGGGTCAGTGCCTGACCCTCAGTGCTGGGGCCACATCCTCCACTGGGTGGCTCTTGGGACCTCCTGGCCAGGTATCCCCCGGCATCCCTCTGTACCAGGCCTGAATGTGATCTTTACCTGCCAAATTTCTAACAACACATCCCAGGAAGTATTATAATGTGGCTCAAGCTACTAAAAGTTACAGAAAGGGAATATATTCAAAGGAAAATAGATGTCCTGTCATATAAATTCCATGCAAATTGGAATTCCTGCAGAGACCTTTCAGAGAGGAAGTTTGCTATCTGAGCTTAGCAGTTGAGTTCATTTGACCCTCCCAAGACTTGATTGGGAAGGGTTTGCCTTGTACACCACCCAGTGCACAGCTTGGTGCAGAATTTAAGGAGGCAGTTGGTATACATGCTACGTCTTCTCTAGAAGCTGCACTTGTTGAAGACTCCTGGCCTTGCAGGGGGATCTCTCAGGCTCTCTCATTCCGTGTTGGGCCCATGGAAAGGATTCCTGTCTGTGGAGCTGGGCTTCTCACCACTTTTCTGTAATACATTTAAGTAATGAGCTCCTGTTACGGGCTCCTAGAATTTTTAAGACATTTATAAAGTATCTTTTCCTTTGGAATCACATTTGACGAACATCTTAATTCCATGGTGTCTTAGACCATTCCAGCTGCCACAATACAGTAAACTCAGTGGCTTATAAATAATACGAGTTTATTACTCACAGCTCTGGAGCTGGGAAGTCAAGATCTGCTTGCTGGTTCATAGATGGCTCCTCCTCACTGTGTCCTCACATGGTGCCAGGGCCAGGGGAGCTCTCTGGGCTCCAGTATAAGGGCCTTCATCCCATTCATGAGGGCTCTATCCTAAGACCTAATAACCCCCAAAGGCCCCACTTGCTAAAACCCGGGAGTCCAGATTTCAGCATATGAATTTTGAGGGAACAGAAGCATTCAGTCCACTGCCGATGATAAGGATATATCTTGGAGAATTGGAGTGAGAATCAGTGTCTCCCTTACACTGTCTCTGTGTTCCTGCATCCCCCATGTGAGTTGAACTGGGAAGCCAGTCCCTCAGGGAATTCATTCCTCTTTGCCATTGCATTTGCTGTGATCAAGTGTTATAACTTATTTTTATGGTGGATGCCCACCAGTGCAATGTTCTTTTCTAAGGCCCCTAATGTTTTTTTTTTTTTTTTGAGACAGGGTTTTGCTTCATCACCTGGGCTAGAGATGCCTTGGCATCATCACAGCTCACTGTAATGTCACACTCTTGAGTTCAAGTGATATCTCCTGCCTCAGCTTTCTGAGTAGGTGGGACTATGGGTGCCCACCACCATGCCTGGCTGATTTTTTATTTTGGGAGAGAAGGGGTCTCTTTCTCACTCAGGCTGGTCTCAAAACTCCTGGCCCCAAGTGACCCTCCCACTTGTGCCTCCCAAAGTGCTAAAATTACAGGTGTGAACTGACGCACCCGACCTCTCTAATGATTTTAAATCACATTGTCTTAAATCATCCTGAGATTTTTGAAAGTATTCCTAAAATACTTAACCTGACAAATTACACACACCCTCATGTGTGTGGCTGCCTTTTAGAAATATAGCATATCTTTAGAGGATCAGAATTCTTAAATTCTTTCATAAAGCCACATAAACATTTCTCTTGACCTTGTTGATGGTATTATTACGGTGTTTGATAGAAATGGATTTTCAGGTAGCTGAAATTTGCTCTCCTAGTTCTGAACTTTAAAAAATTTTTATTATAAATAATGGACCGTGGATAATATCTTTTTTCCTCAGGACTCTGTGTTGTGCCTAAGGTGCCACGTGGCTGTGGGTTCCTCTGTGTGTCTGGGTGGCTCTGTCTTTCCTGGCTGTGTGCCAGGCCCCATGTGGCGTCTGCCCCGCCTCCTGTCTTCACAGTTCTTTTTTTGAGCTGTTTGTAATGGTTATTATAAAACTGTTTCCTAATGAGAACATTATTAATGTAAACATTGTGTTTGCTTACTTTTTTTCATTGTTAATTAAAGTGATAGAAGTTCCTCACAAATACAGCTCTGTTTTAAAGAATTCTAGGGTAAAAGTGAAAGTAAGCTGGGCACGGTGGCAAGTAGCCCCAGCTTCTCGGGAGGCTGAGGCAGGAGGATGGCTCCAGCCCATGAGTTCGAGGCTATACTCCAGCCTAAATGACAGAGCCAGACCCTGTCTCTATAAAAAAAATTTAAAGAATCTTTTTTTTTTTTGGGTAGATACCCAGCTTCAGTGTATGTGGGTGGTGCTGTAACCACTGTGCTACGGGCACTGAGCCTGTTAATTTTTTTTATTGCTGCAAGTGTGATGGGAGTCTTTTTGATAAAATCTTTTCCCAGGCCAATGTCTTCAAGAGTTTTCCCCACACTTTCTTCTAGGATTTGTATCTTTTCCTGCCTTAAATTTAGATCTTTTATCCATCTTGAATCAGATTTTGTAAGTGGCGAAAGTAGGGGTCAAGTTTCAGTCTTTTACACGCGGTTATCCAGTTCTCCCAGTGTCATTTATTGAATAGGGATTCTCTGCCCCAGTGTATGCTTTTATTCATTGCAGCTCAATTTGCAACAGCCAAGATGTAGAAACAACTTACATCTCCATAAACCTAGGAAAGGATTGACAAACTGTATGTGTTATATGTATGCCATGGGATACTATTCAGCCGTAAAAAGGTGCTGACTTCATGTCTTTTGTATTAACCTGGATGGCGTTAGAACACATTCCTCTCAGTAACTATCACAAGAATGAAGAAGCAAGAGTCCTGGACGGTGCCTGTGGCTCAGTGGGTAGGGCGGTGGCCCCATATGCCAAGGGTGGCAGGTTCAAACCTGGCCCCGTCTGAACTGCAACAAAAAAATAGCTGGGCATTGCGGTGGGCGCTTGTAGTCCCAGCTACTCTGGAGGCTCAGGCAAGAGAATCACCTAAGCCCAGGAACTGGAGGTTACTATGAGCTATGTGATGCCACGGCACTTTACCGAGGGCAATAAAGTGAGACTCTGTCTCTACAAAAAAAAAAAAAAAGAAAGACGCAAGAACCCAATGTACTCAATACTAATATTAAGCCAGTAGACGATGTAATTAATACATACCCACATAAGAGAAAAACTGAAATCAATTTAAGGTGAGGGGATGAGGAGAGAGGGAGTTTGGGGCGCTCCCACTGAATGGACTAGGGGTATAGGGCACAACTTTTGGGTACAGGATATAACTACAAGAGGAACTGTACCTAACAAATTTAAATATTGTGATTTGGTTGTTTGTACCCTCACATTACACTGAAATTTTAAAAAAGGAGAAAACACCTATTCATCACTTAGGATTTAAAAAAATAATAAAGAAAAAAGTAGACGTAATTTTTCCAGTGTTTCTTCTCCAGCCACCCTGTATTAATGGAGAGCTCTCCAGAGAGATGGTGTGTGTGTGTGTGTACCTGTGTAGAGAAAGAGAGAGATTTCCCGTAAGGAGTTAGCGCACGTGATTGTGGGGACTGGCAAGTCCAAAACCTGGAGGCCCAGGGAAGAACTGCAGTTTGAATTTCAAGGCAGTCTTCTTTTCTTCTTTCAAGACCTCTTCTTACTAGAATGGAGGGGCGGACAGCCCGTTTTCTGTTTAAGGTCTTTGACCGAATAGATGAGCCCCACCCACGTTGTGGAAAGTCATCTGATTTACTCAAACTCTACTGATTTAAATGTCAGTCTTATCTAAAAATATACTGTCACACAAATAGCTAGAATAATGGTTGACCAGACATCTGGGTACTGTGGCCTACACAGGTGGACACATAAATTAATCATCAGGTACTTCTATTTTCCTTTCTTTCTGTTCTTACTATTTTGGGTGATCCTTCCAGAAGTTTTCTATGCCATTTCCAGTTGCATGTGTATTATGTGTGCGTGTGTGTGGTGAGAGCTTTAACCCACTAAGATGATGATCATTTTTCTCCGTTTTTTAATTTGTTAACATAATAAATGGGGCCAGGTGCCGTGGCTCATGCCTGTAATCCTAGCACTCTGGGATGCCGTGGCTGGCAGGTTGCTTGGATGGGCTCTATAGTCTGTTTCCCCGGCTGCTCAGGAGTTTGAGACCAGGCTGAGCAAGAGTGAGACCCCTGTCTCTACTAAAAATAGAAAAACTAGTTGGGCATTATGGCAGATGCCTGTCCCAGCGACTGGGGAAGCTGAGACCACACATATTAAGCCCAAGAGCTTGAGGTTGTTGTGAACTATGATGATGCCATGGCACTCTGCTTAGAGCAACAGAGTGAGACTCTCATCTCAAAAAATAAATAAATAAATAAAAATGATGTTATTAGATTCCAGAATGTTAACTCATCTTTTCTTCCTGTAGAGAATGGGGTTCTGCTTTGTTTGTTTTTGCTTTTTGAAGAAGACATCCCTAAATTTTTAAGCAGAATCATCTCAACTTATTCTTTTCTTCGAACTTTTCTTCTGTTTGTAGGCTTTGAAAATTAGGATTTTGTTTTAAAGGCCTGGAATTTCTAGTTGACCCCCAAATGGGGGAAATCCACTCATAGGTAGCGTACTTTTTTTCTTACTATGTTATTTTAGTTTCATGACTGCTTTTCTTATAATATAAGAAGTAAGTTATCCGTGGCTTTAGGGAGCCACCTGCAAGTAGCCTTCTGTCAGCTGAGCAGGTGGATAGTCTTTGCCTTTTTTTTCTGAGACAGAGTCTCACTATGTTGCCCTTGGTAGAGTACTGTGGCGTCACAGCTCACAGCAATCTCAAACTTTTGGGCTTAAGTGATTCTCTTGCCTTAGCCTCCCTGGTAGCTGGGACTACAGATGCCCGCCACAAAGCCCAGCTAGTCTTTGCCTTTTTTAAACCCTAGTTACGGTCATCGTAAGAGAGGGTGGTCAGGTGTTACCCACGGCCGTCCCTCCTTCCCCTTCCACTTCTCAGTGGGGGCACCAGGGAGTCTTCAACTAAAGAAGAGAATTTAAACATGGAAATGCCAGTCGTTTGGAACAGACCCCAGAAGGGAAGGATGAAGGTGAAGAAGAGTCTCACTATGTCACCCTTGGTAGAGTACTGTGGTATCACAGCTCACAGGTGCTCACCACAATGCCTGGCTATTTTTTTGTTGCATTTGTCATTGTTGTCTAGCTGGCCCGGGCTGGGTTTGAACCTGCCACCTGCAGTGCATGTGGCCGGCACTGCAACCACCGTGCTACAGACCCTGAGCCCGAAGGTGAAGATTTTTGATAGTAAAGTGAGTCTATGTGAAGACCAGAGTCACTGCTTCTGTGTCTGGTGTCATTCTGAAATCTTGAGTTTATATGTCTATTTATTTATTTATTTTTTAAAAATTTATTATTATTATTTTTTAAGGCGACAGAGTCTTTCTTTATCGCCCTCAGTAGAGAGCTGTGGTGTCACAGCTCACAGCAACCTCCAACTCCTGGGCTTAGGCAATTCTCTTGCCTCAGCCTCCCGAGTAGCTGGGACTACAGGAGCCTGCCACAAGGCCTGGCTATTTTTTTGTTGCAGTTTGGCTGGGGCTAGGTTTGAACCTACCACCCTCAGTATATGGGGCCGGCGCCCTTTCCACTGAGACACAGGTGCCACCCTAATTGTCTGTTTTTTATTTCATGATAGTCATCATTGCTGACCAAAGATTATGCCACTCTCCGTGGAGGCCAAGGCTGCTCTCAGCAGAGGCCCACTGTATCTTTTACCTGAGGTGACTGGAGGAGCATGAGAGAGACCGAGAGGAAGGGACTGTGTTTCCAGAACAGCCCTCCTCACCAGTCAGGGCCACTCAGGATGCCCCCTAAACCCAGAGTAAACCCCTACATCCTGGCCGCAGCCTCCCAGCTCTCTGCGGCTCCCTGGATGTGGGGTCCTCCTGCCCCCACTTACTTTGCTGCAAACCCACTGGCACCGGGCTGTTCCCTGGATGGTCCGGAACCTGTGCTGACTTGGGGACCTTTGCTTGAGCTGTTTGCTCTGCTGGGGGCACTTCAGAGCCTCTCCCTGTCACCTTACCTCCTGCACATTGTGGCCTCCATCACCTCCTCAGCCAGCCCTGACCATGCACATCCTGCCGCACTCACAGCCTCCCTTGCCCCGTGCGCTGCCTGACACACCCTGGTGCTTTTAAATGTGTGGGCTCCAGCCAGGCCCAGCGACCCACTGTTGGGATCCCAGAACTTTGGGAAGCCAAGGTGGGAGGATTGCTTGAGGCCAGGAATTTGAGACTAGCCTGAGCAATCCTGTAAGACCTCATTTCTACAAAAAATAAAACAATTAGCTGGGTGTAGTAGCTTGTGCCTGTGGTCCCAGATACTTGGGAAGCTGAGGCAGGAAGACGGCATGAGCCCAGGAGCTGGAGGTTGTAGTGAGCTGTGACTGTGCCTCTGGGTGACACAGCAAGATCTCATCTCTAAAGTGGAACACCTGTATGGGCTCTGTAGTCTTTTCCCCCGGATGCTCAACTGCCCACACCTGGGGCCCCGGGCAGTGCTCAGCAGACACCTGAGAGCACACCATGGCTTACGCTAGCCTGCCTGTGAGAGCTGGCACTCAGCACCCTGGCCGCCACTCGTCTGGCCACCTGGAGGGCAGTGGTTGCCCCTTGGGGGCCCCTGTGCTGATGGGCGATGCCCCTGATTTGCCCCACTAACCTCTTCCCTCTTTCTTTTCTAGACTGGCCTCATTGTTGCCTGTTACCATGGCTTTGTGGACACCGTGGTGGCCCTAGCAGAGTGTCCCCACGTTGACGTCAACTGGCAGGACAGCGAGGGGAACACGGCCCTCATCACAGCCTCCCAGGCAGGTAAGAGCTGGTTTTCCCCCTCCTGCCCTGGGCCCTGGCCAGAGCACCCCTTGATGCCCCAAGGGCGGGACTCATCCCAAACTGAGTCCTGCTTCTGAGAGGCCCGGGAAGGGCTGTTCCCTGTGGGCTGTTCACATTCTCCTGAAGCATTCAGGACAGAGTTTGCAGAATTCGTGTGGGCAACCAAGCTCTGATACCAGCCAAAGCTCTTGGCTGTGAAGCTGCTTCACCCGGAGCATCACAGCTGCAGCTCTTAAAGGCGGGGTTGGGGTGGGGGGGCTCGATGCAGGTGGACCACTGGTGGGCCAGGCACAGTTGTGTGGCTTCGTGATAGTTAACTATGGATGGAGACACACTTAGTAGGCGCCTTGCCCATTGCATATAGATTTGTTTCTTTTTAATCCCTAACGTGATCATGTATCTGTAGGTCTAAAGCAGGGGTCCTCAAACTTTTAAAACAGGGGACCAGTTCACTGTCCCTCAGACTGTTGGAGGGCTGGACTGTGGGCCCTGGGATGAATCGGCTGCTAAACAGGACAGGCAGTGGCAGCACAAACACCTGGCGGGCCAGATAAATGTCCTAGGCGGGGCACATGTGACCCATGGGTCATAGTTTGAGGATGCCTGGTCTAAAGAAATGCAGGGAGTAACTTTCTGAGTGCTGTTAGCATGTCAGTGTAATAAGGGGAGACTGAGTCAGGGAGAGCTTACCAGCAAGAGCTGGTAAACGTGTGTCCAGGCACGCAGCTGTCAGCTTGTACGGGTCACCCCGAGAGGCCAGCACTACTGTGAACATCTTTCAAGGGTATTGGGCTCCTCTGTTGTATTCACACATTTTCTGGAGACCATCGTGAATGCTGGGCTTGTCTCTTTGCTTGTAACTGGTCTTGACCAGGTTTACAACTGACCCCTTTCAGAATTCTTGGTCTGTAAGGAGTGTATCTATTTCATCACTCAGGTTCTCAGTTGTGAGCAAGGACACTGCCTCTGGCTGAGCCAGGAAGCATAGTTGTGAGTTAAGGGAAGGTGAGGCCGCACCAGGCTGCCGGGAGTCACTGAGAATCCCACACAGGCCTGGGAAGGCAGGGGGCGCCCCAGACCACCCCTGTGTTGATTCTGGTAGGGACGCATCACCTGCTGCTCCAGGGAGCAGCCTTGGTGTCCCTTCTTGTTCACCAGCTCCTGTGTCAAAGCCAGCCTGGGTGGATCTGACGGGGGGAGGCGGAGAGGTGGAAAAGCCAGTGTCTGGTGATGTCACCCCCATAGCAGGAGGTGGTCTGTGTACCCTGCTTCTCAATCACAATGCATATGGTAGAGAGCTCCCCAAACTTAGAAAGGGCTGGAACCTGGGCTTGTGGTCAGCAGGGGTCAGAGCAGGAAGCTGTGCCTTAGCAAGCCCTCGTCACACCTCCTGAGCAGCGAGAGAGCAAAGGACATTGTGAGGCACTCGGGGGGGCTGTGGGTTTGTCATTTGTCTCTCCCTGTGGGTCAGGTGCAGGGGAGCAGTGAAGGGCGGCTTTGTGGGTAATTCTGCAGGCTCTGGGGCACTGTCTGCTCTGATGGAGGGGTGTGCCCAGTGTCCTGGGAGGAGAGCACTCTGTCTGGATCTCAGAAGAGGGGCTTGAGGGGAATGCTGAAGAAGTCTGAGGCCGGCTCTTTTAGCCAGGGCATTGCAAGGCTGTGGGGCCAAGAGGGAGATGGGAAGTCTCAGGAACAGTGTGTCTGGGGGACGGCACACGCCTTGGCATGGTCGTAGGATGGTGTGTTTAGGATAGGGTGTCCCGCTTTTTAACAGTTTGTCCCGCATCCTGCGGCATTTTTAAAAAGTCCCGATTTTTGGAAAGAATGCACGAAGGGGCAGAACAGTAAAGGAATATACAGTTTTTGGCTGCCATGTGGCTATTTCGCCAGAATATGAGTTTTATATTATTTTTGTTAATTTTATAACATTAAACTGTAATAATAACAAATAATTGTTG
>NW_003852428.1:14669024-14672510 GCF_000181295.1 Otolemur garnettii | reverse complement strand
GGAGAAATGAGAGGAAGGCAGGGACAAGATCCCTAGAGATGTGGACACAGTGTGTGGGGGTCCCGCAGTGTGGTGACGGGGTGGGGAGGGGTTCAGAGCTCAGAGAAGGGCGGGAAGCCGTTTGTCAGGTGACGGGGGAGGACAGGTGGGGCTGGGATGGCTTTAGGGCTTCAGGATGGGGGGTAACACCAACAGCGAAGGGCATATAAGTAAAGGATAGGGAGTTAGAGACATGTGGGGTGGTTTTGGCTGTCAGAACTTGGAAATGCGATGGAATCTGAGTGAAGAGGCTTCATGGGGAGAGAATGGAGCTGTTCAAAGTGTTATCAGGAGTGTTGGATGGTGAGAACCAGGGACAGGGATTAGATCGGGAAAATATGATTAAGAGGTTTATTTTCTTGGCTGGGCATGATGGCTCACGCCTATAATCCTAGCACTCTAGGAGGCAGAGGTGAGTGGATTGCTTCAGCTCACAAGTTTGAGCCCAGCCTGAGCAAGAGCGAGACCCTGTCTCTACTAAAAACAGAAAAACTGAGGCAAGAGGATCACTTGAGCCCAAGAGTTGGAGGTTGCTGTGAGTTATGATGCCACGGTACTCCACCCAGGGTGACAGCTTGAGACTCTGTCTCAAAAAAAAAAAAAAAAAAAAGATTTGTTTTCTTAGTGATTTATGAAAGATCTCTGAAATATCTTCAAGATACTTGCTGTGGTTTAGTACCAATGATGGACTTTATGAATTCTTGTGCATTTGGAAGAGTTTTTCTTTTGTATTCACACATGAATGATAGTATCGGGCACCGTATTTTGCCCTCTCCTCTCCTCCTCTCCTGTAGAATAGTCTGACCCAGCCTGCTTTTTTTGCATTTTTGTTGATACTTTCAATTATCTCCTGCCCCTGCCCTTAACATTGGAAGAAAACAAAAAGCCCCACCATCATGTATCTCAATTACTTAAGGTTTGTGTGTTTTGACGTATAGTGGTGTGCATTTGACTTTAGGAACCATTTCTCTCTCTTCTCTCTCTGAGTCCTGTGTCCGCCTTGATTGGCTCTCCCTTCCTTCTGGTGGTGATTCTCACCTGGAGACGGGATCACCTGGGCCTCTCATTTTTTCTTTCCTTCATCCTTTTTATTCCAAGATCTGTGAAAACCCTCGTTCTATATAGAACCTCATTAATTTGTTTTTATGCCATTGCTCACTACTTTCCTTAGAGATTCTGAGCTGGCAAGTGAATTCTCCCCTAAAAGTTTAAGAAATTCAGCAATTGAAAGAAAAGTGACTCCTGAGATTCGATGGGAGTCTGCAGTTCTGCCAGTTTGCTTTCTCTCTGCCTCTGGCTCTTTTTCTGCTGACCCCTGGAAAGTAAGTTGCAGACACGCACCCCTAAATACAGCAGCACGTGTCTCCTTGAAACAAGGATGTTCTTTTATGTAACCCGGTGTCATTACTATGCTTGAGAAATTTAACGCTGATACAATAAAATTTGCTCTAAAGCCTGTAGTCAGATTTCCTCAGTACCCCCCTCTCCCAACAGTCTTACAGGGTTTGCAGTTGTTTAAATTGGGGATAGAATCAAGGGGCAGGCACTGCATTTTGTTGTCTTGACCTTTTTGTCCTTGGTCCTAAATGGGGACATGCCTTTTTTGTCCACATGAACAGGGCAGGTTTCATAGACCATGCATGATCTGTGTGAGCAGAAGGGACCCTGCCTTCTCCCGGCCCCCTGCTTGGTGTGGTCTGCTGCCATCCTGTTTGGAAATCATCATCATTTCTGGAGAAGGGGCCTGTATTTCTTGTTGCACTGGGCCCTGTGAGTTATGAGCTGGCTTTGGTCAGGAAATTCACATTTTTGAAGTGTCACGGCCAGTTGTTTTGTAGAACATCCCACAGCCTGGGTTTGTCTGGTTGTTGCTTCAGGGCTAGACTCAGGTTTTGTACTTTGGGCAAGAATGTGGCATTGGCTGTGAGGTGTCAGTGTCTCCCACGAGAAGCCAGTTGTTTTCCAGTTTTCATGATGCTAATACGAGTGGTTGGGTACAGTGGCATCTGTCACCGCTGTGTGATTAACAAGCCATCTGCAGGGCGACGCAGAGGAACTGTGTTCTTTTATTTCTTCTCTGTGTGTGTTATCTGGTATTTTTCTACAAAGAAGAGCCTTTCTTTAGCTCTGCTCTGTTTCTGAATATCATTGAATGCTCAGTTTAAAAATTTCAGAGCGTTCTACTTTAATAATTCCATTATTCTCTTCAGTGCTTGGCTTGTCCCTAACCTGGCCCGTGGGAAGCCCCTAAGATGGCCCCGGGGTCCCTGGGCACTTCCCCATCAGTTAGCGAGTACATTCTCCATGTGTGGCACACCGAGCCTCCCAGGCTCTCCCTGGGCTTCCCCAGCCCCATCTCTGCAACCTGCCGTTTCTTCAAGGAGTGCTGGGGAGTGGCATTTAGGAACCAAGATCTGGGCTCTAGAGGGGCTCATTGGTGTGGTTGCTTCTAGGCGACGCAGTGAGCAGAGTTCACAAAATAAGGATCCCTCCAGTTCAGGCGCGGCACCATGGTCTTCCTCCGCCCCTTCCCTTGGTTTATCTCTATTTCTCCTCCGTGGGAACCCTAGTTCCCAGTAACCTCAACATACTCATTTTCCTCTGTCCTGAAATGAACATGCACAAAGCAGCGATACTGAAGGATCATTTTCAAGGGCTTAAAAATGTGACTTCTATGCAAGTGTGAGGTGAATACCCATTAATTAATGAAGGACCAGTGAGATGGTTAAGTCCAGGCAATTTGAAGAATGGACCCTGAGAGGCAATCACAAACTCTGGGATGTGTTGCCAGCAGATGTGAAACCAGTGTCCTGTAAGGCAGTACGATGCAGTGTCAGAGTTATCTCTTCTGTACTGGGATGTGTGGCTCCCTGACCCCCATGGTGATGGCATTAGGAGGTGGGGCTTTGGGGAGCTAAGGTTTAGATGAAGTCCTCAGGGCAGGGCCTCCTTGATGGGCTTGGTGTCCTCATAAGAAGAGGAAGAGAACAGAGCCCTCTCTCCCTCCACCTCCTGAGGACGCAGTGAGAGGTCAGCCATGGGCAGGCCAGGACCTTCACTGGACACTCAGTCTGCTCCACCCTCATCTCTGACTCCCCAGCCTCCATAACTGGGAGCCATACATGTCTGTTGTTTAAGCTACCCAGTCTATATTTTGCTATAAGCAGCCTGAGCTACAATAGGAATAAATTGTATTTCTACCAGATACAATGCCGTTGCCTTGCTGTGAGCAGTTTTACAACTTAACACATTGTTGACCAGTAATTTTATAAAGAAGCTATCCCATGTCCCTGGCTGCTATTTCAGTGACATACTCAAGAAAGCTTTTACAGTATCCTACATTACCCTGTGTTTTAAAAATTGCAATAGCGGGGTGATGCCTATGGCTCAAAGGAGTAGGATGTCGGCCCATATCACCGCCCTGGCCAGAAACTGGAAAAAAAAAAA
>NW_003852428.1:14666337-14668739 GCF_000181295.1 Otolemur garnettii | reverse complement strand
AAAAAAAAAAAAAAAAAATTGCAATAGCTAGTGCAAGTGTGAACACGAGTTAACTTGAGATCGACAGCGTTTAGGCTTGAAAACACAAGTTAACTCATGACCCATCAACAAGTTGTGAGACAGCTGGTCAGTAGACAAGGAGGCATATCCCTTCAGAGCTGATGCCCTCAGGGTTCCCTGCACAGCAGCCAGCACCAGCTCCACTGGGGCTAAAGGGACCATGTCACCTCTTTTGGACAGGTTTTCTTGACAGAGGAGTCAAAAATTACAATGCCACCTCTCCTGCCAACACCAAACCTGCGAAGTAAAAGCTCAGACTTCTTTGTAGTTCTTTGTTTTCTTCAAACATCTTCTACCGTAGGTTCTTGGTCTCAGAGTACCATGTTCAAAAATTCAATTACATTTTAAAAATCTTTATGTGGTCTCTTTGGATTCTCACAAAGGCAGGCTTATGCTTTTTGTTGATTCAGTGACCTATTGAGTTTTTCTAAGATGAACTGTTAAAATTTGAAACAACTTTCTTCTGTTTCTTGCAGTCCATGTTTCAGTGACAGCATTGGCCTGATCCTGTAGCCCAGATCTCCTTCCTTTGGAACCGGGGGTTTTCCGCTTGTTCATCTTCACACAGGGAAACGTTCTTGTCGTGCACTGGCTTAAGTCAGAGATGACATCAGAGATTGGAGGGGGCCTGGCAGAGGGAGGAGGGACGGCTCCTGCCCCTTCCCAGGCTCCGGGCCCAGCAGCCTGGGGTGTGGCAGGAAGGATCCAGGGCTAGATGCAGGCCCAGCAGCTGACCCCCTTCCCTGGGCTACACAGTTTCACTTCCAAACTGCATGTGGTAGGGCAGCCTGTGATCAGCAAGGTTGGACCCCCCCCACCCCCCGCCAATTTGCCCCGTGTCACCTCTGGGAGAAAGGGGCATTGTGGGCTTGCTGCCCTGCTGGGCCTCAGGGGCCTGGATGTTGAAAATTGGCATCAGTGGGCCTCCTTGCATCCCTGTGGACCACTTCTCCTCAGCCTCACCCTCCCGTGTGGGGGGAATTGCTGGAATTTTTCCAAAGTCCACTTAAACCGGTATAATCCCCTACCCTCTCCCTCTACAGGGGCCTGTGTCTGTGCTCTTACTTAAGAAACAGGAGAAATTCCTGATGTTTCTGGCAAGTTGATGTTATCCCTCCATGGTTTCCAGCCACACTGCTGGCTTCTACCTGGTCACAAATAGTGTCTTAGTTTGGTCAGCCTGCTGAAACAAAGTGCCATAAACTCAGTGGCTTATAAACAACTGACATTTATTTCTCACAATTCCGGAGGCCAGAAAGCCCAAGGGCTGGCCACCTGCAGATCCCACATCTGGTGGGGGCCTGTCGTGCATGGACAGATGGCTTCTCACTGTGACTGCATGGTGGCAGGGCTGTGGAGCTCTCTGGGGCCTCTTTCATGAGTACACTAATCCTTTTTATGAGGGCTCCATCCTCATGGCCTAATCACCTTGCAAAGACCCCACTTCCCAGACCATCAACTCGAGGGACACAGACATTCAGACCCTAGAAGGTAGGAAGCTGGGACAGGAGACAGAGCCTGTATTCTGGTCAGGAGGGAGAGCTGCCCTTCCAGAGAGCACAGGATGGGATGACCAGGACTTGTTAGAAGATCTGGGCTGTGCTGGGAGAGCTATTGCAGCTGTGCATTGAGAGGCAGTTTACAGGGACGCACAGAGGCTCCTGCCTGGTCAGCAGGAGGCCAGCAAGTGCCACAGCTGCTCTGCTACTTCCTGCCCCGGGGCCCTGGTGATGTTCTTGGAGGCCAATTTTAAAACACGAGATATTATGTTTGGGTGAAAAACACCCAAATAAGCAATTAAAGTTAAGGGTAAAGATCTATTACCAGCCCACTTCCAGCGCTCTCCTATTCTGCTCTTTAGAGGTAACCACTGTTAACACTATGATGCTGAGATGGAGTTTCTTCTTTTTAAAAGAATCATGATAATGTGTGTTCTCTTTCTGTTTTTAAGGTTTTTCATTTTCACTGGCTTCCACTCTCCTCCCCCTGTTTAATGATTTGTTGAGCCCCATGTGTAGTGGTCTCTGTAGACCCCCCACAACCTGGGAGTCAAACCCCAGACACCCACCAGGCCCTGCGGGGGGCTTGGGGGGCTGCTGTGCTCTGTGAGGCTTTGGGGCTGAGCTGTCAAGGATGCTATAAAGAGGAGGAAGGAGAGGGATTTCACATCACTTAAAAATAAAAACAAACACAGTTTCAAAAGCGTTTCCTTGTTTGTCTTAATTGCCTCAATGTGAGGAAGAGATTTTCCCTAATTTGTTTCTGAACCTCCAAGGGCTGCCTCTTTCCCCACGGACTTGGTTACCTTAGAGCAGTGTTTTCCATCCTTTTTTTTTTTTTTT
>NW_003852428.1:14663120-14666317 GCF_000181295.1 Otolemur garnettii | reverse complement strand
CGGCA
Source organism: Otolemur garnettii (assembly GCF_000181295.1). Taxonomy (NCBI): domain Eukaryota; kingdom Metazoa; phylum Chordata; class Mammalia; order Primates; family Galagidae; genus Otolemur; species Otolemur garnettii. The sequence goes on along the minus strand of NW_003852428.1, from coordinate 14,666,312 downwards.
CACTTAAGTTATGTTGATCAAAAAAAAAAAAGTTAAAAAAAAAAAAGAATATAGAGGCTGAGACAAGAGAATTGCCTAAGCCCCAAGAACTGGAGGTTGCTGTGAGCTGTGATGCCACAGCATTTACCGAGGGCTACAAAGTGAGACTCTGTCTCTCTAAAAAAAAAAGAATATACTTATCATGCTTTGAACTTCTTTTGAAAATTATGTAATTAATGATCTTTAAATTTTTCAAGGCATACCTAAGATCCTTCATGGCACGCCAGTTGAAAATCACTGATTTGGAGCCTGCCTCTCTACCTTGAGCCAGTCAGCCTCACCTGCGCTGGGTTGATCTGAGCTTTAACACAGATCTGGTTAAAACACACCCTGCCAGGCCCTGTCCCTGGAGTATTCTTTGAATCACTCGGGAAGCTCCTTGGTGGTGCTGCTTCTGCTGGTCTAGGAAGTCCATTTTGAAGACTGAGGCCCTGCTGGCAGCTGGGGACCCCCGCAGTGGACATTAACAGCCCGCATCTCACTTCTCTGAGTGAGATGTTGTCAGAGGGACATAAGGCTGGTGGAATCAAAGTGCAAATAAAGGAAAGAAACTGAGGTTCTGCCCGCGCCTTCCTGTGCTGTTGTACTAAAGGGAGGCTCTTTGGGCTCAATCAGTGATGTGCCATTTTAACCCAATTCCATGACCAGTTTTCTTTATTTGCTCAATAATTTTTTTTTTTTTTTTGAGACAGTCACTCTGTTGCCATAGTAAAGTGCTGTGGCATCATCATAGCTCACAGCAAACTCAAACTTTTGGCCTCAGGTGATTCTCTTGCCTCAGCCTCCCAAGTAGCTGGGACTATAGGTGTTCACCACAAAGCCCGGCTCATTTTTCTGTTTTTTGGTAGGGATGGAGTCTCACTCTTGCTCAGTCTGATCTGGAACTCCTGAACTCAAGCAATCCACCCACCTTGGCCTTGCACAGTTCGAGGAGTATAGGGATGAGCTATTACTGCCCAGCTTAGTCAGTAATTTCGAGGAGTTCAGGCATGAGCCACTGTGCCTGGCTTAGTCGGTAGTTTTTTTAATTCTTTTTTGCAGTTTTTGCCTGAGGCCGGGTTTGAACCCACCACCTCCAGTATATAGCCCTACTCCTTTGAGCCACAGGTGCCGCCCTAATTTTTTAGTTCTGAGAGTTGTCTGGTAATGTGTGCTCACAGTAAAAAACCACCATAGAAATCTGAGCGGGAGAAAGGACCCTTGCAGACACTCCTAGTGGTCCCCAGCGGTCACCATGCCCTTCCAGGCCACTTGTGTGCTTTGCAAACACATGTATGCACATGTGCTTCTTATGTATGTGACCGGGTAATTCAGCAGAGATCGTTTTTCATGTAATAATCACTGGGACTTGTTCTGTGTTCACGAGCCTTGCAGGTTCTCGCAGCCCTGCCACCCTGTACATGACTGTGTGGCTCCTGTGAGCTGCCTGGACTCTGAGTGGGGCGCAGGATGGAGCGTGCTTTGCTCGTTCAAGGCTGCGGTGAGCTGTGATGATGCCACTGCACTCTGACCTGGTAACAGGGACTGAGTCTCTTAAAAAAAAAATCCTCTTTTCAAGTAAAGATTTGATTTTGATATGATTGTGCCCCTGCACTCCAGCCTGGGCAACAGAGCAAGACTCTTAAAAAAATAAATAAAAAGAGTTAAGGCGAGGGCTTGACCCTCAGCTAGGACCTGGAGGTGTTTAATAGGGCTGAATCCTTCCTCTCCTTCCACTCCACACCCCTGTGCAAACTGGAGGCCTCAAGGGTAGGAAACTTGGCAGGTGCAGTTGGCACAGCTTAGCCCCCAGGGGCCAAAACCAGAGCAAAGAAGGAAGGAGAAGAAATGCAGAGAGATTTGATGAACAGAATTGCTTTGCCAAAAGGCACGCACCTTTTAAATACCTAGCCGCCAAGTGGCCTTTGGAAAGAGTGGCGCCAATTTACACTTCCCACGAGCATCCCAGAGCCTTCTTGCTGCCGCTGGCTGAGATCAGTCTGTTCAGTGTTTGCCAGCTTAGAATGGACTGTTCTTGTTTTCAGCTGCATCTTCTGATTCTCATTTCAGCCTAGAATCTGTGACCAGGCCTTTGGCTTCAACAGTGAGGACACCGCCTTCTCTCACAGCACCACCTGCTGTCCAAAGGTGACAGTTGGAGGGTTGCTTCACTGAGTGATGCCTGGATCCAGGGCTGCTTCTCAGAATTGTCTTGCCTCCCCCTGGGTTCCAAGGTGGCCCCAGCAGCTCTAAGCTACCCGGTTTTATGACATACCACTCAAAGGCTTAAGAGAAGTGGGGTGAATTTCTGTCTGCCTCCCTTTTTAAAAGACAGGAAAACATTTCCAGAAGGCTCCAGCAGAGTTTTGTGCCAAAATAATGACTGAGATTGACTTGGTCTAGGCAACAATCACCCTGGGCAGCATCAGTGCTGATAAGCACAATTTTCAAGCAACCATATGTTTATATTATTTGCTATGGCAACTGGGCTGGTGACTGAGAGCTGGGAGTTCTGGCATTCTCCAGGACTCGGCTTTGTGAGTATAAATTAGGATGCAAATGCCTTGATCTGCCTTTTGGGTGTTCTCTAAAAAGTCTAATCTCTTTGGATATTTAAGACATAATAGAAATACAACCAAAGGCCTTTACAATGGAGTGACTGTATGAAAATCGTTCCTCATGTAATCCCTAAATCTCATTTAGCCAATGATTTCAACTTCCACCGCCTCTTCCTTCACAAAAGTAAAATAAGATAACCGAAGACATGAATTAGAATTTCCATGGGTGGACTTTTGGGGTTATCATCTCTGTTTCTTTGTTCCCCTTTAACAGAATGTAATGAGCATGGTGAAGTAAGAACGTGCCGGGGTCTCTTTGAACTCGTGGTCACATTAGGGTCCCTGGGGCTTGTTTGGGGGTAAGTAGATGTGTCTTTGCAACTTGCTATTACCTGAACTTATTTTTACAATTCTGGAGATGTGCTGAGAGCCAGCCAAGCATTATTTATGCTGCCGAATGACAAAGTGGCCACAGACCTTGAGTGGTGGTGGCCTTGAGCTCAGGAGCGTGAGGGGGGTGTCCCAGCTCAGAGGAGAATTTAAGACTGGGTTGGAGGCCAGGAATAAATGCCTTTTCATTTTATTTATCTTATTTTATTATCACTGCACACGATCA
>NW_003852428.1:14660198-14663055 GCF_000181295.1 Otolemur garnettii | reverse complement strand
TTTTTTTTTCTTTGTTTCTGCTGTTTCAGTGTTTGGTAGAACTTGGTGAGTCTGGTTTCCTCTCATTGCCTTGCCTTTTCCTGTGAGTGCCAGTTTTCTGAGCTGTTCTGACTGGCCACAGCAGGCGGGAGGGAGCCCCAGGGCAGCTCAAGGTCAGGCAGGGCGAGGACTGCAAGGACCTGGGGCCATGCCCCATTTATTTTCTCCTCCCTGGGTCAGGATTCCCGGGAGAGCGCTGCTGCGTGGCTGGTGTGACAGCGCCCTCTACTGGCCTAGCCTGAAGAACCACATCTTGAGTACCAGGGTCAAACCCGCGGAGTTTTCAGATAACCCCATGTTGTGACATTTTTCCACCTTCAGAGCAGCGTTTATTGCCTGTTTTCTGCACCTGGATAAAGGCATATGCATTTCACTTGTCCCTGTGTTCTTAGTTGACAGAAATATTTTCAGCCCTAACTGGCACTGAAGAAAATGTTGGATGAAAGGGGAGGGAGGGGATTGGTGGCCTCCCACTTATACCTCTTAGATGCAGGACACAACTGTAAGAGTGACTCTACCTAACAGATGAAAACACTGTAACCTAGTTGTTTGTACCCTCACATTAACTTGAAATAAAAAAAGGAAGAACATGTTGGATGAATCAGTGAGGACACTCGTGCTGCCCAGGTGATGGTAGATGATGTGGGTTATAGCTTGGTATCTAGACGCCTTTTACTACATGAACTTTCCCCAGAGGGAAGTAGGAATCTTTCAGCCTTTTCATCTAACAAACATGTACTTAGTGGGTGCCCCGAGCGTGCAGTGAGTTGGAAGTTTCGGGCTTGTGGGAAGGTGGAGGAGGAGACACCACAGGTCAGGTGGACCAGGGAAGAGCATTCACTGAAGGGGTGGCTCACTGGGTGGCCAGGTCGGAAGGGGAGACACAGTGCCCGGTGGACTGGACAGTGTGTGGCTTGTGGGTGAATTGTGTGGAGAGCATTAGTGTCGAGAGCTGGGGTTGAATAGGTTAAAGAGTTGAGACTTCATCTAAAGAGCAGAAGCCATAAAGGGTTTTCAGCAGGTGGTGGTGGCAATGGCCAGAGAGTTCTTCTTATTAAAGTGGATAGTGGAGATGGGGTGAGACCAAGGAGGCCAGTGGGAACAGAACTATAAGCCAGTAGGATGTGGTGGCTAGATGAGGGATGGAGACGTGGGGAGATATTTCAGCAAACCACCCATTACGCAGATAGGTTCTATACCCAGTTCAGAGACATGAACTGGGGGACATTTAAGAAGTGGGGTGGCAGAGTTCGATGATGGATTGGCTGGAGGAGCATTTGGGAGGGTTTGGCAGCAAGGAGGGGAGGGTCATCATGGAATGTGGGAGACAGGAGTAGGTTTTGGGAAGTGGGAAAGATGTTTGGGTTTAATGGCTTGAGTTTGGTTTGTTCGTGGGATGTCCTTGGTGAAATACCTGGTAAACAAATACTTAGATAAAAAATTCAAGAAAAGATACTAAATTAGAGGGAGTTGACCTAGGAGTTTAGAGCTCACGACTGGCTCTAGGCAGGCAGGTGGGCTGAGGAGGGGGCTCAGCAGGTCTGAGGACCAGGGCATTGCAGGAGGAGGGAATGAGGAGCTCAGGAAGACCATGAGAAGGGGAGGATTGGAAGGGTAGCATCCCTGGAGAGCATGGTTTCAACAGGGGTGGAGGGGGCGTGGTAAATGCTGCAGGGGTGTCAGATGAGAGCTGACCAACCACCTTGGATTTCACTGCAGGACATCCCTGGGGGCTGTTGGAAGGTGGTTTCAGTGGAATCAGAGTGTGGGTAGTGAGAGTGAGAGTGGGTGTCTCTAGAGGGTGCCTGAGGAGGAGTCTGTGATTGCTGATGGGTGGGTGGAACACGAAGACAGGCCCGCTGGGACCTGTGGGGCTTACACTTGCTGAAGGGAGCAAGCCCTGCGTGTGCCTATCTGTGGGCCACTGCAGCATGACAAACAACCCTACACTCAGGTTTAAGATGCATCTGTGGATGGACAGGGGTCAGCCTGTGAGCAGCTGGGGGCCACTCCGTGTGTGCCCATCCCTTCCCTGGAAGCAGTGAGCCAGCCCAGCCTGTTCTCCTGGGGGAGATGGGGGACAGAGCAGGAGCAGAAGGCTCTGAGTAAGTGCATTTCAGGTTTGTGCTTGTAAACATCCCACTGTCCGGGTTCCTCTAGACCAGCGGTTCTCAACCTGTGGGTCGTGACCCACGGGAACTATATGAAAGGGCTGCGCCATTAGGAAGGTTGGGAACCGCTGCTCTAGACAGAAGAACCACTAGGAAATCACCAGGCAAAAGGCAGCAGGAAGAACTCAGGCTGTTAAGCACCCTGAGGGGAGGGGTCTCTCAGGGTGGGGGTGGGGGTGAGAAAGAGGAAACTAACACACAGACGTGCCAGACCCAGCCTGGCTCCTGGGCTCCCCCTGCCTTATTTTCTCAGTAGGAGAGAAGGAGGGGAGGGGCTTTTAGTGTGGGGGGTGGAGGGGATGGTGAGGGGGTTCCCTTCTTTCTTGTGGTTTCTGTGAAGTAGGAGGTGATTCATCTCTTGGGATAGGGGTTTGTTGTGAGGTTGGTGACTTCAGAGTGTGAAAAGTTAAAAATTTTCCACATGGGGCTTGGGGGAGTGGCTGTCAGGAAACACAGGGGCAGACGCACAGCTGGGCTGGGCTGAGATTCTGGGATACCGCCCCTGTTTCTACCTGCATGTGACATCTGTGCAGAGCCAGAAGCCTGGGGGCAGGTGGTGCCAGCAGTCAGCGTGGCTTCCTTCTCTTTGTTACATTGAGGCCTGCCCGCTCTAGGAGCCTCTGAATGGACCCCCCCCCCCTGTCCAT
>NW_003852428.1:14659309-14659984 GCF_000181295.1 Otolemur garnettii | reverse complement strand
CTTAAACACTGCAGAGATCATACCAAGAATTTCCACGTACCCCTCACCCAGTTTCCTCTGTTGTTAAATCTTCCGTTAGGTTGATGCGTTTGACATGATGAATGAGCCAGTATCGACACATTATTGTTAGGAACTGAAGTCCATCCTGTATTCAGAGTCCCTCAGTGTTTCTCTCATGCCCCTCTTGTGTCCCAGGATCCCACGTCACATTTAGTCATGTGGTTGTTTAGTCTCCTGTTGCTGGAACAGTTTCTCAGACTTAATCGGTTTCAGTGTGACAGTTTGGAGGAAGGTTGCTTTCCTGGGTGAGCCTGGTGCTTTTCTCATGAGTGAAGGGCCGTTCCTATCACATCTCTTCAGGGTCCCTGCTGCAAAGTCTGAGGGCAAAGCCAGGGAAGCCCCTCAGGTGTCATGGCTGCCTGGCCCTGGCAGGAGAATTATGGCCTCAGCATTGCTCCTGTGTCCCAAATCCCACATGGTGCCACTGTTGAAAATCTCTGTCCTGAAATTGGCCAGCTAAAGGCGTCTGCATGGGGGTGGCAGCCATGAGGAGAGGCCTGGCCAGGCCCCGGGATTGGGGATGGCTGGACAGTGGAGGGTGAGGGTGAAGCCCAAGCTCCAGGGTAGTGGTTTTCCACGGGGTGATTTCTCCCCAGTGGTGAATTGGCAGTATCT
>NW_003852428.1:14650316-14658591 GCF_000181295.1 Otolemur garnettii | reverse complement strand
TCTCCACGCTGTGGCCCCGACAGTTCCATCTGAGGACACTTTCCACACTGTGGCCCCGACAGCTCCATCTCCACCCTGTGGCCCCGACAGTTCCATCTGAGGACACTGTTTTGCTTTTCTGGGGGTGAATCCTAGAAATCTTGGTTTATACACAACATTCTCCTTATTCACCTCCGAGAACTCTGTGGACCTTCTGGGGAATGAGCAGAGAATCAGATCCTTTCTGGAGATGCAAAGTGAGAAAAGAGAGAAATTTGTGCTCTCAAAGGGCATTCTTACCTGCTTGGGTGTATGGCTGAGGGTCTTGTTGCAACACTCCCTGTGGGGGGAGAGGGAAACTGACACTTCTGAGCGGTAACAGAGGGTACAGCATGAATTGCAGCATCCTATTGCTGTGATGATGACTTTTTCCTCCCCTGATGATGACTTTTTCCTCCCCGAAGCTCCAGAGCACTTAGAAATGGTTCTGACCCTCATTTGCAGCTCTCAGCTGTTTGCACCGGCGTCTCCTGCTGGCAGCTGCCTCCTCCTGCCTCCTGCCCAGCGTGTCTGTGTCTGTGTCTCCGTGTCTGCCTGAGGCCCACTCCCCTCCTCACCAGTGGGAGGGACAGCTCATGCCCAGGGTCTGCTGAAGAGGACAGGAGAGAACCGGAACAGTATCGCTGTGGCCGGGGCAGCATCTTTGCCCTCCCTGAGTCTCCTGGGCTCCAGGAGATTCTGTCCTGGGGTGGGAGAGGGAAACACGCAGCAGCCTGGCAGGCCGGGGATGACTCGGCGTTTCTCTCTCTCTCCAGGCAGGCCTGGCCAGAGCAGGCTCTGTGTGTGGAAGTACAAGCCCACCCACTTGTACAATTCTCTTTGCAGGGCACGCCACCATCACCAACTACTTGCTGAACTATTTCCCTGGTCTTGACCTTGAAAGGAGGAACGTGTTTGGGTTCACAGCTCTGATGAAAGCCGCCATGCAGGGACGGACAGATTGCATCCGAGCCCTGATGCTGGCAGGTAGGTACCACCTGTCCCGGGCAGCCCCTTAAAGAATATGTTTTGAGGGGACTCACTCCTGTAGAAACAAAGCCCAGTTAGAAGTTGCAATAAAAGCATCGTTTCTTTGTCGAGGTTTGTGGCTGTCATCACCTAAGTTTAAAAAAAAAAAGCCAAAAGCAAGTGCCTTGGCATCTGGGAGGGAGATCACAGTCAGGACACACCTGCTAGGTCCCTGCTGAGCAGGGGAGGGGGGTGACATCTTCCTTCTCTCCTTAGCTTCCCCCCTGCCCACCATCCTGCTCCCTAACCCCCTGTATATCCCTCTTCAAAAATGGGTATTTCCATCTTGGTTGTGAAAAGCAAGGCTGTTCTATTGAAGGTGCTGCTGGTGGGATGGCCCAGGCCACCCAGCTTCCTGCTTCCTGCTGGTGAGGAAGTGTGTGGCAGTTTCCTTTCCCTATGATGTGTCCTAGACTGGAAGGTTCTTAGGCTAAATCTTTGGATACATAGTGCAAACCCTTTTGCTTCCTGCAGCTTCTTGGGGAAAGCATTTCCTCCCTGTCTCCATCTGTAAAATGGGAACAACGACCTTGCTCTTCCCACCTCCCAGAAGACAAAATATGATAATAATTTGAAAATCTTCGGGGCTGTACAAATTTAAGGAACTACTGAGTTAAATTCCACACAACTAATCTCACTAATTCCTTTCCTCACTCTGAAGTGGAATCAGTGATCATCTTTAGCACAACCTCCTGGGTTATTTTGAGAATCAATTCAGAGATGAGTTTCAACAGAGGTGTTGGACACAGTTAGCAGCTGACATCTCAGCCAGGGTTCGTGGCTGCTCTCACTATTTAATTTTGTTATTTTATTTATTTATTTATTTATTTATTTATTTTTTGAGACAGAGTCTCACCATGTCACCTTCATTAGAGTGGTGTGGCATCACAGCTCACAGCAACCTCAAACTCTTGGGCTTAAGCTATTCTCTTGCCTCAGCCTCCCAAGTAGCTGGGATTACAGGCACCTGGCACAATGCCCGGCTATTTTTTGTTGTAGGTGTCATTGTTGTTCAGCTGGCCTGGGCCGAGTTTGAACCCGCCAGTCTGGGTGTATGTGGCCGACGCTGTAACCACTGTGCTATGGGCATGGAGCCTAATTCTGTTATTTTAATTTATCTGTCTTTTTGCTCTTGGCACTGGGTTCAGCCAATCCCACTTGGCACTATGAGTTCCTGAAGAAGTGGCAATTTTCCTGTGCCTTTCGTTCTTACTGCTATAACAAAATACCTAAGACTAGGAAATTTATAAGCCATGGAAATTTAATGCTTTACCACTGGGGAGGCTGGGAAGTCCTAGATGGAGGTGCTGGTAGGTTTGATGTTTGGAGAGGGCCTGTTCATTTTTCTATATCCTCATGGCAGAGAGCGCAAGGAGGCTCCCTCAGGCCCCTTTACAGGGTGCCAAGCCCATGCGTGAGGACAGAGTCCTGTGCCCCAACCACCTCCTAACACCATCCCAGTGGGTATGAAGTTCTAATGTTTGAATTTGGGGGAGGGCACCAGCATGCACCCTACTGTCTTGGATATCCTGAGGACAGCATCAGGGATGCCTAGGTCCTCCCAGACCTCAGTTCTTCCACCAGTGTGTCTTGTGTTCCAGTTCTGAAGCTCCCACACTTAGCCGTCACATGTCCTTAATCCTCTCTGGTCTGAGAAAGGTCCTAGTCTTAACCCTGTTGTCTCTGACTCAAAAGTCATGACACTGGCCTCTGTACAACCTGAGCCTGTCTGTTGTTTTTCTTGTAATTAGTCTGGGGTTATAGGATTGACAATTGGCTTTGTAATTTTTTTTTTCTTACTGCTTTAACCTGCGTGTCTTAGGGGATACCATAAGAAAAATAAATCCGTGAACAAGGATAGAAGCTTTAAAGATGCAATAAAAACAAAAAGATCATAATTCAAACGAATCCATTGATTGTGCTTTTGATTTGGTGACAGTTTGATCTTTTAAAAATAGGAGATGAGTTTCAACAGAGGTTAGGCCCTGCCTGTCCTGTACCAGTGAGAAATGGTTCCCGCTCATTAAATGGTAATAACACGATATATTTGGTGGAAGCTTCATCTGATTTTACCACCACTGGATCTGGGTAGAAGTGAGTGGAGATCTTTAGAAATTTACTTTTCAATTCCTGGTGAATTAATTTGAAATAATCACTCTGGAAAATGTGTAGGGCTGTGTTTCACCGTCACTCTTCCTTCCCTGTTTTTCTTAGAGGTTTCAGCCATTTGTTCTATAGCTTTTACAGGATTCTAGCAAGACCTTTCAATCACGAGGGGTGGTGAGCCTGCTTGAGGGCAGTGGGTTCACAGTGTCCTCCCCACCCTGTTAATTGGGTACAGATTCAATGCTAGCTGTTACTGGTTTCCCTCTCCAGCTCCCCCTTCATGAGCCCCTCCCTCATAAAGTCTAGGCTCATCTGCATGAGTCCAGGCCCGTGTCTGCGGGTCCTCTATCAGGTCAGACAACCCAGAGGGCAGAACGGCTGGACCTTGGATTCACATCCTCCCCTGCACTGTCACTAACCTCTCTGGGCCTCAGTTTCCTCTTCAGCAGGCAGGTGTGGCAGGGTTGAGTGGGTTCACATAAAGACAGCCTCAGACACGTGTGAGGTTCTGGTGTGGATGAAGCCTTCATAAATATTGGTTATGATTACTATTGTTATTTTCGTGATAGGTGGGTTTATGTACTCAATAGTTATTTGTTAAATGAATGAAAAAATATGGAATATGAAAAAATATGGTATTGGCCGGGCGCGGTGGCTCATGCCTGTAATCCTAGCACTCTGGGAGGCCAAGGCAGGTGGATTGCTTGAGCTCATGAGATGAGCCTGAGCCAAAGTGAGACCCTGCCTCTACTAAAAATAGAAAAACTGAAGCCAGAGGATCACTGGAGCCCGAGTTGGCAGTTACTGTGAGCTATGATGCCATGGCACTCTATCCAGCATGACAGCTTGAGATGCCTCCAAATTAAAAAAAAGGTATATTTTTCCCTTTGAAAAATATTGTGATGAGATACTTGAACTTATTGACTGTAGTAAGCATGTAACTCAAGAGCAGGAGTCCTCAAACTTTTTAAACAGGGGGCCAGTTCACTGCCCCTCAGACCATTGGAGGGCCGGACTGCGGGCCCCGGGATGAGTTGGCTGCTAAGCAGGACAGGCAGCGGTGGCAAAAATACCTGGCAGGCCGGATAAATGTCCTAGGTGGGCTGCATCTGGCCTGCGGGCCGTAGTTTGAGGACACCTGCTCAAGAGGTTTCTGAATCTCGGCCCTGTTGACATTGGGGGCTAGATAATTCTTGGTTGGGAGCGCTGTCCTTCAGATTGTAGCACTTCCTGCAGCATCCCTGGCCTCCACCCACTAGAGCTGACTGTTGGGACAACTGAAAACATCTCTAGACATTGCTTTCTGTAGGGAACCACTGATGTAACTAATTTAAATGGGAAAAGGTGGACACAGTGAGAAGAGCATCACCCACCCCGCATGCTTTCTTCCTGGCCAGCTTGTTCTGTATTCTTGCTTAAAATAAAAATGGGGCATCCTTTTCAGGGGGCTTTTGAGCCTCTTGGGTTTCGGTTGTAGTGTTTAACTGCCAGAATGGTTTTATTTTCCCTGTAGAGTAGATGTGTGAGTAGGTTTTCAAAGAAGCAGAGCGTGTGGAGTGGTTTCCCTGGGTTTTGTGGACAGCAGTAAGGATGCTTGTTGATATATTTTAAAAATCTGTGCAGACATTTTTAAGTTTTCTTATTTCCATTTAAGTATATTAATGTTAAGAAAAAACATTTAAAGAAACTGAGCATCTTTTTAGATTGACAACTTCAGCATAAAGTGTATTTATGCGTAGCTGATGAAGCATTTAAAGATACTGAGAGGTCTCTGCAGAACAGTCATCCTATGATAATTCTAAACCCAGACACACAAGCATAACTGCCTGTTAATGGTAAAAAATGTGCATCTCATTCTAATTCTTTCAGGCGCAGCATGTTCCTCAACCCAGGTGTTGTCTTCACCTGAGTCGCAATTTCATTCTGTTCCGTAGGAACCATTTTCTTTCAGAACTGATGAATTGGTGAATTCAGCTCCCCCGTAAACTGTTGAGATTTTCCTGTAGTTCGTCACATACAAGCACAGATCAGCTCTTACCTGCCTTGTCAGGTAGAAGAGAATAATGTTAGAATTACTGGAACCTTGGGTTTTAATACAAAATCTGTATAACCAGGTTCTGAAAAGCCAGCTGCTTGGATCTTCTGGTTTGGGATTCCTGAGGAATGGTGTCAGCTCCGCTCATGAGCAGAATCTTGTTAATGCGGTGAAATATTAATGCCCCCGAGCGACAGGTCTGTTTAAATAACTGGCTCTGAGAAGTGGATCGAAGATGTGATTTTTCTTTTAAAGAGAGCAGAACTGGTGGAGGTTGGCAGATTCCAGTCTCGCTTAAGGGAGCTCACGCTCACACTTGAACCGTGGTATAAGCTCCACAGCCTTTGGGAGGCAAAAGCAAACAAAAACCTTGAATATTTCTATGATTGTAGGGGAAAAAAAAAAAAAACCTTTGAAGCTTCGTGTGATTCTGGATATAAAGGAAGGTGAGGAATGAGAGCAGGGCCATTCCCTCCCATTGTCAGTTAGGCGGTCACTCTTGGCTCAGGCAAGCCTCATGGTTCTGGAAAGTCAGGTGATTGATATCCAGACACAGGTTATTTTCTGTTGATAAGGGAAATATGAATTTCCTGTGAACTGAGAATTTGCCATGTGGAATTATTTCAAGTTACTAGCTGGAGCAAGGGCTAAAAGCCTTGCATTCCCTATGAGCCCCAACAGCAACCCGGGAGACAAGGACTTGGGGGCGGGCGGTTTTTCTGGAAAGTGACCCCAGGAGGTGGAGTGAGGGGGAAGGGGAGTAAGATTTAAACAGGGTGGAAACTAAAAAATGTGCACTGGTGAGCAGGTCATTCTTGGGCGGCTGGGACTCAGACCTCCTGGACTCTCAACACGAGTAAAAGATATTACTGAGATGTCCTGCCAAGGGCAGCTGGGCCTTCCACCCCTGACTCTGGCCTTGTTTCCACCTGCCATGCCACGGAGGTGGCCTGTCGTCACTGCTGCGTTAAAGTGTGGGCCCTTTTCAGTGACCCCACATCCAGTTTAGTCCTAAAAGTACCCAAGGTACAGGCCAGACGTGTCTTAAGAGGAGGCTGGCAAGGGCTGGCCCACAGAGAGCCCCTGCCGAAGGCCTCTCGGCAGGAGGGAGACCTGAGCTGGGCTTTGCAGGGGGGACAACACAGGGCTGGGGGCTGACAGAGAGCTAGCAGAGGAGGTGGCACATAAGGACTTCACGCCCCACCCTTCTCCTGCTGGTCCTGCAGACTTGCCTGTGACTCCCAGAACAAGTGTTCCTGAGAATGAGTGAGGGAAAGTGGACTTTTTTTTTCCTTTTAGCAACTGTTTAGAATGTTTTCTGCTGCAAGTAACAGAAATCCTAACTAGACTGTCTGTAGCTTTCCCCACTCTAGACATCTTGAGGTTGGCAGTCACCATCCAGAGCTGGCCTTGGACTCCCGGAAGACATCTCAGCTCCGGCTTCTTTTCTTCTGGTGACTCGTCACCTTCTGATTTCCTGAGAGCCACCAGCCCCTCCCCAGGCCTCAGAGATTCGTTTCAACAGAAAGCAGCAGCTACACTGCTCTGTCAGGGGGCAAACTCCCCTAGGGCTCAGTGGCCAGCACGGGTCACTTAGCCACTTGGAGCTGTCAGGGAGGCTGGCAAAATGGGCAGCAGGATTACAGTCATTAGATGGATGTGATTCCTTGGGACGTTTGCCTGTGTCTAGAGACATTTTCAGTTGTCACAGCTGATAGCGTGCCACTGATATCTAGATTAGTGTTTTCCAACCTTTTTTTTAAAAATCTCACAGTACACTTGAACCTATAGTAAAACTTCCATGGCACACTTAAATTACATTGATCAAAAAAATAAAAAAAAGAATATAGGGTGCTGCTTGTGGCTCAGTGGGTAGGGTGCGAGGCCCCAGATACAAAGGGTGGCGAGTTCGAACCTGGCCCCGGTCAAACTGCAACAAAAAATAGCCAGGCATTGTGGCAGGTGCATATAGTCCCAGCTCCTCGGGAAGCTGAGGTGGAGAATCGCCTAAGCCCAAGAGCTGGAGGTTGCTGTGAGCTGTGATGCCACGGCACTCTACTGAGGGTGATAAAGTGGGGGGGGGGAGAATATACTTAACGTTTTGAACTTCTTTCAAAAATAATTTAATTAATGATCTTTAAAAATTGTCATGGCACACCTAAGATCTACTCCACATCAGTTGAACATCATTGATCTGGAGGGCACTGCCAGGGATGTGGTTTAAAGTCCTACAGTGCACAGAACAGCCCCCATAGCAAATCATTAATTACCTGGCCCAAAAGGTAAGAGAACAACAGGAAGAGGAGTGGGAAAGTTTGGCCAGCTCTGCCTCTGGTTTTCCACTAGCATTTGAAAAATGTCTCTTTCAAGCAGTGTTCATTAAGATTTTAATTTTGCAGTTTGTTCCTCTCTTAAGTGACATGCAATTAATTAAGGTTTAATGTGTCATCTATTTTTTGTGGTGACATTTTTACTGCCCCCTTTTCGTTTTAGTCAGTTTATAAATTGTACTCTAGCTAATGAGTTCCACCCTGATTTCCAGTTCCAGATAATTACCACTCTTCTAATATGGCTATTCTTTAACGTGTCACAGAATTAAGACCGTTACCTGGCCAACTCAGGTAAGCTGAGTCTGCCTGGGCCATGAGGCCACTGTGGGCTGGCCGGGCAGGGAAGCGGCTAGGGCCTCACTTCTCTGGGTTCAGGAGTACGGTTCAGCCGCCACATGTCAGGTACCTGAGTCTGTGCAGGATATAAATGCAGAAGCCTCTGCCGGCTGTGTCCCTGAGGAGCTCACAGACTAGATAATTGCCCTAGTTCTCTACATTGCCTTGCTGGGAGAGTTATAACTAATGGGACTTGAAATCAGAATGATTTTTAACTGTTTATGGGCTGAGATTGGACCAAAATTAATAGAACAGCAATTCTATATTAATTCTGTAGGACTGAGTCAAAATTTATGCAGATTTCATCACATTGAGCTGCAGTTTGACTTTGTGATATTTGGAGGCAGTGGGTGGTCCAGGGAGACGGTGGGGATCTTTCAGTCCAGGTTTTCCAGCCCTCGCCCTTCCCTCTCCCTCTCCC
>NW_003852428.1:14631724-14650218 GCF_000181295.1 Otolemur garnettii | reverse complement strand
TCTCTCTCTCTCTCTCTCTCTCTCTCTCTCTCTCTCGTTCTCCTGAGAAACAGAACCAATAGGGTGAGTATAATAAGAGATTTATTTTAAGGAATTGGCTCACGTGATTGTGGTGAGCCTAAGTTGCTAAGTCTAAACAAAAGCTGGGAATTTCTTCTCCAGGAAATCTCAGGCTTTGCTTAATTTAAGGCCTTCAACTGATTGGAGGAGGCCCGCTCACATTATGAAGGGCAATCTCCTCGGTTAAGGCTGATTAAGGTCAACAGATTAAGGCTGGGCGCACCTGTAATCCTAGCACTTTGAGAGGCCAAGGCGGGAAGATTACTTGAGGTAGGAGTTTGAGACTATCCTAGGCAACACAGCAAGACCCCATCTGTATAAAAATTAAAAAAACAAACAAAGAAACAATTAGCTGGGTGTGGCAGCAGCTAGGGTAATCCTAGCTGCTCAGGGGGCTGGCCCAGGAGGATCATGTGTTCCTGGTAGTTGGAAGTGCAGTGAGCTGTGACCAAGCCACTGCACTATGGGCTCTCTCTCTCTCTCTCACACACACACACACACCCCAATTGTAGATGTTAACCACAGCTACAAAATACCTTCGGGGACACACCTAGATTAAAATTGGATTAAATCACTGAGTACTCTAGCCTAGCCAAGTTGACACAGAAAACTAAAACTAACACTGACCATCACACCTGCCCTGCTGGCTGGTAGGAAGTGCATGGGGCTGAGGCCAGGAGACCCAGGTCTGAGACCTCTTTTCCATTACCAGCTTTGTGCCTTAGGCAGGTGCCTCAGCCACTGTGACTGCCATTCACTGTGTGACAAGCCTTTGTCAAATGCATGCCTCCTAACCAGCGGGGTCACGTGTGTTGAGGAAACAGAAATGAGGAAGACTTGGCCTCTGTCCTGAAGAAGCCCACCAAATGGTGAAGGTGACAGGCCCATGGCCAGCTGAGCACTCAGTCTGAGAAGGGAAGAACCACCCCCTTCCCACAAGGACCCACAGCAGTCCCCTCAGAGTGACATTAGCAGGATGTGGTGGTGGGCACCTGTAGTCACAGCTACTCGGGAGGCTGAGGCAAGAGGACTGCTTGAGCCCAGGAGTTTGAGGCCACAGTGAGCTCTGTTGATGCCACTGTCATCTAACCTGGGTGACAGAGTGTGATCTTGTCTCAAAAAAAGGTGAGATGACAAATGCAACTGCAGGTGGTTCTCAGGTCACTGACACTGTTGGTATTTTTAGAACATTCTACCTGCATCTTTCAAGATTTGCAGGTCACCTTTGCTGTCTGGCCTTCTCTCCATTGATGGGAAGCCATGCAATCTATCTTATTTCTTTAAAAAAATTCTGTGATTTTGGTGCTGACTTCAGGCATATTTTTGTTTTTGATTTCGTTTTTAAGGAAAGATAAACCATCACACAGAGCCCTTAAAAGGTGGGCTGTGTCATAACAGTAAACGCAGCAAGTGTGGGTCAGATGCCAGGAACCACATAGTGTAGGGTGGAGTCTGTTTATTCATCAGGTTTTGGAAGTTGTGACTTTGCTCCATTCTCTTCCTTGGGAGGGCAAAGTTCTAGTTGACGGCTACACACTCCTGTTTCTGTTTTTTGTTTTCTAGGGGCCGATGTCCACGCGAGGGATCCCCGCCGAGGGATGTCGTCCCAGGAGTGGGCCACTTACACGGGCAGGGTGGAGGCGGTCCGCCTCATGCAGAGGCTGCTGGAGCGACCTTGCCCGGAGCAGTTTGGGGAAAAGTACAAACCGGAGCTGCCGCTGCCCCTGGAGGCGTCAGTGAAGCCCGCAGGCTCCAAAAACTGCTTGCAGAGGCTCACGGAGTTCGTGCGCTCCGCGCTGACCTCCCGCTCCAGCCCGGGCCTCGAGGATGGCGGCGTCCTGGACCACATGGTCCGCATGACCACAAGCATCTACAGCCCCGCCGTGGCCATCGTCTGCCAGACTGTGTGCCCCGAGAGCCCTCCATGTGTGGGGAAAAGGCGACTGGCGGTGCAGGAAATCGTGGCGGCTCGCAGGGAGCAGGACACCCCAGCCCAGGAGAGG
Source organism: Otolemur garnettii (assembly GCF_000181295.1). NCBI lineage: Eukaryota > Metazoa > Chordata > Mammalia > Primates > Galagidae > Otolemur > Otolemur garnettii. Next base: position 14,648,155 of record NW_003852428.1, on the reverse strand, counting down.
GACAGGCTGGAGGGCATCGAACAGGAGTTACGGACCTCGCAGGGCGCGGGGGTCTCCGGTGCGGGGGCCCCGGGAGTCACCCCCGCTCCTGTCCACCCTCCAGGGGGCCGGGGGGCCGGCTCGCGCAAGGCCAGCCTCCTGCCCCTGCAGCTGCTGAGGCGGAGCAGTGTGCGGCCGGGCGTCGTGGTCCCCCGGGTGCGCATCAGCAAGGCGCCAGCGCCCACCTTCCAGCCCGAGCGGCCGGCGCGGAAAGCCAGCACCAAGGACAGCGCCCACCTGCAGATCCCCAAGTGGCGGTACAAGGAGGCCAAGGAGGAGAAGAGGAAGGCGGAGGAGGCTGAGAAGAAGCGCCTGGCCGAGGCGCAGAAGGAAAAGAAGGAGAGGCGCGGGGCGCTCTGGAGGAAGAGGACGTGAGGGCCGGGCCTGGCGGGGCCAGAGGCTCGTGGGTGCAGAGCCTGGGGCAGCGCTGGGTGGGCCAGGGCGCCACCCGCTTGGGGCTCAGTGAGGAAGGGTCTGGGGCGCTGCCGCCTCCCTGGGCCCTGCTGCGCTGCAACACTCCCTGGACCCACCCAGGGTCACAGATCTCCAAGTTGTCTGTCCAGGCTGCTCGCATCAGGGGATTGGAGATGGCACAAACCAATTTGCCTAAAACCAGTTCCCCTAGCAATCAGTACACTCCATGGGCAATTTGCCTAAAAGTCTCCCTTTAAAGAACCTCAATTAAGAATATTTTTAGTCTGATTTATCAGAGGGTGTTTTCTGTATAATTTTGTATTTATAATCATTATTTATCAAATTTGCAGCACTTTATGAGTGATGAGGCTCTTTGTATTTAAAGCAGTTTTAACGTACTTGTCTGAAGATGCTTTGTTTAAAATTCTGTTTCTAGCAATAAATATTTGGGATATCTGTATGAGTTAACACACGTAGCGGGCTGTCCCTCTTCTATTCCTGCTTGTTGGTTCCTGTGCCCTGAATGTTCTTATTTATTGGGTTGAATGATGACCAGCACTTGCATTTGAAGGTGCAGTGAGGTGCACAGCACTTGTCTCAATGGTGGCTCTGAGACAGGCAGATCTGATTGCATCATCTCTTGTTTCGGAAACTCTCTTTTTCCATATGGTAATAGGATGAAAAAAACAATGTCAAATTACAAACAGTACAGGGGGAAACGTGTTTATTGCTAGAACTGAACTCATTTTAAGCAAAGTATTTTATGTAAACTGGATACATCTTTAACATATTAAAAAATAGAGATGAGGGGGGAAAACATCATTTAATAAAATGGGGGCATATTTAATTGCCAGAAATACAAAATTAAGTCCTATGTGCTCTTAGAGAAATTGAATTCAGATATCCTTAAAATGTAAACAAGATGCTAAAAGAGTAAGAACCCAGATGATGGTAACGACCCACGTGGGGCTGAGGGTGGTTTATAGAAGAGCCGGTGATCAGGCTTCATAGGAAGCAAATTTGTTTCAGGCAGATTCTCGTGGAGTGGACTGGGCAGCTGCCTCCTCCAGACCCAGCTCCCCATTCCAGAGAATTCTTTGTGTGGAAATAACTTTTATTTTCTTGTCATGACTGCCCCTGATAGTTAGCTGTTTTCATGCAGACTTAATAATGTTTCTGAGGTGTGATTTGCCTGGGGCCCCAAGCTCTCAGTGGGGCTTTCTGTCCATACGTTAATCTCCAGAGCACTGAGACATTCTGATTCTAATGAGTCTCTGGCCACACGGGTTGTACAGTAGCTGTCACACGTGCACTTTAAGTATTTAATTTAAGTATGTGGGAGCGATAGAGTTAGAATAGTACAGACCAGTCCCTCTCTCCAGATGGGGGCTGCCTGTGCCACCTGCCTGTGCGTAGCCCTGCCCTTTTGTCTCGTGAAGTGGGGTCCAGGCAGCTTCTGCAGCTCTGCTTATGAGCAGCTGGCCCAGCATTTCTCTTTTTTGCCACGTGGAAGCAGATTCGCTTGCAGAGGAAACTTCCAAGTCAAGGAGAGAGTTGCCCAGCTCCGCAGGCACGGCTTCCACTCTTGTTTTTTCATTGTCTTTGGAGGGGGGTGGGAGGAGGCAGAAAGGGAAGTCGGGGTATTCTCCACTGGGCAGCCTTTGGAGTTCTTCCCTGGGGCGGGGAGCCCTGACAACTGTCAGGCGGACAGTTGTCTACACAGCTGGCCCCTGCAACTCATGCTTGTCTGAAGTGACAGCCTGGGAAGGGAGTGAGGGGAAGGGGACACAGAGGAAATGGGTTTGTCTGGTTGCCTTCATTGAAAGCACATAAGCTGAGTTACCTTGAGTGGGTTTGTGGGTCAAGGGTCAGGGTGATCTGATGAGCTAGTCCGTACTTAAGAACATACACAGGCGGCACCCGTGGCTCAGTGAGTAGGGTGTCCCCCCATACCAAGGGTGGTGGGTTCAAACCTGGCCCCAGCCAAACTGCAACCAAAAATAGCCAGGCGTTGTGGCGGGCACCTGTAGTCGCAGCTACTCGGGAGGCTGAGGCAAGAGAATCGCCTAAGCCCAAGAGCTGGAGGCTGCTGTGAGCTGCAAAGTCACAGCACTCTACCAAGGACGATAAAGTGAGACTCTGTCTCTAAAAAAAAAAGAGACATACACTAAGTTCCTGTCTGGCTAAGGGACTCATCAGAGATGCTGTGGTCATCTGGACCCCGAGGAAGCGGGACACACCCTTTAGTCTTCTTGACCGGTTTGGAGGCTCCAGACTGGAGTGCTAGCTTCTTCTCATTCCTTCTCAATGGGTACCATCAGGCATCGAGCCATCAGGGACCTCACACTGGCCTCTGCAAAAATCAGGCATCTTTTGAGAACATTTGTCATTTTTGTGTATTTTTGCTGCTTTGGACAACTGCATTACTCACTGAGGCGTCACCTTCCTGACCCCCATGTCATGTGGGGAGCGGGGGGCCTGGTGGGCAGGGACCCTCTTTGTCCTTGCCTGTCGGGCCACGACAGCATCCTCTCCAGCTTTGTCACCACATGTGTCCCTGCCCCTTCCTTTGCCTCCTCCCCGTCTCACTCGCCTTTTCTTCCTGTGCTCTCTTCTCTCCGTTTGGCTGAGTTTCTTGGTCATCCGTGGCACCACCTCTCCCAAGGGCGAAACAGCAAGGGGCTCGTAGGAGGCAGTACAGAGTCCCTGCCAGGTCATCTCGTAGCCTCCAGCCCTCCCAGGGGGGATGGTCAGTAGAGCTTGCTGGCTTCTGTGCTAGGGGCTTAGAATTGTGCCCAGCTGTCCTCTTCCCCTTTTGTTGGGAAGGGAGACCTGGATTTCTCCTGACATGTGACATGACAGTCCCTGCCATGCAGAGGAGGAGGCTCCAGGTCTCCGCTCACACCCTTTGTGTTTATTAACTGTAAATAGTGAAGTTGACGTTGACAGGTACCTTCTCAGGGATTTATATATAAATATAGTTAGGGGAAAAGTTGAAGTGTGTTTAATGCTTTTTAGTCTTTGAGTTAATTATGCTTAAACTGGACAGAAGTAATGTAGCTAAGAATGTTGATGCTGCTGATGACGTGTGAGACCCCTGGACACCCCGTTAGTTGAGATTTCCTTGGTTATTGGAGATTAGCGACTCTGGCAGCTGGAGTGGCTTTGGAGTGGATGGGAAGTCACTTCAATGCCTCTGATTTCCTCCTGTGTGTGTGACCCTGGTATTAACAACAACAAGGAAATCCACCTCAGGTAAGTGGAGGTGGCTGTTGGAGGACACAGATAGGTTGGCTGTCACTTGTCCCTCCAGAGCTGTCACCCCCCCCATCCGACATGAAGCATGTAAGAAGGACAGATTTTTCAACTTTCTTCTGTGAACAAAGTGCCCCATAGTCAGCCCTGACTAAACTCATCAGGAAGGAGGAGGGAGCAGCGGGAACGGCTGGTCTGGAATTCCCTGGGGTGCAAGGCCGTCCCTCTGCTGCCCTGGAGTAGGGCGGCACTTAACCTCTCGGACCTCTCATCTCATCTCACGCTGCTCCCGATGGGCTGTGCCCTCACCAGATGGCTCAGGAGTATGAAGATAGAACTGTGGCGCCTTCACCATCTCAGCTGTGACCTCCTGGGCAAGAGGACAGAGGGGTTCAAGATGGGATTTGTGGACATAGGAGGGCCAAGTCAGGTGGCCTCTGCCACTTCCCTCCCCACGGTCAGGGTGACTGGGTCTCTGCAGTAGAGACGAGGTGGCCTTGGCTGAAGTGGAAGCCCATGGGGAGGCACGCCCTAGTCCACTGTCCACAGGTTGTCAGGAAGAATCCTGGGGACCAAGTTATTACGAAGGAACAATTCCCAGAGTAAGTGAGTGAACCCAAACCAGGACTGTCCCCAGAGGCCTGCTGGCAGGAGCACCACACTTCCTCCTGTGCACACGACATAGAATGATGAGACCTTCTGTTTGTAGTTTGCCTTGGCACCTAAGTTTGCTCCTGCCACGCTCGTGCTGTCCTCTCCCCAGGCACGGACCCCAGAGCTTTGCACCTGCTCTTTTTCCGACACTCAGTGGCCATTCCCAAGGTGGTCAGAGTTAACATGGGCTTTTCAGTGATAAAGTCCTAGCATGTTTTTCTCTTTTACAATATTTGGGGAAATTCTAACACACTCCCCAAGCATTGGGTCAGGACCCTGGCCCTCCCATTGTGGGTAACTGTTTTTGAAATTGTACCCGGTGTGGGTGTGCCCCCCACCAGGATCCCCCAGGGCCCTGCCCCTGACTGTCCTTGGTTTCCACCCCAGCCAGGCAACCGTCATGGGCTTCTGGGGAAGGATAGGCAGTCACATTGACGACAACCACTGCAGCTGGTAAAACCCCACCACAGTGGGGCGCTGTTCCCCACCAAGAGCTTCCGCGGAAACAATTCTTTTCCCCAATGCCGATGAGTCTTCTCCACTTTGCCCTCTAGGTGAGCTCGGAACTTGGTTTATGCATCTGTAGGATAACTCTCAAGTCAGCTACTCACTTCTGTGCCCTAGAATTCACATGTTTTTTCATTAACATTTAAAGTAAGTCACTAAAAAATTCCTCTGGAGATTGTGTTTGAAAGAAACAGAAAAAAGAAAAACACACTACCTGGATTGAGTTGACTTAAGGTTCCAGCGGCTCAGCTGAATGCTGGGCTGCAGGCACACTGTCCTCCCTGACCCAGCCTGAAGTAAGACGTGGCAAAAGGCCCAGCCCTGCTGTGCTCTGACCGCCCTTGGCAGCAGGCAGTGCCGGGGGGACAGCGTGTACTACGGTGTGTGTGCAGGTGTCTGGGCACATACAGATACGTACACAAGTGTGCTGAAAGGAGACTGGGCTGTGTGCTCACAGAGGTGATGCTGTGGCTTCTCTGTGGCCCCCAGGGAATGTCTGATGTGACCTGTCTTGATGGCCTGTGTTCAGTGGGATCTTGCCCTGAGGACCCACTGGGAACCCTCTATCCCATGTGGCATGTAACCTGGTTAGAGTTGTCACGACCCAGGTCTTTTCACTGAAAGGTGGTACCGACCCAGGAGCTCTTACAGAACCTCTCTGGCTGGTCTGGGTCATCTCTGCCTCTGAAGTGCATCAGCTGCCCAGAGGGGCCCACGCCCGAGAGGATTCTCCCTTGGAGAGTCACGCAGTTTGGATGCAGGGTGAGGGCTGAGTCCCTTGAAATTTGGCACCAGTTTAACCCTGGCGGCAGCTTCTTATCCTGAGGAAGCACTGGGGTTTCCCCAAGTCAGCCTAAGTATTCGATACTCCAGTCAGTGCTAACACAACTTGGCTTTCCAGAAAAATATTTTCATCACAGTGCTACATTCTTTGTAAAGAAAATGTAGGAGGAAAGAAAAAAGGAGCCAACCATCCCAGGTAGAGCAGTGTTCTGTGCTGGCCTGATGCTTTATGAAGTTTTGGGACATAGTAATTGAGGCACCTTCACACCAGCTTTTGAGCCAAACTTCTAGAAGCTGGTTTAGAGCTGGACAGTTATGGATACACTTGGGGACAGCTATGGATACACTTGGTGGAAACTGTTAAAGGCTGCTACAGACCCAGAAATGTACCCAGCAGCCCTGTGAGCCTTTGAGATGTCCTAGGCATTTTGACCATTACCCCCCACCCACCCCCGCAATTCAAGTGAGCAGTAAACGCTAATCTCACTGAGATTTCTTTCTTTCTTTCTTTTCTTTCTTTCTTTCCTTCCTTTCCTTTCCTTTCCTTTCCTTTCCTTTCCTTTCCTTTCCTTCCCTTCCCTTCCTTTCCCTTCCCTTCCCTTCCTTTCCTTCCTTCCTTTCTTCCTTTCTTTCCTTTCTTTTCTTTCTTTCTTTCTTTTTTGTTGTTGCAGTTTGGCCAGGGCTGGGTTCGAGCCTGCCACCCTTGATATATGGGGCTGGCACTACTCACTGAGCCACAGGCGCCGCCCCACTGAGATTTCTTTCTACAATGGTTGTTCTGCTTGGCATTTGCTGGGTGTCGAGGTCCTGTGTTTTTAATTATAGTGACTCGAAGACAGTGTAAGACTTGGACAGACTTTTGCACAGGCCTCAAGTGACATCATCTTGGTATAAGCTCTGTTTTCTGAATGTAAACCTATTTTCACTGTCATTTCTAAAAGTCCCGTAGGGGTACAGATATTGTAAAAATGTTGACTACAGATATATTAATAATTGTGTACATTTTGTAGTGTTTTATTTTGAGGTGAGAGTTTTGTTATAGCTTATAAAAGGTATTTTCTTATTCAGACCTCAGGGCTATTTGGGGACCTACAAAACAAATGTGACCCCCAGCAGCTTCAACTTTTGATATTCAAAAGATGAATAATCTTTAAGTTAAATAGAATGTGATATTATTCAGAGGAAAGAATGTGCTTTTTCCCTTTTAACTTTTTACAAATGCTGTGACTAATATTTAAAAATTATAAAAGTGAGTTATGGTCATGTAAAAATGTGGGGACGTTGTAGCTAAAGAATTAAAAATCACTTGCAAAATAAACATTCTTGTGATACAAAAGCGTGACATTTGAATAAACTTTGTGTACAAATCAGAGAACAATAATAAAATTTATCGGTATTTTTCATGTTACTTCCTTGTTTTAATGGAAGTGAACGTGTACTTCCTTATTTCCACACATTTTGGCTTTATTTTTCAAAGGTGAGATTTTTTAAAAATTTGTCAGTTACTCATGAATAGTTTCTGGTGTGTTAAAATGACCTTACCATCTGCCTGTTCTCCCTGGTACCCATTGGTATAGGGGACTCCGCTCTGTACCCAGTCACTGTACCCAGTCACCAGCAGGGGGCGACAGAGCGCTTTCCCACCTGCAGGACCACGTGCTATTTACCAGACTTGCCTATTTGTCTCATGGTTAGGAAATTGGATCCCATTGTTTTAATTTTCATTTTCCCAATTGTTGGTGAGAATGACCATATTTTTCTGTGTTTTCCAACCATTTTATTTTCCTGTTTTTGTAATTTTTTAATTTCACTTTTGGTGTCATTTTTGCTGGTTTGTAGGAGTTTGATACGTACTGGGGATCATATTTTTTTCATGCATACTGTGTGAATTTTCTTTTATCACTTTTTTAAAGGTATCTCCTACTGAATATTTAAATTTAAACTATGATCTAGTAGAACTTGTCAGACTTTTTTTTCTTGTATTTGCATTTGTTGGCCTTTCCTATTGCACATGGGCAATTTTTTTTCTTCTGTTTACTGCTAATGATTATAGGTACCTTGTTTTTTCCTTTTAGCTTAAAAACATTTACACTGATACCCAATACATTCATCATTTAGATTACTTCTTTTCTTTTCTTTTCTTTTCTTTTTTTTTTTTTTGAGACAGAGCCTTGAGCTGTCGCCCTGGGTAGAGTGCTGTGGCATCACAGCTCACAGCAACCTCCAACTCCTGGGCGTAAGCGATTCTCTTGCCTCGGCCCCCCAAGTAGCTGGGACTACAAGTGCCTGCTACAACGCCCAGCTATTTTTTGGTTGTAGTTGTCGTTGTTTGGCAGGCCTGGACTGGATTTGAACCCTCCAGCTCTAGTGTATGTGGCTGGAGCCCTAGCCGCTGAGCTACAGGTGCTGAGCCTAGATTATTTTTGATGGGATGAAAATAACTATCTCCTATTTGGAAGTTCTGTTTTGAACTTTAGAAATCTGAAGCCTAGCAGCCTCAGGGGCAGTGTCTGTCCATACTGGGCTGAATGGTTGAGAACATCCATTAAGGGTTTTGCATGTGGCCCCTGGTGTCCCTCAATCACCAAAGCCCTTCATGTGGTCAGCGGCTCCCAGCAGGCCACAGCTGCATTTTCCTTGATGATGACCCAGCTGGTCTCCAGCCAGGGACATGAGGTGGCCTGGAAGTCTCCATTCTGCCGACAGCTTTGAAGTGCAGCTGGCTCAAGCAGACGTCAGCTGGCTGGCAGCAGCTCCCCTGTCCCAAGGGGTCGCTCGGGCTCGGCCAGCTCAGTTCCTGACAGGCACAGCAAAGTGGAAAGGGCAGCCACCACTGCCACCCACCCGGCCTCATGGTGCTTCCCACCTTTACTGCTGCTTTTTTAAAAACCAAGCAAAATGTTAATGTGTCCTAATGGAAAAAAAAAATTAAAATACATAAATGCAACTTAAATTGCCCTTGATATTCTGAAAGTGTTACTCAAAAAACAAAATCCAGAAATTGATCACCTGCAAGGAGTTGATGTCACCTTTTTCTTAGCTCTAATTTACAAAACCCTTCTTAACACCCTGCTGAGAAGCTGGGCCAAGGGGATAGGAGGGTTCAGGGACAAGAACTGAGGGGGGAGGAGGGTGCCAGTGCAATGTGGTCTCACTCCCTGGGCAAACGAGTGCCTTATGGAGGTCACTCTACCACCCTCGAGCCTGGGCTCAGGATGGCAGGTCTGTGTCCTGCAAAGGGGGCCTGCCCTGGAGGCAGCCCTGGGCACCCACTGCCCCTTCACTCCCACCTGGGGCCTCGAGTTGCACATAGCCCTGTGCTGACCACACAGAGGTGCAGCAGGGAAGCCTGGCCTCCCAGAGGCCCATCAGACAGGCTTCCCTGGCCCACTATTCCTTTGTCTTCTCCTTAAGTTGCTGAGCCTGAGCCCAGGCTGTGTTTCTCTAACTCCACACGTTGACCTGGTCACAGACTCAGGCCAGGTAGTCCTGGAGCTGTTTGCAGCAATTCTTGTGTTCTCCCTGAGTAGGTAACCGCAGGGACCTGAGGTCAGGATGGAACCTGTGGCTGTGCCATTCAATTCCCTCCCGGTATTACCGAGTGTCAGGGCAGCACAAATATGGATGTGAACTTTAGGCCTTCCACCGCACATGTCTGCAAAGCATTCCTCAAACCCCCCTCCGTGTTCTCTGCTCCCAGCCCGGGCTGAGCTCCCGTCACTCCACAGCTGGCCCTACTTCATTCCTCTGCAGTCCGTCCTTCCCCCTGGTGCAGCAGGATCTGTTGAAACATGATGAGATCCTGCCATTCTCCTGCTCAGAGCCTTCCAGGAGTCTGTTACACCCAGACCTCTTCCTGGGGCCTTGAGGGCCTGCAGGGTCTGGCCCCCGCCTACTGTTCTCGTGTCCGTGATGTGGGGGGGAGGGGTAATATGAGCTTGCTGTTCTCTGCCTGCTATGCTCAGACCATCCCATCCCCCTCAGCCCTCAGCCCAGAGTCACCCCCTCAGATGCCTGCCTGGCACCCCAGTTGAAGCTCTTCTTGGGTCTTCCTGTATCACATCCCCTCTCTTGTCTTTCTTGAGGAATTTCCCCATATTGTGGGGTGCTGGGTGCCCCCCAACCATGTACTCCTCTTGAGCAGAGGCCGGATCTCTGTCCCTCCTATACCTGGAACTGGGCTCGGCCGACAGGTATAGGTCCCCAGGACTTGTGGACTTTCTGGCGCAGGCCTTCCTGCCAAGGGAGGCTGAGTAGAGCCTGGCTCCCAGCCCCAGGCGGCCACCAGACCATGGGCCACAGAGTGAGGCGGGCACGGCCCATGGTCAGCTCTGCTTCCTTGCTGCTACGGAGTCTGGGCAGGATATTTAACCCCCTGGGCTCACCGTCCTTAGCTTTAAAGTGGGGCTGTTCCTGGTGGTAGCATTTTCAAAAAGATTTAATGGTAAGTGACATAGAAATTGTGCTAAGATCTTTAACAAGGTTGACACAGAGTTGGTGGCCACTGAAAAATTGTTCCCTATCTTCCCTGTCATGCTGCAGACTAAATAATGGCCCACCGTACAGCCCAGGGCTGCTTCCTGAGCGTCTCCTGTCCCCGCCCACCGCGCCTCCTGCAGCTGGTACGGCTCCCTGACTGTGCAGCACCCTCCCTGTGGCCCCTGGCACCGTTTTGTTCCTGAGACTGAGAGACGGATGCAGCTGGTACCTGCACGAAACCCACTCGGTATCCCCAAACAAAAGCCCCCCGATCCCCACGGAGAGGCAGGTGTGAGGACAGAGGGCCTCATGTCACTCTGTGCTCCAGAGGCCTGGGGTGTGGCCCCTCTCATCTGTCTGTCCTGCCCTCTGAGCTGCCAGCTCCATGCGTCTCTTGAGCTGCGTTGTTCTTAAAGCTGGAGAGACAGCAGAGCTCAGGGCAGCTGTTGACCTCCTGGTCTCACTGCCCAGGGGTCAGGAAACTGATTTGATCCCAGTTACCAGCAGGCAAGGGTAGTGTGACTGTCCTCCCAGTGCCTCAGGACACTGTTGATTAGCCCATGCTGAGTGGGCATTGTGTGACTCGAGGGATATTAAGTGACAACAGAAACCAGCTCCATGAGCTCAGAGAAGACAGCAGTGCAGGAAGCACCGGCTTTGTTAGGCCACGCCTGGCTCTTCTCCCAGACAAGCATATTGGGAGAAGGTGCCTGGCTCGCTTAATGACACCAAATGACAACAGGCACCTGTGAGGAAAGGTCTTTGGAGGCAGCCGGCGTGGGTCGTCCTGGCTGCACATTATCTTGGTCACCCTGGCAGCCTTTGTCTTATCCTTGGGGAAGAGCACATTCCGATCCAAACGTGTGGTGCACACACGGCAGGCAGTCCTGGTCAGAGTTGCTGGGGTCCATCTGAGCACCCCACGTGCCCCTCACAAGTGTTCTGAGTCCTCTACTCCGTGGATTTGGAGATGTGGGGAAGTGCCAGGGGTCAGAAGTGACCACTTTCCCCAAGTTCACGTCCAGTCTTCATGCCTTCTGTGATGGAAGGATTTCTTTCTGAGGAGGGTGAGAACCTTGCCTGGAGGCAGGGAGACAAGGCAAAGCCTTCACCTACGTGGGGTGCTTTGCAGTCTGCTTGTTACACAGGCAGACGTTTGTTTGCCTCTTCAGCTTTCCACCCCTCTGCCGTGGAGACTGATAACTCCGAGGTTAATCAGCTTGAGGCACACACGGTTCATTCTGGGAAACAGGCTGCAATGCCTGGCAAGAGGCTTCTAGACCTCTCTTTGAGAATATTTAAATACCTGAGCCCAAAGCCAGTGTGACTGTCCTTCCTGCCCTAGGTGAGTGTGTGGGACGCCACCAAGGACATTGATCTTGGCTCTTCTTTGTATCAGCGACTGAGAAAACAACCATAATGCTGTAGAAACACTGCACTCTCTCCCTGAAGGGAAAGATTTGCTTTATCTAAAATTTTCCACGGCATCCAGGAGCAAATTTGCATTGCAGCAGTTTACCATTTTCTGCTCCGGGGACTGGAAAACTTACACAAGCTTGAACTCTGTTAGCTGCCTCCGTTAAGCGTGCTATCGTCACTGGAACACGGGGAGTTTTCCCCTAAGAGTCCAGGTTGAGGGGAATTTGCTTGTGATTGTCTAATTGCATGATCATGGCTTTGTAGTGGCCTCCCTGGCTTCTACCTGCTAGATGGTACCCACAGGTGCCCTCCCACCCTTCCAGTTGTGACCCAAACTGTCTCCAGACACTGCCAAATGTTTCCCAGGGGGCAATATCACCCCAGTGAAAACCGTGGCCCTGAAACAAGCCCATTCCAAGTACTCTGAGCACATTCCATGTTCTCAAGGCAGCCCTACTTAAAGACGAATACAAGTGGGTTTCTGGAAATTTGCACTGGAAACTGAGCCTTTGTGCTACAAAACGTTGATCTCTCTCTTCTAAGTGACCCTTGGGAGTGCAGAATGGCTATACTGAAATGTAATCAAAAAGCTTGTTCAGGACTTCTGGGTAGCATCCCAAATCCTTTAGATTATATTGGTTCGTTATATCAGACCATGTTGGGTCTTTTCCAGTTGACAAATTGGATTTTTTTTTTTGAAAGCCTGGCAGTTGGATTTATAATAATGTTTAGGATTAAAGGGGAGGATGAGGGAAAATAATTTCCTCTTGTCACGAATGCCCTTCACTGAATTTGGGAAACTGTTCCGAAGAGCAGGATGGATTTTAGAAGGTTGTGAAGATACACAGACGCTTCTATGTGGTTAAAGTAAAAACCGATCCCAGATGCTCTGAGGACAATCGAGTGGCAATAAACTCTCATGTGGCATTTGGGCACTTGGACATACCCTAGATGTTTCTAATGAGGGTGTTTTGCAGGAGATTTAAATACAAAGGTGGGCCTTGTCCAATCAGCTGAAGACCAGAATGGGGCAAAGAATGACCTTCCCTGAGTGAGGGCGAGTTCTGCCTTTGGACTTGAACTGCAACATCAGCTCTTCCCAAGTCTTCATCCTGCTGCAGATATGAGACTTACAGACATCCATAATCTCGTGAGCCAATTCCTTAAAGTAAGTCTCTTTCTATGTGTGTGTGTTTGTGTATATACGCATCTATGCTTACACACATACGCATATCTGTGGGTTCTGTTTCTCTGGAGAACTCCGGCTAATGCAGAATTTATGAGGCTATTTCAAGCACTCAAAGCCCCGAGGTTCACCACTGCTACCTACTCACTCCGCTCCCCACGAGCATATGGCTGGAGACGCCTCCTGGGAGGGTTACGAAATGCCTGGGTTTTTGTTTTGTTTTTGTTTTTATACTGCAGAGGCCATCATGATGCCAAGTCTTAGGGGGAAAAAGTTTACTTTTGAGTTTGTAAAAAGAAGCATTTAATTAGCACGGCAGCTGTGAAGACAGGCAAAGCTGAGGAACAGCAGAACATTGCGTGCTGCTGAGGCGGGAGACAGGTGCCTTGAAAATAATTAATGATGACGCACCTGCTGGGCCTGACTACATCCGGCCTGACTACATCCGGCCTGCCCCGCAGCCCTGCCCTTTTCCAGGGCACCTGAGTTTGGGCTCATTTGGGCTGGCTGTGCCCTCCAATTGGCTGGTGCTCATTCCACAATCCAAACTGTGGTCACATCACACCCTGGTCAGACTCTATGGCTTTCACCTGCAGTACACACAGAGGGGCTCTCCTGACCCCCAAGCCTAATAAGTGGGGATGGAACATGGACCTGAGATCCACCCTGAGCTTCTGGGTCCTGCTGTACTCAGCATGAACCCCCATCAGGGGCTGGTTCTGGTATGAAAAGCAGAGCTGAGGACACCCTCTGAGGTGAATGGGCGTTAGTCCCCCAGAAGCCCAGGTATGTTTTAATATGACCCCTGTTCTCTACCCAGAACCCAACAAGGAGATGTCGCAGGCTTCTTCTCAACCCTCCGGGGGGACCAGCCAAGGCAGGGGCAGGTCCGTGATCTGGCCTCACAGAGCAGGGCCGCAGCGGTGTCATAGGGATACAGTGGGGCTTGGGGAGGAGCTTTCAGCCTCTTGGCAAGTCCCAGGGGAGAGTACAGGGCCCTTGGTTCCAGGGAGGCAGCTGGATGATACAGAGGCACAGGGGCCGACATGCCCCTCCTGGGAATCCCTCTAACCTTGAACCATTCCATAAACACTTGTGAAAGTTAGGAAGGAATTTCTGGGTGAAAACATTCAACGGGCTGTGCTTTGTACTGGGCCACAGGAACCCACACAAAGACCTCGGCGCATGATGTGCAGGAGCCGGGAGCAAAGCCAGTGTCTGTAGGGGACGCCAAGCATCAGAGGACCTCTGAGCAAGATGATCTGCAGCTGAGGGGTGGACCTCGGGCCATTTGTCCACAGGTGTTCCTTGTGGAAGAAGAGCCTGAGCCTTCAGCACTAGTCATTTGTTAATTACTCCCCTCACCTGTATTGTTTTGTCTCAATAAAAAGCTGGTGCGGAGGTTGCTCGGGGCTACCCTGCAAAGAAGGGCTAGCCCGCCTCCCTCAAGTATGCACTTGTAATCCTCCTCAAGCCTGGTTCCTTCCTGCAGTGATAGAGACCAGGGCCATGGGTGCCCGACGGGTCACAACAAGTGTCAATGACCTGCGTGGCACATAGTCCTTTGACAGTCCTTTGGGGCCCAGGATCCTCCAGTCCCTGCTCTGCCCATCACTGGCCCAGGCCCTCTGCCTCCTCTCTAGGGACCCATGCAGTCCCTGAACATAGTCGTAATTGGCGTCGATCTAACCATCCCTTTCTGGAATCTTCTGGGCTTGCCAACTGCAAAGCTGTGCCCCTCGCCAGCACCCTGTGACCCCCTATCCTCTGGATCCCATCATGCCTCTCATTTGTTCTGTATTAATCTGGAAGTTAGCAGACGTGATCTCGCTCTACCCTCACTGAGCTCTGTGGGTGCATAACGGTCCAATTTGATGGGCAGAGACCTTCCATCCCAGGTGCTGATGGAGAAAATTCTTTCTCTAGCAGGGCGAGGTCTGCCCCTGAGCAGTGCCTTCAGCCTTTGTCCTCTCTCAAGCCTGCCCTTCGCCACTTGGCCATGACCTGGTGTGTCTGCTTAAGACCTTGTCGTCTGTGGGCTCAGCTTGCCAGATGACAGCCTGCCCCCCACACTGTGGCCCTAATCAGAGGTTAGCAGCTAAGCAGGGCTCAGACCTTGTTCCCTGAGGGCCTTTGTCGATCAGCAGGTCTTCTGATTTCCTTTCTCTGTGGTTTTGCCTTCTGCTGACACTCACCCTTTCTCCATCCAAGTTGCTGTCACCTAATAACCCCAGGAAGCTCTGCTTCCCTGAGGATTCAGTGTGTTTACTAATCCCTGGGATTTAGATTCCAGGGTATCTTGTTTCCTCGACTTTCCTCAAGTGGGTCTTTGCCATCCTGCTGCCCTCAGACGCCCAGGGAACCCTCTGCATGCCAACTGCCCGTTCTGGGTTATTGGGCAGTGAGTTCTGCTTGACAACTGAACTTACACCTTTATGGTAATAACTTCCTACACCAAGCCCTAGGCCGTCCAGGCCTCAGTTTCTTTGTCTTGTGATCGGTATGAGGATAGTGGCTCCATCTCCTAGGGTAGATGGGGCAGTACAGTGCCCAGCAGTGACACGTGCCTTGCATGAAAGGACTACTTGGTGAAAGTCTGCTCACACCTGATCCTCTGGCCACACAGCAGATCCCCACACTTGACTCCAGGCGGCCTCTTCTTTCTCCAAATTCCCCTGATCATGGCAGGAGGAGGCTCTAGGGAGGATTCCATCACAGAGCCGTCTACTCCATCTCAGATCAGCCCTTCTAGGCTTGGCAATCTTTTGCATCATCTTTAATTGGCTCCGTGTCTCAAACATCCCCTCCTTTCCATTGCCTTCTGCAGATGACCCTTTCAGAGGCTCTGTGAGAAGGTGAGAGTGTGCCCCTACAGGGGCCCCCGGCTGCCTTCCTCCTGACCTCTATCAGACTCCCCTGGCCCTCTCGTCCCCCCTGAGGTGAGCTCTCTGTCCAGCTCAGGGTCAGTCCTTGTGCCCGGGGCCTCTGCCAGGATAGAGCAGCTCATTGTGCTGTCACTTGGGGCCCCTCCCTGTAGCTCGTGCTAAGGGTGACACTTTCTTTCTGAAGCCTACTTTTTCCTGCCAACAAGAGTCTTGCCTATAGCTTCCTGTCATGGCCAAACTCCTCCATTCCTATTTCTGCAGAATGGGCTTCTCTTCCTAATTTACCAGGAGCCACTGCTCTAGGGTCACCAGGGTGATGGGATCCTGTCACCTGTCCTCAGCTCCCTGATGCTCCTGGCCCCTATGTGCTGTCTGCCTACCGACAATGTTGGTGACTGTTCACGTGCTGGCCTGTCCCTGACTTCCCTCACCTGTCCCTCCATGCTCTACCTTCGGTGCTTCCCAGGGGCCTGGGCAGGCTCCACCTCCTGCTCTCTGCACTGCACTGCAGGTGCACACTGCCTCTCCTGCTCTGCCTCGCACTTGTTAGGTAAAATTAAGGTGACCAGATGTCCCGCTTTTGGCGGGACAATCCTGATTTTTATCAATTTGTCCTGTGTCCCACAGCATTTTAAAAAGTCCCAATTTTTGGAAAGAATACACGACAAGCAAGGAAACAGTGGGAGAACGGGAAGGGAACATATGGTTTTTGGCTACCATGTGGCTATTTCTCCAGGATATGAGTTTTATATTATTTTTGTTAATTTTATAATGTTAAACTTTAATAATAACAAATAATTGTTGAGAACT
>NW_003852428.1:14612975-14630743 GCF_000181295.1 Otolemur garnettii | reverse complement strand
CCACCTTAGGTGTACGTGGCTGGCGCCCTAGCCGGTTGAGCTATAGGCGCCGAGCCTATTTTTGCATTCTATGAAAATTTTTGTTGCTCCATATAGACCAAATTTTTAATTAAGAACCCCCTGCCCCCAGTCAATGGTGTCCTGCTTTACCAATGTTAAAATCTGGTCACCTTAGGTAAAATCCAAGCTGCAGTTGACCCCTCACCCAGGAGGTGCGCCACACATCCTATGTGTGCCCACCAGGTGGAGCTCACCACACCCCTCTGCCCACCCCTGCCCCTGGCTTGAATTTAAATGTGCTTTCTCTTGGGTGAGCGGGCAGTTGTTCATCTACTAGTTTTGTGGCTTCCTTGAGTTAGTTCGACGACCATGGGCTGTGGAGACGATGGCTCTGGAATCGGGATGATCCGGATTCCAGCCTCAGCTCTGCCTAGGCTAATGGTGACTTCTTAAGAAAACATCCCTATTGAGGTGTTTTTCCCATACAATTAATTCACCCGTCTCAAGTGTATGATTCGAGGTTTGTTTCTTTTTAGTATATTTACAGATATGTGCAAGCATCCACACGGTTGATTTTTGGAATGTTTTTATCACCTCAAAGAGAAACTCTGTACTCAGTACTCGCCTCTTTCACTTAGCGTGATATTGCCAGTGTTCACCCGTGTGGTAATGTGTATCAGGCCTTCACTTCTTTGTGGCTGAATAATATTCCATTAAATGGACACCACATTTATTTATCCAGTTTTCAGGTGATGGACATTTGGTTGTTTCTGCCTCCTGCCTACTAGGAGCAATGCTGCTGTAACATTTGTGGACAAGTCTGCATGGAGACCTATCTTTTTATTTCTCTCACCTGGGAGTGAGTTGCTGGGTCACGTGGCGACTCTATGCTTAATTGTTTGAGGAGCTGCCAGACTGTTTTCCCAAGTGGTGGCACCATTATACAACAACCCCAACCCCCCCCAGAGCACCATCTGAGAGTTCTGACCTCACCACATCCTCTTCCAAATGTGTCATTGTTCACTCTGACTCTTGCCATCTTGGTAAAGGGGTCTCTCACTGTGGTTTGAATTTGTCTTTGCCTGGTGACTAAAGATGGTGAGCGTCTTTTGATGTGGTTATTGGTCTTGCTAGCAGCATCCTTTAACATTGGACACAGTTTCAGTCTTCCCATCTGTAAAATGGGACAACCACTGCCAGGGGACACTGTCTTATGGGAACATCGTGACTGAGCTGAGGACGTGTACAGCTGTGAGCTGTCTCACAAGCCACTGGACCCAGGGGACAGGTAGCCCTCTGAAGCCTGGGGACACCTCCTTTTACATCTCTGCTTCATCTTTTCCCCAGCGTCCCGCAGCTGGACTTTGACTGCTCCGAGGCCAGAGACGCTGTGTCATGATTTCTGCAGCAAACAAAGCATTCTCACAGTAAAGTTTTTTGAGACAAGTATTTATTAAGTGAACTAAGTGGAGTGAGCTGGGAATGAGGTTTATGGCTTTCCAGAACAGGGTTGATCTTGTAGGTTGACTCAGGTCCCCTGCTGAAGTCCTAACTCTCAGTGCCTGCCAACGTGACCTTCTTTAGAAGCAGGGTCTCTGCAGAGGTCACTGGTGAAGAGGAGGTCACACTGGGGTAGGGTAGGCACTAACCTAATGCTGGCATCCTTAGAAGAGGGAGATTTGGACACAGACATACACAGAGGGAGACAGCCGTGTGATGGCAGAGATAAAGATTGTGTTTATGCTGCCACAACCCAGAGGCACCAAGGTTTGCCAGTAAGCACCAGAAGCTGGATGAGGCCAGGATGGATCCTCCCCCAGAGACTTCAGAGGGATCATGGCCCTGCTGACCCATTGATTTCAAACTTCTAGACTCCAGAACTCTAAGAGAAACATTTCCGTTCCTGGTGGTACTGTACTTTGGACACTGATACAGGTGACAGTGATGTTTACTAGTGATGAGGCAAGCCCTTGGGGTGGTCCTGTTCCCTGTTCCCTATGTGCCTGACATTTTCCACCCACCACCATCTATTTAATGAGAACAGACTCTGCCGAGTGAGACAAATGAGTAAGTAATGGCTTCTGTCCTCAGTTCAGTCTGCAACGCATGGACACGGGCAGCAGCTTCTGAGGCAGCACTAAGGGTAAGGCAAGGCCAGGGCCGTAACACACAGACTTGGGGCTGGGGGCGGGGGGCCCTGGTCCTTCCAGGGGTGGTGCTGAGTGAGAAGACCTCAGGGCCCCTCCCAGCTCACATTCCATGATTTGATTCTGTATCTGTAGGTTTTATAGTTGTGATTATTTCCTCATCTTATGCATAAGGGTTGCAGGAGACCTTTTGATTAAAGCAAATGTCTTGTACATCAAAAGCTCTCACCGCTACCCCTGGCTTACTATTAATCATTCTCTCTTACATCTGTTCCCAAAGAGCCCACCTTGTGCAGGGCCAGCTGCTGGGCCCACGTAATACGTTTTAATCAACTGTATTAAGCTTTTCCATTTTATGACATTTTAAGTAGATGATTAGACTTGAGTCACCAGGTGTCCAATAGTTTAACTTTGTGTCTGGGAAATAATTTTTGAAAATATCCGTCATGTACACATGTTTGTATTTCTACAGAAGCCATCTGGCAACTCCAGTAAAATGTAAGAAGGAATCTCTGAAATATAAGAGAAAACAAACCATGAGAAGACATGCAGAAGCTTTATTATAATCAAGATTGTTCTCGAAGCTAACAATTGGTAAATTCATTTCAGAAAACAGTTTGCATTCAGTGATCTAGAACCCGCAGACGCACGCCAGACCCAGCTGAAAGTACCCAAAAGCCACACTTGTGGGAATAGTGGCCCTTCCTCCAGATGCGGACTGAGAAGCACTAAGGACACCCCTGAATTCTGTGGGCTGCAGAAGGCACCGGGGAGGAGGCTGCCTGCTTGGCATACTATGGCAGGGCTGCTGATCAAGGCTGAGTCTCCAAAAGCCACCTGCAGTTTATACCAACATTTCAAGATGCGGCCACACAGAGCCTTGAAGGTTACACATGGATTTTTCTCAAGTCATCTGGATGGGAAAAGCAGACACTGAAAATGTGAGGCCAGTCTGTGCCTCGCCCTCTGGGGAGAGGGATTGCTGGGTCTGACCATGTCTGCTGCTGCTCTCACCAGCTGGCAGAAAGGGACTGCAGAGTGGCATCTGGAAGGCTGGCACTGTGGACACTGTTCACAGCACATGGCTGCGCTGACCAAGTCCACTGCTGTTGGGCAGGACCATCAGCCATGCGGCTGGAGGCAGCACTCTGGATGGTTTTCACACCTGACTAAATGATCCCTTTGGCTTTCCAGAAAAGCTGGACACCCTATAGCCCAGGGGAGTCTTGGGCATCTCCAGGCAGGAAACCCTATAGAAATCAGAGGATAATCTGGGGTACTGAGGGAAGATGGACTCAGGCTGGTATGTCCAGGCTCCTGGGCAGCTACACGGGTCAACAAGCAGGTTTCTCTAGCTCACATGGAACGTGGGGTTTCATGTCCCTAAGAAGGTGAAGGCAGGCTTTTATCTAGTCTTTCCATGAGTTCAACTCTCCTGTTCAGGTGTTCCAGAATTAACTATACATCTATTCCTTTGGTCTGGTCGGTGGTCACTTCCAGAACTCAAAAGCAGCTCTAGAGGAGATTGCCAAAAAAAAAAAAAAAACCCCACCAAAAACCCAACTCACAGATTTGCCTCAATATCCCCTGTGGAGCCTGCACTGTGCAATGCAGGGCTCGCCACGCTGATGCTCACTCCCGGGAACCCTGAGCAAACTGCCCACAGTCTTGTTTGTTGGCCCAGTGACTCCCGGAGTAAAAGAGCCATTTCAAAACCACCTGCTTTTCCTGTAGGTGCCTGGTCACCCCGCACAGCGTCCCCTCTGCATGGAGGGGAGGGAGCCTCAGTGTTGCCATCACCTGTTTCCAAGGGCTTTGCCTGGAATCTGCCGTCTCTGTTCTCTCCCCGTCCCCTCTGCATGGAGGGGAGGGAGCTCAGTGTTGCCATCACCTGTTTCCAAGGGCTTTGCCTGGAATCTGCTGTCTCTGTTCTCTCCCCGTCTTACTCTCCTGCAGCTCTCAAGGCTTTACTGACCTATTACTATTTTAAAAAGCATGAAAGATTGAGCTTTCCCCTAATCTTAATCTAATCCTCCCGAGTTTGTGCCTTCTTGTTTTTAAGACCACGGATAGGGACTCTGGGTGACTGCTGAAACAGAACTAAAACTAATGTTTGAATGGCTTCTTTTTAATCATATTCTAGCAAATTCTGCTGATGGTATTTCTAGGGGTGCATGATGTCTTGTCAATGAAGTTTGGGGTTTGAGCCATTCCTAGTTTCAAATATGGAAATTTAAGGCAAAGGAAGAAACAGTATTTTGCAGAAAGTGCTAGTTCTCTTTGCTGGGTGTCAGGTGTGGGCGGCTGGGTGCTGCTGGTGAGGGCAGCAGGGCCTGGCGAGGGCAGCGGGGCCTGGGTGCCCCCTCACTTGCGCGGCTGCTGTATGTGCTGGGGTCTCGGGGAAGGGTGCTTGTCTATGGAGGCGTGGGGCTTCTGGTGGGCCACCTGGGCGGCTGCTGGAGGGAAGTCTTTGTCACCCTGTCAGGAGACACGGAATGTACAGGCACAGGTCAGCATATAAGGAAGCACCCCAAACCCAGCGAGCCCACCCGGCATCCCTGCAGGAAGGCAAGGGAGTGGGGAGCCTGGCAGCCCGTCTCCTGTGGCCAGCAGAGGGGCTGAAACTCTTGCAGGGAGGGCTTGGCCATCAGAGCCGGGAGCTGCAGGTGGCATGAAGGCCACGCATGCCCAGGACAGTGAGAACACTTGCTGGCCCTGTCCCTGTGAAATGAGAAACAGAAACACAGGACCCGTTTGGTGCTGAGTTGGGTGTTGGTGGCTTTCTTCTGCTCGATATGTTTTTGTGATCATTTAAATTGGGGCCATACGGGACCAAAAACAGAGTCTTTTTTTTTTTTTTTTTTTTTGAGACAGAGCCTCAAGCTGTCCCCCTGGGTAGAGTGCCGTGGCATTACAGCTCACAGCAACCTCCAATTCCTGGGCTCAAGCGAGTCTCCTGCCTCCGCCTCCCAAGTAGCTGGGACCACAGGTGCCCACCACAACGCCCAGCTATTTTTTGGTTGCAGCCGTCATTGTTGTTTTTTGGCGGGTCCGGGCTGGGGATTCGAACCCACCACCTTAGGTGTACATGGCTGGCGCCTTAGCTGGTTGAGCTATAGGCGCCGAGCCAAAAACAGAGTCTTAAATTCAGATTTGCTGCCACAGTTGTGAGTCAGGTTTGGGGTGCTGTTCAGGGAAGAAACACACTGAGCAGCCATGAGACAGAACTAGTCTTGGGGAAGAAGCCTCCTGTTTTTCCAGAGAGGGATCAGATGACTTCTATTACCAACTACGGGTGCGTGACCCGGGTGAGGGCTGGCCCACGATGGGCAAGCTCCAGCCACAGCGTGCTCTGGATGGCCACTGGCCGAGGGTTGGCATTTACTTTGCTCCTATGTTGTGCACATGCCACTTTTCTGTCCCTGAAGGTCTGCATGGCCACGGTCACTGCCCTGGCCTCAACTGTGGCATTTTCTCCAGGCATCTCCTAAGGACTCAGATGTCCTGAGAGCAGCAGAGCCACGTGGGTGACATTACTGTGGGAGTCTGCAGGTGTGCGGGCTGCAGCTAAGACAGAATGTTGGCTCTCAGCAGAGGGCACTCCTCAAAGGTGAAGGGTGTGACCTATAGGACGAGTCTGGTCCAGGACCTGCAAATGGCAGCAGCCTTAGCTGGGCGGTGGCCACGTGCCGCTAAAGCTTTGTCCCTGATGCTCTATTTGTGTTCCACGTAATAATCACATGTGCCACACATCGTAGTTTTTTTCTTTTTTTCAATAATTTAAAAAGGCAAAATCATTCTGAGCTCGAAAGTTGCTTACAAAACACCTGGCCTGGGGCACTGCAGTCTGTCCTCCCCTGCCTCAGGCGGGTCAGGGAGGAGGAGAGGAAGGTGGTTCTGTGGCCACACAGATTTCCTATGCTGTGTGCCCCGAGTTCTGAGTTATTTCACACATTCCTAACCACAAAAGCATGCTGTGAAGAAATGTGACAACAGAGAAAGCCACTGGCCCCTAGACTTGATGGCCAGTGGTGTCTGGTTGTTCCGGGCAGAGTTTAAAACGACCAGGAGATGCACCGTAGGTGTGGTCCTACCACTTCCCCTCCCTCCACCCATCCTCCCCGCTCCCCTCCCTGTCCCCTCCCCCCTTGTTCTTGGGCTATAATTGGGTTATAGCTTTCATATGAAAGCTGTAAATTGGTTTCCTAGTAGGGCTGAGTGCACTGGATACTTTTCCTTCCATTCTTGAGATACTTTGCGAAGAAGAATATGTTCCAGCTCCATCCATGTAAACATGTAAGAGGTAAAGTCACCATCTTTCTTTAAGGCTGCATAATATTCCATGGTGTACATATACTACAATTTATTAATCCACTTGTGGGTCAATGGGCATTTGGGCTTCTTCCATGACTTAGCAATTATGAATTGGGCTGTAATAAACATTCTGGTACAAATATCTTTGTTATAATGTGAATTTTGGTCTTCTGCATACATACCTAGTAGAGGAATTATAAGATCGAATGGCAGGTCTATTTTAATGTCTTAACACAATAACTAAGAAAATGCCGTGAAGGCTATGTTAACCAGTTTGATGAAAATATTTCAAATTGTATATAAAACCAGCTCATTGCACCCCATGACTGCATTAACATACACAGCTATGATTTAATAAAAGAAAAAAAAAGACCAGGAGGAGCTGGGAGGTCACACGCTGACATGTAAAGTCCCCGACTCCGCCACAGGCTTCCCTGGACTTACCCGGGCAATGACCCCAGAGATGAACATGGTCGGTTTGGGCGGACTGGAAAACAAGAGGGGAAATGGTGATTTAACAGAAGGATCCAGGACGGGGCACAGCAGCGGCGACTGGATGTGGGTGAGCCTGCTTTCAGGGAGGGAGGAGGAGGCAGGATCAGTCAGACCTCCTCCTCTGTGTCACTTTGTCACAAGGACAGCACTTCACTCAGGGTCCTCCTTTTCCTGAGCTTAGTTCAGGCCATGAGAGGGGAAAAGAGATTGCAGCAAACAGCAGGTAAACTGCCTATTTTTTTTAGTTTTTATTTGTTGGTTAGTCCTTATATTTTAACCGTGGGCAAGCCCACTAATTTTAGTTGGATGAGATCATGGATGCAGGTGCTTCCCTGGAGCAGGGCAGAAGCTTCACACAGATGAACCCAGAGATTTCCTATTTTATCATCCAAGGGTTTCTGCAGGGGTCCTCAAACTTTTTAAACAGGGGGCCAGTTCACTGTCCCTCAGACCATTGGAGGGCCGGACTGTGGGCCCCGGGATGAGTCGGCTGCTAAGCAGGACACGCAGTGGCAGCAAAAACACCAGGCAGGCCCGATAAATGTCCTAGGTGGGCTGCATGTGGCCAGAGGACTCCTGTGAGCCCTCAAGGGTGAGATTCCAGGACTAAAGCCCTGGTACTGTAAGTTCGAGGTCCTCAGGAAGATGTCACATCTCACCACTGGAGCTCACACTGACTCTAGAGCTGTCTAGTACCAAGCAGTGGAATACGGCACCCACAGAGGACAGTCAGGGCTGAGAAACAGATGAACCCAGACAGGATGAAATCACTTATGACTCTACCCACCTCCCCCCATCCCTCAAAGCAATCAGTGCCAGCACAGCAGGCGTCCCTCCAGCCCTTCCTCCAATGAATGGATAGATGTATGTGCTTGTTTTCTTATTTATCTTTTTTTTTTTTTAGAGACAGAGTCTCACTTTACTGCCCTCAGTAGAGTGCCATGGAGTCACACAGCTCACAGCAACCTCCAACTCCTGGGCTTAGCCGATTCTCTTGCCTCAGCCTCCCCACTAGCTGGGACTACAAGCACCCGCCACAACGCCCAGGTATTTTTTTTGTTGCAGTTTGGCCCGGGCAGGGTTTGAACCCACCACCCTCGGTATATGGGGCCAGTGCCTTACCCGTTGAGCCACAGGCGCTGCCCCTTATTTATCTTTTTTCTTATAAAAATGGCTGTATTGTTTTGTCGTCTGCTTTCTGAACTGAGAGTGCGGTGGGCGCCCTTCTGTGTTATTGCACACTCTTCTGTGCGTTTGTTTTGCTGGCTGCAGGTGCCACAGTTAAAAACATCAGGACACAGTGCGAGGTAGTGCACAAGGTCCCTCCACCCGGAGTGAAGGAGGCCAAAGGGCAGGAGGCGGGTACAGGACAGTGTGAGCTGGGAGGAGGGGCAGCTTTCAAGCCCAGAGCCTCCCTCCTGGCCCTTTCCGGTTCTGCTCTGCTCTGCTGTGGGTGCGCTGGTCCCTTTAAGGACTCTACTTATTTCTGCTGTGTTTTGCTACAGGCAAAGTGTTCAGAAAGTTCAGTGATTTTACTTTCCAATGAGCTTAGTAAAAACACCCCAACCTTGGCTTTATTTAGCGTTTGTTGTGTGGCTAATTGGGTTAGATTTTTTTCTTTATGTGTATGGTTTAGCTGTGGGATTAATAGCCAGCAAGAGATGAGTAAGCTCACCTCAAGTTTGAACTGCCCTGTGTGGTGTGTTTGAACTCCCTCGCACCCCTCACCCTCCACGGGCCAGGGCTGCACGTCGCATCCAGGGTGACAGGTTGGCTTCCAGAGCTCAAGAACTGTGTCTGGAGTCCAGCATTTTGTAAATATTGCAGAGAGGAACATGGAGCTGGTAGCACTGAGGTTTCCTAAAGTCATTTGGAATGTTCTTTTGGACATCTAGGGACAGTCTGGGACAGGAATGCTGCTGCTCTGATGAAGGACCACACAGTGTCACCTTCCAGGGAGGCACGGACAGCTCTCTGTGGCGTGACTGTCCCACTCACCTTCACTTTGTATTAGTTTTTTAACCTAAAGTCAAAGCTCTGAAAGGTGGAAATATAGGAGATTCCCACCCTAAGAACTTGGTAAGAATGGCACCTTCAGAGAGTAAGTCTAGTGAGAATAAAGATCCAGCAAAGGGATTAGCTGCCCCGCCCACAGAGACCCCAAAGGGTGGCTGAGAGGCTTGGGGGATTATACACAGAAACATTCTCTCTATATATATACAGGTATACACATATATAGGTGCACACATGTATAACACACACAGACGCCGTTGTAGCTCCTTGCACTCAGCTTCATGTATTCGCACTTCACAAATATCACGTTTTTTACAAATTGAAGGTTTGTGGCAACTCGAGGTTGAGCAATTCCCTAAGGGCCATTTTCCAACAGCAGGTGCTCACTTCATGTCTGTGTGACATTTCCATAACTCTCACAATATTTCAAACTTTTTTGCATTATTATTATTTTTTTGAGACAGAGTCTTACCATGTTACCTTCAGTAGAGTGCCATGGTATCACAGCTCACAGCAATCTCCAACTCTTGGGCTTAAGTGATTCTGTTGCCTCAGCCTCCCAAGTAGCTAGGACTACAGGCGCCCCCCACAATGCCCTGCTAGTTTTGTTGTTGCAGTTGTCACTGCTGTTTGGCTGGCCCGGTCTGGGTTCGAACCCACTGGCCTCGGTGTATGTCGCTGGCGCCCTACACACTCAGCTATGGATGACACCCTTCTTTATTATTTTTAATATATCTGTAACGGTCATCTGTGATCAGTGATCTCTGAAGTTACTATGCTAATTGTTTTGGGGTGCCAAGAACCACGCCCATATTAGCTGGTGAACTTAACCCGTGTTGTGTGTTCTGATTGCTCCGCCCTCCATCTGTCCCCGCCTCGCTTGCTCTCCTAAGGCCTCTATGTTCCTGAGACACACAACATTGAAATCAGGCCAGTTAATAATTCCACAATGGCCTCCAAGTGCTCTCGCTAAAGGATGAGTCTCTAACTTTAAATTAAAAACTAAAAATAATTGAGCTTAGTGAGGAAGGCACTCAGCCCAGGCAGGCTGAAACCCAGGTCTCTGTGCCAAACAGCAAAGTTATGAATGCAAAGGCAAAGTCCTTGAAGAAAATTAAAAGTGTTACTCCAGTGAGCACATGACCAGTAAGAAAACAAAACACTTACTGCTGATATGGAGAGAGTTTGAGGGGTGTGGATAGAAAGGCAAACCAGCTACAGTGTTCCCTTAACCCTACAGACCCCGAGGCCTGATGCCAGTTTAACCTTATCCCTGAATTACACAGCAATCCCCGCCTTTTGCTTACACAGCATTTTCACTGTTAATCTAAGAATATCTCTTTTCCACAGTACTCAGTGTCAGCAACTAGTGAGTGCGTGAACTGGTTTACTGGGTCCTCAGGATTAAGCCACCGTTATAATGAATACGGGAAATACAGGAATATAGGAAAAGACAGTCAAACCAGTTTTCTGAGTTCTTGGGTCCATAGCGTTAAACCAAAGCCCAATCCAGAGCAAGGTGCTGTCTCTCTTCAATTCTGTGTAGCCTGAGAGAGGTGAGGAAGGTTCAGAAGAAAAGTCGGAAGCTGGCAGAGGTTATTTCATGGGTTTAAGGAAAGACGCCGTGTCCAGAACATAAAAGTATAAGGTGAAGGAGCCGGTGCAGGAGACGCTGCAGAAGGTCGTCCAGAAGATCCAGCTCCGATCACGGATGGTGGTGGCTACGCTGAATAACAGGTTCTCATGTAGACAGAACAGTCTTCTCTTGGAAGACGCCATCTAGGCCTTTTATAACTAGAGTGGAGAAGTCAAGGCATGGCTTCAGAGCTTCCCAGGACAGGCTGACTGTCTTACAGGCTAATGTAGCTGGTGATTTGAAGTTAAAACCAATGCTCTTTTATTGTTCCAAAAAATCCCAGGGCCCTTAAGAATGATGCTAAGTCTAATCTGCCTGTGCTTTGTAAATAGGACAACAAAGCCTGGATGTAGTACATCCATTACAGCATGGCTTACTGAATATTTCAAGCCCACCGTTGAGACCTACTGTTCAGAAAAAGATTCCTTTCAAAATATTATGGCTCATTGACACTGCACATGGTCACCCAAGAGCTCTGATAGAGATGTCCGAGGTGGTTGATGTTGTTTTCATGCGTGCTAACACTGCATCCATTCTGTAGCCCATGGATTAAGGAGTCATTTTGACTTTCAAGACTTATCATTTAAGAAATTTCGTAAGAAATTTAAAACTTTTTGTAAGGCTATAAAGCTGCTATAGATTGTGATTCCTCTATCACAAAGTAAATGGAAGACTTTCTGGAAAGGATTTGCTATTCTAGATGCTGTTAAGAACATTATTGATCCACTGGAAGAAGTCAAAATATCAACAAGAGTTTGGAAGAAGTTAATTCCACCCTCATGGATGACCTGAAGGGTTCAGTGTGTCAGTGGAAGAAGTAACTCCAGATGTGATGGAAATATCAAGAGCATTAGAAGTGGAGCCTAACAATGGGCCTGAATTGCTATGATCACAAGATAAAGCTGCAAGGGACGAGGGGCTGCTTCCTACTGATGGGCAAAGGAAGTGGTCTCTTGAGATAAAACCTATTCCCGGTGAAGATGCTGCAACACTGTTGAAAAGACAACAGGGATTTAAAACAGTCCATAACCTCAGTTGAAAAAGTAATGGCGGGCCTGGAAAGAATCGACTCCAATTTTGAAAGATGTTCCATCATAGGCAAAATATCATCAAACAGCATCTCATGCTACAGAGTCATCTTTTGTGAAAGGAAGGGTCAATTAACGCAGCCAACTTCATTGTTGTCTAATTGTCAGAAATTGCCAGAGTCACCCCAAGCTTTAGTGATCACTACTCTGATTAATCAGCAGCCTGCGACATGGACGGATGCAGGACACTCCATTAGCAAAAAGACGACAGCTGAAGGCCCAGAAGGTCGTTATTTTTTTTTTTTAAGCAACAAAGTATTTTTAAGTTAATGTGTGTGTATATTTGCATGTGTATTTTTTGACATAATGCTATTGCACACTGAAAGACCACCGGGTAGTGTAAATGTAACTTGTATGTGCCCTGGGAAACCTACACATTTGTGAGACTCACTTTCCATGGTATTAGCTTTACTGTCCTGGTCTGCAACAGAACCTGCAGTATCTACAAGGTACGCTGACCCTATTTACACATTTACTGTAGAAAAGAAGACAAGCAAGACAAAAGTTAAAATTACCTGTAATTCTACATCCTACACTGTGTATGTCTGTATTTATAGAGTAGACACACAGAGGGCTAAACTATAAGCAAATTGCCCACGAAATGATGGCAAGAGGCAGCCTCTTCCACACTAACAGTGACCTGTATTTCCACATAACTCTTCCTTTGACAGAGTGTATGATGTTTCAAGTTTTTTTGTTGTTGTTGTTGTTCTTGTTGTTTCAGTTTGGCCGGAGCTGGGTTTGAACCCGCCACCCTCAGTATATGGGGCCGACACTCTACTCACTGAGCCGCAGGCGCCGCCCTTGAGTTTCAGGTTTATATCAAGTTTGACCCAAAGCCCTCTGAGCTCAATATCTTTTTCCATCCATAATTAATAGCAGCTTATATTGGTAAATGACCATTACATTTATATGGTAAAGACACTTTCTAAAGTCTTTGAGATATGGCGGCTTCAATATAAATTCACAAACAGTATCCCCCCCACCCCCCGTAAAGAATCTGGGTGCAAAGCTGTGCTTGCAAAAAACACACGTATTTTAAATTCCATTAGGGTTCCATGCAAAGTGTAACCTACATTTCTGAGATTCTACAAACTGTGATAGCTGCCTTGAGGATTTATTTAATCTGATGAAAATCATTCTGACAGATGCTGTTTTTGAAGATGCAACATTATTTTCTCCCAGGAAACAGAGACAGTGAAACTATCGTTTCTGCCCTCCTCCTATCCTGGGGCCTTTCCAGGCTTTAAAAGCCACTTATTTAAATTTAAAGAAACTGCAGGGCAGGCAGAATTAGCCAGGATTGCAGTCCGGCAGCCCTTCCTCATACATCAGCAGCTTTGTGGACCAACCAGCCACCACAGGTCTCTATTGTTCACCTGTTAAGGACCTGTTAATAGGGTCATTTGTCTGTAACAAAAGTTCCCTATTATTTATTTTCTAAATTTCCTTAACAAATAAGGAAATTGTGCCATACCTTATTGGCATTTCACAGAAACTACAGGCAGGCAGGATAAAATGCCATGAATGCTCAGTGAACCAGTGACCCCGTGGAAGGCAAACGCGACCAAGGCTGAGCTTGATGGCCTCAACCGAAAGTTCTGAGGGCTGAGAAATTAGAACTCATACTTTTAAAATTCCCCTGAACTCCAAAACAGCAGTTATTGAAAGAAATTCACTATGTTGTATCTCACAGGAGGCTCCAACCTTTCTTCTTTTCTGCCACACATCAGAAGAGTAAGAGTTGTCTTGGGCCACACAATAAAGACACAAGCACTAATGAGGGCTGATGAGCAAAGAAAGTCCATGTGTAATTTTGGTAATATCTGACACCACAGGTAAGCAAAACAGGCCTCAAAAAATCTGCATGTGAACCACAGACACCCATGATTTAACTCAGTATATCCAAAATATGGCCATCCCAACATACAATCAGCATAAAAACGGAGATGACTTGACATTCTTTTGTTTTTGTTCTAAGACTTCACAACTGCCCTTCGTCACTGGGTCCTAGGTGATGTGCCATTTCTGCCTCAGTTCCAAAAAGGCTAAAATCACAGGCTCTGTAAGTCAGGACAGGACAGACACCTGAATGGTGACCTGATCCCACCCCTCCCGGGGGGTCCTGTGCCTGCCTTCCTACTCCTGCAGTCTGGAGCTCGGAGCTCATGGCCCCTCGGGGGGTGGCCTCTGGTGTCTCCCTGGATTCCCTGTACTTCATCCAGCGGCCCCATCCTGAGTCTCAGGCGTCTTCTGTGAGTTTGCTCTTCTGTACCTGAGGATGGTTACCATGGGCCTCTAGGTATTCCTTCCCAGATTCAAGGGCATGATTTCAAATTCCTCACCCTCTCAGGCCCTGTCCCCAGCTGCACTTTGTTGTGATTTCTAGAGTTTTGCCCAGAACTGCACCCCACAGTACCCAACCATCTTGCAGGACACCTGCGCCCTGGCAGGCGTTTATCCTGGGCTGCAGGGAGCAGGTCAGTCTGGGAAAATGTGCCCAAAAGTAGCTCAAAAGGTACCAAAGGCATCACTGAAGAATTGTTATTTCATGGAATCATTTTCATGTTAGTAGTTTTGACCTGGTTCAAGGACATCTACTTGAGTTATCCTCTGCAAATGTGTGCTTCCCTTCACGTACATACACTCTAAAAATATCACTGGGGAAGTGTTTTCACAGAAGATGAGAACGCACAGGCTTTAATGTGCTCTGTATTATTTATTTTCTATAAAGGATAGGAATGATCTTAGGTGACAGTAGCTATTTATCCACCACTTGTTATGGGCCAGGCACTGAATTAAGTGCTTTACTTAGAATTGTTGTATGTGACCCTCTCAGTCCTGTGTGGCAGGAACTGTCATCTCCATTTCACAGATAAGAATGGCAAATCAGAGAGGGTCAGTCACTTCCCAGAGGTTGCACAGTATATGAGCACTGGGAGCCTGACCTGGAACATGGGCTGTCCAGGGCATGTGGTCTTGGTCTAATACCCTCATTTTAGGGGCCTGGTGGCCCTAATGTTCAGGCTCTGTCCTCTGTATATGATTTAGAGATGCAGACTTTTAAGATAAGGAATCTAAATGTAACCTGAGAGTCCTTTATTCAACCAGCCAGAATAATATATTCAAATCTATCTAAACATTTACTTTCTGACTTGATAATGGGTTTTTTTCCTAGAAACCATCATTTACATCTATAGCACTTAACTAGCATGCACAGTATTTCCACATAAATTATTAACTCATGTAATTCTCTCTAGCAGGTGTTATTTCTATTTTATGGAGGAAGAAGTGGAGCTTCAGAGAGGAGGAAGCCCCCTGGGGGCAGATCCGGGGATGTTCAGGCCAGGTCATCCCGGCTGCTCCCCACCCCCAGCCCAGACATGGCAGTTCCTGAGCTTCAGGAACAAAGTGCAGTGAAGGCTTCAAACTGCCCATCACACCAAGGTGCAGCCCATAGGCCTAAGGGGAAAGACAGGAGGGAAGGCGTGAAGGGACCTAGTGAGGGCGGCCCTGACCCCAGGTGGTCTGTGCTGGAATCTGGCGCTCGGCTCAGCTCCCATGCTGGTGTTTGATCTTCCCAAGGTTCAGTTTACTCATCTGTAAAGTGGGGGAGCAACACGTCTCATTTCACTTTGTGCTGCTCAGAGCTAGTCAAGGTGTGCACTTTGCACAGGGGCTCCAGATGGGAAGACAGGACACCTGAGCGCTGTGGTTGGGGGGTGGGAGAGGACAGGACACCGGAGCACTGCAGTGGGAGGAGGGGACGGGGGCATGCTGTAGTCAGCTCTCCGCAGCACAGTGGACATGAGGTAGGGGGCTCTCTTCCTGTACACTGTTGGAGGGGTGACTTGGGGTTTGGTCCAGCTCACCATCTTCTCCCTCACCTACCCTCCTCCTGAAAGGGCGGCCTAGAAGCAAGTTCTGAAACTAGTTTGCTCAGAATCTGTGGCTCTGTGCTTTCACGGAGTTTATGGGAAAATAAATTCCCACCTGGGGTGATTTTACTTCCTGGTAAGTAAATGTATAACAAATCTTTTCCTGCCATTTTTAGATCTTGAAGTATCTTCCTGGCTTGGTCTTAATTTATTTGGGTTATTAATTTTCTGGACACCAAAATAATAATTAGCATGGCTGGTGAGCAGAGGGAAATTTCTCAGTCGACTGCACCCAGACATTTCTTGGTAATGTCATTCTTCACAGTCTGACAGTCGAGGCTGTTTCCCTCCTTCAGCCGACTGTGGGAGCAGAGAACATGCCCACAAGATGGCACTGCTGGTCCTCTCAGGGCTGCTCTCAAGGCCCAGGAAGGCTGCGGCCAAGGATAACTGGAAGCCCGGTGTCCACTGTGGGAACCCTGGGACAAGTCAGCCCCTTATCCCCTTCATCAGTGGTTTAATGGTGAAGTGAGTCCAACTAAAGGCAGATGATATACAACTCAAGCGCTGTAAATCCAATTCTGAGCACAGGAGAAAATAACCTAGAACCCAATTCCATTGTATTCCTTGGAAGAAACACTCAGCTTCCCCCTGCTGAGTCGACCTTCACGCTTGACTTCCCAGGCCGGCTCCCACATTACCTCACTAGCTCCCCCCCCGCCCCCCACCGAGGGCAGAACTTAACTTTGCCAGCTGTGTCCCCACAAGAACTTCCCACTCACCACGGTGCAGCTTTCCGCTTCCCTCTATGCCTGGCTCCCCTTCCAGGTCAGGGATAATAGGGAGGTTTGTCACAGTCCCAGCACCCAGAATATGGCCGGATACGGACAGATACTCAACAACTGCTGTTAGCTCCAAATGAGCCTTTCTGGTCAGTGACCCTCTGCCCAAGTTAGTGCCAGCAGGGCGTGAATCTACCCAGCTCCTTAGCTGGGAGAGTTTTTTGCTAAATTCTGAGGAATATACATAACTCCTCGTTCACTGCCAGCCTCAAAGGCTTGTAAAGGAGTGATCAGAGATCAATGGATTTAATTTTGTTACCTAACAATCTGACTGAGCTGAATCAGCTGACAATGGAGCACTGCCCTGGAGTCCTACCCTGGAGCAAGCGGGCTCTTCCTCTAGCTTTTGCTGCATTGAACTTGAAGGCTGGTTTTTCTCCCTCTTAAGAGGCATCTCAAGCTAAGAGCTACTTCTTTAGATCAAGCCAAATTTGAGAATGGTGATAGAACTATGAGTTGACTCTTTTTTTTTGAGACAGGAGTCTTACTATGTTGCCCTGGATAGAGTGCCATGGCATCTTAGCTCACAGCAACCTCAAACTCCTGGGCTTAAGCAATCCTCTTGCCTCGGCCTCCCAAGTAACTGGGACGCCAGGTGCCTGCCACAACGCCTGGCTATTTTTTTTGTTGTAGTTGTCACTGTTGTTTGGCAGGCCCGGGCTGGATTTGAACCTGCCAGCTCCAGTGTATGTGGCTGGCGCCCTGGCTGCTGAGCTATAGGCGCCGAGCCCATGAGTTGACTCTTAAATGATTAGGAGAGTTCTCTAGAGGCAGGAAGGAAGACAGGGATGGCTGTGTGGTTGCTGAAGATCATTATTAAAAGTCTTAATTAACCAATTTAACAGGCATCCCCCCGCCCCATTTACTTTTCCAGCAACTGACAGCTGCCATAAGGGCTGATTTCTTCACAGGACTCTTACTAAAGATATGGAATGGTTCAGCAAGTGCAGGTGACCAGAGTGAGACAGACTCAGGCTCATAGATCATACATCTTATAAAGGAAATGATGTCCTCTTTTATAAAGTGTCATGCCACTCATGACAAAACACCCCTGCAAGAGGGACCCTAACATCTCAGACATTTTCTGGGAGCCCTGGAGAAGATGGCAATGTGCAGCCATCGTTCTTGCCCCAGTGGGGACAATCTAACATGCTTTCCTCTTCAACTAGATTCTCAAATACCTGAAAGACCCAGGTCTTAATTTTGAAACCTTCTCCTTGCCTAGGGCCACCCAAAATTACTGGGTTTAGTCATCTGCAAGTAAGGATCAGGAAACTGCCAATCTCTGTCAATTTCCATTTATCACCAGGGACCTAAAAGCAGAAGAGAAGCACAGGGCACGGAGAGGAATGACT
>NW_003852428.1:14611344-14612542 GCF_000181295.1 Otolemur garnettii | reverse complement strand
GTAAGGATCAGGAAACTGCCAATCTCTGTCAATTTCCATTTATCACCAGGGACCTAAAAGCAGAAGAGAAGCACAGGGCACGGAGAGGAATGACTTGCTTTGTACAGCGGGTAGCAGCTTACAAAGGAGGGGGCTCCCCACACTGGGAGTTTACCCAAGTGCAGGATAATAAGTGCTGCTCAGGCTGAGAGCGTGACTGCCTTGCTGCTGGTTTCTGCAGAGCGGTGGGGGGCAGGGGGTACCGCTGACTCCTGTGTGTCCATCTGCAGAGTGGTGGCAGCCCTTCGGGGGCAGGGGGTACCGCTGACTCCTGTGTGTCCATCTGCAGAGTGGTGGCAGCCCTAGGGGGGCAGGGGGTACCGCTGACTCCTGTGTGTCCATCTGCAGAGTGGTGGCAGCCCTTCGGGGGCAGGGGGTACCACTGACTCCTGTGTGTCCATCTGCAGAGCGGTGGCAGCCCTAGGGGGGCAGGGAGTACCACTGACTCATGTGTGTCTGTCTGCAGAGTGGTGGGGGGCAGGAGGCACCGCTGACTCCTATGTGTCCATCTGCAGAGCGGTGGCAGCCCTAGGGGGGCAGCGGGTACCGCTGACTCCTGTGTGTCTATTTGCTGTGTATCAGGTGCTTTGAACTTAGAGAGATATTACGTACCACTACTATGTGTGGGATACTACTTTAGAATTCTGGAATCATCACTGAGGAAGTCATCCAGTGAAGTGAGCTCTAAAAAGACTCTTTTCCCTAACAATTAAAGGAAATATACCAAAGGACCCATAAGGGATGAATAAATTATTAAACTATTAAGAAGTTTCCATAAATATGTAGTATTAATTTAATAATTCATAATGGACTGGTAGGACAAGATTTTTAAGGCTCAAAAAACCCTGCCAGCCTTTGGTGGTAGCTGGCTTCTCAGGGCACGTGCCAACTGCTTCTTTACAAGGCAGCCTGGGTGCGGGAGGACTAGCAAGCCTCTCCCTGGCGGGCTTCCCACGGATCCCTGGTGGAGGTGATGTGTCTTCACCAGCTCACCAGCCTGGCTGGGGGCCAGGCACTGGCTTGCCTGTATGGCTTCAAGGGGGGACGCAGCCGGAAGTGGGAGAAAGGGGGTTCATGGCACTGTGCTGTGGCCGTGAGGGAAACTCACAAGGGTGGGACCACTTCTTGCATGAACTCAGCAACCCAGCATCCTGCCTCT
>NW_003852428.1:14610765-14611198 GCF_000181295.1 Otolemur garnettii | reverse complement strand
TTGGGGCTAGGTGGGTTTCAGAATTCAGAATTTCGAATTTTATAAAAGTCACACGTTACTTAAATCATATGATAGTAAACACCCAGGAGGGGCTTGAGACAGCACCCCGCACCCAAACCCAGTAAGGTTTCTACAGCGTCCGTAAGGTTACTATGCTGAGTAGGATACATAAGGACTGTAAACAGCCTCCCATCACTTCAGTTTTTGCCACCGTGAGTTGTAGTGTGAAATAAGGAAATTCTGCAGTTTTCCAAGTCCTCCTGATGACGTGGGTGCTTTCTCTCCCTACTTTCCACGCATCCCTACACTTGTGCCCCTCTACCTCTAAGAAAGGGACGTGGATTTGGAATAAGCTAGACAGCAAAACTGTCAGGAAGCACAAGGAAGCCACGGCCAGCTCTACACATTGATCTATGAAGGGTAAGCTGGCCTC
>NW_003852428.1:14563719-14610645 GCF_000181295.1 Otolemur garnettii | reverse complement strand
TTTCCCTGATTCCAGGGCCCATCTGCCTGTGGCCCCTCAGTTCCCTCTGTGTGGTGTGCAGCAGGGAGATCCAGCAGTGCCTCCCCCGTGGTCACGGCACTGGGCAGAGAGGAGCCAGGACGAGCATCTCAAAGTCCCCGGTAGGCTCTGTCCTCCCTACATGTGTTGTACACACACACCCAGGCCTGTGGCCCCAAGTGCGTTCTGCCAGGCTGTAATCCTGCAACGTGCTTTGAGTAAGCTAGGGCCAACTGAGTTTTGGAAACACTGCTTCCTGTATCCTCCTCTTGGAGATTTAGGGCTCTGAGCCAACTGAGGGAGTCCTGGACAAGGAAGTCTGGGGCAGAACTTCCACCAGCATCGGCTCACTCTGACACGCCCTGCTGAGAACCCTGAGACGTGTATTAAAGGCAGAGTTTCCACGGGGTTCCACTTCTTACATAGAGTTGAAAGTGGCTTATGGATTTGAGAAAGAGTTTTACTTTAAAGGCTAAAAAGAAATCTCGGTGATCTGCTGGGAGGCCTCATTTCTCCATCTTCGTCTTTTCTGCCACTGCCAGCTGCCACTGGGCCCTGGACTGTTGGGTCACTGATGGACAGGTCTGTGTAGCTACAGCCTAGGCTCACTCCGCTGCTGTCTGGGGGGTGGGGTGGGGTGGAGGGGACTGTTGGGTCACTAATGGACAGGTCTGTGTAGCTACAGCCTGGGCTCACTCCGCTGCTGTCTGGGGGGTGGGGTGGAGGGGACTGTTGGGTCACTGATGGACAGGTCTGTGTAGCTACAGCCTGGGCTCACTCCACTGCTGTCTGTGTGGGGGTAGGGTGGGGTGGAGGGGACTGTTGGGTCACTGATGGACAGGTCTGTGTAGCTACAGCCTGGGCTCACTCCACTGCTGTCTGTGGGGTGTGTGTGTGTGTGTGTATGTGTGTGTGTGTGTGTGTGTGTGAGGCTGTGCATCTTGTCATTTGTGGTAAAACAAAAGGATCCCTGCCTAGGTAGAAATGTCCTCCTGGGCAAGACCCAGCAGGTAAGGAGCATTTCTAATGAGAAATGGGGACTCAGCTGCTCCCCCTCCTGCCATTGTCCTGCCCTACCAGGGATAGCCTTTCATGGAGAGAGGAGTGGATTTAAAAGTGAGGTGCAGTCATACCTTTAAGTGCTGATTTCTTTTAGAAAAGATAGATCTGCTTATTAGAAAATTACAGAAATTATGAAATCCTTGATCACATAGGAGTGCTGGACTAAGTGTGTGTTAGCTCCACGAGCCGTAAGTGGCACTCATCTGGGGAAACTACTGTCCCTGAGATCATGTGAGGTCCCTGGGAACAAAGCACTTCTCAAACACTTGTTTTATTAGGTGGGATGGGAAAAAAGCCACAGTCACCAAACTGGACTGGGGAGCCACGCTCAGTGCTGGACGCACACCCCATAACACAACAGGAAAAGGTCAGTTACAACACCGGAGTCGGGGAGTGAGCTGGGCCAGCAGTGCCCACCTCCCGCAGAAGGTGCTTGTCAGTTTTACACGTGGGATTACTTACACAGTGGAAGCAGGCAAAGGTTCCTCCTGAACCATGTTGCCTTAAATATTCCACGATAACTAGAGCTGTCCCCTTACAGTGTTAGGATTACGTGTAGTCCGAGGTCTTGGACCTTAAATGACGGAGCTAGAGACAATCATGAGCACACTCCTAATAACAGCTAATACTGCCCTCTTACTCCGGGCCTGGGTAACTATTCTAAGCACCGTAGACACATTAACTCAAATGCTGGTCACATCAGCCCAGTTACTATAATTAATCACAATTTGTAGATGAGGAGGGTGATGCACAGAGAGGCTGAGCAAACCATTTAAGGCTACATAGCCAGGAAGAGGGGGAGCCAGGATGCAAACTCACAAGCCAACGCCGAAGCCTGGGCTCCCAACCATAGCGGATGCTTTTCAAAGTCCAGACCTCAAAATGCATTAAGGCCTTGCATGACTGGGGCACAATTTGTGAATTTGCTCAAATGTTACCTCGTTTATATGAAAATCAAGACTGAGATAGACAGATTCACTTCACTAATCAATGACTAGGCAGTTGAGAAATATTTTATCTGGAGGAATTTCTTGCAACAGTTTGAGACAAAATTGATGATGGGGTTTAATCAAGGATATACTTCTACTATCCTAAAAATGGTATCCAAATTTAATTGCACATTAAATTGCACCTGAGGAGGAGGCCAAAAGGTGCGTTCGTGTGACTGTGCTGTGGGCCGAGCGCTGCTCGGAGGAGAGCAGGGAAGGGCCTGCCGGCTGAGGCCTCGGCGCTCCAGTGGCCCCTGCATGCTTTGGGTCCATCTTCCTAACAGGGCGAACCTCCCTGTCTCCCCTAAGCACAGGACCCGCCCAAAGGTTCTTCTTCCTGGATATGACTTCCTACAACTGTGAGGGGAAAGCATGGCAGGCTCAGCTTCAGGCCCACACTGAGAAGTTAGAGGGGACCAGCATTAAGGGGAGGCCATGGGATTGTCTCTAAGTCACTTGCCCAGTCTGCAATGTCCACTGTGGCTGGAGGCCCAATGTCAAAAGAAAAACGATAAATCAACTGGGCGTTCAGATTCAGGCAAAGTGCCGTGATGGGGAAGGCCAAGGTGCTGCAGCAGTTGCTGCAGGGCGAACGTTTAAGCCGGTTTGGAGGGCCATAAGGATTTTGGCTGATACCTGAAAGGTGAGCTTAGTCAGGTGACAGGGACAAGCATCTGATAGCCAGACACGTGGGTGGGCCAGGGGATGGAGAACCGGCTTAGGGTGGTTTCTGTCTCTTCACAACAGCAGTGCAAACCTGAGTGATTTAAAGCCTCTTGTTCAAAATACTTAACAATGTGGCCCCAGCACTGACCAGAGGGTAGGGAGGTAGTGGTGCGGTGTGGGGGTTGCACAGTGGTGAGGTGCACAGTGGCACGGTTGGTGCATGGGTGGTGGGCACAGTGGTGTGGTGAAATCGATGAGTCACACTAATTTGATGAGTGGGGCTCAGTGTTGTCCCATCACCCTCTCTGAGGAGCTCCAATTCGTTCTAGGCTTCAGCTCGGAAGAGCTGACTCCTCCTTTAATATTGAGGGCAAAGGAGTTCCATGGACAACACAAATTCAAGCACTGTCACACCCCCAGGGAGCTGTAACAGCACACAGGTTATAAAGAGTACAGTGCTATCAGAGCAGAGAAATAACTTGGGGGTATATAAAACCAAATTAGAACTTTTAATCTCAAATTATTAATTTTTCTCTATTCTGGAATTGTTTACAATATTTTCTATCCAATGGCTTCCCTACATTTTGACCACGGTCCACAATTGACACTTGGGTCATTTTATGTGATGCAATAGGCACAGGCGCACACAGAGAAACACACACACACACCCCTCCTCCTAAAGCAAATCATTCCCACCCCAGCAGCCTGGCATGCACTCTTTCTGCATGACCCTTTCCTATTAAAAAAAAAAAAAGTGCTGACTTCTGTCCACTAACCTGGCCTCACAATGCACCAGTGGGCCTCCAGCTGCGGTGTGAAGATCACGGTTGCTCCGAGGAGGCACAGGAAATGACAACAGCTCTGGAGCTTTTGCTTTTCTTTGTCATCATGAACAGTTAGTGAGAGTCACTGTGCGGTCACACAGGCAAACTCCTACCCTCCCTGGGATGGCAGAGGAGGCTCTGGCCACAACCAGATGCACAAGGACACGGGTGGCTGTGCTTGTTCTCAGTGTAAAGCCCTATTCGGTCGGACTTCACTAATTTGAAACTTAGATTCATCAAGTAAAAGCTTATAGGCGACATACGCAAGATGGTAGGAAGAACATTAAAACTCCTGAAGAAAATGAGGTTCGGGGAAGAAACCCAAAACACTATGATGAAAACTTGCACACAAATAATTGCTGTTTATTAAAAGAACTTGTGGGTTAAATCACGTCTTCTCTATGAGGAATTTACGGGGCACTCGCAGGTGTTAGACAAGTCTGCGCCACTGTATGGCCATGACAGCAACACCACATTTCTTTATAAATATTAAATAATTCCTATTTTTAAAAAACACAACTGACTACCATTCACTGCAACTAGTACAAGGAGGCGAAGTTCTATTCTGTGAGGGTAAACTTTATAAATGTCTTTAGGTTTGTTATTCAGAGTATGTACACACGTTCCTGTAAAAACCCAGACAAATGACGTGGGGTGGAGTATAAATCAAAGTCCAGCGCCGCGCCGTGTGGCAGCAATGAGTCTGCACAGCGCTCCTGCTGCTTGGTGTGCAAGACTCAGACACAGCCTGCTCGCAGAGGGCCAGGTGGGAGGCAGCAGCCAAGTACGTGCTGGGCCAGGTTTGTTAAAGGTGCTCACAGCTCACCCACTGACCAGCTGTGTCCAGAAGATCCTACCACCCTGCTGGGGAGTTTCCCGGTCTTCTCGAAGGCAGGGAAGGAGGACTGTGGATTCCCAGGAGGGAGCCCTAGAGGACATGAGCAGAGTGCCGAGCAGGGCTGGCGCCCTGGGAAGTGGCCCTTAAGTGAGCTGTGCCCGATGCTCCCGCCCTCCATGGAGCATGCAAGTACGGCCGATGTAAGCTGCCAGTCACCTGCTTGTAAGTCCCAGGTGACGCCGCTGAAGGATGGTCACTGCTGTCCCAAATTGATCAGTGTTTTGCTCCAATTTTTTAGGATGATGGGTTCAGGTGGAGTCCTGGGACCTGGGGCACCAATATGGATTCACCTGGTAACTGGGAGGAAAGGCTCATTCTGGGGCCCACCTGACTGCCTTCCTTGGGAATGAGGGCCCAGCTGATGCTGACACTAATCCAGGCTGGGTCCAGGCTCTGCTAGAGGGAACAGTGTCCCATAAAAGGAGAAGCCCAAAGTTCCCTCCACCTTCAGAACCAAATTAAGAATAATTCTCTCCTCATGTGAGCAATAAAGACCAATGAGGAAACGCCTTTCGTGATCCCACCCCCCTACCCTCCTGCAGAAGAGTTCAGCCCAAACCTCACGTGGAGGTGGGCAAGGCCCTCCTGAGTGCCTGCTCTTGGCCAGGAGACACCCCACTCAGCACTGATCACATTAAAGCTCCTGGAAAAACCCGTGAACAGATATCACTAATGCCTCTCCCAGAAGGGAAATAGGGTCGGAAAGTCTCAGTCATCTAGCCAAAGCCATGGAGAGGCCCAGGCAGAAATGGGTTTGGCCCAGTCTCACCTGTGCTCACCTCCCTGCATGGAGATTCCTCTGGGAAACGTATCCACAGCCACAATACTGTGCAGAAACCACGACAGGGTCACAGAGGACTCTGGGGTGCTCAGAGGCACCAGAAGGCTCTGACATTGGATCTGGGAGCCCAGTAGGGTGGTGGCAGTGC
The DNA here is from genome assembly GCF_000181295.1 of Otolemur garnettii. Lineage (NCBI taxonomy): Eukaryota > Metazoa > Chordata > Mammalia > Primates > Galagidae > Otolemur > Otolemur garnettii. The sequence continues at coordinate 14,605,259 of NW_003852428.1, read as the reverse complement.
TTTGGAGGGGCCACATGCAGGGACAGGCCAGCACAAAAGCACAGCCCATGGGAAGGTGGCCAGAGAAAGTGCTGGAACCCAGAAGCTTACACTATCTTCTGCAGCTGGTGAGAATGTTCTTCAGCCTTGCACCTGCTGGAAGGGAACTCCAGAGTCCCTGATCATGTCACCAGGAGCTAAGGGACGGGGTGAGGCAATTGAGAAGCAGGTGTGAAGGGGAGGGGCAGGTGGAACTCAGTGTGGGATGACCTCGGGTGTCTCGGGTGTCACATCAGATGTCCAGCAGGTGGCTGACAATGCCAAGCTGAGCCAGGAAGCAAGCAGACTGGCGGTAGCGGCGGGGCTTACCCACAGATGTACGGGGAGAAACTGTTTGATGTGAGGTTACCTGGAGCGTCATGTGAGGACAGAAGGGACAGAGAAATGCAGTGCAGCTAATAAATAAGAATCGAGGCTTTAATTAAACATCAGTGAATTTAAGACCTGACCTTTCGAAACACTTGAAGTTGTCAAACATGAAATAAATCTTGCCATAGGGTGTCTACTTCCAGGTTTTAAATGAGGGGAGAGAAGAGGGCTGTGCACTTCTGCCTACTGCAAGGAAGAGCTGAGGGCAAGAGCCAGGGATCAGCAGGGCCCACAAGGACTGTGGCTCCCAGGGCTCCCACCAGCTGGCTGGGCTGCAGGACTTCTGCAGGGTTAGGCTGGAGCTTTTACCTTCATTAGAACTTTGCTCCAAAGCCAATAGCTCCAAATCTCCAGTCTCCCTTCACCCCCGCCACAGCCAGCGTGGACAGGGAGGGATGGGGCCCAGGAGGTCTGACTGGAGGCTTGATTATCTCGGTTTGAGAATGGGGCAGCATTTGCAAGACTTCTGATGAACACCCCTGACACTGGTGCTCTGGGACACCGGCCTGCCTGAGTGTTGATACTCTGTGAGAGCTGTGATTTCATGCTTTCTCACACTTTTGGCACTGAAAATCTTCCAACTCCCACAGGGCTTTCTCTCTGTTCCATCTGGTTGGTGCTTCTCTCACTGTCCTGCCTGATGAGAGTCTACCCCCCCACTTCCCGATGGACCTTGCCTACCTCATCTGGGCCAGGTATCTGTTTACTCTTTCTGCCACAGCCCTCTGCATAGGTCCTCAGGGACTGGTTACTCCATGATTAAACACAAGTTTGGAATTCAGACTTGGTTAGTTTTTCAACTAAAAATGACTTGAGGACCAGGCATTTGCAATCACTGCAGGGGTAGGAAGCAACAGCACCAAACCCTTCCTCTGACACAGGAGCAGGAGGGCAGGACAGACGGACGTGCTGAGTGAGAGGCTGCTCTGGCTGAACTGCCCCGACCCCTCCACCCGCATGGGTTGGGGTCCTAACTCCCAGAACTGCAGAGCGTGACTGCATCTGGTGACAGGGCCTTTAAAGAGAGGTGATCACGTTCAAGTGAGGTGATTCGGGCTCTGTTCCAGGATAACTGGTGTCCTATAAGAGGAGATGGAGACCCAAACACACAGAGGGATGACCCTGTGAAGGCCCAGGGGAAGACAGGAGTCTGCAAGCAGAGGAGAGAGGCCTCAGAAGGAGCCCACCCACTCACACTTTGCACTTGGACTTCTAGCCTCCAGAACAGTGAGCAGCAAACTCAGGCTGCTTCAGCTACCTGGTCTGTGGGGCTTTGTGAAGCCAGCCCTGGCCAGCCACACAGAGCCACACACAGCAGGATCAGGCAGGGAGGAGCTCCAGAGAGCTGCAGGCACGAGGGAAGGCCTTGAGAAATAGCAGCTTCTGTGGGCCCTGGAAGGCTTGGTACAGTTCAGGAAAGTGAGGAGACCTTCCAGATGGGGAGGCAGCAGTGAGGGGTGCAGGACGGGCACTGTGTATTCTGCCACCTGAATAGACACTGGCCTGCTCTTGATTCCTGGGACAAGGCAGGGAGTGAGGTCCACAGAGAATGGTGAACAGCGAAGCGTGGGCAGGGCCCTAAATGCCAGTGTACAGGAAGCAGGAGCCCACAGAACAGCACAGCACAGGGCAGAGAGTTATGTACCAGGCAAGGCAGGTCATATGGTTTTATAAATTGGCTTCAAGTCGATCCCCGCCCCCAGCAAAACATCAAATCTGAATGGAGCTTGAGATAGCAAACAGATCCAAGTGTGGCTGCTCTTGTTGACATGGGAGAGGGAGGAACCCGAGGTGGACCCAGGCACCTGCTGTGAGCAGTAGCTATGGAGTGGGGGAAGTGGAATCCCGGCAAGATGGAGTGTCAGATAAACTGGATGGGGAAGGACTGAGAAAGGGAGACCAGCCGAGAGGTCAGTTACCGCCGCAAACCATACCAGGGTCAGTCAGCAGTCGGAGCATTTCCTTTTGGACATTAAAGGAGGGAAGCAGGACTGGGACGGGGAGCAGAGGAGGAATTCGAGCCCAGGAGGAGCAGGAAATGATGGAGGCTGAGGACCGACCAATAGCTGCCATCCATTAAGGCAGTTGTTCTCAATCTTCCTAATGCAGCCATGTATTTTCATTGTTACAATGGGGTCTCAACCGACAGGTTGAGAACCGCTGCATTAAGGGCTTTATCATGCACAAAAAATTGGCATCCTTTCACATGAGAGGGGTTATTATTTCACCCTCATTTTATATCCAAGGAGTCCAGGCCCTAAGAGGTTAGTTAAAGAGTTTTTCCATGATCACCCTAGGCAGGTCACAAAGCTGGGACTAGAACCCAGGCCCTCTGACACACCCTGTGCTCTCTGCACTCTGTTCCGCTGCAGAGGGGAGGGTGAAGCCAACACCCAAAGGAGCTGTCCCTCCAGCCAGCTGGGACAAGCAGCAGAGCCGGGCAGACCTGCAGCAGCTACCCCCCACTTGGGCAACGACTGGGGCAGGAGTGCAGGAAAGTTCTCTGAGGGACGGTGAAGAGGACAAAGTACGGACAGGTCTGTGGGCTGGACGTGAGAGAGCTTTCCTCACACCAGGGAAACTTCCACCAGCCTCCCCATGTATTTTCTCTTAATATTTGAAAATGAAAAGAGTAATCAGGAATAAGTACAATGCAGACTTACAACTGAGACACTTAAACTGAGCTGCAGGTTCTTTCCAACCTGAAGGTACAGATGGGGCTAAGAGCAGTCACAGTCTGACAGTCACACTGAAACCCGATCTTTGAAAAGTGTGGTGCGACAGCACATTAGATAGGCCCAGCATACAAGTTCAGACATGTGTGTTCTGCCGTGACACAGATCTAAGAGGTACAGGATAAAGGTGCTTAAACTAGAGGGCACAAACAGAATTCAGGACACCCATGAACTAGGTTGGGGGAAAACAAACCAGCAAACACCCAACTTTACATCTTTATTACGAACACCTAACTGACCGTTAGCTGCAAGCACAGTAGTATCAGCAGCACCTGTAGCTTTTTCAAGAATACAAACACTGCTGCTGATATCTGAGAATCTATGTAGGCTGATCACTACTTCAAAGTGGTAACAGTGATTAGACCTATCGTGTGACCTTGTCATTAAGTCTTCAAAAAAATAAATGTATCATAATTTAGGGTTACAGTTTCATAAGTTATTTCATACTCCTTATGGCAAAAAAGGCTGCAACACAAAGAATCAAATACAAAATCAGGAAAATAGGAAAAAAGTTCAAAATGATTTGAAAAAGAGGAAACACAGACTTATGGGTATGCAGATATGCAAATCAGAGACCTTCAGATTGTGGCTCCCATGTGACTTCAACTTGCTTCACCCAAGGTGTGGGGAGTTACAGGGCAGTCGCTGAGTCCCTATCTTTAAAGAGGAGGGAAGGGAGGCCCGATTGTAGAAGGCTGGAGAGTTTAACAACACTGCAGCCTGATGTGCCTTGGTCTGGTTCTTGGGAGGATGCCACTGTACTCCACACCACCCCACTGGAGTGTTTGAGAAGTAACGGGACAGCAGTGGGAGTGGCTTCGCCCCACTCACCTCCGGGGGATGCCCGCTCCGGTGGCCGAGGTAGCCCCCTGCTCTGCACTACTCACGGGACATGGAGGAGAAGCCCAACCCACCTGCAGCTTCCCTGCAGCAACATCTTGACCTCAGACACTCAGGCAAACCCACAAGGTCCTGTAGGTCAATTAATAGGCAGTCCCTGAGGACCCAGCAAATGTCTTTTTGAAATAGCTGCAGGGTCACTGCTATGTAATTAGCATCCCTTGAAAGGAACAGAAAAATGCTAAGGAGAATTAACACAATTGTTGGGGAGTGAGTGAGGGAGTTAACTAAGGTCTGGAAGAAAACCAGGGCTGGTTTCCCGAGGCCGCGGAAAGATCAGGGCAGGCTGCTGCAGGCAGGGATGCTGTCAGCCTCGTCCATCATCCGCGCCCCCTGGCCCTGAGAACTCACCATGGAATCTCAACGAGGAATGGCACCGAGGTATTTATAACTTGCTTTGCATGTCAGCTTGTCACATGTAACAATTAACTTGATGATCCCAAATTGGACCTGACAGGAGGCCTCTGGATGATACACCAGGCCCAGGCCTAGCAGAGACAAACAGTGCTGCTGATTTCTCCAGCAGAGGATGCGAGTATCAGCCCAGGGCTGCTTTCATTAATTTCCACTTCTCTCCATGCGGCACCCGGCTCCTACTGACACTGCCTCCTTTAGCTGATAGCTGTGGCCAATTTTAAGAAGTGTGGTGTCCCAGGGTTGCCTACAGATCATTTACCCTTTCCAGAGGGGAAGAGGACACGGTGGGCGCGGGGGGTGGGGGCAGAAATTGAGTGCCATTAGTGGGCAAAAGGAGGCTGAATAAGTTCTGAAGCTGTATTAGTAAGAAAATAAAATGTGATTAACTGGAACTGACTTACAACAAACTTCTCAGGAACACATCTATTGTGCAAAGTAAACTCCCTTTGAAGTCTAGACATCTGTGGGTAGCTAGAAAAACTAATCTTTTCTGTCTACCCCTCTGCTAACCTTGTCCACTGCAGCATGTGGTTGGCTGCCATACCCTACCCAGTCCCAGAAGCCATGGGAACGTCTCCTTACAGAAAACTATCTGGGGACAACGAGGAAATGTTAGCCCCCAACAGCAATACCCTTCTCATACCCACCACACAACAAGTGACCCTCATGCCACAGCTTTCAAAATTACTGTTCCCTACCATCCTTTAAGGCCCGCAGTTAGGAAGGAGGCCACAGAACCAAATATCAATCACCAAAGTTGCACAGCAAGACATTCGGTGTTCGATGTACCGAAAAATTCTCTTTACACGTCTTTATGCTTCTGGCCACTGAGGCTGCAAAGTCCAGGCCATTAGAAGGGACAGCCATCTTTCAGAGCTGTGTCCGTTGATGAAATGCCAATGCCAATAAAATACAGACAGATGTGCCACTCACAGCTGCCGTCGCTCCTCCCTCCTGCCAGTGCAGTCTCCTCCAAAAGAGCAGGCAATTAGAACACAGGGAAGCTAGATGTTTCATACCTCTACAACAACGTTTGTGATAATAAACTCTTATGCTGATAGAAGAGGAAAGATACTGTAATAATAGTCTACAGAATAGATTAAAAATGATGAAAATCATGGAAATTAATTTCTCTATGTGTGTGTGCGTCCTAGAAATAGAATTTGATTTGCATGAGGCCACTTGGCCAGCTAGCAGCACATCTGCCCAGCTCAGGTCTTCTAACTGGTTCCTGCCCTTCACCATGACTCAGCCTTGTAACAATTAAAGGGCTGCAGACCTTTGCCATGATACTTAGCTTCTTTGGGTCATCCCAGCACGACTACTACAGTTAAGCATTGAGCTCATTTCCTTGGGACACGTGGGGAAGACAGAACAAATGAGGGATAGAGGCACATTTAGGAACAATCAGTAAGAAGGCCCAGGAAAGAGATAAAACAAAACAGTTCTTGAGCATTTTTCTTAAAGAAAAAGACAGCAGGCTACAGCCACTAATTAACACATAGCACTTTCCAAGGAGAGATTATATCGCAGCCTATGCGATAAAGCCAAAGAAGGTGTGAAACCAAGCTCCCACCTCATTAAAAATCTCTGGTCTGAGTCGGCTATCCATTTCACTAAATGTCATTATCTTCCTCCTCATCACAATGCTGAGTTGTGACACCCTCCATGTTGATGGAGCTCCGAAGGATACAGGAGAAAGAGACTCACACATCTGCTCTGCATCTTAGGGGAGTGTTTGTTATCTGGCTGCATCTGCCAGGTATTTGGTGAAGATTATTGAGGCAGGTGCCAAAATACAAATGGTGCATTGTCTGAATGCAGGAAAAACAGAGCAAAGCCGCAAACCTGGGAGCTTTGTTCAATGCACCACATTGCACAGGCACCCCACTTCCTTGTGCCATCCTAGAAATGTTATACAATAGTTTCTGGTAAAAACTCTAAATTAAACAGATTTAGCAGCACAGCACTTGCAATCCTGTTTAAGCCTGAAATGATTTATAAATGCCTGGCTGGGAACTATTCTACCTCTGAGGGAATAGATGGCCTCAGTGAGGACTAATCAATCTTCACTCGTTTCTTGGGGACTGACTAATATTTTCTTATCTTCTGAAGAGTCTAGCTAGGTCCCAGCTATGTAACAGGAACCTCATAAATATCTGCTATTAACTCATGCTGTGCTTTTCCTTCTTTTCAAAGCTTACACATACCCATGTTTTGCCCTCATTTTGTTTTCACCACAAAATTCCCATGAGAGAAACAGGTACAGGTACGAACTTCGTCCTATAGATGAGCAAACAGGTGCCAAAGGTTAGTGGTTTATCTGGGGCCACCCCAGGGCAATGGGCTGGGACCCTTGGGGTCCCTCCTCTTGGCTCAGGACCTCCCTAGACAAAATCCTTCACACATATTTCAGGCACAGGCAGGGTCCACTCTTGGGACTATGTGTACCGTGGTCAGAAATGTGGTCTAGGAGAAAAGGGGAAAAGTTATAAAGACTAACTGTTGATGGACTAAATCAAAAGCCCAACCTGGATAAGTCAAACGCAAGCCCCAAGGGGAAACAATTTTCTTTCCAGGTTTTGTGTCCCCAAGGGATGCTACCCCCATTGACACCAAGAGGGGGGGAGCCCTGGTATTCCCTGGGTTTTCCACGCCTCTCATCCAGGGCCTGGGACTCTGAAAAACCCTAACAACAGTGGGGTGTGGGAGTGCCTCTCCTGGGGGTGTCCGCAGTGCTCCCTACCTGTCCCCTCCCACTCTGCGCTCCCCTCGGACTCTTCAGCTCAGCCTCCCAAAGCTGGAAAAGGTCTGCATTTACTTTCATCTGTGACCCCATTTGCAGCCTCTGGCAAAAGGAAAACAACTCTTGCATTCTTTGGCGGAATTTGTTCTGGGCCCTTTTGGCACCGCCCTTGCCATTTAAAGCGTATTTATTTTTCCACTTAAGGTCCTAACCAGTTTAGTAGAGATGAGTCATCAGTTTTCACCCTGGCTCCGACTTCCTCTTGTATGTACTTTTTGGGTCTGATTTCCTTTCCTTGAAGCTGCCTTTGAGACTCTCCAATCTCTGGTCTCTGAAACTGATTTATACCTAGTCTGGGTTTGAGCCCTGTGTGTCCAGTCTTGAGGTGCTGGAGGTCCCACACGTTGGGCCAGGTGGTTCCCAAGTGGACGGTTGTTCTTCCAGCTCTGAGGCTGCTACCCCAGGGCCCTGACTCACCAGAGGGAGGGGAGGCCCCCGGAAGCCGGTGCTGCGCAGAGCCGCCCAAGTGCTGCCCTGGGGCCTGGTAAAACCACAAAGCCGAGTGCACAGTGGGGGTAGAAGGAAAATCACCGACATGTCTCCGTCTTAACCCAGCCAGGATGGAAACCAGTAGCTAGTAACAGAACCCTAGTGTCGAAAAGTTAGATCTGAATTAAAAAATCTGAAGGATTTTCAACTTTCTTCTCAATAACTTCCCCTCAATTCTGTAGGAAAAGATGAGGAACAGAAACAGAAAGGAGGCCAAGGCTTTGGAATCCAATTTGGATTCCATTTCTGTTACCTGTCGCTTACTGCTGAATGACCCTGGATGTGTCAATAGCCTTTTAACAGATCTTCCTGACTGTGAATTTGGGAACCTGCGAAGGTGAAGACAAAATGAGAACAAGTGTGTAAAGCACCCAGCCTGAGGGAGCCTGCATGTGCCATAATTTGGCCAGTAGGCCATAATGAAAGATGCTGACTTCTTGTCTAGTATCAGGACAATCTTCTCAACCTCCCATTCTCCAAGGCACACTCTAAATGTGATGGAATCATAAATTCAACAGGCTGAATGACAGATCCTTTTGAAAGAGATTAAAGTCCTGTGGGGAAAGTGTTCAGTCCTGCCCTATGGACAGTCCTCATTTACACCGTCTCTCTGCCCCCTGTGGGGTGCTAATAGATGTGGTGGCCAATTAGGAAGTTATAATTATTCACTCATTACTAAAGGGTGAATGATTCATGTAACATTTTCTTTCTTTTATGAAGTGTTGATCTATCTCTGGAAAGAGTGTGGGCCTCATTTGCATTACAGAGACAGGGTTGTTGCACTTGCCTTAGGTCTCTGCTGCGCAAAGCATGGTGGGGACAGAAGTGCTCCATGTCCTAGGAGCTTGTGTTTCCTGCAGTCTCAGGCCTACTACCCCAGCCCTGCTGATCCGAGTTTGCATTCTGACCAAATTCCCAGGTGATACGCACTAAGGTTGGAGAGGCTCTGCCCTCGCCCTCTGGTCAGGCAGAGGAAGCGGCCAAGTGATGGGGAAGGGTCAGCCCAGGACTTGGGACACCAGGATGCTGACTGCTCCAGCTTAGCCGAGGGCCCCTGGGAAAGTCCTGTCACTTCCCAAGAATACCCTGCTAAATCAGAAACTGTAAAGAGTCCAGGAATTTATCCCACTTGTCAGCTAACAAGTTAGCCTGTGTGTGAGTGTGTGCACACACAGAAGACACACAGAGCATGTCTCAGCAATAGTTCCCAATACCCACAGTGAGGGTAAGAGTGACATGGTGAGGGCAAGTGTCACCCTTGTGTGCAGTGGAATCATCATAGGAAAGAAACTCTGAAATGAGGGACGCTGATCTGATACAGGGCTGGCGGTGACCTGCCCTCCTCTTCTCTGGAGAAAGAGACAGAGACTTAGTTTGACTCTGCAATGTAAGTAAGCCTCGTAGGGAGGGGAGAAGACGTCTTTTCTTTATTGCTCTGGACCATCTTTGGGAAGGGAAGCCTTCTCTAAGCTTTATTGTCCTGGAATGTCTCTTTAGATAAACAGTAACTTGGCTCTGAAGTCTTCACTCAGCAGATCTGAACTGTACAGAAACACAAGTCATCCACGCAAATTGCCTCTCTATGTGCCCGAGTCAGGATAACAGCAGGCAGCAGCACCTGGCCACGGCCCCGGGGGAGCTGGTGCCTCACAGCAACAATAAGCAAGGCAAAGCAGAAGGGAAGTCCCAGGTGCCTACGGGGACACCCGGGACTCACCTCACCCTGACCTCTCCACCCAGCTCGGGAAGATGGGAAGGATGAGGAGCTGCCCTCCAAGCAGAGACCTGATGTTCAGGGAGGCTTCTGGGTGCCAGGCAGGGACCTGCAGCAGATGGGCGAGGCAGGGATGTGGGGTCGGTGTCTGCAGCCCTGCTCCTGATGCTGGAGGGTATGACTTTATTCTGAGGGTGCTGGATGTGAGGGACTGGGATGGGGAGAAATAAATGTGGATCCACTACTTAGGGTTTGGATTACACTGGACTCTGAGCCTAATAACGACAGAAGCAAGCCAGGCGGAGAGCAAAGTTCAAGGGGAGAAAATGGTGTGCTCAGTTGGTAGCCAACTAGATCACTTCAGGGAATACAGACTGAAATACCCCATTAAACAGTCATCCCTCGGTGTGTGTGGGGTCTGGTTCTAGGACCCCCATGGACACCAAAATCCATGGGTGCTCAAGCCCTGTTATAAAATGGTACAGTATTTGCATGTAGCTTATGCACATTCTCCCTTACACTTTAAATCACTTCCAGATTACTTATAATACGTGATACAATGTAAATGCTATGTAAATAGCTGTTACACTGGGAATAAGGACAAGAAAAAAAAGCCTCTACATGTTCAATACAGAGCATCCATCCTTTTTTTCCCTCAAATATTTTCCATCTGTGCTTGGTTGAATCCAAGGATATGGAACCCGCAGATACAGAGGCTGTCTCTATATAGTTAACAGACAAGAAACAGAAATCAAGGCATCTGTAGTTTACCTTTTGGGGAGATCCCTGAAAAGAAGCTTTCATTTTTCTGTATTTATTTACTAATAATATTTGTTTAAAATATTTATCTTTTTATGAATTGTTCATGTTCTTTTTAGTCCATTGAGAGTGATGTTTTCATCACTGATTTGTATGAGCTCTGCATTCATTTCTCCAGCCTATATCAGGTTTTCAATTATCATGGCTACCTTTTTTATTTTTTTTTTGGAGATAGGGTCTCACTCTGTTGCCTCAGGTAGAGTGCCGTGGCGTCATATCAGCTCACTGCAACCTCAAACTCCTGAGCTCAAGGGATCTTCCTGCCTCAGTCTCTCAAGTAGACAGGACTCCAGGAGCTCACCACCACATCTGGCTAACTTTTTCTATTTTTAGTAGAGACAGGGGGTATTTCTCTTGCTTAGGCTGGTCTCAAACTCCTGACCTCAAGCAACCATCCTGCCTCAGACTCCCAGAGTGCTGGGATTGTAGGCAAGTGCCACCATGCCTGGCTGATCATTACTGCTTTCTAAAACAGCTTAAGTGCAGAGTTACTCAAAATCCTGGGGAAAGGGCGGCACCTGTGGCTCAAAGGAGTAGGGCGCCAGCCCCATATGCCGGAGGTGGCAGGTTCAAACCCAGCCCCAACCAAAAACTGCCAAAAAAAAAAAAAAATCCTGGGGAGAAGTTTCAGCTTTGGCCCGAGGGTTAGGCAAAAAAAGACAAGAGAGAAGACCCCTGGGGACCAGGACTAACTTTCTGTTGCCCTCTTTTCAGAGCGTCTGGGAATTGTAGTATAAATAGATAAGCAGCAGATTCTGAGTTAACAAATTAAAACAGTGTTACTGAGAATTTTTACTGACTTGAGATACAATCCCCAGACTCACAGGTTAGAATTAACGGCAAACCAGGAGACACATTTCTTGCCTGAAGATACGACTTTTGATCATGATCCACAGCACTGGGCTAGGGCCCTGCCATGAGAGGCCTTAAAGAGGCTTTGGAGAGATGTCCCCATGGTGCCCTGACGACAAAGTGTGCGTCAGGGGACAAGCTAAGAGAAGAGGAGAGGGTGGGAGGCGGCCAGCCTGCTACCCAGCACCGGCGACATCATTCATTCTGCCTCTACCATTGAAAACCATTCCCCCAACTAGGACAGATGCCTCACACCTCTGCCTATCAGAATTCTATATGTGCTTTCAGGTTCGAGGAGTTTCAACTTTCCCATGCTAACTGACAATATTCACATTGCTAATTATCCTGGTTTTTCTCTTAAGCCACAGAACCTTTTGAATATTGCAGGACAGAAACAACCCTTCCTCCGCAAAGGGTGTAGATTTCAAAAATGTCAGAACGATCCCCTCGTGTCCACTTTCTGCTGGACCCACAGGCAGCTGAGTGCCAACCTTAGTTACGAGGCTGCACTGTGCCACTGCAGGCAGGAATGTCAGATGAATGGAAGGAACTGGAGCCCTCAGGATCAAACTTAGAACTTGCACCCAAGCATTGTCCTCAGAAATAGGCACTCCTGCCTCCCATATTTCTGCTCGACCCTCTTCATGTTCCTTCCTTCACATCCTCCCTCCCGTGATGTCTCCTAGAAGAGTAGGTGGTAATTACTTCTCTCAAGTTAGTTAGACTGGCCAAAGTTGCCCTAAATTTCATTACGATCCCACTGAGAGGAGCTGCTGTACAGGAACACTTAACAGATGTCATTTGTAATCTTCTTCATTCCTGAAGTATAAATTCACACTTACCTAGTCAGTGGCGGCAGCCCAGCTTTTTTGAAAAATTCTTGGAATACCAGCATTGTGAGGTTGCTCCCCTGAGCTGGGGCAGCTGCAGCCAGCGACACTATGATCAGCACAGTAAATGCCTCACAGTGCTTGGGGGCCTTATTTGCAAAATCCTCAGCCTTAGGCTTCCGTGTAAATCTTGAAGTCATGTCCATAAAGCCCCTATTCTGCCTTCCCCTTAGGAGACTCATCTTTCTGGTGACTTTCCAAGTCAACTGCAGAGCATAAGAGCTCGGTCATTCTGTTGACACTGCCTGCAAGGCTGTCCTGGGAGAGCACCCCACCATCCATCTTCATTTCCTCTCCCCTCCTTGGCTGCTGTTAATGGTGGCTAAGAAAATTCAATCAGGCTGTCCTCTGTGTGCAGTGTTCTCGGGAGATGAGGCCCCTTGCTGTCCTCCACGGCATCAGCACATTCTGTGGTCTGCCTGCTCATCCTGTGTCACCCCTACTGGAATGTCAGCTCGGGGAGAAGAGGATTTGGGTTTCTCCACCACATGCCCCCCTGTGAGGAAGAGTGTCTGGCAGTAGGAGGTGCTTACAGAGAGCCGGGCAGTAAATGAAAGGCCTTAGTGGGGTGGAGGGCTTGGATGTGTGTGTGCTGGGAAGCAGCCAAGGGCTATTTAAGATGAGATCGGGTGCGGTCAGGGTGGTATGGCCGTAGACCCAAGGGCTGTTTTAAAAACTAGTCTAGGGCCTGAAAACTCTGTCCCATCCACATCTAATAGAAGATGTGGGGACGGTGAACTTCTAGTAACTTGACTAGTGGTCTCTGGTTAGTTCTGATGGTGCCTATAGGAATTACTTGTTAAGAAGATCAGGTCTGGGAAGCAGCTGTGGCTTAGTGGGTAGAGCACCGGCTCCATATACCAAGGGTGGCGGGTTCAAACCCAGCCCCGGCCAAATTGCAACAACAACAACAACAAAAATAGCCAGGCCTTGTGGCGGACACCTGTAGTCCCAGCTACTCAGGAGGCTGAGGCAAGAGAATCTCCTAAACCCAGGAGTTGGAGGCTGTTGTGAGCTGTAACACCACAGCACTCTACGGAGGGCGATAAAGTAAGACTCTGTCTCAAAAAAAAAAAAAGAAAATCAGGCCTTACTCATGAGCCCCTCACTTTTTTGTTCTAAAGGTGTGTGGCCACTGCTTAGATCTATTTCTGGGTTCAAACATGCCCCCCTTGGGACCCTGTCTGGCCTCAAGATAGCGCTCCCTTGGGGACCCTGGGAGGGGAACCTTCCTGTGGCTTTGGTTGGGTGCCTGTTGTTCCTTAGACCTGGGACGGGGACTCTGACGTCCTGTTGCCAGCCTAGTTGGCTTAGTGTCCTGAATCCTGTGTGATGGTTCCCGAACTTGGTGCCCAGGCTCTAGTTCCGGCTCTGACGCCTGGTCAGCTGCCCTCCCTGAATGTCACTCTTTTTCTGTCCAGACCAGGGCCCCCTGCTCCAGGAGACGTCCCTGGACGGGCTTCCCGGCCACACTGCCCACAGTACTGGTCCTCGTGCTGGACTTCCCCATACCTACTCCCCCTTAAACTGCATCTAAGACCATCTTAGTGACCTTCGAGTTAGGAGTGGTCATGCCATTCGATTCTGGCCAATGAGTTTGCTAAGCGCTTCCGGCACAGCTTTTTATACACCTAAAAAGAGATGCGAGAAGATTTGGCTGTTTCTTCCTCTGGGTACCACTAGTCTGGGTATGAACCTGGGCTGCTGTGGCCAGCCCTCACCAGCCCAAGGAGGAGTCTACTCCAAGAGGAGGGCAGAGCTTCAAGCGGAACAGGGAGGTGGATCTGGAAGAGCCCAAGGCACCCACCTCTGCTGCAGCCAGCCCTCCTGGGACTTCAAGGAGTCAGTTCTGGCCTGGCCACCTGAGCACCAACCGTGCCGTGGAGTATACCTCTCTTCCTACCTCCCCCAGAAGGGTCCTGGGGTCCCTGAGGACTGTAGTGGAGGCCCTTGGGAAAGTCCTTTCACCACAGTGAGCTTCTACTTTCTCAGCTGAGAAAATCTGGGGGCTGAACTATGGCTGTGGTTCCCATTTCTCATGCTCAAGGACTTTTTAGAAATTGCAGCAGCATTCATAGAACATAACATTCATGAACATTTGGGTTGTTTCCATTGGGTTGTTGTAAATACTGATGAGATGAACATGCGTGTTTTTCATTTGAACACCTGTTTTCAATTGAGTAGACAGCTAAGGGTAGATGGCTGGGTCTTATAGTGATGCTGTTTTGGTTTTTTGAGGGCCCACCAAGTTGCTTATCACAGCAGCAAGAACTTCTTTGTTGCTTTTTGTTTAAAAATACTTTATTTTGGTAAAAAACGTAAAACATGTATCCCCTTAACCATTTTGAAGCGTACAGTTTGGTAGAACAATGTGGTAAACATGAAAATCTATTTATGTTTTTGTGAAAAAGATCCCCACCACTTTTTTACCTTGCAAATCTGAAACTCTGTACACATCATCAGTAACTCCGCATTTCCCCTCCCCCTGTTCCTGGTAACTATCATTCTACTTTCTACACCTGTAAATCTGCCTACTTGAAATGCCATACACAAAAGGAATCACACAGTACTTGTCCTCAAGTGGCTGGCTTCTTTCACTCACCATAATGTCCTCAAGTTTCACCCACGTAGCAGGATTTCCTTACTTTGTAAGGCTGAATAATGTTCCATTGTACGTATACCACACTTTGCTTATCCATTCATCTGTCTGGGCATTTGAATTACTTCCACCTTTTGGCGACTGTGAATAAGGCTGCTATGAATATGGGAATACAAAAATCTCCTGGAGATCCTACTTTCAAATTTCTTCTTTCCACCCAGAAGAGAGTGGGGGCTTCTTTTTAACATAAAAAATCTTTGTGGATCCCCCCCAGTACATGTAGATATTTTCCTGCTGGTATCTAGGTCATTCTGGACCTTTAGCAAAATCTGACATCTGACCTCTCCAGGGCTCCAACTAGGAGTGCCTGGATTGGGGGACTTCTCTGCTTATATCCAGCTCTAGAACTGATGATTCTGTGAGAATACCTTGAGTATAGCACAACCTTGATATGCTAGTCCACATTAAGTCTGCACTGCTGACTACAGCCCTGCTTTCGGGGATGCAAACAACCAAAACTCAAAGAAAACATGCTGCCCAGAGAGAGCCGCTGCCCAGGATGGGCCAGTGAGGGTGAGACTTTCCTGTCCTGACACTGATACTCCCCTGTTCACTTCTTTTTTCCAGCTGGAAGGTAAGAAGTAATCAAGTTAATAATCAACTATTTTATCTTTAAAGAATCAAAGTCTAAGCTAATTATTACTGATCCTCCAAGTATTTTCTGAGTACTGTGTATTTCAAGACCACTGATGTCAATGGGGCTTATGTAGGCAAAGAGGGCTTGAAACTGTAAGTCAGTAATTTCAATGTAATAAACTTAATAAAGGACTCCTGTGTCCATATAGTTATTTTTACATATTTCATTCTCCAAAATCCAACCACTAGAGAATTGATTTAAATTCAGTTCTTATGTTGATGTGATGAGAAAACATTGCTGATAGATAGGGCAACCCTGAGTCACACCATGAAAAGAAAAGAGTCATCCGTTCCAAGAGGCTGGCTCTCGTGCAGATCCCAGAGCCGTGTCTGGAAGGAGAATTGATGGCTCCATTTCCTTTCTCCCTCCTTCCATCTGACAAAGGAGCTCTCCCGGTACAGACGGAGTGTGACGGTCGTGCAGGGAGGCTGGGGGCCTGTGGAGGGCGAGGGAGCAGGCGGGCGGATGTGCAGAAGCTAACAAATCACACCTGTTTCCACATCCATTCCATAACGCCAGATGTTGTGCAAACACTATCTCAAAACTGCTACCAGAAGCGACAGGCTCTGGAGGAAAGCCGGGTCTCCCGCACTATTCTTTCTCCTCCCAAGTCCAGAGTTCAGCCCAGATCTGGTGACATATGGGTATCCATACGCTCCACCCCTCTGCGATGAGGCCTAGATTCACTACCTGCCAGACTCCAGCATTCCTCTGGTGTACGTCTCTATGATGGGAGAAATCAGGCTGGATTCAATAAGAATCCCGACCAGGCTGATGCCCGTGACTTCTAAAGCACAAAGTGTCCATGCACACACATCATGCTCTCTGTTCCCAGGGCGATTCTGGGCAAACTTCTCACCGTGCACACAGTTGCATTCCTAGTGATCATGCTCAAATATAGAGGTAGCAGAAGAAATGCTTACTTTGCACTATTCCCAGCAACAAAGTTGGTACCGGGCCACCATGAATCAATGATTAAGGCAGTCTCTGGTCTTAAGAAGTTGATCTTTTTGTTGGGAAAAGGTGGTAAACACGAAAATCTAGTCTATTCACACTTGCTTCTTATCTAAAGAAACAAAACAACATGGACTCAGCTTTGCCACTGTTTACTGTAAGGCCCACAGGTGGGCTGCTCCGCCCCTGATCTCACTGAGTGCTGAGGAAGCAGAGGGGTCACCCACTCGTCTGGGCCCGGCTTTCAGGGCCTTGTAATATATATCTGATTCTGTTTAATTAATGGGATGACGGATTAAATTCCCTCATTTCATCCTCAATATATCTCAAGTGCCTGGAACTGTGCTCAAATGTTGTATTGTAAACCAGTGGTTTTCAACCAGTGTGCCATGGTACCCAGGGATCTTAGGGGATGCTGTGAAAATTTTTAAATATCATTAAATTATTTTCAAAAGAAGTTGAAAGCACAGTAAGTATATTCTTTTTTAAACTCGTTTTCTGGATCAACATAATTTAAGTGTGTTGCGGAAGTCTAACTCTAGGTTCAAGTGTGCTGTGAGATAAAAAAGCTTGAAAAACACTGCTAAAACTAATGGCAGTTATATAATAATATAACTAATGTTTACAAAATGGGTAAGTGGCTCAAAAAGATTCCTGCAAAAAACAAAAACTAAAACTAAAAACAAAAGACACAAACACCTCTGAAGGTAAAAGTTAACCCTGACACAACAGCACAAGCCCATGTGAACAGCAAGAAAGAGGAAGAGCTCACACTTGAACTTGAACATCGGTAACCACACCGTAAACGCCAAACAGTGATCTAATCAGGCTTGACAAGAAGCAGCCCTCCTCCACAAAACCTGAAACCACCCAGAGGCCTTCAGAAATTCAGATTTATATCCTGAATCATTAATGAGAAATCTCATCTCCAGGGTATTTGGACCTTGAAGTATCAGGTAATGATAGTACGAACTCACAATGATTGGCAAGACATTTAGAACACTGCTCACTTCACCTTTAATATGTTACCCATTTCTTATGCATTTCATTATTATGTCATGGTAGTAGAGTACATATGTCTAATTTGAAAATGAATATACATATATTGGGAGTGCACACAGACAACGATTTTCTTAATTGATGGGATGAGTGATCAAAGTTTGGGGGCACGCCCCAGATATGAAGCATCCCCCTGGTCAGGAAGGCAGGCTGCCGCAGTGCTCAACCTGAGCAACAGTACATTCTGGCATGGGGGAAGAGAGAATCGCTCGTCGTGTCAGCCTCACAGCAGCTGTTGGGATGTCAGTGGAGCTGGGCACTGCTGACTGGTGCCTGGTGCCATGAGGGGATGCTTGCTCACTGTAGGTTGAACTGTGCTTCCTCAAAAACCCATGCTGAAATCCTAGCCCTCACCGAAGAGGGAGGCCTTATTTGGAAATAGGGTTGTTGCAGATATAATTAGCTAAGATGAAGTCATCCTGAAGAGGGGTGGGCTCTAGCCTCATCTGACTGGTGTCCTTACAAAAGTGGGAAATTTGGATGCAGACACACACAGGAGGATGCCGGCTGAAGACTGGGGTGATGCTGGCCCCGGGAGCTAGGAGACAGCCCGAAATAGATCCTTCCCCAGTGCCTGAAGAGTGGGGGCCCTGCTGACATCTCCATCCCAAACTTCTGGCTTTTAAAACTGTGAGACAGCGTATTTCTGTTGCGTCAGCCCCCTGGTTTGTGGCACTTTGTTACAGAAGCCCTAGGAAACTGTACCCTGCTTCTCAGAGAGGCAGCCAGCCTGCCTGAGTTTCTGCCCACCACTGCCTGGGCAGAAATGGGAGTGGGTCTGTCTGAGGTTCTGCAGAGCCGTCTGGAGCGGGATGCCGGTGTCAGGACGGCAGACTCCGTAAGGCAGCCTCTCGAGCACTTGCCACACATGGCCCTACTGTGCAGCAATGTCCCTAGCTCATGCCAGCAAGGGGCCTGGGGGCCTGTGCCAGCTCTGCCAACTTTGCGCTGCCCAGACTGCCACAGGCAAAAATGATTCTTGTCACCAATCCTTGCTGCTGCACAGCTGTAACACCTCGTTGGTGTCCCACTTTGCCTGCAGACTCTGATCACTGACCTCGGGGCCTCACTAGGCAGAACTGACAGGAAGCGCAGCCAATGGCGCATCCTCCCCAGTTTCCTTAGCAGGGCAGACAACACTGTTTATCACTATTTTATGCTGCCTCAAATGCTTTTTATTCTGGGGGTCTCAATGAGCTTTCCATGAGCTCCTACCCAGAAGAGGCATGTCTGTCCATAAGCAGGACTGTCCATAAGGACATTCCATGCCACTCGAGGCCCCATCCCTCCGGGCCCACAGCACTCCAGCACTGGCTCAGCTGTGGCTACATATCACAGGCGGAGTCTGCCAGCATGTGGCACTCAAAACAATACAGAGTTGGCAGCTGCCAGCACTCTGTACCCCTGGTCCGCTGGCATCTCCATACGTATCAGGGAAGAAAGGACACTCCTCTTTCAAAAGGCAGCTGACAATTAGCCTGGGCATAAAAGGTGACAATGGAACTTGCATTGGTTCATCGCATGATTTAATTAAAGTTTAAACACACAGATTGTGGCTCAAAGATAAAAATTCCCAGGTATATAGGCCATGAGACCTAAGCTGGCACATGGCTGGGCCATCTCTTAAGTTTGTAATTTTTTATTTATTATCTTAAAAATTAACTTCACTAAGAGAACCATTAAAAATTTCCATAGATGACAAGTTGGCATCTGTTATGGGTTGGCTTGTATCTCCCAAAAAGAATATGTTGAAGTCCTGACCCCCAGGACTTCTGGGTATGACCTTACTTGGACATAGGGGCTCTAGAGAAGAAATCCAGTTAAACTGAGGGCTTCAGGTGGGCCCTAATCTGGTACGACCAGTGTTCTCATAAAAAGGGGAAATTTGAACAAAGACACACACAGAGCAGAGATAACATAGAGAGACATGGGGAGATGACCAGGTAAAGGCAGGGGCCTCGAGTGACAGGTGTACAAGTGAAGAAGCATCATGGTTTGCCAGCCAACCACGGAAGCTAGGGCAGAGGCACAGAGTAGACTCTTCTTCCTGGCTCTCAAAAGGAACTACCTGCCAACACCTTGGTGTCAGACTTCCAATCCCTAGAAATACGAGACAGTTCATCTGTTATTTTAAGCTACTCACTTTGCCATGCTTGTTAAAGCAGCCCTAGGAAACAGATACAGTGTGCCCGTCCTAGGAACTATTCCAGGCAGGGATCATCAATGAATGTTAAAAAGTAGCAGGTGAAAGTTTGATGAGAAACAGGATATTTATATAGTCCCAAAGTATCTCCCACAAGATATTTATTAATTACAAAGGGTGAAACAGTAACTTTATAATGGAGAGCCTTGGCAGATGCCATCTTAACTAAGTGACCAGAGTTGACATCACTTACCATGGACGCATTGGTTACCTCCTGATGTGACGCACCTGGGAGGAAAACACATCACTTCTACAGTGTCCCTGCCCCCAAAGCAGGACCCCAATCCAATCACAGAGAAACAGCAGAGAAATCAAACTGAGGGACATTCTACAGAATCAATGCTTCAAACACATCCAAGTCATGAAAGATTAAATTTTAAAAAATGTTGGATAACTGTTGCAGATTAAGGAAGACTAAAGACATAACACTAAATGAAAGTATGACCTGGGGCTAAAATCTGAGGTAGCAGTGGAACAACTGGGGAAATCGGAACAAAATCTATAGATTAGAAAACAGCACTGGTTCCGTGTTAACTTCTGATTTTGATACCTGATGATACAGTCCTTTTTAGTAAAGATGCACTAAAGAACTCAAGAGTCAAAGGGTCGTTTAGAAGAAAGCTGATTCAGATAGACAGACGTAGATTTAGATAAATGTGAGGAGGGTGCAGATGAGGTGACATTTTACCATATAGGGAATACAGGGAAGGATAGATGGGATTGTTTGGTACTTCTGAGCAACTCTTCTTTATGCCTGAAATTATTTCAAAATAAAAAGTTAAAAAGAAATTTGCCACACACGCAATAATAGCCACAACCTCTTGAATGCCTGAAATTGTTTGAGGTATTTAACATATATTACTTTATTCACCAAGTAATTATAATCACACGAAACAAATATGATTCCCACCAGTACGCCAGGCCTCAGCACAGTACCAAGCAGATGCCCGCCTTGGTTGTGGAGGGACAGGAGATTTAGGAACCTCTCACACACAAGACTCAGGCTCACACCACACACAAAGCCCAGTGAAGTCTGAGGGTAGGACAGGAAAACACAGACAAATGTCCCAGAAACCCACATCCTTGGCCATGAGAAGCGCGAAGGTTATTTATGATTTCACCTTTAATTAATTTGATGTTTGTGAAGACTTGAAGCTAAGTAAAGCAACAACACAGCCCAGGCTCAGCTGAACTATAAACACCAGATTGACTTAAACCCTCCAACACTCAGACACTCGAGAGTTTGAAGAGAAAAGACAAGCCATTTTGACATTTCCTGCCTAGCACAGATACTATTTACGCCAGTCTCTAGCATTCTTAACCTCTTACCCATGAGGCCTTACTTCAGTTAACAACTAAGACACACATGAAGAAGGATGTGACCCATTACAAAGAAAGAAACCACTAACAGAGCCAGGAACCAGACCAGGTTGGCCTAGACTTAAAATAACTATGATAAGTATGTGTGGAAAGAGGAAATTTCAGCAGAGAAATGGAAACTATGTATTTAAAAAGACAAATGGAAGGGGAAGTGCCGGCAGTGAAAAATAGGAAATCAGAAATGAAGACTTCTTTCAATGGGCTCATCACCAGGCTGAGTGCAAAAGAGAAAGGAGTCAGGCTCAAAAGGAATCATCTAACTGAGACACAAAGAGGAAGAAAGCATCAGGGCGGGGCAGGGTAACAAGTGGCGCAGAACAGAGCACCCAAGCCCTGTGCACATACCGGATGGTTAATCCAGGTGCAATTAAAGTCTCAGGATGAGGAGAATGATGCAGAAGAAATTTCTGAGGCAATAATGGCTTATAATTTTTTGAACCTGATGATATCAAATCATAGGTCAAAGAAGGTTAATAAATCCCACGTAAGGTAAGTACAAAGAAAACCGGATGTGGTCCATCACAAACAGTTGAAAAAAGAAAGAGAAAATCTTTAAAGCAAACAGGCCAACAGTAACATTATATACAGGGAATGATGACAAGAGTTATGTCTGACTTCCCACAGTTCACAATGGAGACCAGGAGACAATGGAATGCCATAGAGATGGGAAAGGCCTAAAAGAAAAAACTTTAACAAGACAGTCAATATGCAGTGAAAACATCTCTCAAAAATAAAAGCAAAACAAAGGCATTTTCAGAAAGACAAAAGCTAAAATGATTCCTCTCCAACAGACCTGCCTTATAATGAATATTTTTTAGAAAGAGAATATAACAGACAGAAGTCCAGTCCTATGAGAAAAAATAAAGGACACCAGAGAGAATAAATAAAGTATGGAGATATGCATGATGCTCTCCTGATACACAATACGTTTACCTATCTGTTCCATCCCAGCAAACACATGAGGCAATTTCAGAATTGCTAACCCATACCCCGGTTAGAAACCTATTTACTAACTGAAATACACCATTTACCACAGCTCTTTACCTTTACCTTTATAGTAGCCAGTCAAAATGTTCTCCAAAGTTACTTGGGTCACTCCCTGCTCCCTTCAGTCTCTTAGCATTTGTACGTGTCCAGTCCTTCCCACATCCTGCATGACGTGACTGCTGCTTATTTTCCAGGTATGGAAGCAGCACCATGGCTCTAAGTCCTAAGCTCAGAGGAGGGCCGCTGCCTCCTCAGCGTCTCATCACCTGCTGCTGCTCACTCGTGCACCCTGAATGTCTTGTACGAAGCCAGGTTCACGGTGTGACTTAAGTGAACACCTGACATTAAACCGTTCCTTCAGTGAATCCTGAAGTCCAGTCTATGTTTGCCATTTCTCCTTTACATATGAAACTGGGTACTTCATCTTATTACACTGGACAAAGGCTTTGAGGGAAATCACTGCTTTCCTTAATTAGGTTGGTTCTGAGATGGAATCTAGCAGCTACTCGGGGAAGTATTAGCTACTAAGAATGACGCCTGTTACTCCTCCGACATGCAGGGTCACTGGTGGACTCAGCTTGCTGGAAATGCTCGCGCAACATTTTCACATTTCGGCTTTTTTCTTTTTTTAAACGTAGTATCTCAAAACAAGTTGGCAGCATAAGAAATTATTAAGTCTCTGGAAAAGTACAAGATTAAAAGGAGTGAGAGTTGCATAAACTTTTCTAAGAAAAATAATTACTATAAAAGTTGCAGGCTTTTTTTTTTTATCACATAAAAACCTCTTCAATGCTCCACTTGTCCCCTTTCTCTGTACTTGATTTTCCAATTAATGGGGAAGGAAGCCACCGGAGCTGAGTCAGTAACTTAAAACCACTGCTAAATGTCTGGAAAGGAATAAAAAGGCTTTGGTGAACGTAGACACAGGGCTAAGGACAACACTGGCATCTGACCTTTTCTCATATCTCGAGAACACTTGGACAAAACATGAAAAATATACAACTTCGGGATTAGGGTAATGCAGATGGTAAAGTCCTATGCTGCAAGACACTTCCTAAGGATAATTAAATGTTTTACAATTTCTGCAAATAAATAGGCTTTTCCATACGTAGAGTAAAACCAGCCCAGTTCCCTGAAACCTAAGCTGATAATTAGTGTATTGCTGGTGAGGCTTCAGGTGGCTAGGATTATAGGTTTGAGGCATGTGGATAAGGTTACAGGCAATCCCAGAATCAGTAAATTTCATTTACAGAGGGACCCAGACTGCAGTCTGTGTATGTCCAGGGGTTTCTATAACATACCAAGGGCAGGAGTTTCCAAGTCAAGACAGACTCTGGATGGAATCCTGGCCAGGCCACTGACTGGCTACACAGCACTGGGCTGGATACTTCCCTAAACCTTGTTTTCTTTCTCTCTTTAATGGGCACAGAAATACCAGCTTACAGGTAAGGTGGGCACCAAACCTGATGTGAAGTACTTGGTAAGTGCCCAGCACAGAACAGGAGCTGAGCTGGTGAGCATAGCTTCCTGGCTGCGAGTGAGCAATCTGGAGCTTGCCACTAGCTGCAATGTAGACGTTGCCACTTACCCACTGTGTGACCTTGGAAAAGCCTTTTAACTCTCTGCACTATTGAAGAGGAAGTGGTAATTGAGATCAGGGATAATAACCAACCGCTAAGTCTGAGGTTCAGATGTTAACAAATAAGAGTAGCTGCAAGGACCAAATGAATAAACCCAAACAGCACACTTAGAGCAAGGCCAGGTTCACTGGACTCCAAGAGACAGAGATGACTTTACTTTTAAAACTTATTTATTATTTATTTATTTATTTGGATAGAGGCAGGGTCTTGCTATGTTTCCCAGACTTGAACTCTTGGTCTCAAGAGATTCCCCTTACCTCAGCCTCCTAAAGTGCTGGGATTACAGGTGTGAGCCCCCATACCTGGCCTGATGGTTTTTCTTAAGTACGCCTATTCAGTCAGCCTATTAGACAAATGAGGAGTCCACGGTGGTGGAAGTAATCTACTGCACTGGGTGCTGGGCCTGACGCATGGAGGGCCAGAAGGAGTTGAGTTAGCCGCTTACACGCACAGCCTAAGACTGCCCACAGGCTCGCCCGGTCTATACACGCTGTGTCGGGTGTTTTAACCCTCAGAGTAAACAGCCATGCCGGAGTCAGAGGATAGGAGCCCACACGTCCATCAGGAACACACTACAGCAATTTGGCTGTAGGAAACAGCGACAATAACAAAAATCTGGCTTATGCATTTTGTAATTGTATCCTGTAGTCAGCCTGCTTCAAAAATCTGCAGAGAACAGATCTTTAAGGTGAATAAGATGCTATAATCTAAAGTGCTGGTGCGTGATCTTTTCTCTCGCAGCCCTTTATCCTCTGCCTTATTTATTTAAATGGCTCGTCTTCTAGAAATGCTGCATTTCATCTCATGAAAAAAAATCAATAGAAATAAAACTAGTGGGCTGTTCTGTCCTTATTTCTAAACATGCTAATAAATTGCCATCGCTCATTGTATTGGCGCTGTGTTAGGCAGGGAAATCACTATCTGTACCTTATTCCACTTAAACTCACACAGAAAGGCGTGCATTTCATTAACTTCCCAGGGTATTTCTCTTTTTTTCTAGACAAGGCCTTTGCTCTAGTCTTCTTTTTCAGAAAACAGTTGCCTGGGAAGAAGGGTAGTGACACCCAGGTTTCCTAGAGGGAAATTACTACAGGGCCACATGCTCTTAACTTCAATTCCAAACTCAAGAATGTTCTGAAAACCAAGAGTTTGCTTATAATTCATAGTGAGGTAAAATTTAACGTGAACTGACACAAGTCTCTAAATCTAAAAACCATATTTCACTTGGTTTCAACATCGTGTACAGATTACAGAATGATGCTTGAGACCCCAGGGGGTGCTATGTGGGATGTGCATTGGGTTACTCTTCTAGAATCTGTATTCTCCTCCTAAAACTCCAAAATTTTTGAATTCCAAACTAAATTAAGCCCCAAGGCTTTGAAATACAGGATTGTGGACCCGCAGGAAAGTTACTGATATTGGTATATTCCAGACATAGCTTTGTGAATACAGTTAGTGAGAAAGACAGTTCTAGAATTTTCTTTAAATCACCCTCTTTTCAAACCAGAACTTGGAAAAAATAAATGAATAAAACCAGAACTTGGACCAAATCTTCCTGCTGCTGATTAAAGACAGAGATAACCACTCAGAAACTTCACCTGAATTGTTGTCCTCCCGTAAGTGGACACGACTTTTATGGAAAATGCCAAGTGGTGGAGGACATACGTGAGCAGACATGTGGGGTCCCCAAGAACGTGCATCCCTCCTGTGAGGACTCTGCTAGAGGCCTGGGCTGCTCTGGATTCCATAAGACCTGGGTATTAAATTCCTGCTCCATTAACCCACAAGGTGCACACTATGAGCAAGTTTATACCCCTGTCTGGTTCTCCATTTCCTTGTGTGTCAGTCGGGAGAATGCCACCAACTACCAGGACTGCTGGAATGAAATGACATAAAATCACGAGCCTACTCCACAGAGACAAGGGTTAGTTTCTTTCCATTCCCTCCGTCCCTTTCCACACTTTCTTTCCTCCACTGGCTGAGGCATTGTTAGGAGATGAGTTATAAGTAGAACACACAGAGATTACTTTCTTCTATGTGGACAAACTCTGAGGTACACGCGTCTGTGGTCCCTATGTGTGTATTACAAGGGGGAAGGAAATGGATCTGTATTAAGGTCCTTGAACCAAACTTGAATTCAGAAAAAGGAAAACAGGTGTTGAACAGTGAGGGGTAGATTGCAGGGAGACTCCTATCTAGGACCCAAGAAGGCAGGGAGTGGGGGTGGGCAGAGGTATCATTTAAGGACACCTAGTCACTCATAAAGGCTTGGCCTCACTGACTACAGATAGTACTGATAGTACTACTGCCTGATAAACAGGGGAGCCCAGATGCTTATGATTCTTACAAATGTTTCTTAAATCAAAAGTTCTCCAACCCAATGCACAATCAGGCCCACCCCAGAGATTCAACTAGTTGTGGCAGTTCTCAAGAGTCCAGCTGATGTCAGTATCGAAGCCCAAGTTTTGAACTACCCACAGATGTTACGATGCCTCTCTGGAATGACAACAGAAGCCTGAAGTGCAAAAACCCAGTAGTTACAAGAATTCACTTATTTCCTCCAGCCTGGCAGTTTGGCCTGTGGGACAGGGCCAGTGACGGAAACCAAGGGGCTACCGGCAGCTGCTTGAACCTGAGCCCAATCTGCTCCTGCCCTGTACAGCCTGTGGCTTCCAGGAAGGGAGTGGCACTGGCTAAGCCATGGGCAGTGGAGCAGGCCTCTACTTGCCAACCTGGACATGACTCCCCCGCACTGCACTGGGCACACGGCCAGTGCCTCTGGCCCTGGGCACAAGGCCTGGGTAGGGAAGAGGGTGCTCTAGATGCTCTATTTCTTCCATCTGGGAACAAAACCGCCGCCTCACTGACTGGGAAAGGAAAAACACACAGCATAGGGCTCCACGTGGCCCAGGGTTATCAGAAGCACAGAACAGAGAACAAATATTAATGTTTAACTGAATTATGCTATTTGTGGACCATGCTCGAGAGTCACTGGAATTGTCCCACCTGGGGCTTTCCCATTCCTGGTCATCCTTGTCTTTCTCCTCTTTGGCGTCTCCCGTGTGGGGGTGTTTCTGCACAATCCGCATCCCACCAGCTTTCACTGAAATGAAAACAAAGGGGAGTGTGATTACACAGAGCAGGAGTCGCTGTGGACAGGGGAACTAGCTGGGGAGGTTTTGGCGCCCGGTGGCCACAAGCTAGTCTGGAGAATCTGGTGGTGGCAGTTATTGACTAGGGAAGGTTAGTGTTTGGGGGAGATTCAACACAATACAGCACTTCACATTCATTCCAGAGCCACTGAGAAACTCTCCCAGCTCGAGTTTCCTTTCCTGGCCACCTTTCCGGTGTTTTGTAAGAGCACCAGAGTAACCACAGCAGAAACCGTGAGCGGGGCTGCTTGCTTTGGGTCCTGTGTGTGGGACTGCTCACTTAAACCCTGCCCTGTGATGTTTACTTTCTCAAATATCAAGGATGCTTTGGATGGGATAGCATAGCAAAGGGGGACATGGACAGCTATGGTGCCTTCATAGAGTGGCACCAAAGACTCCTACAGCAGCCTTGGCCAAACTGCTGGCAGATATTAATTCAGCTTTTTTTTTTTTGGAGACCGAGTTTTACTTTGTCACTCTTGGTAGAGTGCCTTCATAGCTCACAGCAGCCTCAAACCCGTGGGCTTAAGCGATTCTCTTGCCTCAGCCTCCTAAGTAGCTGAGACTACAGGCGCCTGCCACAATGCCCGGCTATATTTTTAGAGATGAGGTCTCCTTCTGGCTCAGGCTAGTCTCAAACTCACGAGCTGAGGCAATCCACGAGCCTTGGCCTCCCAGAATGTTAGGATTACAGGGGTGAGCCACCATGCCTGGCCGTCAATTCAGGTTTTTAAAAGCAGCTTTGCTGATACATTAACTCATGCACAGTACAATCGATCCACTTAAACTGCACAGTTCAAGGCTTTGACTGTATCACAAATTGTACAATCAACACCACAATCCACTTCGGGCCATTTTTATCACCCCCAACAGAAACCCCACACCTACGAAGAGGCATCTCCCATCCCTTACTATCCCAGCTCCCGGCAGCCAGTCATCTGGATTTGCCTACTCTACACACTTGACGTAAACGAGATCGTAAAATACGTGGCTTTTGGTGACTTTCACTTAGCATGCTTTCAGGGTTCACCCTGTTGGAGCACATGTCATTTCATTCCCTCTATTGCTGAATAATATTCCATTGCATAAATACACCACACGTTATCTATCCATGCATAGGCTGGTGACCATTTGGGTCGTTTCCCCTTTTTTGGTTATCGTGATAATGCAGCTGTGAACAAATTACAGATACGTTTTTGTGTGGACATCTGTTTTCACTTCCTCATGTATCTACCTAGGAGTGGAGCTGGTCACACAGGAACTCTGCATTTATCCTTTGAAGAACTCCTGAAGTGGTTTCCAAGACTGTGGCACAAGCTGACATCCCCTCCGGGTAGGAGGGCTCCGCTTCCCCACACGCCTGCTACACTTGTTGCTGTCCATCTTTTTAATTAACCCCACCCCGGTGGGTATGAAGTTGTGTCTTACTGTAGTTTAGTGTGCATTTCCCTAATAGGTAATGAGTTACTACCACAGTGTAATGGGGAGGGAGGGGTGAATCTTAGGAGTTAATAAGAGAAATGCTAGTTTGAAAAATTAAATAGGTTTTCTCAAGAAAGATTTTCTTGGCCTTTAGTGTGCTAACCTGCATTGTGAAGATTTACGAGGGCGCATGGCACCCATTCTCTCCCAAATGTGTGTGACTTGGGGTTGTTTTTCCCCTTCACAGAAATACTGGTTATCCCTCCTTGGGAATAGAGTGCTCCATGGAATAGAGTTTGGAAATGTTGGCTCTGCGTCCAGAAAGCCCGCCTTGCACGGCAGTCAGCAGCGCGGGCTTTGGGGTCCGCAGTTCCTGCACATCCTCAGCTCTGTGGCCTCAGGCCAATCACTCAGATTCTCAAAGACGCACAGCTTCATCTACAGAGAGGGGATAAGCCTCCCAAGACTGAGCCTTTGGAATGGGGCCTGGGAGGCATTTGGCAGAGCCCTGGCACAGATGCAAGGTTTCACTGCAGTCCTCACCGCAGGCTCCCCTCCAGGGCGCTGCTACTCTGAGTCACCTGCCATGAGACAGCTTCATCACATGATACAGTCGACGTGTCACACCATGTCTTTTGGTGTTTCCAATTTGGATAGACTCTGCTGAGTCACCAAAGCCCAAGACAATTTCTGTAAGAAGCTGATGAACAGGAGAATGGGAACAGCAGTGGGCTTACACACTTCACGTTTACTCATCTTTGATTTTCCTGGGAGACTCTGCCAGCCCCTGACTTCAGGAAGACAGTGACACTTCCTGCTCAGGATCACTGGTCCTCTGGCAGCTGCCCACGAGAGAAGGTGACAGAGAGCGCAAGGAAGACAAAGAACTGCGTTGAAACCGTGCACCTGCTGGTCTACAGCCCAAACTAAAATCTCCCGTTGCCCCCACCTCTTTTCAACAGAGGGGAGATTCTCCTTGGAAAGAAGACAATAGAATCCTCTTGAGTAATCTTCTCAAAAACCTGCTTTATGGCGGCATCTGTGGCTCAAAGGAGTAGGGCGCTGGCCCAGCATGCTGGAAGTGGCGGGTTCAAACCCAGCCTTGGCCAAAAACTGCAAAAAACCCCCCAAAACCAAAACCCTGCTTCATATCCCATCAATCGGTTTTTAATCATTTCTGTTTTCATTCCTACAGGCCTGTTTTTGTCCTGAAATTCATCAGGTCATCATTTGGTGGATTCTGACTCTTTTCCGAGGTTTTCAGCTCCTCTACCTGTTGAGCCACTCTCGGCATAACTGTATGTCCCATTAGTTTCTTTTCTCAAGTCCCTGGGAGCCTAATCTTGCTGCTTGTTTTTCCCTGCAGCTTGTTGCCCTTGTGCTGGGTGGGTGTGGATCGTGAGCTTGGCTTCACAAGGCTTTACAGCGAGGATCGCTCAGGGCCTGTGGTGCAGACAGCAGCCTCATGGAGAGACGCTGCAAGTGTTTCTGCCAGACGAGGGGTATAGATGTCCAGAAATCCTTTTCAGAATAGAAATGTCAGACCAAACAGCACAAATTTGAACTTGATTCAATGTAAAACAGCCCTGTGTTTAAAAATTCTTGGCCGGGTGTGGTGGCTCATGGCTGTAAAGGCAGACGAATTGCTTGAGTTCAGGAGTCCGAGACAAGCCTGACCAAGAGTGAGAGCCCGGCTCTACTAAAAATAGAAAACTAGGCAGGCATAGTGGTGGGTGCCTGTTGTAGTTCTCAGGAAGCTGAGGCAAAAGGCTCTGTCAAGCCCAAAAGTTTGAGATTGCTGGGAGTTATGAGGATACCATGGCACTCTACTCAGGTAGACAGAGACTCTCAAAAAAAAAAAAATTCTCCAGATAACTTTGGTTCCTATCTGGAGCCTCAGCTGACATGGCCTCACCTCCTCACCACCCCAGGCCTCTGGCGGGAGGCCCCTCCCCCCCAGGGTTTGGCCTGTGAAAATCCAGATTTATACTGGGGTCTCTCTTGGGTGTTAATCCCTCCCTCATGTGGGCTCAGGGCTCAGGGTAACTGTCTGAATTTCAGTTCTGTCTTTGTTTTTTGTCCCCAGGGATTTCCCTAAGTTTGAGCTCAAATTTAAAAAGAAAGAAAAAAATCTACCACTTGGAGGCAGCTTCTTTTAATCTAAGATTTCCCAGACTATATAATCTGCCACATGATAAGAAATGGAGATGGAACATAAACTCTGAATATAAGATAATTTTCTAGTCTTTTGAAACACAAGATCCAGGAGGTATGAATATTTTAACCAAAGAAAGAACCTAAAAGAACTATCTCAATGAATTTATTTTTAAATTCATTTCCTTCCCTGTCTATTCCGTGGCCATTAGGAATTGATTAAAGACGCTATGATGGGGCTGTGTTAGTGTCTCCCTCCTGCCTGTAACCCTAGCACTCTAGGAGGCTGAGGTGGGAGGGAATACCAAGTCAGCTCAAGAGTTGGAGACAAGTCTGAGCAAGTGCAGGATCCCTATCTCTTCTAGAAAATAGAAAAATTAGCTGGACATTGTAGTGGGTGATTGTAGTCCCAGCTACTCGTGAAGCTGAGGCAAGAGGATTGTTTGAACCCAGGAGTTGAGGTTGGTGTAAGATAAGCTGACACTCTAGACAAGGCAAGAGAATGAGACTCTGTCTCAAAACAAACAAACAACAAAAAATAAAACCCTAAAACAAACAAACAAACAAATAAAAACAAAGATGCTGTGATGGGCTGAACTATGTCCCCACAAAATTTACATGTTGATGTTCTAAGCCCCCGAACTTTAGATTGTGACTGTATTAGGAGAGAGATCCTTGAAATGAGGTCATTAGGGAAGGGCCCTAACACAGTGAGGCTGGTGTCCTTATACGAAGAGGAAGACACCAGAGGTGTGCACACGTGCACAAGGCATGGCCACACAAGGCCACAGCAAGAAGGTGCCATCTGCAAGCCCAGGAGAGGCCTTGGGAGAAAGCAGACCCACCAGCACTCTGATGTTGGACTTGCAGCCTCCAGAACCACAGAAAACAAATGTCTGCTATGAAGCCACCCAGTCTGTCGTATTTTGTTACGGCAGTTCTAACAGATGAATGCAGAGGTCCATTTAAAGGTGATCTCTGCATCACTTCAACTTGGCAGACATAACACTTTTGTTTTTTAATTTAAAAAAATTTTTTTTGCATAAATATAAAACTTTTAAACTATAACTTACAGGTGTGTTCTATAAACTGACTGAAGGTAAAAAGAGCCATGCAACTAAGTACAAACAAAACTGAAGATGAATGTCACAGTGACATCTGAAAAGACCAGGTCTTCTGGAGCTCTCAGCAGCCTGTCCACTCCTCTGTTGAGGTAAGTACACAGGGTCGGGCTCAGTCACCTGGCATTAGCTCTTGTATTTAATTTAGTTTCTAAAAACAATTAACTTCATCAATCCCTCTCAGTATGTTTGGTGATTAATGAAGCAATAAAAAGTGGCAATAATAATAATAATTCAAGGCTGAGACAGATTCATTTTAACTTGCAATACTGCCAAAAAATATGACAGCACATACTTATTGTGACTGTTGTATCGCTGCCTCTGCAACTTTTCATTTGTAAAACTACAAAGGCGGAATTACTTTTGCAGAAATCTGTAGACTTTGTGAATTGAAATAATTTTGTCAGAGACATTAGGGGACAAACCTCAAGATTTCTGTTGTGCTATTCAACCAGAAGCTCCAAATTCAAAGAAGCTTCCTCTTGGCAGAAGACCATGCAGAGGTTAAGAATGTGGATCCTGGAGCCAGACCCTGGGGTTCAAATCTTAGCCCTGCTCGTGTGTGCATGCGAGTGTGTCAATGTGTGCACATATGTGTGCATCTAGGCAAGCTGCCGAGGCTATGTGTGCCTCAGCTTCCTCCATCTGTGAAGAAAGCGTGATGGTGTCCCTCCATCTCCAGGACAGCTGAGGATTAAACGAGTCAGCACAAGTCAAACAGCCCCAACAGGGAGGGCCTGGAGCATTGGACGTGCTCACCTGTTAGCTCGTCTTATTAACAGGTTTTTAAATCAGGATTTCGCTTTTAAAGAGGTCCCTGTAGTCTTCAGAGCCTTGGTACTTTGCTGTCCCCTCACCCAGCACAGCTCTCCAGGCTGCTGAGGAGTGAGGGAGACGTCCCGTAAAGTGCGGTGGTGCTGGCCACCACCAGCTCTATGGTCCCGGCATCACTGGCTAAGTAAGGAAGCTTCCAGAGAATCACCAATCCTGGTGAGTTCGCTGTGTGCCAGGCACTGCTCTGACCACAGTGCACGCATCTTCCCGTGGTACAGCAGCCCTTGGGAGCAGACCCTGAAGCACCAAGAAGGGAGAAGCTGGTTGTCACAAACAGCACCACTAGCAAGCAGCAGGGCTGGACTTGACCCTTATTCCCATGCAGGCAGTTTCACGCTTGGACTCCTTTTAGGAAACAGAGCATCACAGCCTCTGAGCGTAACCAATGGCCTGGAGACAGGGCCTGGCTGCTCCACCAGCTAGACAGGGAGGATGGTGAGTGTGGAAGGGAAGCTCTGAGGAGCAGCTGTCCACACAGGACAGGGAGCACAGGAAGCTGCACCTGAGGCTGGACTTCAGCGGTCAGCAGACACTGAGGACAGAAATGACTATGTGCTCCCGGCCCAGCCCCCACCCTGTGGCTGTTGGGGAGGGGGCATCACTGGCTATAATGTTTAGCGGCAGGCTAAGAAACTCTACTACGAGAAGGGGACACGTAAGAGCCTCATGAACCAGGATGCGGTCTCCAGAGGGCAGCTGGGAAGAGCTATTAATTTGCACGAATGTCCCCAAAGCACTCACTGCAGGTACTGGGGTAGGGCTTGCAAGTGGATGCCACCCACGTCCCTGCCTGAGAAGACCCATTCAAATGTTATTCAAAGGGAAGCTCACCCATCTAGAAGAAGAGATGGAAAGTTCTAAGGATTGTACTGCTGGGAAGAACAAAAGAAAATAAAATAGCAAAAACCCAGTGCTGATGGTGAGGATTAAACCTGAGGATCTCAGGTAGAGCGATGAAGTGGCAGGTGAGTGAGAGGAAATTGGACTGGACCCCCCTGGGGTTCATGAGATTAGGTGGGGGAGAACTTTCTGGTGGGAGCAGGGCAAGGGAACATGGTCTATAGTTAGGGACTGGCTCCACAGGTGGAGAGGACTTGGCAAGCAGACTCACTCCTACAAAGTTCACACAAGGAGTGGGCGCCCTGTAAAGACAGGGGAGGATGAATGGGCGAGAGGCAGCGAGAACTGTGTGTGGAGACTGGCCTGACATGGACAGCCGTGAGTTATAAGGATCCCAAAATGAACCCAGCCCCAGCTGCCTGGAGTCTCCACGGGCTTTCGGGTGTGTGCACATCGTGTGGAAAGAATGGCTCGTGAAGAATGAGCCCCAACATGCTCCTGAACTTGCATCCCTGACAGCTTCATCTCAGAAGCACAGATGGCAAAGGAGGATACAGCCCTAACGTTACACGGGGCAGCCCCACTCACTGGGTGGAAGTGAGGTTTGGAGACAGGGTAAGCCCCAGGCCATGGAGCTGTGACTCAGAGCTAGTAAGGCCAGGTTCCGTCTTTTATAGCAGGGTGTGTTCCATCCCACATCTGGCTTTGATCCCAGATATCAGCTATGTGGTGATGGCACCGGAAGGGGCACCCTGCAGGACACCTGCCTGGACCCCTCAAGTTGAACAGTGCTGGGGCAACTTCACTGGCAGCTTCAAGTATAGGGAGGCCAATTTCTAAAAGTTCTGGACCCACTGCCAGGAGGTAGGTGCTCTGGAGAACCTGACACTGGGGACTGGGTGAGGCGGGGACCAGGCAGGTGTTTGCTAATCCCACTCCCAGCCTCCCCTGCAGTGGGAATCAGAGCCATGTACCTGGGTCTGGCTAACAGTGTGAGGAAAAGTGACTGTGGAAGGCAGCACAGTGTCCCCATCACAGCGTCCAACCTGAGGACACCACCAGACACTGTTGCCTTTGGAGACAGAAGAATAGGGCAGTCTCTAGACCCCAGAAAAGGCAAACAAATTCTTCCCTGGAGTCTCCAGAAGGAACCAGCCCTACCAACATCTTGATTTTTAGACCCAGTTTGAACTTCTGCCCTCTAGAATTATGGAAAAATAGAACTGCATTTTCTTTTTTTTTAAAAAAATCTTTCCTTTATTTATTTATTTTTGCAGTTTTTGGCTGGGGCTGGGTTTAAACCCACCACCTCCAGCATATGGGGCCAGCACCCTACTCCAAAACTGCATAGACTAATGCTAACATATGCCACTCACAGGCTCCAGCATCAAGCCCCTGGCAGGATGAACTACACTCTGTTCCAGTGCAGCAGCCATGCCTTGCAATGGCAGTGTCGCACAGCAGAGGGGCTCTGGCCTTCTGAATGGTTCCTTGTAGGACCACCCAGGAGAGAAACAGACCTTAATCTGTTTAGCCACTGAGACAGTGGGTTGTCTGTGATAAGGACCACTCTATACTAACCTAGTACTTTATCCAAAAGTGATTATTCCCTGTATAAACAAAAAAGATTTCTGAAGTTGGGAAGGAGGAAGCATTCACTAACAGCCAAGTCCCCAGGATGCTAGAAGGGGTAGAGAACAGAGGTGAAATCTACAGCAGTCCTACAAAACCTGAAAAACATGCAGTCACTAAAGGGTCTTTTTTCCTTATGTGGGGAACAACAGGGGACCTCTTACCTGTATCCTTCAATCTCAGGGCAGTGACTGGCTGATCCCAGGACTATGCTCAGCAAACCTATGACTACGTGGTTATTATAAGAAAAGACATCTAGTCTTCTGTCTCAAGCAATAGAACCATCTAGATAATCTGAAATCTTCCTGCTGGAAGATAACTCAGGGAGAATTATTACCTATAATCTTTGAAATATGTCTTTAACTCACGTCTGACTGATCAATGTAACAGAGAACTGAATTACTTCTAAGTTGCTAGGAAAACCAAAGTGGTCCATTTCTCATTTTACTTTCAATAAGTACAACTATGTTTATATTTCCATCTGATTCAGTTCTAGAGAGGATGTAAAGTCTACTTTTTAAAGAAAATCACATGTGAAATTAGTAACTTTCAAAGCTATCACATGTTGGATTTATGAGAACTAGACCGACACACAGTTTTTGCTCCCCCTGGGAAATGGAGGGGAACAGGGCCAGCCAAATGTATTTAGCAAAGAGATTTTACCCTCATCACTGCCACAATCGCACGAAGACAGGCAGAAATGAGTAATAGCATGCCTTATAATTATGCGGAATGCTATTACTGCTGTTAGATGAAACAGAAAGAATCTCGCTAATTCTAACTTTGCTAATCTGTATTTGCCATAATGCTCATAAAACATGCGGTCTCACCCCATTTCTCTGCAAATATTTTGTAGTCAAGAGCAGTGGTGAGGTCTCAAATCATTAAGACTGGATTACTTTACAGAGGGCCGCAGACGGCAGCACATTGGCCACAGTGTGATGCAGCGCCATCCATCACTCATAACTAACAATACTTTGTATCCACACAGCACTTTTCTCACACACTCTCCAGAAGCCTTTACAAAGTGCTTCATTAATCTCACGCCTTGGGAGGAGGCACCTGGCAAGTGATGGCGTTCTCTGTCAGGCTGCTGCCCTTCCAAAGGCAAAGGCCTTTGTAGCCCCTTCTCCTGAATCCCTGGCCCAATGGAGTTGGCAATGGATGCTCCAAAGGGTTTAGTTGGTTTTTAAAATAGGACTGTCCTTGATATCCCAACAATCAGGTGACTGCTAATTTAATAAGTTAAAAGTGCCAAGTGCTTAGAACCATGCTGGCACACCTTAACACACCAGATACTTCAGTTACTATTTCCACTACTTGGCTCCCAGAATTGGCTGAGAACACAGAGGTAGGGAGGGTGCCAACCCGCCAGGCAGGGGAGCAGTGAGAGGTGGGAAGAGGCCCTGGGGAAATCACTTGGGAACATGTGGGGGGCTTGGAGATAAAGATACTGCATCAGTAAGACCCAGCCCTGAACAGCAGGAGGAGAGGAGACAGGGAGAAGTAAGTGGGAGAATGTGCTCTGGGGTATGAGGGGTGAACAGAATACATGGGAGGCGATATAATCCAGACAGCAATAAAGAGAAAACACAAAAGAACATTAAGATAGGCAGTATAAGAGAATTTTATTATTTCCGATTGAGGATTTAAGCACAAGCCTGTTATTTAATTTAAGCACTTAATGAAAGCATTCTCAACGTTTTTAAGGCAGTTATTTTGATTTATGAACAGCGCTCCTGGCTATCCTCGATGATTATCCTTTATTATAGTAGGTTGCCTTTTATTTATTTTTTTTTTTAAAACCATCTACTCTGCAGTACTGCTTACTCTCCGGCAACGCCAGACTAAACACCATGAGCTTATGCCAAAAAAGGCCTCCACACAGGGTCCTCTGGAACACGGGGAAGGGGCATCTGAGCCTAACAAATACTGCAGCCTACAAAGGCACCTCTCCACTTGGCCCCCTGACGTCCCAGAATGCCAGCCCCTTCCTGTATCTCTAGCCAAATCTGACTGGCCTTGGAAATGCTGAATGCAGTTACAGCCATGGTAGGAGCTCCTGCTGGTTTTAAGACCCCAAAGACCAAAGCAGCTGCCTTGAAGTCACTTAAGTTTACCTGTAGGATCAACTGTCCATGGGGGCCTGATCCTTAAGAGGAACAGATGGAAGCAAGGCAGCTCTAAGGAGAGTCATCGTAGCAGAGACAACCCCACCCAAGACTTATCCAGAGGTAGCTCTTTTGGCCCACACCTTGAATTTCATAAATGAGGAAAACTGAGCCCTAGAGAAGTGTGAAGAGACCCTCAAAACTCAGAACCCAAGTGTGATGCCTGCACAACTAAGTTGTCTCCTGTTCCCTCAGGCGAAAATAAGCTATTTAATTTGTAATTCACAAAGCCTGGCTGTTTACAATTCAAAGAAAAGTCAGAGTCCATCAGGAAATTTCTCCCAGGGGGTTAATATGAAATGGTTTATACCTCTGATCTTAAACATCTCCATATGGAAATGTCATTGTATGCAGTTTAATTACTGTACTTTGATTTGGTATCATTCCAACAGACACTTTAATGCAACTCATTATCCCAGGATTGTAGAGCCAGGCCAGCTGTGAGTGTAACAAAAGTGCTCCTCCCAGGGTGGATGGTAGAGTCAAAAGTGTTAGCCAGAAAGTCCCTTTAATCTGTTGTTTAACCAATGCAACACAAAAGTCCTCCCAGCCTATTTCCCTCTACAGGGAAATGATTTTCCAAAACCCCATGCTTCGTAAGTCCTCTGGCATCAGCCAGTTTTCTTTCCTAGTGCCAGTTTGGTTGTTGAGAACCTCTGTCACCAGTAAAAATACTGCCTACTCTGGAATGCAACATTTTGAAGAACTGCTCCTTTTCACTGCACTGAGTGTGGAGAATTCAGCCCTACAGGCACTAGGAATCTCTACTGTAACAAAATGGCACATATATGCCACAAAAAGCAGCCACGCTCGTCTAAGGTTTCTGTTACTAGAAGACCAAGTTTATACACTCGTTTGCCATTAAGGCCTCAAAAAAGCATACACAGAGGTAACTTGGTCTCTGGGACCCAGGGCCTTTGATCCTGTCGCCAGGATCCTACCATATGGATCAAGTGACATGGGACAGGAGAGCAGAAATGGAAATTGACCAGTGTGAACAGACTCCAAAGTGCAAGCAGGAACTGTGCCCAGAAAGGGGAGGAGACGGTACCAACAGCAAGGCCGCTCCGATTCCTATGTTCTAAGAAAGATGGCTCTTTCCTGAATTTAACTTCCTTGCCTTAAAAGTTCAGGATTTGCTTTAAAAAAAGAAAAAGCACTTCAGAGAAAAACCTGGATGCAAAAGAAACGGGGTGAAAATAAGTCCTAGTGAGTGATGAGTGATAAAAATTCTTTTCGCTCTTGTCAGTATGAAATGCCATCAGTCTATAATTAATCGTTACCATGATGTTAAAAACACTAGCTTTTAACTGTTTGTTACTCTTAAGAAAATCCTTGCACATTCTAAGTAACTATTAGCCGCCAAACTTTGTTTTTAAAAAGTTGTGCAACTGGGCTTCCTCAAGTCATCCTAAGCTGCGTGCAACTCCTACAAGGATGCAGTTCCGCACTTTACACACCGGCGAGTCTTCACCAGCGCGGGACCCAGTTTAAAGTCCCCGGAGCAGGCACGTCCCCGACCACAGCTAGTCTCGTGCGGTGACACGGCGGCTCCCGCACGGATCGCTACAGCCCGAGCGCCCCCTGCACGAGGGCATCAGGGCACCAGGACCGGTCCCGAGTCCCTGTCTCGCAGAGCCCCCGCCCGGCTCACAGAGCCCCGGTGGCCCCGGGTTCGAGCCGCCGTCGGTACCCGCGCAGGGAGAGAAAGTGAAAATGAGTCAGTACCGGCGGGCGGGTGTCCAGCTTTAGTCTCTAGTTTCCCTTCGGGAGGCGACGACATGGCGCGACTGGGCTCCCAGGGGCTGGGGCAGTGGCGGCGGCGACGCGGCTCCGGAACCCGGCGGGAGTGTGCGAGAGCGCCGCGGAGGGGGGCGAGAGCTGTGCGCGCGCCTGGAGCTCCGGGGCCGCGCAGGTCCGACAGCCACCGCCGCCGCGCGCCGACGTGGCGCGGCCCGGCCCACCCGCGGTGTGCGCGCTGACGTCACTGAGGCCCGCCCGCCCCGTCGGACCGGCTAGTCCCGGGAACAGAGCATGCGCAGTCGGCAGCGCCACGTGGAAGGTGTGGCGAAGGGCGGTGGCGGCGGCGGAAGAGGCGGAGGGGAAGGGGGAACGGGGGCGGGCCGTGTAGGGTTCGAAGTGGCGGGACCTAGGCAGGCGGGGGCGCAAGGAGTCGTAGGAAGTTAAAAGGGGTCCGGCGTGAAATTGGCTAGTGCCTGGAACGCACTAGGCAGAAGAGCCCTCGTCCGACGGTGACGGCGGTGGGAAAACCCGTGCGCGCATTGGGGGCTAAGGGGTCCCGGCCGGGAAGGGGCCGCCTGCTAAATGTCATTGTCCCCTCGCACTGCGGCGCCTAATGAAGTGCGGAAACGAGGTCCCAAGTGGAAATAAGTCTTCGCCCGAGGGTGACGGGGGGAATTCGTTAAAATCCTGTACTGGGATGAGGGGTGCGGCACGGGGACCCCTGGCCGGGTCGCATTGGTGCCCGTGCTTTCTGCGGGCCTCTTTCGGAGCTGGTGGCCCTTGACTCCTCCAAAGCTGCCCCTTGATTCTTATGCTCCGGATCGCCCCCTCTCGCCTTCACCGGCGCTTCGCAGCTGCAGTTATAGCCAAGTTCTGCATGGTGGAACGCCCCTTCCTGGCTCAGCATTCAGATATGCCCATGCCAGTGTCTTTAGGAAAGGAAACACCACCGCCTCTTCTAGCTGTACCTCTGCCTTTGACAACAAAACCGTTCAGAGAGATTGGTCGCCTCGCCCCTTCTCATTCCTTCCTAAACCCAGTCCAGTTTATATGATTTTCCTCTGGCTCTGGCCCAGCGGCCTCCAACCCCAGAAAGTCCTTTTGATGAGGTCACTCATGACGTCTGTGCCAAATTCAGTGGTCATTTTTCCACTTGCATTCCATTCGACCTCTCAGCGGCACATAGTGCACCTGGCCATCTTTCTCCCCCTTAGCTTCAGAGATGCCACATCCCTGCCCTGTCGTCCTCAGGCCACATGGCTGCTCACTGAGTCGGCTTGTCTGTTCTCCGCATCTAGGTTTCTAAACATCTGCGTATCCCAAGG
Organism: Otolemur garnettii; assembly: GCF_000181295.1. Classification (NCBI taxonomy): domain Eukaryota; kingdom Metazoa; phylum Chordata; class Mammalia; order Primates; family Galagidae; genus Otolemur; species Otolemur garnettii. Next base: position 14,565,316 of record NW_003852428.1, on the reverse strand, counting down.
CTCAGCATGGGCCCTCTTCTTCATCCAGTCTTAGATGATCACATGCAACTGTGTGCAGATGTCTGTCATCCCTACGTTTACGGATGCTAAGTCTGCACATTGATGACTGTCTCTGTCACTCCATTGAACTCGAGGTTCACGTCCCACCACCTCCTTGTCTTCTCCGCCTAGATGTCTAACTCCGTGCTACCTGACTCTTGTGCATGACAGTGTGTGTAGAAATGTACATTACCATAAGTTGTACCACCCCCCTTCCACACACATTTTAACATCATTAATATCAGTATAGCTGTTTGCCAGGCAACAGCCGTGAATAGCTGTCATTATCTTGCACTCCCATCACAACTTCCATGTGGGTATCAGCAGCTTAGAAGAAAATCCTGAAATCAGTAGTAGAGTACTTTCTTATTTTTTTTTTTTTCTTTTCTTTCTTTCTTATTTATTTATTTGAGACAAGGTCTTGCTCTGTTGCCCAGACTTGAATGTGGTGGCATCATCATAGCTTACTGCAACCTCAAACTCCTAGGCTCAGTTCCTCCTTGGCCTCCCAGATAACTGGGATTAAGGTGCACACCACCATGCTTAGATAATTTTTTATTTTTTTGTAGAGACTGGGATCTTGCTCTTGCTCAGGCTGGTCTCAAACTCCCAGCCTCAAGCAATCTTGTCCCCTCAGCCTCCCAAACTGCTAGAATTGTAGGCTGAGCCACCACACTGGGCTAGTAGAGCACACTTTTAAAGAGACAGTGTATCACTTACTCTTGATGGAACAGACTGAGAAAAATCTGTGCATCCTGACTTGGATTCTTGATGGCAAAAGTTTTAGTAATACCTATACAATTGATTTTATGAATACTTTCCTTTTATGTATGTGTAAAGATGCTGTATGGTTAAAAATGCATATCCTAATAAGTCTAAAAGAACTATTTCTCAAAAGTAAAAACAAAAAAATGGTAGGTTGGAAGAAAACATTGTATCAACTTAATTGGAGATATTTTTTCCTTTAGTGATACATAAAGTTACATGTTATAAGTAATGGCATTTTAGACTGAATAATACATGGTATTATTAAAAAGGAACCTTTTGATAAAGGAGAAGAGCTCCATAGGAGCCCTGGTGGTCCCAGACAGCATGAGACTGCCCTGAGGCCTTCACCTGTGATCTGTTCTCCATAACAACAATTATTGGTACAATCTGTTGTGATAGCCAAGTCCTAATTTTACATATACAGAAAAGAACTCCTGATTCACCCACCTGCCTACAAATAGCTTTCCATCCAAAATAGCATCCAACGTCCTCATTATAGGGTGAAATAACCTGTCAACCAGCAGCATTCCTACTGAAGGAGATACTATTATTTAGGAAGGTAACGAACTTAGCTTGAGGGGAAAAGGAAAAACATATTTCAGCCTCCCTTGCAGCTAGGGGTGGTCAAATGTGTTAGATAATTGCCTCAGAAAGCCCCTTCCCCCCAAAGCCTCTTTCTACTCTTAAATTTACAACTCCTCCCCAAGCACAGGGAGTGGCTTACCTCATCATTCTGTTCCAATTACCCACTGCCCGCCCCTAACAACTCTTTCTGTGGAAGCAATAACTC
>NW_003852428.1:14494664-14563603 GCF_000181295.1 Otolemur garnettii | reverse complement strand
GCTCTTCTCTACTCTCCCTCTCTCTTCACTTCTCCTCTCCTTATCTCTCTCCCCTCTTTTCTCTCCTCTTTTCTTTTCTCTTTTCTCTCCTCCTTGGTGCTGCTCTGCAGCCTCCCTCTCCCACTGATAAAGACCTTTGGTACAAGCCTTGGTGGTCTGTGAGATCTCTGCCAGTCAGTGCCTTTCTTCAAAATGACACGACTCTGGCCATTACAATGTAAGTGGGAATCTATTGGGGCAATTTCTGGGGAAATTTAGATTCTTAATACGAGGTGGTTCTTCCTCATTGTACCTCCTTGAAGTCATACATGGAAAACAGAAAGTAGATCAATCCTATTGCAATCAAGAGGCAACTAAAGAAAGCCATATGCCAGAGGTGGCAGAGCAGAAAGGTCAAAGGCACCCGAGACTCTGTAGGTCCATGGAAATGGCAGTGCTATGGACTCCTCCGCTAGACTTTCTTCTGTTGTGTAGAAAACAAACCCCTGTTGGGGGAAGTACCCGTGGTTGCTACCCTACGGACAGCCTACTGCAAGCCTTCGCATGCATGGCTCCAGGGTGTGGGTCCCGCCCGGTTCTGAGCTGATCTCTCTCGGCCTCTCTGGCCACACTGGCCTTCCTGATGCTCCTCTAGTGGGACAAGCCGGTTCTGCCTTTTGGGCCTCAGCAGGAGCCACTCTCACCCCTGGGGACTTCTGCTCTAGTCCTTGGGTGGTCAACTCCTCCTCACTCTTTTCAAAGGAGTCCCTTTTCAGAGGCCTCCCTTGACCATGAAATCTGAAGAAGTCAGCCCTGCCACTCAGCCTCATTTCACTTTCTTCACAGCCTTGATCCTCACCTGAAATTTCTCATCTATTTGCTCATTTGCTGTCTTTCTCCACTAACTAGAATGTGAGCTCCAGGAGGGGAGGCCGCTGCACCCACCTTGCCCACTGCTGTGTTCTTAGCACCTAATACTACGGTGGATGCAGCAGCAGCACTGGGTAGATATTTCCTCTTCATAATTCGAGAATGTAAATACTTCCAGTTTCTCACAACTGATCCCTGGGTGAAGAGTAGCCAATGCGAACGGCACAGAGAATGAAAACGATACAGAGTGTGGAGAGAGTGCCTAGCCCTTCGTCTTTTCTGACACTCACTTCCTCTTGGGAGTGCTTTGTTTGTGTATGCACGTGTGGGTGGATGTGGGTGTGCACCTTTGTGCATATGTGTGTATAATGGCTCTGTGCAGCCCCACCAGTCCTAGATGCTGAGGGCAAATGCCAGGTGCTGCCCATTGGAACCTTTTTTTGCAGTTGTACTCACTCAAAAGATACTAGGATTGTTGAATGAACAATCTCACTTGAATCCCACAAAAACTCTGGGAATGAAGAATATTGACCCATTTTACCAAGAAAAACAAATACAAACAAAATGGAGAAGAATTGTTGCATTTATGAGGGACACAACTCTGGTGAGTGTAAGATAGGACACAAAGGTGGATTTTCTAAGACCCAATCCCATTCCCCTCCCACTGTTGGCTAGTTCCAAATAGAGTTTAAGGAGCCATTTTTTCTTCTTTAAATAGGTTGTTTTCTAATTCCAAATGGGGCTGAATCTAAGCTACTATTGACTATGAATGCTGTGGACACTGAAAAAGGTCTTCAAAGAAGAAACAGAAAATGCAGGTTCTCTTCCCCACGTGGACATTCTGTAACCATGGCTACATCCCTCCATCTTTCTGAGTCTCACCTTCTGCAAGTCAGAGATCCGAACACCCATGCGTCTCTCAGGCAAGCTGTGAGAATCCCAAGCTTTGACTAAGTGTGGTTACACTTATACAGCTCTGCAACTCATTTACTTCTCACAGAATACCGAGGACACAGGAGTCCTTTGCCATTTGTGATGGCCAAGCTGAACTGTGAAGGGCCAACCATAAGGACTGGTAGGTAGTGTGGGAAGACCCAAGAAAGCCCAGCTCTTGCCATTATACTGGTTGTACATTTAAACATGTAAAAGGGATTTGTTAGACACAATATACTAGAAAACATATTGCTATTTCTGCAAAGGGAGTTTGTGTGTGTGTGTGAGAATCAGCATTCATGAAATACACAGATTGTCCCAGGGCATATTAAAATAACCTCACGTATCAGTCAGTTCAATGAACTTTGCTTTCTTATTCCAAGCTGGTCCCTACTTTCTGTGCTCTTACGCTGTTGTCTTATGGTTGAGAATTTTTATGTTCTTATTCACTACTGCTGTGGTTCGAATGTGTCTCCCAAAGCTCATATGTTTTGTTGGGGGTTAGGGAGTCCTAGTTCCCCAAATCCAGTTAACCTAGTTTGATTACTTGGCTGAACTAGAAGGTTCAACCAAGTCACAGAGGTAATAGAAAGCAAAAGTGAGTGGAAAATGAAAATAAGACTGAAGTGGCCACGGGTAGGGTGGACAGAAAGCAAAAGTCACCTGCAGAAGTTTCAGGGTAACAAGGAGTTTTCATTTAGGAAGAACAAAGAAAAAGTTCAGAGTACTTCCAGAGAGAGCTGGAAAGGCCTGCAGGGCTATAAATACTCTCTCTGTTTAAAATTGGTTGCAAGTCTTTCACTGGCCATCTGCACCTCCAGGCAGGATTGCTCCTTTCTATTGGTTAATGGTTACCTAGGTTACTTCATTCCCTCATTCTTACCTACCCTCCAGACTTCCTGGTTCAGCAGGTCAGGTTTTCTTTCCTCCCACCCTCCTTGAAGCCTCTTTCTTTGTGTCCCTTCTCCTGTTTGAAACTTAATCCCCATGCAATGGTGTTGAGTGGTGGGATTGTTAAGAGGTGATTAGGTCATGAGGGCTCTGTTTTCTCGAAAGGATCAATGCCATTATTGCAGGAGTGGGTTAGCTACTGAGGGAGTGGGCTCCTGATCAAAGGGTGAGTTCAGTCCTCTCCCTCCTCTTTCCTGCACTATCTTGCCCTCCTACCTTCTGCCATGAGATGATGAAGCAAGAAGACCTTCAGCAGGTGCAGGCACCTTGACCTTAGACTTGCCAGCTCCTAGAACTGTAAGAAATAAGTCTCCATTCTTTATAAATCACCTAGTCTCAGGCATTCTGTTATAGCAGCACAAAACAGACTAAGGCAATGACACAGACTTTCTCTTCCATTATTGATTTTGCTCATATGGGGAGGGCATCCATCATTCTTGACTTTGCTTTGTGACATCCAGGAAATTTCTTGTTAAATTATGTTATGTCAGCTTTAAATAGTATTAATTTAAATATTATTTATATAATACACATGCACACAAAACACTTGAGGATTTGCATGTCCCAAAGTCAAACAGAAAGGATAGATTAACACATCTTACACAGACACGCACACACAAGTGAGCAATGTTTGGTGTTTAATTGGGTCTAAATTGTCACTTGTCACATGGTAATTGAGAAACACTTTCAAACAGTTTCCAAATGTAATTCAACAGCTAATACAGAACATGGAGGTCAATTTTAGTCACATATAAGGTTGTACTTTAGTTAAGAATATTTAAAGAAAAAATAGCCAGCCTGTGCCTTGGTAAAATATTTTTCTTATCTTTATTTGAAAGTTAGAAAATGGAAACTGCAGAAATGATGAGAGTAATACAGCCATGAATAAAGATTTCCAACAGAATTTCAAAGGCCTTGTAAGTTATTTATGAAAAATGCATTTTAACAGAGGAATGGAGGGAGGAGTAAGGGTAATTTTTATTTCTGACTTTTCCATTGAGTCATTATTTGACCTTGTGCAAACTACTCCTATAATACATTCTGTGATTACAATTCCATGTTGGCGGCAATAATACCCATCTTACTTGGGGATACAAATCGTTATTCAATATTATGTCTTAGCATTTATCTCCTCGTGTGAAATGTCTTATAAGGATATGTATTACTATAAGTATAAAAAATAAACATGGCAAAGGCATCCAGAATAAAGAGTCTTTCAGCAAGATAAAATAATCGCAAAGGAGCCTTAAATTTGAAATTAAAGAACAACATTTTTTTAAACCTTTTTAAAAAGAATCTATCCAGGATTTAGTGACTTGGGACGTTATTTTGCTCTTAAAAAATCCACGAAAACCTTTCAAAATGTTCTTTGTGTGTGAAAATGCCGTGTTAAGAAAGAAACAAAGACCAGAAGGGCAGACAAATAGTTTCAGGACCGGGAGACTCTGGAGGTCTGGAGACCTCAGTGTGAGAGCAGCCCAACAACACATCACTGTGTTGCCTCGGGAAAACTCCATTCTCTTTGAGCCTTGCACCCTCACCTTAAAATGGGGATGATAGTGAACCCCTCTGGAATGTTTACAAGAAGTATGTGACAGCATGTTGAAAATGCTTTGTAAACTTTAAAGAACTAAATGCAAGTCTACTCAAAACCCATGATTTTTCAGAGATTTTAGAGAAACAGCAAAGTGAACATATAATGCGTGGCAGAACCTGATGAATGCTCTAGAACTGTAAGAGATTCTCGCTGGCTTGTGGGTGACCCTGAGCAGGTTTTTTGGACAGGGGTGGGCATGAGCCTTTCCAGCTGGCAGGAAACAGGAGGTGGGGACCAGCTGCTGAGGAGCACTGAGGTGGGAGACTGCAGCCCTCTGTCCCCAAATCGTGATTGCTCCAGGCTGATGCAGGGCCAGGAGGGGCTGCCTTAAGGCTGGCTGACAGAAGACAGGGGGACTATCACCTCTACCTCTGTATTCAGTTTCTGCCATAGCCCGTGGTTTAGCCCTGGAACAGACCCACTGTGCACTGGAGAGGGGATTAGAGTGGGAAACAGCAAAGAACATCTTAGTAGAGTCAGAAGTACAGTTCTGACCTCCCAGACCTCCTGGATGCATCTAGGGAATCTCCAGGGGTCCCCAGGCCACTATTTGAGACCTGGTGTTTTAGATCACTCCTTAGACACTTACTGGTTTAAGACAAAGAATTAAAAAGTACATGGACTAATAAAACCACCACCACTCTGTAGGCAGTGGATTTGTCAGCCTGCATGGGATGGGGCTACAAGCCAAGCTGGTATCACACTAGAGGTGGCCTGGGTCAGCAGGGGACACTTTTGGGTACCCCTCATCCAGGCAGCCCAGGGCACTGGGCAGCCCCTTCAGATGGGGGGGTGCATAGCTTTGTCCGCTCCAGGGACAGTGGCAACCTCCACACCCTGGGCTTCCATGTTCCACAGCTGTTTCTGGATCCATTCAACCTTCCTGCTTTGTCTTCTAACCTCCATAAAGGTGGGTTGGGCCCTCATGGAGTTTTGATAGAGTTAATGACACCACTTTTCTTTTTATTTATTTATTTATTTTTTATTAAGTCATCTACACATAGATCATGAATACATTTATGCATATGTGGGGTACAATGTGTTGACATTTTTATACAATTTGGAGTGCTTAGATTAATTAATATAGCTTTCACCTCATTTACTTAAAAATCACTTTGCAAAAAAGATATTTGCCCAGATTATTCATGGCAGCTCAATCGTAATAGCCAAGTCATGGAAGTAGCCCAAGTGCCTATTGACCCATGAATGGATTATTAAATAGTGGTATATGTATACCATGGAATACTATGCAGCCTTAAAAAAGATGGAGACTTTACCTCTTTTATGTTTACATGGATGGTACATATTGTTCTAAGTAAAGTATCTCAAGAATGGAAGAAAAAGTATCCAGTGTACTCAGTACTTCTATGAAACCAATTTGTGTTTACTCACACTTTCTTATGACAGATAGATACCACTTTTCAAAAGAGTTGTTCTCACAGGCTTGTAAGTGAGGAGTGGCAACAGATCTCAAACGGAAGACTGCTGGCTTATTCTTCCTGCAAAGCTGCACATTTCTCAAACATCTCATATGGATGTTTGGACTACTTTGAGGGAAAAAGTACTTCTTATGCTACCTTTTTCAAAAATACAAAAATAAAAATTCAAAAACAATACACTTTGGAAAACCTAAAAAACAGGGTAATGTCCAAAGAAAAAAGCAAGTCACTGCTTCTCAACAATCTTACTAGCACGTATCACATTCTGTTGTGTGTCCCTCCAGACTTCCAGAAAAAAATAGACAGCCATTCTTTTCAACTATCTTATTCTGTAGATTGCCCCTCGATTCATGTTTGATGTTTTTCTCATTGTTAAACAAGAGTTACAGGTTTTGGAAGGAGGACCATAGTGCCTTTTTCATCATGCCATGTCAAAGGTCCCTGCTGTCAGTATGACTTATCCCTGGAAATGTTCACCTGATCACCGAGCGGATAGATGGGGTTTTATAAGAGTTAAATTAATTTATTGGTGGATCCAGCTCTTTATTAGGAATCAGTGTGAACATGGGCTAACTTCTTCGCATCATAACCTTACAGTTTCCTGGTAATTGCTGAATAATCTATGTTAAGGAGCGTGAGTTAAGAAGCATGAGTCTGGAAGATTCCTTTGGGCTCCTCCTGTTCCAGCTTTATTCTCTCTCACTATTCTGGAGTTGGAGAAGGCAAGTAATTTCCCCAGCAAATTTAAAGCCTATTTTTTTTTCTTGCTGAAACTACTGGGTTTCTTTTAAAACCCTCTTTTTTCCCAGCCAGTGAGTCCCATAATTGGTAATTATTCCATTCAGGCTGACGTATCTGTGTGTGACTTTGCAGGCTGGGGACAGTTGTAAATAATGACTTCTGTCGGATCCCAGTCCTCAGTATTTGCAGAAAAGCCAGTTTTGTACTTTCTCAATTTTAAAAAAGTTCTGAGTGTGGCGAGTACAATTGCTGTTAATCCAGATAAGAACAATTCCCAAAGTCATCCTTTACATTTGGAGTGACCCTCTGCGGCATTGTTCAGGAACTTTTCCCTGACACAAATTAATAAACTACCTTTGGACATGGAAGAAATAAAGGAAAATAAACAATTTCAGTAGCTCACTGGAGACTTGCAACCCAACCACTCATTGCCTTAACACAGAACCAGCAGGCATTTGGATGGAGAAGCACACAGAAGCATTGCATGCAAGCTGAGGGAAGGTGTAGCTTGATACTGTGTTGCTCAGCACAAGTACTGGGGGGTGTTAATAATATGCTGGGCCAGGTTTAGTCTGGATTTAGCTTGTCACTTAATAATGTTGTTATTCCTTTCTCTTCCCATTCTTTTCCAGAAAGAGAAATGAAGTCTGAGTTTTTATTGCAATATTTATGGACTGTGGGCAGGACTCATAGAATTGACTCCTGTGGCCTCAGTCAATTAGCCAAAGGCCTTCAGAGGAAATAGACTGACTGTGGCCTCCACAATCTCGTGAGCCAGTTCCTTAAGTTCAATCTCCCTGTTTCTCTCTTTCTCGGCACCCACACATGCCCCGTTGGCTGTGTTTCTCTGGGAGCCTAACACGCTCAGCTCTGCCTTCCCACTTGCCTGGCTTCCTATTCAAGATCCAACTCCGAGATCGTGCAATGTTCTTGGGCCTTAACTTCCTTTATCTGTGCTGTAAATGACCTTCCTGGATGTGATGAAAAAGCAGAGGTGGAGAGAACATTTATAACCCAGTGAGCTACGCAAGAAGCCTTGTCATCAGTCTCGAAGGTCAGAAGTTACTGGTCCTCCCTGTCAGTCTGTTCTGAATAAAAAAAATTTCTTTTCTGTTGTCCAGACTGGAGTGCCATGGCTATGACCTCAGCCTCGCTCACAGCAACCTCAAACTCCTGGGTTCAAGCAATTCTCCTGTCTCAGCCTCCTGAGTCACTGGAACTACATGCCTCTCCCCCCCAGACCTGGCTAATTGTTCAAATTTTAGTAGAGATGAGGGTCTCCCTCTTGCCCAGAGTGGTCTTGAATTCCTGAGCTCAAGAGACCCTCCCATCTTGGCCTCCCAGAGTGCTAGGCTTATGGACGTGAGCCACTGTGCCAGGTTCTAAAATTTGATGTTAAGAGATAAAGACATTCCTGTTATCAGAGAGTTTTGTCCCAGAGCCTATCTCTACCCAACAGGCATGTCCTCTCTTAACCCCAAACCTTGTGTCACTCCAAGTTGTAAAACATGTCTAAGAGAATTGCCTCAGTCCCTAAACCTACCCCTTGTAGGGAATAGTGTTCATAAACCGTGACTATTGGTTAATGACTTGGGCTGCAAGATGACCTCACTGGCTTTGTCCTTTATTTAGCTCATCACTGCTGATTATATCTCATATAAATTTTCTAGCTAGTTGGAGTATTTTCAGATCTCAGCTTCTGGTTTGTCTCCTTGCTAACTTGCAAATAGCACATCAACAAAAAGCAGTGTCTCTTGTGGATTTTTCTTTATTACTGTGTTGAGAGCACTTAGCCTGAGATCTACCCTCTTAACAGACGGTTCAGTGGGCATGCAGTATTGTTAACCACAGGTGCCATGTGGCAATGTCGCAATTCCTCACCGCAAATCTCCAGAACACACTTGTCTCATGTAACTGAAACTTTCCCTCTGCAGGACATCAGCTTCCTCCTCCCTCTTCCTCAGCCTCTGGCGACCACCACTTTACTTTTTTATGAGGTTGATTATTTTAGTTTGCTCACTAGGTGGAATTACGCGGTGTTTGTCTTTCCAGGTCTGGTTTATTTCACTTTGCTCAATGTCTTCCTGGTTCGTCCACGTTATTGCAGATGACAGGATTTCCTTTTCTGCAAGGCTGAATGCTATTCCATTGTGCATACACTGTGTTTTCTGGATCCATTCATCTGCCAAGGGACATTTAGGTCACTTCACTCTAAGGGATCCATTATGCTGCCCAACCTGCTTCCCTGGTCCCTTACGCAGCTCCCCTCTGCAACCAACTACCTTGCTGGCCTGTCTGATACCAGAAGTCTGTCTGGTCCCGTCAAAGCTTTGTTCACTCCATTTCCATTAACATTCCTAGGCTCTCTGCTTTGATCCCAGGCTCCCTGGTGTTTGTTTCCAACTTTTCCGATTTCCATGTAGGTGCCTGGAGTGCTGAATGGTCCTTGAGGTTCCAGGCAGCAAGCTGTTGCTGCTACTGTTGCTTAGAGACTGAAAGGAACTCTGTCCTCATCAAGTGGGGTAGTGCTGGTCCACATGCACTGACCTGGAGCCTCCCTCCCTAGGAGCTATTCCTGGGAGGACTGTTTGTACAATCGGGGGCATGGTTGACTACTAGACCCTGAGGTCAAATCCAGAAATCTCAAGGCTAGAAATGGATTTCTCCATTGCATAGCCTTCCTTTTATTCAACAAAATATTTTTTTTTAGCACTTCCCTATGCCAGGCACTTTTCTAGAACATGAAAATAAAGCTCCAGCTTTCATAGAGCTTATCACCAGTCGTTGGAGGCCAAGACTGTGCATGGTGACAAGTGACAGAGGTAAGCTTCTGGCATTGTCCCTCTAAAACAACCTGAAATGCTGAATAACACCCCAGTTTCTGAAGCTTTCCAGTGTTAACATGCTCTGTTGTTTCAAGACAGTTCCTTGGGACATGTTTTGAAAGATGGTGCCATGGCATTTCTGCTTCCTATTCCAGGCCAGCAAGATCCATCGGGAAGAGGCCTGGGGTAGCAGAGGCTGCAGACACTTTGTGCCTTTCAGTTGTTCACGCCCCGGAGGCAGAGTCAGTCTTCTGAAGAGAGTTCCTCATTCTGTCTCGCAGGGGGTCAGTAAACTCGGGCTAAAAACCGAAGTAAATAAAGTCTTACTGGGGCACAGCCTCGCCATGTGCTGCTGGATGGGCTTTGGCTGCGTTTGCACTATCACACGAGAGCTGAGAAGTTGCCACCGATGGTGGCTCCAAAGTAGAAATATTTATTTGGCCCTTAACAGAAAGTTTACAGACCTGTTCTCTAGAGCAATGGTTCTCCAAGTCTGTCCTTGGACCACTAGCATCTACATCACCGTAAGCTTGTGCAGAAAGCTGAGTTCTCAGCCGACCACATGTCTGCTGCTCAGAAGCTCTGGGCTGGGCCCAGCAACCTGTGTCTCCCTTAGACCTCCTGGTGATTCTGATGTCTGCTGAGGTGTGAGAACCACTGACGTCCCTTGATCTAGAGTTTCCAGGGGACAGCAGCCTGCTAGGATTCAGGTTTTTGCAGCAGGTTTGAATTCCTAATATCTCCTTATTTTTTTCACATGGTTGTTTAGTAAATGAGTGTTGTGTGTTGTGATGTGTTGGCTGGGGCATTTCAAAAGGACCTATAGGAAATGGAGTTAATGGTTAAGAAATATATTTGCCATAGAAAGCATCATTAACTGATTTTATAACACTTATAAGGACTAATATTTAGCTCATTGATTTACGAACATCGCATCAATATCTCTTTAAAGTTAAATCTCTTTAAATTAATTTTCAAACACAGTTGAGGAGACTCTGACTGTTTGCATGGGTTAGTGGGCTGGGATTACAAGCAGCTTCCCTGTTGGCCCAGGATACCACAAATGCATCTGATTCACAGATTCCCATGACAGGCACAAGAAAGGCATGACTGTTGCTGGGTCCTCCTTGGCTGCGGTGAGTGGTGATGTAGCCATCTGAGGCTGCTGTTGCCCACTGTTGCCCTCCGAAAGACCCACACTCAGGGCACACACCAAGCTGAGTAGCAGGGTCTGGGATCTCTGAGATGCTAATGAAAGGATGGAATGGAAGTCCCGGGACCCGTTAGCCCTTTGTCTGAAATAACAGACTTCTCTGGCTATAAGGCTGATTAGGAAGGAGAAGGTTCTTTACACTTGTGAACTACCTGGCCCTGGTTTCTAGGATCTCAGACTTAAGAAGTTTCCTGACCGAACCTCTTCCTGTTCCTCATTTCAGGTTCAGTTCTTATTATTAATGAACTTTTTCGTTCGCTTGTTTACCTGTGTCTTCCAAGATGGGATTTTCGTGAGCAGCCCAGTGATTTTTATTTTTGGTCATACCATAAAGAAACTAATGGTATGGGCAGTGCCTGTGGCTCAGAGTAGGATGCTGGTCCCATATGCTAGAGGTGGTGGGTTCAAATCCAGCCCCGGCCAAAAACTGAAAAAAAAAGAAAATAAAAGAAAAGAAACGGTATGGGCAGCACCTGAGGCTCAAAAGAGTAGGGTGCCGGTCCCATATGCCAGAGGTGGTGGGTTCAAACCTAGTCCTGGTCAAAAACTGCAAAAAGAAAAGAAACTAGTGGTACCACCATAGGGAGTGGTATCAATGGCTTCCAGCTGATTACATCAAAGTTCATTATTAGGAGGGCATGAGATTCCAGATTCTACCATCCTCATCCCATTTGTTCAACAGTCTTACACAAATTTTTTTTTTTTTTTTTTTGGAGACTGGGTTGGAGTGCCACGGCCTCAGCCTAGCTCACAGCAACCTAAACTTAAACTCTTGGGCTCAAATGATCCTCCTGCCTTGGCATCCTGAGTAGCTTGGAATACAGGTATACCCCACTACACCTGGCTAATTTTTCTATTTTTGGTAGAGATGGGGGTCTTGCTATTGCTCAGTCTGGTCTTGAACTCTAGACCTCAAGTGATCTTCCACCTCAGCCTCCCAGAGTGCTAGCATTACAGCTGTGAGTGATCAAGCCCAGCTACACACAGCTTTTTAAATAAATGGTGATTGTTGTACAGACACTTAATATAATTTGCATATATTTATAGTGAAGCATTCTCAGAAATAGTAATGTACTAGCTCTACTGTACCTTTATTGACAATTTTTGTTTTATTCTCAACTAGAATACAGGCTATTCTTTACTGCAGGGTTGGTAAACTATAGCCTGTGAGTGAAGTCTCACCTTGTGCCTGTCTGTGTAAATAAAGTTTTATTGGAACACAGCCATGGTCATTCATTTTGTAGTATTTATGGCTGCTTCTGTGTCACAATGGCAGGTTTGAATAGTTGTGTCAGAGGCCATGTGGTCCTCAAAGTAAAATATATTTCCTGTCTGGCCCTTTGTGAATGGTTTGCAACCCCTATTCTACTTCAGGCACCAACAAAGGTAGAATCCCAGGGTTGGGCCCAGACTGACTTGCAGGTGTAGAATCAGGTCAAGGATGCTGATTATAGGTTAGCTCTGTTGGAGGTATAGTGAAGATGTGAAAGCAAAGCACTTTGTACTCCGTACTTCCCATAATGGATTGCTTTAGGACTTTTCATGATTTATTTTTAACTCTTTATTTCTTACATATCTACAGACATAATTTAGGTAGATCCTTCCGGAAGGGGCCATCCTTCCTCTGTGTGACACTGACAGTGAAGAAAACTCCGTGGTAGAATGTCCATGCTGAAACATTGGCAGGCAACTGCTGACATGACCCTGGTCAGCCTCTCTGCCTCATGTTTTCATGCCCTGTGTAATCTCCTTCCCTTGAGTGAGTGTAGGGCTGCATGTAGTGAAGGCTTCTAATAAATAGAATATGGAAAAAGTGATGGGATGTCACAGCTGAGATTAGGTTTTTAAAGACTGTGACGTTCCGTCTTGGGCATTCCCCCCCCCCCCAGTTTGCTCACCCTGGGGGATCCCAGCTGTCAGAGTGTAGCAGCCCTGTGAAGGGGTTGTGTAGCAAGAGACCAAGCCCTGCCGACATCTGTGTGAGTGAACTTGGAAGCAGATCCACGCCCACCACCCCCAGATTCGAGCCTTCAGGTGAGACCGAGCCCTGGCCCACAGCTTGGCAATAGTCTCATGACAAACTCTCCGCCTCAGGCACCCAGCTGAGCCACGCCTGGATTCCCAACCCATAGGGTCTAGGGTGAGATTAAAAAAAAAAAAGTTTGTTGTTTTCAGCTTCTGGGTTTTGGGGTAACTAGTCATGTAGCTATTGACGACTATAAAGGAAAAGAAAAGAGATAAACTGGGAATGACAGAGCTTTCAGGTCAATATAACTTGTTCAGTCTGCTTTGTCTATGTTAAAAGAAATTGGAAAATATTACACAGGGAATAAGTAAATCAGTGCTCTTTGAAAGTGCACTGTTGTTCCACAGATGTCCATACTTCCTTGCAAACACGCCCAGGGCCTGCCTGTCCTCCCCTAGTCAGCACGTTGCTCTAGGAACGGGCCGGATGCCTCGGTGAGCCTCACCTGCCTTCCTGCACAGATGGAATCGCATAGCTCATGTGGGAAAAGACCTCATTCCTGTGAACAAGCTAATCTGATATAGAACGGAATGCAGAAAATGCCCACCTTGGATTGAGGATTTCTTTCTTTGAAAATGGAATGATGCCATATCACAGCTGCCAAAGTCTGGACTTTATAAAAATTCAAGCCTCATCCTATATTCACTCTGAAAAGAAACCCTTGTGCTCTGGCAGCTGATGGCGCCTGCAGCAGCCTGGCAGGAGCTGCAGACGGCTGGGTGCTGACACAGATCCCACTGCCCCTGCTGCCCCGTGGCCCTGCTCAGGTAGCTGCAAAGTCAGGGAAGCTTTGTGGTCTCAGCTGGAGCTGCAGAGGCAGAAGCAGAGGCAGGCAGGACATGGCTGCTGGTGCTGCTGCCTGGGCCTAGAACAGTGGTTCTCAACCTTCCTAATGCCGCCACCCCTTAACATAGTCAGTTCCTGTGGGTCAGAACCCACAGGTTGAGAACCAGTGGTCTAGAATGAAGGCCAATCTTAGTAGAGACAAATCAAGCGAACCTGTGTGCTTTACCTTGCTTCTCTCATTTACACGTGTGGAATCTTACCAGGAAGATACTTTTGAATGATGGCAGACATGGGCACATAGACACACACAGAGACACACCTGCGTGTGCCTCCCCTCTGCCTGGATCCATGCAGAGGCCACACGGCTGGGAATGTTCCCAAGGTGGTCCATCCAGCAGCGCTAAACCAACCTACCACTCCTTGCTCTAGCTTGGGACTTTTTAAAAATGCAGATATGGGGTCCCAGTCCTGACCTAATCGAATGAGAGTCGTTGCTGATGGAAGTGTCTGGGATCTATTTTTGAAAGATTCTAAATTGGCGATGAGTTGGTTTTAGGACCACACAGATCTGCTTGACCCCTTACAAGAGGTGCCGTGTGTTTGGGAAGCAGACTGTGCTAGTTTTCTAGCACTGCTGTAACAAACTATCACAGACTGGGTGGCTTAAACAGCAGACACTGATTGTCTCATGGTCCTGGAAGCTGGAAGTCCAAGGTCAAGGGCACCAGCCCATGGGAGGGTCATGAGGAAAGATCTGTTCCAGGCCCCTCCATAGGTTGTTCGTGGCTGTCTTCCTAAGTCTGTTCATACCATTTTCCTTTTATGCATATCCTGTCCAAGTTCTCCTTTCTATGGGGCACTCGTGTCAGAATGCATCAAAAAATATTTACAGCTAATGAAACACAAAACTGAAGCAAGGGCCAAATAGGGTGGCCTGTAATCTCAGCACTCTGGGAGGCCTCGGCAGGAGGTTCACTTGCAGTCAGGAATTTAAGACCAGACTGAGCAACAGTGAGACCCCATCTCCATTAAGAATAGAAAAACTAGACGGATGTTGTGGCAAGTGCCTGTAGTTCTAGCTACTTGGGAGGCTGAGGCAGGAGGATCACCTGAGCCCAGGAGTTTGAGGCTGCTGTGAGCTGTGATGATGCCACTGCACATTATCAGCCCAGGTGACAGAAAGAGACTCTGTCTCCAAACAAAACGAAACAAAACAAACCAAACCAGAAGCCAGAAGGTTTGGCCCTGGAGAAGCCTAACAGGGAGGAGGGTCACATACATGGACACACGCACATGTGCACACACACGCACATGTGCACACACACCCCCCTCAGTGTCCTGTTTTATTTCAATTATCGCCGCTGACACAACCTGAACATACTTCAATAACTTCCTGATTGGCTTACTTGTGCGTCACCTGTCAACGCACTGTTAGAATGTCCCTGGGCACAGGAAACTTGTTCAACTCCTGGAACCAGTTTGTGAGGAGGAGAGAGAGGGCTCAGCAGCGGAACCTTTATTCCACAACAGGTGCTGAGACCAACTACTCACCTTCTGGTAGATGCTGCCCTCCTCACTAGTTCAGCAGGGAAAGCATAAAACTAAGGATATGGGAGAATATCTCCCTTCATTTTGTCAGTTGAGATTCTGCAAAGTAGAGTTTGAATTTACCCCAATTGTGAATTTAAAAGTATTAAATATACAATCAGCCAACTTAAAATTATAGGCACTCCTTGCCAGTGCTCTCCCTGAGCCACACATGAATCTGGATATCTGATATGGACTCAGTTTTATGGGAGTTGATGAGAGCCAAGCAGAGTCCTGGAGAAACTGTGGAGTCGAGCAGGACAGCCTTTGCCGCCTGCTCCTCTGCCCTTCCTTCTTAGGAAAGCCCCAGCCGCCTTTTCAGCCCCCTTCATTGTGTAGCTTATCTACTTACACAACAAGAAAACAGCAGCTGTCATTTATTGTAATTAGATGGAAAATTTGGATGGGGTATGGGGCCTTGTATCTTCTGTCTAGGAATAAAGATGGTGCACTTTTTTTCTGCAGCCTCAACAGTTTGCATTCTGGAGGACCTTAAGTTGGGCCAGGCTAGTTATAAGTCAGAGACCTGACACACCTTGAGGCCAACCCTGGCCCTGCCTGCTCCAGTGAGAGGTGGAGGCAGACAGTTTGGGAACACAGAGGAGCAAACACTGTGGAACGGCACTTCCAAGGATGACAGAAGCCCCCGGGAGCAGAGAAAGCTCCACGCAGGTCGCTTGCTTTGCCAAGGCTTAGCAGGACGTAGCCGACAGCCTCAGTGAATGGTCCAGCATCTTTTAGACTCCTCGTACTGAGCTAAAATTGAGGTAAAAACTCTTCCCAGCCATGTTTTTGTTTTGTTTCTTTTTAACATTTTAGTCTATTTATCTCATATTTTGGAGTGGAAGGTCCTGGCCTCTTTAAAAAATATTTTGAATATCAAGCTGTTGGGGAGAGGAGGGTGGGCACTGATGCTCAGAGTCTGGCCCCTGAGTACTTCTGACTGTCCCCTGGACTGAGTCCCTGCCTGGGTTTTCCCCATCCACTCTGAGGCAGAAGCACCACTGCCCAGGAGCCCAACATTTCTGCGCCTTTGGTTGCTTAGCCAGAGCCAAAAGCAGAAAGTGGGAGGCTAGAGGCAGGAAGTTGGAACTGGGAACCAGGAAGTAGAGGCAGGAAGTGGGAAGTGGGGAACAGGAAGCAGAGGCAGGACATGGGAAGTGGGGAACAGGAAGCGGGTGTTTGTGCTGCTTCAGGAGTTCTTACTTCGGGCCTAGCTCCTGTAGGCAGGTTGAGGTCCTAGAGAACGTCCTCCTGGCCATGGCCCTTGAGATTAGGCATATAGAGAATCCTGCCCTGAGGTTTAACTGTAGAGAATATCTGCAGGGGAAATTGTTGGTCAGGATATTGATTTTAGGTACTAGAAAAATAAAAATGTGAGAAAAGAAAAAAAATACTGGAGAATCATGGTAGAAATAATGTTAATAATGGTTATTTGAATGAAACATTGAAATAGATTAACACTTAGGTATGTTGAAAAAAAGTCTGCTTAACTTTGAGACAAAGTTTCTTCCATTATAGAAGTTAAATTTGGCTCATATGTGTCTCGTCTTCCTGGTGTGTTGCTTGGGTAGTATGGTTTAAAGAACAGCTAGACAGACATTAGCCTGTAATAAACACAGAGTGGGCACCCGTCTGTGGATGTTTATCAGATGTGCTACTTGTATGTCTTCCTAGCCACAGTTAATGTGTCAGGGGAAAATTGAGTGAAAATCAAGATTTCTAAAATCATACAATATTTTAAATGTCCTTTTAAAAATATGTCTCTAAAGCATACATTCTCAAAGAGGAGCTATCGCATCCATGGGGATGAGATTTCCAGGGGGAGGGTGTGTGCAACGAACATTCCTCTTTTATGTCTCTTTTATATATCTTTTTCACATAAAGCAAAAATATACAAACAATATACACATTGATATGTAATATGTCTTCAACGTTAAAATTTCACTGAGGAGTGAGCAGGACAAAATTGTCTAAGAAGGCTCATTGTGAGGGAGAATGGTGATGATGAAAAAAATGTTGACAAGCACTGCTCTCAACGTATATTTTTGTGAAACCCTTCCATTTTCAAGTGTTACCTCCTAATCAATTTTCCCACTATATAGAAAGCTGGGTTTTCATATCTCGAGCTTCTCATCTTCATCTGCTGCTCCTAGAAGGTACTATACGTGCATCCTAGTCACTGTGTGGAGGCCCCAGGAGGGTCTTCCAGTTGGGAAACCTGTGCCCTGCTATTATAAAATAATAAGGTGCTTATTTCCCACAGCTTGTGGAAGCAGTCTCATTATTATTTTATGGCCCAATCTCTTTGGTAATAATAGTACTGATAATTACAAGACCATATTTCATCAAGTCAAGACCCTATTGATGGTAAGATGCATCACTAAAATTCGACACAATAAGACATTAACATTTGACACCGATGCCATAGGCTGTCAGATGCACTGAAGAAATATTAAAATGTGAAAAACATATGCATCTTAGGATCAATGGTACACAGAAATCATAGCTGAAAATGACTGAGCCTTCATCATGAGCCCGCCAATACCTAGTTAACCTAACACGTTCCACAACGAGGGCTTATATGATGACACCCAGTATTCACTCCAGTTTGCAAATGAGGACAATTGAGATCCAGAGAGGTTAAGTAATCTGCCAAAGATTTCACAGTTTCAAAATGGCAGAGGAAGGATTGGCTTGAAGGTCCCAGGCCCCTCGTGTCTCAGCCTTCTGGTGAACACAAGGTTGTATCTTTCTATTCCTATTGTAGCCATTTCCTCTGTTACCTAGAAAAGCAGGTTCATCTCAGTCCATTTAACATACATGTTTCTACAATGTACACAAAATGGAATGTTTGTATCTTTTAAATGGATGTGGAGGAAGTTACTTTTTAAAGGAATGTTGTGGGAAGAATGCTTCTGGTGATGTGGCATCTACATGGCCTTCGATATGGAGGAAAGAGAATTGATTTTGGAGCCCAAACAACTCGAGTTTCATTCAGATTTTTTCCTTTTATTTTTAGTTGATGTGTAGTAATTAACACATATTTTTGGGATACAGAGTGATTTTTCAAAACATTTCTATAATGTGCAATGGTGAAATCATTACAGCTGGCCCTCATGACCCTGAGCTGAAGGTGGCAGCACTAGGCTGGGTGGGCTGGTGGGGCTGGTCCCTGTGCCCCCGGGGGGTACACTCCTGTGGGTGCCTCCAGCAGCAGTGGTGACTGGTTGGGCAGGTGGGTAATCACACCTCTGGGAAGCTCCCGTGGGTACCACTGTCTGGCAGTTGAGCAGGCTGATTTTCATCTTCTCAGGTGGTGTGTGTTATGTGCTGGTTCCAGCGGAGACAGTAGCAGTGGGCAGCAGTATGCTGGTTCTCAGGCCTCTGGCTGGTTTGTGGGGATGACAGCAGCAGTCCTGGCAGTGGGAGGAGTGGACCAGTCTTTAGGCCCCCAGACGGTGCACAGGTGTGCAGTGGCCATGCCCCTGGAGGATGTAGAATACTGTAAGTAGCAGCAGCCCTGAGGCCTCCCCAAGCCACTTGACCACCTGCTCCCCAGGGGGAAGGACATTGCATGAGCTGGAGTGCTGGGGACCCAGCTGGCGTTGTGACACTGCAGCCCTTGGGTGGGCATGAGGGGAGCTCCAGGTCTGTGTAGATGCTGAAGCTGTTGGATTCCAAGGCAGGCTGTAATCTGACAGGGGCTGGACTCGCAAATGTCTTCATGCCATAGCGGTTTGGGTCTTGGGGGTTAGTGTACCCAGCATGAATTCCCTCTCCAGAGTAAAGCCATTGCGTGTGCTTCAGGCAGCTCCCTGTACGAGGCTGAGGGCCTGTGAGGGTTGCGGGCACCTAAGGTGGGGGTGTGGCCTTCTGGGGATCTCTTGCTCCCCACCATCCTGCAATGGGAGCCCCTCCTGGCTTTGAGCCAATCCTGGCCAGGCCGGCAGCTTTGCTCCCCTCTCCTTCCGTGTCTCAGAGGGTCCCTGTCACTTTCCTGCTGAGTTCCATGTGCTCTAACGTGCTCCATTCAACATGTGGTTACCTACCTGCTGCTCTGGCCTCTGTGGAGGAGGCAAGTGAGGGCGCCTCTCATCGCGCCTCTCATCCCGCCTCACAGATGCTCATCTTCCTGGGACCAGCATGTTATTTTCCTGGTAAAAGGCAGAAGAGCCTCCGGCTGGATTCTGACTTCTGCACCCACCTGCCACGAGCACACGGCTGGAAGCTCACCCTTGTGGCTCCTGGTTTCCTCACACAGGAGCCACCTTGGGGTTGGCCTTGTTTGGGGCGTGCCTGGGTCTGTGTAGACCCTGTCCTGAACCTTTCCTACTCATTTGCATGTTTTGCGGACATGAGTTTGGATACTTGTGAGCATTTACTTAACGTTCTCTGCACAAAGTCATCAATTCTTTTCCTCTTATAAGCTGGAGTTTAATGTTTATCTGAAGTTGGAATGAAACCAAAGCCTCATAAATCCAGGCTCTGAAAGTCCCATAGCTTCGTTAAGAAATTCCTGAAGAATGAGATGTTAAACCCACACTTGGAATAGGTTTGTAGCTTTTTTGTTTGGGGATTAGTGTCAGGGTGAGATGTCCCGTTTTTATCTTTGCTTTGCCTTTGTTCTGATCGCTGTTCTGTAAAGGATC
This sequence comes from Otolemur garnettii, assembly GCF_000181295.1. Taxonomy (NCBI): domain Eukaryota; kingdom Metazoa; phylum Chordata; class Mammalia; order Primates; family Galagidae; genus Otolemur; species Otolemur garnettii. Next base: position 14,544,004 of record NW_003852428.1, on the reverse strand, counting down.
TTGGCTATCTAGAGTCTGTTTAGCTCATTCGGCCGGGACACTTTCTTAATAGTATAGAGATAACTAATTGTGTAGTTTATATTGAAATTGAGGATTTTACCTCCCTCAAGAATGTTACAATCTTAAGTTATTGTTTGAGGCTCCATTGATTTTGAATAAACAGAACGTGTTTTCTCTTTCCCTATTCCAGTGGGCAGTTTTTCAAATGGACCATAATAGGAGTTCTCTCTGTTTGCACTGGGAGCCGTCTCAGCTTTACATCCGGAAAACCTAATAAAGTGTGAGCCACAAACAACCGGGCAGAAGCACAGGAAGGAAAACGAGTTGTTTGATGAGGACTTTGCAGAGCGATGGTACAAGGACATCACTTGCAGAAGGAAGTAGTGATGTCTCAGGAAGGGGGAGTTTTCTTCTGCCCACCCCAGTTGGTCATTTCTGAGGGTTCAGATGACTGTTCATCTTGCAAAACCATCCCACGCTTAGGAGGCTGTGAATTCTTCCACACTGGCCTCCCTTAGATTGGAATGCACTTCCAGTAAATTCACCTTTTTTCCTTATTCAATGTGAGATTATGCTGTTCAAAGGTATAAACAAAATTAAGCAAAGTAACCAAAGTTTTCCCCAGAGGATTTATCTCCCGGAGCTTAGCCAGGGATATTTATCACTTTGCCAATTTTTAGACAGAAAAAACCTACATTTCTTAATTACACACTGCACTGTAAGTCAAAAGGGAATATTTCTCTCCTAAGATTTCTCCATTATTTCAGTTTACTGGAGTAAATATTGTGGACTGAACAAATAACGTTCAGCTGGTTGATGGGAAAGGGTGTCAGTCAGTTCTGCCTCTTGTTGCTGTTGGTCTTTGGATTCGAAAAACCATTTCTCTGACTCACCTGGCTTGTGATCCCTTGGTACCTGAGCCAGCTGATAATGTTTCCAAGAGGTGAAGTTAGTGTCTCTTCCTGACCCTGCTCTCAGCCATGTCATCCACAGGGAGTGTTTGTGACCCAGAAACTGGCGAATGCTGCACATCAGGGCTCTCCCCTACTCCCGCCCTCCAGAGAGCTGATTGCTAAACACTCACAGCCCTGCAGTGCCCACAGCTGTCTTCCTTGGTGACAGGACAACAGGACAACCTTACAAGATAGGTAACAACTGTTGGACAGAAAGCTGCCACCCAGGAACTGGCTGGGACTTCAGCAGCAGGTGAGGAAGCTGGGCATTCCCACCGCAGCTGCCTCTGCCTTCACGCAGCTGGCAGTTACCATCCTGCCTGTGCGGGCATTTAAGTGTGTGGGAGCCTGTGTGCGTGTGTGCGTCCCTGTGTGTGTGTGTGCGTCCCTGTGTGCGTCTGTGTATCCCTGTGTGCGTGTGTGCGTCCCTGTGTGCCCGCCTGTGCCCGTGTGCGTGTATGTGTGTGTACCTGTGTGTGTGTTTGTGCACGCACATCCTGTTGGTCTGGCAAGTGGGTGCTCAAAGCATCCTCTGTCCTCCTGCCACACGATTTCTGTTCCTCCCCACAGATCTTCCCCTCCCGCCTCAGTCATCTGACCGGAGCTGGCCTCCACTGGCCTAGGCAGACAGCTGCTAGAGCCTTCCGTGCAGGGGGAGACTGAGCGATGGTTCTCTCTAGCAGGGGTCCTCAAACTTTTAAACAGGGGGTCAGTTCACTGTCCCTCAGACCGTTGGAGGGCCAGACTGCGGGCCCCGGGACTAGTTGGCTACTAAGCAGGACAGGCAGCGGTGGCAAAAACACCCAGCAGGTTGGTTATATGTCCTAGGCAGGCTGCATGTGGCCCGTGGGCCGTTGTTTGAGGACGCCTGCCCTAGAGGACTGAGCAGCAGGGTCAGCTCCCATCATATCCTTTCCATTCTCTTATCTACACTCCTTTCCTTTCAAGTTAGCAGTTGGGAAACCCTGAGGAGAATAGATGCCCTGCCTGGGAGGCTGGCAGGACTGAGGAAGAGGGGAGCCAAGGCTGCCTGTTTCCTGGCAGCTGTGGAGGATTTGTGAATGGACTGTGGCTGTCAGAGCCCTGGAGCTCCTGTAAGATCTCCTGAAAGCCCTTTGCCTTCTCACCAGTGGAAACTCAGACTAGCCTCAATACATGAGTCTTTGTCCAAGTCTTGGTTTTTGTCTGGCCTCTGCAGCTACTGCTTAGGCCAATGGGGATGGTGACCTGAGTCACCACACAGAGTCAGAGCTGAGGGCTGGAGCCCCGGCCTCTCCTCTGTGGCCTGAGGCTGGGCTGCTCTGGCCTGAGTTGTGCTCACAGTTTTGCTGCAGTCTCCAGAGGTGAAGTAACTTGCCTCACATCTTAATAGCCAAAAAATGGCTGAAGCAGAATTGGGAGCCAATGTTTCAGGTTCTTACCTAAATCTCTAGGCTGCCTCTCAAGAGCCAGAAGCAGTTTTCAGTTTCTTTGCTAGTTTCCATCATCCTTAATATGAACCTCTCTTCTGTCAATTTTGTACCTAAAATGCAACCCCAGAAAGCCTACCTTCCCAGGCTGCACTGAGGACCTTGGTGTGGAATCCATACCAGGTGGGGTCTCTGACCCTGGCTCCCCTTTATGCTCACGGGTGAATGTTGGAGGAGGCGTCCAGCCCTTGAGCCAGTCCCTGGCTCTACCTGGGGAAAATGAAAGCTGGGGGGCTGGGGAATTCACCCAAGCTAGAGGCAGGCCTTAAGGCCCAGGCAGGCCAGCTCAGGCCTGTCCTCCCTCCACCTGTCCTCCCTCTCTCCCTCCCTACAGACTGGGCTCTGCCAGGTGTGGAGGGTGGGTACACAGGAATGCCCCCTTGACAGGGCAGGAGGGCAGTACAGAGCATGACTGAGCAGATCTGTAGGAACGTCCGAGGCATGGCGTGGGGCTGCAAATACCCAAGCAAGTGTGGGTGTCAGCAAAGTGATGTGAAGATGGCTGACGGCTGGGCTAGGGCCTCCTGTGCTCCCCACAGACCCTGGACCTGGCCGAACTACCACAAAATGAGGGGAAGATTTATTATGTTATGATATGCTATTTATTTCTGTATTTTTTCTTGAGGCAAAGTCTAACTTTGTTGCCCCTGGCTAGAGTGCCATGGTGTCAGGCTAGCTCACAGAATCCTCAAGTCCTGGGTTGAAGTGATCCTGCCTTAGCCTCTTAAGTAGCTGGGACTATAAGTGCCTGGCTAAGTTTTCTATCTTTTTAGTAAAGACTGGGTCTCACTGTTGCTCAGACTGGTTTCGAACCTCTGAGTTCAAGGGATTTTCCCACTTACGCCTCCCAGAATGCTAAGATTACAGGTGTGAGCCACCTTGCCTGGTTATTTTATTTTGTTACCTCTGAGGTACCTCTGCCTTGTACAAAGCAGGTGCTCAAAATATTTGATAATGATCCCCAGAGACATAAACGACAGTGTTGGCTACAACCATCATTGGCTGCTTTCTCCAGAGCTCGCCTCTTCTGACAGGTCTGAGCCTCACAGTGATCAGCCCAGACTTGGTTGGGTTTCTTTTCTTTTCGTATCTATAATCACTTGTCTGCATGTGGCTATCATTTTACTGCTTGTTAAGAAAAGGGAATATTGTTGAATTTTACAAGTTCATGAATTTCATAAATTTTCGATTTTTACCGGGGGCTCCAGGCTAACTCCGCAGCTTCCCCCATGATGGTTGTTCTCCCGGTGAATGTTCTTATTTCTCAGAGGCAACCATTCTTCACCGTAGAGGGGCACGCGTGTGAGTGGACTCTTTGGGAGATGTCTGTTTCTTCCCCCTTATTTACTGTTGCCAGGTGTTAGTTCACATGTGATCTTTAACATCTCATAAATAGTTGACTATTTGTAATTAATTACAAAAATATATTCAGAAGCATAGATTCCAGATAGCATATTTTTCTAACAGTTCATTTAGTTTTGAATAGGAGAATGTCAAACCTTAAAATAATCTCTAACTCTGAGAGGCCCAGTTGGAAGTAACGATGTCCCCTTTGGGTAACACAAGGGGCGTGGGTGGGGGGGCTCTTTTTGTTTGCTTCTCCCGAAGAGTGTGCATGTAAAATGCATCTCAGACACAACTGAAATCTGCTGTCTCCTTCAGTGTTTTCAAAAGAATGCTGAATACAATTTCCTAACCCATCTCAGCATATTCCCTACTTTTAGGTGTGGTAGGGATTACACAGAGCCGTGTGTAGAAAGCCCCCATGTCTGAGTATGGTGACGTGTGGATTCCTATTGCTTCCTGCTGCTGCGTGTGGATCGGCCCTGTGACCTGTACGGGCCCCAAGAATGCAGCAGGTGCAACAGCTTCACGTGAGCATGGCCTGGGCAGTCTGGCAGAGGAGGGAAGGCCGTGTGTGGTACGGCCATGATATCCCGGCCAAGGCTGCCCCAGACTAGCCTGGGCCCAGCCCCGCTGCCATCTGACTTCAGACTCCTGTGCGGGCCAGGCTGAGGACACTGAACTTGGCCCAGATTAGTAGACGCCTTTGCCCCCCAGCTAACTCAGAGATGACAAATGGTTGTGATTTTCAGGCACTAGATTTGGGGGCATTCTGTTTGTTACTCATGGATAATTGATATACCCAGAGCACAATAAGCCTTTGGTAAATGTAGTTGGTATTGTTAGTTTTTTATTCAGCTCCTTGACCTCCTTCTATTTCTTTGATACAGGGGCATGAACATTAATCCTCATCCTCATGATTATCCCAGGAAAACCCCTGGGAAAAAGCGTCAAGTACAAAGAGAAGGCTGGTTAAGTACATGTGGAGGGACCTGAATTCGATGGGGAGAAACTCCCGTTAATTCTTGGTGTGATTTCTACTTGTGCCAGCTATCTGCCGCTTGACCTTGGCACAACCGGTCCTCCTCCCTAAACGTGTTTCTTCTTCTGTAAAATAGGAACAATTATGTTTGCTCTACTTACCGCGTCTATCACTGCAAGGATTAAATTAGATGGCATGTGTGAAAATGCTTTGTAAGCTATGGAGAACTGTGCGGTGCGGCAGAGGCATTGTTATGACTGCTGTTTCAAGTCCACAGGGTAGATCAGATCCAGGAAGAATGGCAGACAGCCCAGGGTTGTGGGGCGGCAAGGCTGGCTTGTTTCTGTAGCAGTAGAAAAAGCATTCTGACGCCTATCAGAAAAGAAGCCTGGCAAATATCCACAAGATTTAGTCTGGAGAAAGCTGATGAGCCCACGGTTGGAAATTTGGGGTTTAGAAACATGAGCACCGGGATGCTGAAAACATTGGAAGGAGTCCAGGAAAGCACCGTAGTCTCACTGGAACAGAAGCTCAGCATGGAGAACTCAGCGTGGAATATGAGGGCTTCAGCTACCAGGTAATTGCACGTGTTTGCTCAGGTTCTTCCATGAGAAAGAGGCATCAGGGATGTGTGACATGCTCTGGCGTGAGGGATGCTAGGGCATGGGGACCTCTAAGCTCTACCACAGTCTGGGCGAAGAAAACAGTGAGAGATTGTCAGACAAATAGGAGCCAAAGGTTTTCCTATGAAACAATGTGTGTTATACCAGTTAGGATGCTTTGGGTGGTCAGTAACAGACAAGCTAACAGAGAAGCAGCTCAAGGTTAAGGTCATTCAATAGCCCCTTATCAAGAAGTCCAGAGCCGGGCCAGTACTGGGAATGATTAATCCAGCAGTTCAAAAACCAACTAAGACTCGATTCACTCCACTTCCCCTCTTTGCTCTCCTCATTGGCTTGGTTTGTCCTTTTAGGTTGGCTTCCCTCATGGTGCGGAGATGGCTGCTGCAATTCTAGCCCTTCCATGCAGATGGCACATCTCTGTCCTTTTATAATACTTTTCCAGATGTTCCCAGCAGATTACACTTCCCAGGGCACCTCACAGTGACTGTATCCTATTTCCAGGCTGTATCAGTCAGTGTCCTCCTAAGAAACAGAACCTGTCTATACCTATAGGTGTGTGTGTACACACACACACACACACACACACACACACACGGAATGGGCTCACATGATTAGGGAGGCTGAGATGTCCCCTAGTCTGTAGTATGAAGGCTGAGGCTGAGATGTCCCCTAGTCTGTAGTATGAAGGCTGAGGTTCAGGAGTATCAATGGTGTAAATTCTGGTCTGAGTCCAAAGCCAGGACACTGACATCCCAGCTCAGAGACAGTTCGGCAGGGGAGTGAATTCCCTCTTGCTAAACCTTTTGTGCTATTTAAATGTTCAGCAGATTGGCTTGAGACCCAGGCACAGGGCAGTCTGCTTGGCTGATGCAAATGTTAGTCTCACCCAGAAACACCATCACGTTCACAGCTGAAGATGACATTTAACCAAATAGTTGGGTGCTGGTGGCCCAGTCAAGTTGACACATAAAATTAACCATCACATAGGTTAATTCCATCACTAACACGGGGAGTCAAATGACTATGAGTGGCCTGGAGCAATGGAGTTCCCTGTGGGGCTGGAGAGGGGCGCTTGACCTTCTGGTCCCTGCACACAGGGGGGCTCTGCTGGCAGGGAGCACAGGGAAGAGCTGTGGGCAGCAACTAAGAGCAGCTGCCCCTCTGGTCCAGAGGACTCGGGAGGTCCTAAAATGTAATGCATGACAGATAGGGTGCCATTAGTGCCGACAGTGGCTAATGCTGGCCGGTACCGTGTGTAGGTGTGCTGTGTGGTGTGACACACTCTATAGGGGTCATCCCATTCAGTTATTTCAACAGCTGAAAGCTGTGTGTAGTGGGCTCTGTTGGGGACAGGAGGGAGGGGCCGTAATAACTGCTTCTCCCTGGAAGAGTCCAAGGTTAATCCTCTTTAGATCAAACTGCTCTCTATAAACAACTGTTTTGCTATGGTTCTGGTGAATTTCTACTTCTTTCCTTTCTAGCAGTTGGCCTCACCTTAGACCACTGCAATTTCTACCCTGGGTTGTTTCTCAGAGGCTGTTCTCGACATACGTGCCCAGGGGTCAGGGACAGAGTCAAGTGATGTGAAAAATACTCCAGAAGGGAAAGCCCTTTGATGCTCCATGGGATTGTTTATTTTTATTTTTGTTTTCAATTTTTTTTTTTTTGAGATAGAGTCTCAAGCTGTTGCCCTGGGTAGAGTGCTTTGGCATCATAGCTCACAGCAGCCTCAAACTCTTGGGCTTAAGCGACTCTCTTGCCTCAGCCTCCCAAGTAGCTGAGACTACAGGAGCCTGCCACAATGCCTGGCTTTTGTTGTTGTTGTTGCAGTTGCATTGTTGTTTTTAACTGGCTGGGGCTGGGTTGGAACCCACCACCCTCAGTGTATGTGGCTAGTGCCCGGTGGCTGAGCTACGGGCACTGCCTGTTTTCAATTTTTTGAAATTGGAATTTTTGAAATAGTTTCATAAAAAAATCCAAGCAATAAAAAGTACGGTTAAAAGCAAGTTTGCCTCCCACCCCTAGGGTATGCCAAAATCAGCTCTCCCATTAATCCATCACCTCCCCCTTCCTATTTATTAATGAGCTCATGGAGTTTTTCGGAGTTATCTTCGGTTCCTTCCTGCCCACGCCCCCAACCCCAGCATCTACCAGGTGCTGAGTCTGAAGCCCCCTCTGAATTCCTCATTCCCTGCTTATCCATTATTTCCTCTGGGCCTCATCGTGCCGGCCTCCAATGGCCTCCCTGACTCCATGCCTCCTTCTCTGTTCCATTTCTATCTTCTTTAAGAGTTTTTTTTTTTTTTTTTTGCAGTTTTTGGCCGGGGCTGGGTTTGAACCCACCACCTGTGGTATATGGGGCCAGCGCCCTATTCCTTTGAGCCACAGGCACTGCCCCCAAGAGTTTTTTTTTTTTTTTTTTGCCCAGACTATGTTATAGGCTTAATTGTGTCCCTCCAACCTCATATGTTGAAATTCTAACCCTATACCTCAGAAGGTGACTGTATTTGGACACAGAGGTGTTGAAGAGGTGATTCAGTTTAAATGAGGTCTTTTGGGCCTTAATCCAAGATGACTGGGTCCTTAACAAGACATCAGGACACAGACACAGGTAAAGGGAGACCACGTGACTACACAAGGAGGAGACAGCCATCTGCCAGTCAAGCAGGGAGTCCTAGGGAGAAACAGACCCTGCTGCCCCTTGATGTCAGACTCCAGCCCCCAGAACACTGAGACAGTGGACTTCTGTGGTTTGAGGCTCTCAGTCTATACTTAGTTGTAAACTAACGCAGCTCCTGGTTTTTTTGCAGTGACACAGAACTCCTCACCTGGGCCTCTCTCAGGGACCTCTGGGTCTGGTGCTGACCTGTCTGCGCTGTCTTGCCTGCCTCCTCTCCATGCTCCAGGCTTCAGCTCACTCCGACTGGTTCTCATGCAGCGGACATGGCAGTGGATGTGGCCTGAGCTTCCCTGCCTCTGTGCCTTTCCACAGGTTGTTCCCAGCCGAAAACATTCCCATACCATCACGCTCCCATTCCTACTTGCTGAAATCACATCCCTCTCTCAAACCCAGCCTAAATGCCATCTCCTTTACAAAGCCACATGCTTTCCCAAGGCCAAAATCTAGACAGGTGGCTCTTTCCCTGAGAGGCTCATGGGAGGCACCTGCCCTGTGCCCTACGTAGGGTAAACTGGGTTGTTTGCCTGCGACTTGCAGGAGGACCAGACAACCAGCACATTTTTACACATATAAGTGAAAAGAAAATGACAGACCAGATCAAAGAATAAAACTAAAAATAGGGCCAAAGTTGGAAACTACATCCATAGAAAACAAATAGTCAACAGAGACTAAAATTGTGTCAGTCCTGGGATGACGCAGCCGGAGGAAGATGTGAAGCCCTGGACGGGAGAAATTCTGACCAGGAGAAGATTTCATCGCTTCCCCTGATACTGCAGCTATATTTTAAAATAAATTCTGAGTCTACTTAAGATAATGTCTTGGCTGAATATTCTGAAATGTTTTCTGAAGGGAAAGGCATCTCATCCCCAGGGGCAGCCCCCAGAAACTTCACCTTGGAAAGCTGGCTTAGATGGGGGTGGGGTGTTCCTGAAGTCTTTTTCCTCTGGAATTGACTTGCTTTTGAGATGCCTGGGTAGAATGAGAGCAGTGGTATTCAGCAGGGAACAAGCCTCCATGTGCAAATATATACCCTAAAAACCGCTGGCTATGCAAACATGCAAAAATCATTAGCAAATCCTAAGTGTGGCTTTGCCCAGACCTGCTGCAGTGTGATCAAAGGCAGGCGGGTTTGGTTAATCTCTCCCTCTCCGCTTGCTCTTTGGGCTGCCCTTTGAGAGAGGAACCCAATCAGATCAAACATACCAAAACCGAAACACCAAATGCAGCCTCTCCCCCTAAACTCTCACAAAATAAGGGGAACCCCCCCAAAAACATTTCTTCTCATTTCTGAGAAAAACAAGAGTTGAAACCGTTAGCCCTGTGAAATCTGGTGGGGGAAACTTGTAGATTTTTTTTCCCCAGGGGGTCTGAACATGGGAAGGAATGATTCCCTTTCTTTCCTTTTGCTTCTCACCGATATTCATAGAGTTGTATAATAAAACGTGATTGCTTTAAAAAGCAGGGGCAGAGTCCTTGTGAGCTTTTAATGCTATAATCATGGATGGGTCTGGGGGGGGGGTACATATATTCAACCCATAGCACTAACTGATTTTAATAACAAGTTTGTTCCCAGAGGCTCTCCAAAAATAATCAAGATCTTTTTTCTTTTAGTGTGATTATGAATTTAGGGATTTAACCATGTTTGGCGTGTTTAGGGTCAAATCTGCCATCTTTGACCAGATTAGCCCCTAAATATTTTTAAATAGTTTTATTGAGCTATATAATTCACATATAATTCACCCATTTAGAGGGGACAAATCAATGGGTTTTAGTATATTCGGATCTGTGCAACCATCACTGTAATCAATTTTAGAACATTTTCTGTCATCCCCCCAAGAAACACTGTGTTCATTACCAGTCACTCCTGATCCTCCTGATCCACTCCTGATCTTGATCCACTCCTTCCATCCACCTCCTCCCTCCGTACACCTGCCCCTCAGCCCAGCCACTAATCTGCTATCTCCAGAGATGAGCCTATTCTAGACAATTCACATAAGTGGAATAACGTAAGATGCGGTGCTTTGTGACCAGCTGCTTTCAAAATGTTTTCAGGGGTCATCTACAATGTGACAGTATCAATCAGTATTTTGCTATTTCACTTTCTTTTGTTGCCAAATAATATTCCATTCTATGCACATGCTACTTTTTGTTCATCTGTTGATTGATGGACAGGAGTTGTGTCCACTTGGCCTGAGTCTTTTGACAGATCCCTGGCAGTCTCTGGCAGCTTCCTTGCTTTCTGGTATAAGATGGTCTCACACTCCTGCCCCACACCTGGAAGAGCCTGAGGTTCTCCAAGGAGCACGTTTTCCCTCTAGCAGAAATGAAATGTCAAACCCAAAATCTGGGTGCTAGGACTGCTCCTTGCTACTGGTTATTGATTCTAGGACTTGCAGTAGACAGAGCCCCCCCCCGTTTTGTTTGTTTACTTGTTTGTTTATTTAAGATTAGACTTTATCTGGAGCGCACCCTGAAACTTCTAGTTCAAAGTTAGGCCCATGGTGTTGTTACTTAGCCTCACTCATCTTGCATTTTTCCCGTGTTAAAATTCCAGGTTCTCACTGACACCGAAGTAATTACTCTCTTGCATTATCCCATGACACGCAGATGTGAGTTTCAGATCACCAGATCAACATCTGCGGGAGCGATGTGTTTACTGAAAACATTTGAAATTTGCTGACGGTCGTTTTTGCCTTGCCCACTTGTCACCGGGAATGTACAGTTGGAAATGTGTTTTAAGAGCATTTAGAATAGTTCCCTTTTGTGGTTACGCTATCAACTGGACTCCACTTAAGTTAATTTAGTTCACTTTATTTTTAATTTTGAAATCATTGTTTAAATATTAATTTTGCTTTATAATTATATTCTAAAGACACATCTACCAAAGAACATTTATTCAAAGAAGTCTACCTTCTAGTCCTGTGCCCTCTTCTTTCTGTAAGACAAACACTTAAAATGTTTATCTTCTATTTTTTTTTTATTTTTAAGCAAGCTCTCTGTATATTCATATCCCCCTTCTTTCTTAGTCTACTATGTTTACTTTGTATTTTGTTAGTCTCCTGGAGACTTTGTTAGATCCTAGAGATCACTTCATGATGCAAATCTTTCTAATTCTCTTTTGTAAAAGTGCTATGTAGTACTTTGTAGATGTACCGCAGGTAACATATCTTGTACCTGATTCTAGACTTTTGGGTTGTCCTACGTTTTGTGCAGTCACATACACTATAGTGAATAGTTTTTTTTTTCTTTTTTTGAGACAGAGTCCATGTCGCCCTCAGTAGAATGCTGTGGCATCACAGCTCACAGCAACCTCAAACTTTTGGGCTTAAGTGATTCTCTTACCTCAGCCTCCCAAGTAGCTGGGATGACAGGTGTCCACCACAATGCCCAGCTATTTTTTGGTTGCAGTTGTCATTGTTGTTTAGCAGGCCTGGGCTGGGTTCAGACTTCCCAGCCCCGGTTTATGTGGCTGGCACCCTAACCACTTAGCTATGGGCGTCAAGCCATGAATAGCTTTTTGAATTTATATTTCCATTTTTTTGCCAGTGTATCATTGGGTTAGATCCTGAAAGTGGAATTGCTAGGCTACAGGAGCTCATAGTTGGTCAATTTTGGATTTTTGCTAATGCTTTGACTCTTTAGGGGTTGCAAAATGGTGTTACTTAATTTTTATAATTCTTTTTGAAATTTCAGATTTTAATACGAGAGTATAGATGGTTAGGTTACGTTGTTTGCGTTTGTTAGGTGGAGTCTTGTCTTACTGGTTTTTGTATGTATGCTATATACCATGAGCGTTTTTGCATCTATGTAACATAGATGTATTTTTCTTTATTGGTTTTAAAAATTAATCCCTTACTATATTCACTTCAGGTCATAGTGTTTTTCCCTTGGATTCTTTTAAATTTTTCAGAAATGTGATCATAAAGTGCAAACATCTTTAATATTAGAAGTTGTAAAAAAATGTCTGAGGTCTGATGGTCAGAGAAAGCACACGCCTCTCCTGAACCCCCTGAATGCAGTCAACACAGTTGTCGCGACCTGTTGGCAGCTCGTTAGGGGAAATGTCTGCAAGGAAAGAAAACACCGTTTTTTAAGTGCTCTAGTTGCAATCGGAAAGTTACAAGGTTGATGACATTAGCAAAATACACAATATGAATTAATTGTCTAATTAATATACAATTAATGATCTTTCTCTCTCTTTTCTGTGGCCACTCTTCCTTCTTCATGCCCCTCACTCCATTTCTTACGTTTATTTCCACAGCATTCAAGAATGTTCCTTCCTCACCGACCCTACATCTCTCCAGTCTGTCGTTTCCTCTGTTAGTCCCTCCGTACGCCTTTGCCTGGATCTGCTCTTCCTTTTATTCCTCTTTTTTTGTCATTTGCTTTTGTTTATTTTCTGTTCATATGAACATCAGAGTTTATAATGAGGACTGGGGAAAAAATATTCACTGTAGGAAATGTCTTTAAAACATTACATTACAAAATTTCACTATATATGTTTATGGTTTTGTTCCCAGGAAAACTCATTTTTGTGTAAAGGACGTAGTAAGTAGCATAGCTTAGCCTGAAGGTCATAGATAACAAGAATAATGGTGAAAATCTCCCTCTGGTGGGCAGCTCCTAAGGGCTAGATACTGTACTAGCAACTCACGCATAAACTCAGTAGATTGTGATGGAGTTTCAGGAACAGTCCCCCTGCTGCGGATAAATAGATGAACTCCAGGAGGAAGACAGGAAATAAATACAGTAAATCAACAAAATATATAGAACCTGTGTTTCCTCTTCTAGAAAGTAAATGTTGTGGCAAGGATTTGGGAGATGCGAGGTCAGGGTTGGGAGAATGTAGAAATCAGGGGAGAGGGATAAAAGAAGTTGTGAAGCAGTGCAATGAATATTGGTTGAGTTGGCCACAGCATCGCGAGCCACAAGCGGGCACAGCGGGTGGTGCTCCTGGGCCTGTCCGGAGTTCTGTGGAAGGACTGCAAGGAGGAGCCTCGTCTTGGTATATTCACAAACGGGAGGGACTGATCAGTCTGGCTCCTTCCCATCTGCTCTTTCCCATGGTGAAAGGTCACCCCAGGAGGGGTGCAGTTAACTTCCTCACATGTCCAGATTGTGCCTTCTGGACCTACCAGAAAGCCAAGTCCCCCCAAGTCTGTTGGTAGCAGGTGACTCAGCAGGGGTGTGGGGCTGACCAGGAGAAAGAAGGAAGGAGGCAGAAGAAGGGAACAAATGAGCTGGGTTGTCACCCAAAGTACCATATGGTCTACAAGAGGGAGGGACACCAGAGTGGAGAGGTAAGGGAGCGGGTGGACAAACCATGCAGAACCTTCTAAGTTCTTGGAAAAAGATCGGTTTTTACTTGGCATAAGATGGGAAGCCATTGGGGGAAGGGCTTGGAGCAGAGGAGTGACATAACTTGACTCATGTTTTCGCAGGACCATGACAACCTGGCTAAGTCAGTAATTCAGGTGTGAGGAAATTAACTAATTTCCTGATGGTCACGCAGAGAGAAGGTGAGGAAGGCAGGATTTGAACCCACGTCCTCTTACTCTGAAGTCCTGGCTCTAGCTGGTAGGGACATCTCCTTTCTAATACGTTAGTTTCAAGCCTTTTGTTCATTTATAAATTTATATATTTATTTGATGCCTCCTTTTCAGCCCTGTACATTTCTGCTTGCTGGAGAGTTGAGCTACATCTGGTCTGTAGCCTTTCACTTGTTTCAGAAATACGTATTCTTTCCCTGCTGTGTGCATGGTCCCGTAAATTGCACCATGGGGAATAAAAGAGACAGACAGAAATGTCCTTTCCTGCAAGAAATTTATAGACTAGCTGTAAGGCAGAGACAGGATTTGTATTTAAATTATTTATATCCCATGATGTTCACTTTTGGAGGGTTCTTGCTTATGTCATTTAATTACCTAAAACAGAATTGTTATTTCTTTTTAGAGAACAGCCCTAGCCATGAACTGGAAGCAGACAAAATCTGGGATTCCCTCTTCAATTTTATAGATTTTGACTTCCAGCTTGACTGTTCAGTTAGCACATTAAAAGATGACTCTCTCCCTCCCCAGCCCTAAGCCTTGCAAACCCAACCTGTGATCAGAAAATCCAGCTGTGCGGCTTTCTATTTCTCGCCTCATTGCCAGGAATAAAGATTCAGCAATCCCTGCTTAACTGACAGCGCTGTCAGTGACACCTGAGGCAAAGTAAAAACCAGCTCAGCACTTCTGTAGCAGCTGAGCGCTGTGGCCTGGCCTTAGTTAAAGCAAAGCGATTCCTCCCTGAGCGACACCCCCCCCCCCCTTGCTGGAGAGCAGCTTCCCTGCAGTGGACAATGTCCCATATCAGCATCTGCCCCTCTCACTTTGATGAGGACATGTGACAAGGCTTAATGGCAAGTGTTGAGTCAAAAGACTGTTCTGTTTACCTTTGGCCACTAATTTTAATTATTTTAAGGACTTGAGTCAGCCAGTCGCACCCTTAGCCTTCCTGCAGGAGACTTGGAAAAGCATCACAGTTTAGGAGAACCGGCCCTGGATAAGGGTTCAGAGCACATGGGTCCGACATCTTCCTCTGCCTATGGACTGTACACTCTCCAGGGGATGAGCCGGGAGGGCCTCTAGGCTCCTGCATCCCACTTGGGTTCCATTGGTCTTGCAGAGTCCACGAAGGAAAGCCACCAGAGCCACACCTGGCCTCTGCAGCTCCTAAAATCCCCATGGGAGAAAGTTCATCTGTATCCTGCTAGGGTTTGTCCCTTGCTCTGTGTGAACATGCGTGCTCTCTGTGGCTCTACAGATGAAAATAAACTGAGCCATGTCCCTTGCCAGAAATATACCATGACCTTCATCTCAGCCAGCTTGTTCTCAGCTAATTCATCCTTTCGAGCTGGTGGAACTCCATGCTGGTTTCCTGGGTTTGTGTAGCTGTTATTAATATTCTATAGTCCTGGAACTCTTATCCTTTGCTTCTCACAAAGGACCATGTGCAAGTCATTCATTCATTCACTCATTCATTCTATTAATACGCGATTATTAAGAGCTTATTACACGCCGGATGCTGTGAACCCAGCATCCACGCCTCCTTTTTGAGAGCCTGGTGGTTCAGGGACTTATATGAGATTGGACAATGAAGTTCCTGAGCTCGTCCTAGAAAAGGTGCTACCTGCCTCATCACCACAGTCACCTTGCAAATACTCCCCTGGGAAGCTACGCCCTGATGCCAGCGCCCTTCAAAGCAGTGTTGGAACTCTTTATCTGGAATGGCCATTCCAGCTGTTGTCATACCAAGGTCTAACAATTAAGTTTGCAAATTCATCCTAGAAAAAGTGCTTTGAGAGAAACCCGTCCCAGTTTTATCCTAAACCATCATGTACTTACATATTATTTTTATTTCCATCATCATTTTTTAAAATTTCAGGTACAAACAACTAGGTTATAATGTTTGCATTTGTTAAGTAGAGTCTCTTGTGATTGTGTCCTGCACCCAAGAGGTGCACCATGTACCCTTACCTTGTACCCATTAAGTGGGAGCACACCAATCCCCCTCTCCTTCCCTCTGGCCCCGCCCTCATTCCTTCCCCGCCCAACTTGAATTGAATTGAGTTTTTCTCTTATGAGGGCGTGTAATAGATCATCTACTGGCTTCATATTAGAATTGAGTACATTAGATACTTGCTTTTCCATTCTTGTGATACCTTACTAAGAAGAATGTGTGTTAACCTAGATGGAGCTGAAACACATTCTTGTTAGTAAGGCATCACAAGAATGGAAAAGCACGTATCCAATGTACCTAATACTAATATTTCTTATGTCATCCTCCTTGTGGGTCAGTGGCATTGTAGTAATGACAATAGCAGAGCCAACGGCAGGGAGCATTACAATACTAAAGTCCCTCATTGTGTTCTGCTCGGCTTTACTGTTCTTGCAGATATTATGTTTGTACAAATTGAAGGTTTGTGGCAGCCCTACATCCCCCAGGTCCATTGGTGCCCTTTCTACAGTGGCACCGTCCAAATACATTTCAGAAGGCGATGGCTGCCGTAGATAGTGGTTCTTCTCATAAATCTGGACAAAATAAATTGAAACCTCCTGGAAAGAATTCCCTATTCTAGATGCCATTATGAACATTCATGATTCATGGGAGGAGGGAAACACATCAACCCGAATGGGAGTTTGGAAGAAGTTGATTCCAACCCTCAGGGATGACTGGGAGGGGGTCAAGACTGCTGTGGAGGAAGTCACAGCAGAGGTGGTGGGAACAGCTGGAGAACTGGAAGTGGGGCTGCAGAAGTGACTGAATCACTGCAGTCTCATGATGAAACCTGCATAGATGATCGAGGAAAGTGGTTGTTGAGCAGGAACCACTCCTGGTGAAGACGCCGTGAACGTTGCTGAAATGACAACAAAGGCTTTAG
Source organism: Otolemur garnettii (assembly GCF_000181295.1). Classification (NCBI taxonomy): domain Eukaryota; kingdom Metazoa; phylum Chordata; class Mammalia; order Primates; family Galagidae; genus Otolemur; species Otolemur garnettii. Next base: position 14,527,531 of record NW_003852428.1, on the reverse strand, counting down.
CACGTTGCAGAAACTTGGTAAAGCAGTGCAGGGTTTGAGAAGACTGACTCCAATTTTGAGAGAAGTTCTATTGTGGGTCAAATCACATGCTACAGAGAAATCTTTTAGGAAAGGACTAGCCAATGGACGCAGCAAACTTCCTTGTTGCCTTATTTTCAGAAGTTGCCTCAGCTGCTCCAACCTTCAGCAGCCACCAGTCAGCAGCCATCAGCACTGAGGCAAGACCCTCACTCCAGCAAAAAGTCGGTGATTGTAGAAGGCCCAGAAAATTGGGAGGATTTTTTATAGTGAATTATTTTTTCATTAAGGTATATATGCTGTTTTTTCAGACGTAATGCTAGTGCACACTTAATAGACTACAGTACAGTACAAATATAACTTTTGTGTGCTCTGGGAAACTGTGTGATGTGTGTGACTGGCTTTTTTGCAATATCCACTTTATCGTGGTCGTCTGGAACTCAACCTGTGGTGTCTCTGAGATATGTCCATACTGTGTTTCACATCCTACCATCTCTGAAATCAGAATGTGTCTTCAATTTGATAAAATGTGGTTATCAGTGAGCTATAATGCAGGAGTTTGAGGCTGGGCAGGTTGGTTGACTGTGATGTCACCCGTTTCAGCTGAGTGTCTACACTGACCCTAGTACCCTGCTTCATATGCACATAGTATTTGTCACTGAATATTGAAGAAATATAGGTAAGTTGTCCTGGATGACCCGTAACTGTACTGTTATCCACTTTAGTCAGTTCAAATGGAAGGTGTTTGTCTGAGTTAGATTAATAGTGTCATTTAAATACTTCTATCTGTATGTGGCCATTCACGTGTTGTCAACTCATGTCCTCTCCATCAGACGGTGAATTAAACAAACCCATTAAAATGTTTCCCAGTTCCCTTAACTGTGAACGTCTTGGGGACAGTACGGGGTTCTCAGAGCATCCCTGGGATGACTCCTTGGAAGCCAGCTTACTTCTAGGAATATCCAAGAGAGAGAAGATGCTGAGTCCAAGGCTGAAGACGACTCCTAGAGGTCTTCAGGCAACCTTCCAAAACAGGTTCTTTTGAGTACATCTCAAGCGCACCAGGGACGCAGTGGTGAGACAGACACCTGAGGGCTCTGCTCTGCTGCACCGTGGTTCTACAGTGTTGGCATAACACGTGCAAACCATCAGTGCAGGGCCGGCACCCAGCAGGAGTGAAAGCTGGGACTAGCAGGGAGGCCAGCCTCGCCCCACGCACACGCTCAGCCAGCTCTTCAATCTTACGGTGTCGTTTTCTTGTGGCAAAATTTCTGCCTTGGTATCCTGGAAAAAGACGTGGTTGCTGCTAATGAGAACCTGGCTGGAAGAAGCTGCAGCAGACGTCCGTGCACATTAGAGCCTAGGAAAGCATCCCCAGTTCTTTAAGAAAACCATTACTTGGCTCACTGCAAGCTAATTGCATTTGTTCAGTCATTGCGAAAATGGATGCAGATGGGATGAGCTAAGAAATACCCTGCTGTTAAATCACAAGATAGAGCCACTTGTGCAGGAGGCACTGTGGCCTGGGATGAGGCCCCATCAAGAAGTGGGAAATTGCTTGGTAAATTTCTCCTTTCTGCTTAAGTAACTCCTTTTCGTTTTTTTCTGATCCCTCGAGGGACTGCACCATTCCCGGAGATACTGTAATACCAGGGCGATGCGTGCAGTGACGGAGCAAGCGCCTATTCCAACTCCGTGCTCCAAAAATCGGTTAGTATATTGTCCTTGGATAGAGGATGTATCAGATATTAAACTGATAAGAACAGATACTACACTTGATCTTAGCCAAACGTCTGATAAACTCTTTAAGATAATTTTTTCTGGCCTACAGCTCCTTTAACAAAGTTGTGGACATGTCCAGAATTGGGCTTGCTGGCAGTCCATTCCAGAATCAGAAACTGAAGAGGAGGGAGACCAATTCGCTGTTTCAGTCTGGAACAGAGCTTTGGTTCGTTAGGATCTGCAACTTTGATAACTAGGCACCGTGGACACACTGTTGTCTTAATGTCACATCATTTTTTATACTGGTGTGATATGAACTTACCTTCAAAATAAAATGCTGTATGGGATTAATAACTGAAGTAATAACAATCAAATTTTAATGGAAAGAAGTACTGAACATTAAGATAAATATGTGAGATCTGTCTATTTAAAGGAGACAGATTAACACATGTAGATTATATTTAGATCTATTTATCTATAGATAGATAGAGAGGTGTGGTATATGATTGATAGCTCTGCCCTTGATATGTGAGCCACCTCATTAAGTAGCCTCATGGATACTCTATCATAAAAAGAGAAAAAAGATTATGGAAAATATTTTGGCTAAAACCCTGTTCAAAGTTTGCCCACTGAACCAAGTCTGTTCTGTGTATCACAATTTGCAGCTGATGACGGTTTTGTACTGTTGGCAAAATGAGACGTTTGACACTGACGCTTCTGAAGCAAACTGGAGACTTTATCATTATTGATGCTCTCAGACTTTTAATGATTCAGTAAAGGGTGAAGACAGACTCTCCAAATCACAGCGGGTCTGAAAATTCTCCTCCTTCCTGGGTAGCAAAGCCCATCTGTTTTAAACTGTGAGGAAGCTGCTGACACTTTATTAAGCTGTTGTTTTGCTTAAATTGCAGTTATCTGAAGTGACACTTCCCCTCCACTCCTGCTTTCCAAAGTGCAGCAGCCATAACTCCTTGGAAATTGCTTGTGGCTGGCCCTCGGTTGGTGAATACACGGAGTTCATATTTTTGCTTTCTTTTAAAGCATCACGCTGTGTGGTGCTTTACTTTTGGATATATACTTTTTCTACATCTCTTTTTCTCCCCCCTCTCCTGACATAAGAGTGGATGCACTGAAAATTCTATTTCCAGCCGGAGGAAGTGCTGTTTGCTGTTTATTTAAATGTTCTGGTTGATCACAACCGGCAGCCTCCTTAGACATATTCATTGTGGCAGGTCTCAAAATGACAAAACAAGGGACTTCTGGACTTGATGACTTGCCTTTTTAGTGAAGAAATGTTTTTCTTGGAATTTCTGCTCCATTCTCTCTGGGGCTTTTTTGTGTGCTTTTTTCTGACTTCCCAATTTTCCTGCAGATCAACCTACCTTGACCTTGGCTGTGAACTTGGGGGGCCCCTCTTCTGCAAGGATGCCTTCCCAACCCATGTGGATAGACAATTCATACACAAACAGTGCTTGGAATGTCACAGTCCGGCTGAGTCACTGTTTGAAAGGACAATCTGCTAGAAACAGTTTTCAGAGGAATCATCAGATTCTAGAGCCAGAGCCTCTGTTCCACGGTCTTGATATGTATTCAGGTGTTTTGATTTAGACATTTCCCCAGTTAACTTTCAGCCGTTGTATTCAGAGGAAAAATGAGAGATACAAAATAATGAGGATGAGTGAAACGGGTTCAGGAGAATCAGAGAAGGTAAACACTCTGCACCCCAAGTGTTTGGGGTCTTCCCTCCCCCTCCCCTGACCTTCATTATTCCCTTCTCATTCACGTACTAGTCAAAGCCCACACTTGCTGTGCTGGTTGGTGGTGGAGCTCCCAACTCAGGAGGGGATCAGAGAGTCTTCAGGTGGCAGAGGATGGGCAGGAAGGACGAGTGGGCAGAGTTCTGGGCATGGGAGAGGTGGGACCCGGCCGCCCGGGCCAGAGCCCGGGCAATCTTGCAGAGCAGAGAGTCAGCAAAGTGGAAGCCACAGAACAAACACAACTAAACCAGTGAACTGTTTCTCATTTATTCCTAATTATTGTGAAGCCCAGATAACTCTTAGGTCTCACATGTGAGAATGACATTGCCAGAAATCATAATTTTTTGCCTGTAATAGCACACTCCACACTAGCCTAGCTCCTGCATTTCAGAGAGGCTCAGCCTCCCAAGGAGGGGACACCAGGGATGACATAAACAGCAGACTCAGGCTCCAATGGCAAGAAGATTCTTCTCACATGTTGGTCCCCAGAACTCTCCCCACACATGCTATGTCCCAGGCCTCTCCTTGGGAAGGAAAGGGGTTTAGAGAGGGGAGCAAGGGCAGGGCGTGGGCAGGGCGTGTGCAGGGAGGCAGTTCCCCTCTACATTTCTGCTCTTGATTCAACCCAACAGACTTTCTGGAATGATCTTAGCCATGTTACCCACAGGACAGGCTTAGCAAGAACTAAGAGGTCCTTCTGGTGCCCCCCGTGTCACATCAAATCTCTGCTCTTAGCCTTGGCAGAAACCCAGTTCATCTAGACGGATGTAGACTCAAAGTCTCGCTATGTCAGTACAAGGCAGACAGCAGCTTGGAATAAAGACTTTCTACTTTCTGCCAGAGCTACATGACGGAATCAGATCCCATCCTGCTGGGAAAATAAAGGTCCGGCCTGGACAAAAAAGGGGAAAAAAGAAAAGCAAGAGATTTTAGGGATCTTGGTTAAACCCTGGGACTTAACCATGTTTTTTTCTCTTAATCAGGCCTAATTTATTGAAGGTCAAGGCAAAAAAGTGACCTTAAAGGTGGTCTAGTTCAATCCCATCATTTCACAAGTGACGAAGGCCTGGCCCCAGAGTTCAAGGCTGTGTTCTGGGTCAGGGAGCTGACAGGTGGCTGCAGGGGCCATGGACCAGGTCTGTGGAGTGCAGTCCTGGGCCCTCCTCCTCACAACACATTGTTCCCAGTGTCCACGAGGCAAAACGAAGGGCCTGGGTCGTCTTCCCTGCCCAGATTCTGCACAGAGGGGACCAAGTGGGGGATGACAGGTGGCAGGTCACGAATCTCGAAGCCGTAAAGGACACAGAACAGGCCCTAGGCAGTTCCCCTACTACATCTTCCTGGGAACCTTCCCAGGGTCCTGCACCTTCAACTTCCCTGGAGGCTTAACGTGAGCTTGTTTGTAAACTTTAATACCTGAAGACATTTGGAGAATATTTGTTCTAATTGGCTTTTTGTCTTTGTTTTAAAAAGTTCTAGTTTTCTTGAGCCATCGTGGTCTGCTGTGTCTTTCTCATCCTTCTTTGTTTTCTTAGATATCATTTCTTCAAATTCAGAAAAAAATCTATTGCTTTTGAACCTCTTTCCCCACTCCCCTCCATCTTTATTCAAGGCTAGGCCTTGAAACTTGACATATAGTGGAGAGCTGACCCCGCAGAGTGTATGAAAGTTCCCTCTTAAGACAACCCATGTTCTAGTGACGAGGACCCCAGGTGTGTGTTCCTCTCAGCACGGTTTTGTTTTGTGATCTGAAACTACAAGCACAGCTCTCTACACCCAAGTCTCTTCATCTCAGAGTGGTAGTAGCTGGGGGAACTATTTAACTTACAGCATTGTGAAGATAAAACGTAGGCATCACAGCACATTTTCAGGTTTAAAAGTGCTGTGTGCTAGCCAGGGAAGGGGCACACTGATAACCTGCCTCAAACTGTACAGAAGCAATTCCTGTACCCCAAACATTTGTACCCCTGTAATATCCTGCAGTGTTTACAAACGTTCTGTACAGACACTAGACCTGTGCAACTTGGCTCTCTAGTTTCATTCTTTAAGAGTCTCCCAGATCTGTCAAAAAACTGTGAAATTTAATACAGGTTTTATTTTGAAAAACAAGTTAATTTAAGAAAAAAACCTCATGATGTTAAAAAAATATCATTTCAAGTAAAGGAGAATGGTTCTGTTTCAAAATGTTCTAGTGGTTCTCTGCCCTCGTCGAATATAACTGAGTGTTATAAGACGGCTTATTGCTCTGTGCCCCCCGGGTGCCGGAACAGACTGAGTGAACTGATGGAGTGCTGAGGAGTGGATGACCGATTTACTGGACTGCTCCTGAGACGGCAAACAAGCTGCTCTCTGTCTTTACCAACCGTTTGTTCCAGGGGCTCCCATTTGGAGGTTATTTTAAAGATTTAATCAAATCAGGAGGCTGCCACATGTGCCTCAGAAACACACCACTTTGGGAACTAGGCCTCCACACTCAAAAATACTCCCATGTTGTACGAGAATCAAATCCTCACGTCGTAACCTATCTATCTACCTTTGTTTCCAAGTCAAGAAGATAAAGTTGTTGCTGGGCATGATGGATCACACCTGGAATCCCAGCACTCTGGGCGGCAGAGATGGGAGGATTGCTTAAGCTTAGGAGTTCGAGACCAGTCTGGGCAAGAACAAGACCCCCGTCTCTACTAAAAACAGAAAGGTTAGCTGGGCTCAGTGGCATGTGCCTGTAGTTCCAGCTACTTGGGAGATTATGGCAGGAGGATCCCTTGAGCCCCAAAGTTTGAGATTGCTGTGAGCTACCACAGCACTCTACCCTGGGGGACAGAGTGAGACTCTGTTTAAAATAACAAACAAAAGGATATCAAGGATCAAGGTGTAGAGAGATCCCCAGTCCCACCCAGACCATGGATCCAGAGGGTGGTCTAGGTTTGCACTCCATACCTATGCTATGTACAAAATTTCTGTTTTGATTTCTCACTGGAGACTTTAAAATTATTTTCTACCCAGATCCACAGGTAGGACTTAGTCTCTCTCTCTCTTTTTTTTTTTTTTGCAGTTTTTGGCCAGGGCTGGGTTTTGAACCTACTATCTCCAGCATATGGGGCTGGTGCCTTACTCTTTTGAGCCACAGGTACCACCCTAGGACGTAATCTCTTTTTGCTAATTATTGAGCTACGGGCTCCCAGCTTCAGCTCCCAGCTGCCTCCTTCTCCACTGTGTTTTCTGATGCCACGGCTGGGGTTCTGCAAAGCACGTTTCCCCTTTGCCATCTGACTCTCTTTCAGCTTTTGTGGGGAGGGTGTAGGAGTGAGAATGAAAGGCAAGGAGGAGAGGAGGGACCGGCTGATTCCGATTAGCAGCAGTGATTTGGGTTCTTGGCTTCTTTTTATACCAGTGCCAGCCTTGTTGCTGCTCTGCCCACAGAGACAGCAGTGCCAGCTGAGCAGCCCCCTCCTTAGACATCTGGGTCTTCTCTATGGACCCTCCTCTGAGGTTCTGACAACCCCACTCTGGGCAGGAGCACACAGGTCCAGCTGTGGTGGGCAAGGCTAAGATGGCCTCAAATCAGCTCTGTCCCTGGGTATTCGTGCTCTTGTGTGATCTCCAGCCCTTGAATATGATCTGGATCTGACAAAAAGTAGACTCTGGTGTAAGTGAGGGCTGCCCCTTCTGAGGTCAGGTTACAGGCCTGCTCTGGTCTCCAGCTGGCCGGCTCTGCTGCTAGCAGCTGCTGTGTTGAGAGCTGCTCTATGGGGAGAAGGCCCAGGAGTGAAGAGCTGGGGGAGCCTGCAGCCAACACCTAGAAGTGGATGGAGGCGCTCAGCCAGCAGCCTGTGGGGATGGAATACTGTCGCAGCCCCATGTGTGAGCCTGGCGCAGACTCAGCCACAGTCAGCGTCCTGAGTGCAGCCTCTGGAGGGTTCCAGAGTCAGTGGGAGAGACTCTCCCAAGGCCAAGCCACTCAAGGAGGATGGACCCACAGAAATTGTGAGGTAGTATGTGTTTGTGCACTTTGGGGATGCTTTCTTACACAGCCATACAAAATGAACACAGCTACTTCTGATAACAGAGTGACTTTTTATCGGAGGTGGGTCTTCAAAGGTGCTGGCTACAGTTAGGGCTGGCAGCTCCAGTGCTCTCTAGTTCCCGAGGCCTGAGCCCTCATCACCCTCCCAACAAGGGCATCAGAACCCTGGCCATGGGCTGTTAGGGCCGGGGTCCCAGACTGGTGACTCAGGGCGGCATCTCCCAGCATGCCTCTTAGTTTCTGACAGAACCTGGAAATTTCCTTCACTTTTGACTTTAACTAAGTACTTTTAAAAATTTTGTAATATTTATCCAGATTTTATCTGGATATTCTCTCTGGATATTCATACATAAGATAATTTAAAATCAAGAAGTCTCTGTATTTTAATCCTCAACACTGAAACTGATTGATCTTTACCAGTTGTTAAAAGACAAACTTTAGGGCAGTGTCTGTGGTTCAGTGGGTAGGCGCCAGCCCCATATGCCGAGGGTGGCGGGTTCGAACATAGCCCCGGCCAAAATGCAACAAAAAAAAAGCTGGGTGTTGTGGTTGGTGCCTGTAGTCCCAGATACTTAGGAGACTGAGGCAAGAGAATCAGTCTCCTAAGCCCAGGAGTTGGAGATTGCTGTGAGCTGTGATACCACAGCACTCTACCAAGAGCGATAAAGTGAGACTCTGTCTCTCAAAAAAAAAAAAAAATAAAACAAAACCCCCACAAACTTTAGTTCGTAATATAAATGATCTCCCTGGATGAAATGCCATTAGGGCAATCTGGTGATTTAATTGCTTCCTCCCTGATGACTTATGACTTGGAACAGATAGGAAACTAGGGTGTCGAAACAAATACTTGAAGGCCAAAGATAAAAAATGTTGATAATTAGTAACAGCTAGAAGCGAAGTTAATTCTCAGGGGGCCCATAATGCCAGCCATTTAATGCAAATTAACAAATGGCATTTTAATGTAAAGGACTTGAAAGCTAATATTCCAATTTTCCAAGTAAGACCAATAATTCAACAAACAATAATGTGATCAAGGAAGGAACGTAGAATGAGAGCAATAGCTTTATTTCCGAGATAAGTGAAATGCTACGTGAAGTTTATATTATATTCCAGGATCCAAAATTAGACAAAATTAGAGTTAGGTGTCACACGAATTGGAAGGAAACCCTCATAAAAATGAAAAGTGCAAGCCGGGCTGATCACAAAGTGATAGAATTGGTCATATAACACTAGGTAATGAGGCAATCGCTTATCCTCTGAAGGATTACGAGGAATAATTCTGAATTAAAATGATATTGTTTTGAATTCTTAGATCTTGTGTTTTAAATAAAATTTAACTCAATGAATAATGAAACAGCACTCCAATTTCTGGCACTGTGTTGCTCTAGAGGAATAATTTTGACTTGAAGTATAAAAACACACCTCTCTATTCAGCCTATAGGCTGCATAGAGGGGTGTGTTTGAATGACGTGACCTTTGTGTCTGGTTTATACAAGGCACCAGATAAAACCACTCCAAGCTGATAACTTCCATTTGTGTCGTTCCTTGAAGTTGACAAACATTCTCGTCCTTTTCCTCATTTGATCCTTAAAAGAAACCTGTGTGGTGGGTAGCCTCATTTGACGCATGAAGGAACTGAGAATCGTGATTTATAATTTCTCAGGTTACAAAATTTGCAAATGCCGGATTCCTACTGCGCACAGAGTGATTTTCTGGGCCTTCAGGTGCGCCAGGCACCTGCTCTCTGCGGTGGCCAGCAAAGCCAAGAAGGGGGCTCCTCTAGCAGTCTCAGCGTTTCAAAGTGCATTGCATCCTCCGGCTGCCCTAGCATTTGTTTATGGTCTTTTGCTTGGAATTTCCTCTTACCAGACGGAATTCTGATGCAACATCAACCACAGTGGACTGTAAGCATCTCCTGGGCGAAGTTCTCTGGCCTTCCCCCACTGCCCTCTCCTCCACCCTCCAATCTGGGTATTATTTTCTTACTTCCATTAAAAACCCCAAAACTTAAAACAAAACAAAACAAAACGCAAAGCTTTGTATTGCAGCAGACCACGCTTACGGAAACTCCCCACCCAGCATTTTCAGCAATGGAGCACGTTCATATAGTCAAGGCCCAGAGTAAGAAACATCAGTAGCACTCCGAAAACTCCTTCATGTCCCCTCTGTCGCCACTCGACCTAAAGGTAACTGTCAGCCTGTGGCCTGGGTGTACAGCTTTGGTGAGTGAAATCTTTGGTGTCCGGCTTCTTTTGCTCGACAGTGTGCCTGGGAGGCCCATCCGTGTCCAAGAAGGTAGTTATCTGATCTCTGTTCCAGTGCTGCATAATATTCTATCATGTGGGCTTTATTTTATTAAAATATTATTATATATAAGATAATATGTTACAATAGGAAACTGATAGGCTATACACACATTCTAGAACAACTATATATTCACTTTATAGTTGGTGAGCGTTTGGGTGGTCTCCAGTTTTGGTTATTATTAATCGTCTTGACCCAAACATTCCAGCACAGGGTATTTTGATGAATATAAGTAGATAGTTTTTGTGGTTAACATGACTCAGGTTTGGGATCCAAACATTCTTTCACTAGCAGAAATAAAAATATATAAAGAGCATAATTTTCCACTGATACATTTTATGTTACTAATTTACGTCACATTTTCTAGGAATGAAGATCTCTGATAATAAACAGGCTTCACTTATTTATACTTCATCAGTTTAAAATTTGCAATAACTCAGACTAGAACTCAGTGGATGTTTCATTTATTTAAGAAAACATTTTCTTCAAAGGTAATGTCAATTCATATGTCCCATCTAATCACTAACCAGACCCGACCCTGCTTAGCTTCCGAGATCAGGCACGTTCAGGGTGGTATGGCCATAGATGCCAATTTATATTTAAATAGGAGGGGTATATTTCAGATTCAAAATCTGATTTCCAAACACTTCGGAAACTACAATATGTATATAGTTCACAAGATAATTACAAATGGATCTTATCTAAAAATAAAAACTATATATCCAAGAAAATGCCCATTATGATAATGAACTTTGCTAGCAGCTTTGAGTTGGTCATACTTATGATGGTCAACATCCAAGTTCTACCTCATTCTGTGATTTCAAGTCATCTGGATTTAGAGGTGGTGCTGGCCTTGATAGTAACCTAGCCTGCAGAAGAGCACAGAACACTTATCAGATTGTAGACCTATCCTCCCAATTAATCAGGAAGGACACAGGTAATAAAATAATCCAAACTGTGTGTAAATATTCACCGAGCCATTTGCGCATGGCAGCCACGGCCTGGGCTGTAAAGCTCTGTGGTTGGGGAAAGTGTATGTGACCACGACACGCCCGTCCTCTCCTCCTACACCGAAATGCTTCTCCTGAAGTTAGAAACAGGAGGCTGGTTATTTCCAGCTCTTTCTCACCAAGAGCCCCTTTTTCTCTTGTTTGTTATCCGGCCCCTTGGCTTAGCAGAGCTCTTTTGTAAGTCAGCTTTTCTTTTCAAGGGAATTCTCCTACCACCCTAAAAATAAACTTTCTCTCCATCTGTTGCACAATGAATTGGGAGAGTGTCTGGTGCTCTGGGAGCCCAGGAGAACAGTGTGAAGCGGCTGGGCAGCAGGGGTGGAGGGGAGAGGGCTGCAGGGGAGGCACTCCCAGCAGAGGCGAGCTTTAGAGCGGGGCCACATGTGGTGGGGGTGGGTGAGCCGGTGTGTCTGGGGCAGGGTGAGCTGCGTGAAGGCTTTTGGGCAGCCCATGGCTCTCCTGTACGTGGCATGCAATAATGTGCCTTTGTTGTCACGCATCTGAGGTGGTCGGAGATGCAGCTCCATGAGAGAAGGGTTCAGTACAATTCATCATAGCCACATACAGCCTGTGGACTGAAACGGCAGCACAGCAGGGGAGACAGCCAGTGTGGGGGCCGGTTCTCCACCTCCTGGAGGCCCTGTCCTGGGCAGGGTGGTTATTATACTTCTTCACCTATAAAATGGGAATAATAATAACACATGCTGCGCAGATTCATTCGGAAGGTTACATTGAAATCATATGTGAAAAAAGTGGGCGGAGTGCTACTTAGCACTCAGCAAGGAGAGAAAGTAATTAATGGGGAGTGAAACCCTGCGTTGCTCTTGATTAAGTTTTTCTCTGCCGGTTCTCCAGAGAATTGGTCCTTCAGAGCAATACTGCTGTCTCGGTCAGTTCGCACTGGCATCCCACAATACATAGGGGGCTTAAATAACAGACACCTGCTTCTCACACCTCAGCAGGTGGGGAGTTTAAGGTCAGGGTGCCACTGGCTGGGACCTGGCGAGGGCCCTCATCCTGGTTATGTCCTCTCTGCTTTTCCTTGGTGCTTGGAGAGAGAGAGCGAAGAGAGAGAATGTGTGTGTGCATGCATAAGCTATCCTGTGTCTTCTTAAAAGGTCATCGATCCCATCCAGAGCCCCAACCTCAGGGCCTAATCTAACCCTAATTACTTCCCAAAGGGCCTACTTCCAAATACGATCCATCGATGATTAGAGTTGCAACGCATGGATTTTGGTGAGATGCAAATATTCTTCTATAGCAACTGATAATAATCATGCAGTACATTAAAACTCAGAAAATGCTTTCATATACCTACCTGGATCCCTTGATCCACAGAATAATCTGGGCAGTAAACAGGAATGAAAAAAGTGAGTCTGGGAAATGGTAAACGTTTCTAGCTAGGTTATTAAGCCAATAGAGCTCACAGATGGAATCCATCTCCTGGCTGGAATATAAGCACCCTCCAGATGTTCCAATTGGGAGTTTGGAGAGTCAGGCCCCAGGGATTCACATGCTAACTTTCTCTTTCAAATTCCCCACAGAAGAGTGTCAGACAACCTGGGCTCACCTCTCAACTGCCCCCCTAGGAATTTTGCAAGCTCAAAGGAGGTATTATATGGAGAATTCCTTTCTATATTGTAACATACAGTGTTTTTAGTTGTAAAATACATTCGTATTCCGTTCAGTAGTGTCTTAGCCTGCCAGTGTGACATTGGCTCACACAGAAACTTGGAACTCCTTAAAGTTTCATAGAGAAAATGTGAAGTTTCATATGTAAAGAAGGGCAGACATCATTTAATAGCACAAGTCAATAAACATTTAGAAAGTAGTTTTTCTGGCTCCAAGTATCCTTGCTTGGTTTAACTGTAACAAGTGTTTACCACAGTGCTCTTGGGTCAGTGTGGGTCTAATTAAAGATTCACAATTTAGCAGAAGGTTTCCTTTCGTTCCTGAATTACCGATGAAGAATGACTTTGAGTGTGAGAGTGTGTGCAACTGTGTGCACGTGTGCAAATGTGGGTTCTGGGGTGTGAGAGTAAGGGGGAAGAGACTGGAGTGTGGCAAATATTATTGATCTTCTCAGCCATGGTGTATTCTGATACAAGTATCTTCTTCATTCAATGCTCGATGGAAAGGGGAGGCCTCTGCTTTCAGAACATGGGCTGTTTACTTTGTCCCCTGCTGAATCTCGAGGACTCACTTCTCCTTGGTTTTGCACATTCCTTTCCTCAAAGGTGTGAAACAGCTGAGCCCTCCTTTCCACATCTGGATTCTCACCTCCACCATGTCTGGCCTCCCCCATCCACCAAAGCCAGAAAGGATCTTTTCTTTCCAAGGATGCCTATAATTTCCTAGTAGAACTAATTACACATGTGGCCCTTAATTGCCAGCACCATGCAGTGTGTGTTGTAGGTTTTTTTTTTTTTTTTTTTTTTGAGACAGAGCCTCAAGCTGTCCTCCTGGGTAGAGTGTTGTAGCATCACAGCTCACAGCAACCTCCAACTCCTGGGCTCAAGCGAGTCTCCTGCCTCAGCCTCCTAAGTAGCCAGGACCATAGGTGCCCACCACAACATCTGGCTATTTTTAAAAAATTTTTTTTGGTTGCAGCTGTCATCGTTGTTTGGCGGGCTCGGGCTGGCTTTGAACCCACCACCTTAGGTGTATGTGTCTGGTGCCTTAGCCACTTGAGCCACAGGCGCTGAGCCTGTGTTGTAGTTTTAGATGATAAAGTCACAAGAACCAAATTGTTTAGAGGACCTACATTGTGCCATGTGCCATCCTAAGCATTTTACTCAAAAGAGCTCATTTCATCCTCAAGCCCAGGGGTCCTCAAACTTTTTAAAAAGGGGGCTCCTCAAACTTTTTAAACAGGGGGCTAGTTCACTGTCCCTCAGACCATTGGAGGGCCGGACTGCAGGCCCTGGGATGAGTTGGCTGCTAAGCAGGACAGGCAGCGGCGGCAAAAACACCTAGCAGGCTGCATGTGGCCCATGGGTCGTAGTTTGAGGAGGCCTGTTCAAGACACTCCATTAAGCAGACAATAACTATAAATGGCAAGAGAAATGTTCTTGCTCCCTGATAACACTTGAAAGGCCCGTGAGCCTTCTGAGGTCCTTTGGGGTGGTAGGCAGGGTAATGACAAAGTGAACCTTGGATGTGTTTGGCACAGAGGAAGCGTTAAATGACAAATTTACCAACAGGAGATGATTTTCCATGTCTTTGCCATCCCTCCCCCTCAATTTTTTTATTATGTATTTTTTAAATATCCAGAAAAATGGGAAGAATAGTACAATAGAGAAATTCTAAGTTCAACAATTGCTAATATGACACTATATACATAATTTATATATACATATATACTATACATGTATTTTTTGCTGAATCCTTTGAAAGTAAGTTGCTGGTATCGTGACATTTCACCCTTGGGTACTACAGCATGAACCTCCTCAAAATGAGAGAGCCATCTCTTGCATAAGCACAATGCTGGCATCAGGTCTAAGCAAATTAACAACAAAATTGAATGTGGCTTGTCTTTGTCTATGTGACGAATAAAAAGGGCAACAGAGAAAAACATTCTGAATTTAGGTTTTTAACAATCCAGTCTTCCATATCCTGGTTACCTATCAATGTTGTAGTCAGTTTTCCTACTTGCTTGGAAAGCATTTGATGCTCTGATGAGAAGAGATACCAATTTTTTTAATACTTCAAAAATTGGACTTCATTCTCTTAACATGGTCAACATGGTCACGGAATGACTGGGAAAATTAAGACTGAAAGTTACAAATAGTTTTAGCCCCTCTGGATTAGAACATTGGATTTTTCCCAAAAAGTCCAGTTAAACTTAGAGCTAATCAATAATTCACAGCTGCAAATTCTAACCAAGGGATTTAACAGTTTAACGAACAAGCAGCCATACACTGTTTTAAAATTTACCAGTTAATAGATGGGATTTCAATCTCCACTTTCAAGAACATGTGCCAGCCATGGATTTAATTACATTCCTGAGCTGATAACAGACTATGGCTTCTTCCTTCTTCCATTTGTGAAGGAAATCACTATTTTTGCTGTCCACAGAAAAATGTTAACTTCAACCATCTTAGGAGAAAATAATATGTAAACTTTGCTTCCTATTTTTTTCTTCCATGTCAACTAGTGTCTTAGGACTTATCCTGTTGAATGTAGTTTTGTAACACGTGTTTTATCCTCCAAGTATTCGATTATACTTGATTAATTGAAAATTTTACTGTGAGTAGCAAGACATTTTTGATTACTTTGACAATAATGGTTGACATCAGCTTGTCTCTGATATAGGAAGTGTTGGCTTTTTTTATTTCCAGGTTCGGAACTGTTTGGTCCTTCCTAGTATTTGCAGATAGAGGAACATGTTAATATAATACCTTATGAGACAGTATCTAAATAACCAAGAAGTACTCAACAATACCATGCTCACCTTAGAGGAAGGATTAGTTTTTGCTTTTAAGAATAGCCAGTACCACTAATGGTGGTAGGAAATGTTCCAGGACATAATGGTCTTTGCTAAGAAGCTTCTACCTATGTATAACTTGCTAGTTCTGGGGAGTACCAACTGTATTTTATTTTATTTTATTTTATTGAGACAGAGTCTCATTATGTCACTCTCAGTAGAGTGCTGTGGCATCACAGCTCACAGCAACCTCCAACTCTTGGGCTCAAGTGATTCTCTTGCCTCTGCCTCCTGAGTAGCTGGGACTACAGGTGCCCACCACTGTGCCTGGCTACTTAAAAAATATTTTTGTATAGTTTGGTCTTGCTATATTGCCCAGAGTGGTCTTAAGCAATCGTCCCTCTTGGTCTCCCAAAGTGCTAAGATTACAGTGTGAGCCACTACACGCAACAGAAAAAGGGAAGTTTATACAGAGAGACACACATACGGAGAATGCTGTGTAGAGATGAAGGCAGAGATCAGGATGGGGTTTTCACAAGCTGAGGGATACCAAGGGTTGCCCCAAATCACCAGAAACCAGGGAAGAGGCCTGGGACAGATTCTTCCTACAGCTCTCAGAATGGACCAACTCTGCCAACACTGTGATCTTAAACTTCTGGCCTGCAGAACTGGGAGACAGTACATTTCTGTTTCTGAAGCCACTGGTGTATGGTGATTCGTGGGGCCCCTCTGGGAAATGAACACCCAGGCCAGCTTCCTGAACTTATGCATATGCAGATGGGGGCTGTAACATTTTCTGAGTGGCTGGGTTACAACTAACGTTAGTGTAAAATTTCTTCTATGGAATTAGTCCTCCATATATTTGATCAAAGAGCTTTTTTTTTTTTTGAGTTCCTGTGGAATAAAATAGATTGACTATTTAAAATGAATTCTGAGGATATCCATACACACAAGTGATTAGCTGTTAACCACGGCAGTATCAGTCACAATTACGTCTTTCTCCTTTGGGTGGTGACACAAATGTTTTGGTCTATTCCCTACCTCCCTGTTTGGGAGACATCTCTGAACCACTATCTAGTCCTCCTCTGTCCACATGATATGGTTGGAGTTGACCATGATGTATTCTAGCTCATCCCAGGGGCAGCCAATAAAATTTCTTCATTGCAGTCACTGCAACTGGTTCTGTGATGAGAAGAATGATTCCAGCTAGACCATCAGAGTGTTCCCCAGGAAGTATACTGGGATGATCAGAAGAAAATGGTCATTTATAAAGAACTAGAAGTTCTAAGGCCAGTTCATAACTTTTGGGATGGGACCTTTACTGAAAATCATGGAGCCGAGCTGGGGCAGGAGGAACAGAGATTGTCAGAATTCTTAGACCCTGGATCAAACCCATCCTGAAGTCAGAAATATTCTTTGGACTTTCTACTTAAGTGAGCCAATAATTTCCCTTTTGTGCTTTAAGCCAGTGAGTTGGGTATTTGACACAATGAAAAGTGTTTTAATGTATCTGTGATATTATGTGATCTTTATTAAACTTTGCTCCCTCATGGCCCCTGGTGGCCTGAGATTTTTCCAGAGCTAGAGCTTTCTGGAGCATGGTAAGCTCTCAGTAAGAGCTGGTTGAGTTTTTAAATTCTGCTACTAGAATAAAATTGATTTCCAAGTTAGAATGACGCTGGGATGGTCGCAAACACTCTTCATAGTTGTCGAGGTGGCAGGTTGTGTTTCCCAGCGATGGGTACAACCTGGTACGTACACTCCATGCCTCACCTGCTCTTATTTCCATGTCATGTCCCTCTTCCTACTGAGAAGTGGGGTCTGCGTTTCCTCCCTGTGAACAGATGTGAAGCTTGTGACTGCTCCAGCCCAGAGGAAGTGGTGGAGATGATACTCTTGGACCTTCCACACCGGGTTCCCCGCAGATGCTTGTCCTTTCAGGACAGATGAGGAGAGGAGCTGGGCCCCCAGGTATGTGATAGGGGGTGATGCAGCCCCCCAGCCTTCAAGGTTCCAGACATCAAGGAGCGGAGATGAACGGTGGCCACATTGCCTCACCTCGTTCCTGAGCCGAGCAGATGTTGCCTCACCCCACAGAGTTATAGGAGAATTTGTTCTGCAGCCATGGTGAGGGCGTCTGCAGTGTGTCGTGTTGGCAGGGCAGAACTGCATGTCTCAAATTCCCTTTTTTGTGATGTTTTGGTCAGGGTGGGCCTTGAGGGGAGATTCCTGTGGTGAGCTGGAGGTCAGGAAGCAGCAGGCGTTGGGCAGCTCACACGCGTCCTCGCCCATCTGGTGGCATGAGTCAGCGACCTGGACTGCATCTGCTCTGCTGGTCTAGTTTAGCTCTACGACAAAGGGCCAGGCTCCTCCAGAACACTAGTGTCACCAAGGTTAGAAGCAACAAGAACTGATGCACGACGGGATCCTGGTTGTCCTGTGGCCTGCAGCTTGCCTGTGCCCTCCTTCCAGTTTGTAAGACATTGGGGAGTGGAGATGAGAGGTAACCAGATCACCACCTGTTCCGTCATCAGACTCCAGGGTAACGGCTTTGCAGATACCACTTAACCAGCTCTCACAATGATGTAGGGCAAATTGCTATTTATACTCTAAAAAATATATAATACCTAATATCTGTTTAATTACAGAAAATGTAATAATATAATGCATAATATATAAGATATGAGACAGCATGTGATATATAATGTGTAATATATAACATACATACCCACACATGTAGACATATATATATATATATATATGTCTATACATCTCGAAGGTTCTGTTCCTTTGAACTCTGGCTGATACCCACAGTAACTGGGTACACACAGTACTCAATAAGCAGCTTTCCTCTGCTTCATTTCATTCCTCTCCCATTCGTCACTCAATCCCGCGTAGCCACTTACCTCTAGTGATCGCTCAGAGCACCTTGCACCTGTCCCCTGTTTACATCAGAACAGCTGCAATCCTCACTAATTTGCAAACCTGAATACATCCTGATGATGTAAATAACCTTTCAATGCAAGCTGTGTCTGGGAAAAACTTTCCTGAGCATATAAGAATAGATTTATATCCACACTGAACCCAGAAAATATTCACATTAAGAAAGAGGCTTGCTTCTTTCTCCTCATTCCCTGGACGACTCTTCATCTGCACTTTTAGGCCAAGATGTCTTGGTCTGTCCAGTCTGCTATAACAAAAGGCAAAGACAAGGCAAGCAAACAAACCACATACTATAGACGGTGGCTCACACAAAACACATTGATTTCTTACAGATCTGGACGCTGAAAGTCCAACATCAAGGTTCCAGCAGGGTCTCTTCCTGGCTTGCAGATGGCAGCCTTCCCGCTGGCTAGTCACATGGTGGAGAGAGATCTCTGGGCTCTCCTTCTTGGGATGCTAAACCCATAATGGGTCTTTACCTCACGGCCTCATCTAAACCTCATTACTTCTGAGAGGGCCCCCTCCAAACACCATCACATTAGGGGTTCAAGCTTCAGTAGATGAATTTATGTAGGGCACAGACATTCAGTTCCTTACACAGGATAAGAAACAAATCCAATTAACCTATGGAGACTTCTGCTGAGGGATTTAAATGTTTGTTTGTGGTTGGGTATTTGGAAGTTGGCTGTTGCAAGGTGGGTTCTGTGCACCAGACAGGTACCAGGAGGGGAAGCTCATCTATAGTTCCTCTGTGGTCCAGGTGACTGATGCAAGTCACTCTCCCATCAGTATTTAGTTGCATACAGTAGGGATTCTGTCAGGTGCTAACCGTGAAGCTTCCTCACTGCAGAGGACACCCCTGCAGCCAGGGACATCAGAGGAGAATGTGCTGATGACTCAGAGTGAAGCCTGGCAACTCTTCAAACAGTGACTACCATATTCTTTGGTAGAGGAGGTGGTGGCAAAGAGAAATGTTACTATATTATTAGTCCAGAATATTATTATACATATCATATCATCCTATCCTATCCTATCAATCATATCATATCATAGTATTATATTCTTAGTCCCAGATGCAGAAAGGTGCATCAAAACACTGAGAATACAGGCAGAATTACTCTTCTCGCCCCAGGTGCAGGGAAGGCTTGTAAGCTTCAAACACCCTGGGATCAGACACAGCTGAACACCAAGTCAAACTGGCTTCCACAGAAGGGGATGTGTTGACCCTGTGGCTGAAATGTCTATAGGTAAGATGTCTACAGGTAAGATCCAGTAAAGGTTTAGCTTGACCCAAGACCTAAACTTCAGGATCCAGATCCTATCTCCGTTTCTTGAGTCCATATTGTTTCCTCTAGGTTGGTACAGTCTCAAATTACGTGTCAGGAAAGTTGCAGAAGCTCCAGTTTACAACTTCCAAGTTCAAGGGCGTGCTTTATTCCCTTAAGCGCCCCCAAGAGTGCATCTCTTCAGCACTGCTTTAGTTGGGTGCCTGAATGTTTATAGCTGAGGAATGTGATGTTCTGCAGCTTGCCTGAAGCCAGGGGTGGAGCTGAGGATTTATTTAGAAAAATAGGGAAAGTAAAAGCCAGAGACAGCTCCAAGCTACCAAATGCTCACTCCCCACCAGAGCCATGGGTGGCCACACGTGGGCCAGAGAACCAGAGGAAGCTCTGAGCCAACTGAGAGAAAGACTGACACAGACATGCAGAAAGAGACAGAGAATAGAGGGCCCTGCCCAGGTTCCTGTGGAGTCCCATCTCTTCCCGAGACTTCACACAGGCTTCTTCCTGAAGGTCTGCGAGGCCCCCAGTGGCTTGATCACGTGCCCTTTCTTTTTTCTTTTCATTTCCCTAAAGGTAGCTGATGACAGTAACTAATCTGAGGAGCTCACCAGAGTTTTTTTAACTCTGTGATGGGAAAACAAGCGGAACCTGTCCAGGCTCAGGAATAGTCTACCCGCCTTGGCAGGAAAAGCAGCTGACCTGTGTGCCATCATCAGAGACAGAACACTGGGCATGCGCTGTTTTCCCACCAGCATCCTGTCTTTGCTCCACAGTTCTCCAGGAGTGCAGCAGGTAAAGCTGACCCCATGCACCAGCCACTCAGCACAGTCTGCCCTGGTGACCAGACAGCCTGGCTTCCTGTTGGCCCCATGATACAAATCCTGCCCATCACAGCTAAGAAGATTTACATTCTGTGCTTTTATTGGAACCATCAGGGAAACGCACTTTCTTTTCTGTTGGCATGAATGTGAAAGGTCTAAGGGGTGGAACTGTGGCCCATACTTTGCAAGCACACGGTCCTGAGCAAGAACTGAGCACCAGGGAAGCTCAGTTGGGAATGCAGAGGGGAGCTCCATCCCAGTGAAAGCCTGTGCCCCCTGGATCAAGCTGAACCTGAACCAGTAGCTCCCTTTGGATTCTTCAGCTTTGTGAGTGAATAAATTCCTTTGGCTTTTCTTAGGCTGATGTGAGTTAGGGTTTTGTCACTTGTAGCAGAAAGGATCCTAACTAATACACTATGGGAAGTGGGGCTTGAGGAAAGGTGTCAGGTAATCTGTAAGATGGAATGGCTGAGTCACAGACAGAGACAGGCTTTCAAACTCCAGTAGGTGCACTCTGTCCTGTCTTTGAAATCGTAAAACACTTTGCTTCCACAGTCAATGTGGCATATATCACACATTGCCTCAAATTACAATTACAGTTTTCGTATGGTAGGTACAAATTTCACAACCATAAAACTCCGGTGTGCAGAAATGTAACTTTCTTTATTGTTTTATAATTGAGCTTAATTTAGCTCACAAACCCTCATTTCTGCTAATGGCAGAGAACTTAATCTTGCCAATTCTAGGCAATTCTGTTGGTCTTGGTTTACAGCTCAGCGTCTTTGGGGGAATACTCAATTAGTTGAGAATTCCCAGTCCCTCAGCTCCTTTCTTTTACCCCAGGGGATGATCTATGTTCTAGCAAGCACAGCAAAGAAGCGAAACATCTGGTCTGGGAGCTGACCTCTGGCCACAGTGAGCAACAGGCTGTCATTGGTCCAGTGAGCTGGGCAGCCCCACTCCCAGCTCCTAGTTGAGCTTCTGCAGACTCAGCCATGTTCTCATCTAGTCCCCAGCTTGGGTTGCCACCACGGTCTCTGGGATGCTAGCAAAGTCACCTCCTTGCCAGCCATACCAGCTCTCTACTCTCAGCTCCCTTTGGTGCCTACTCCAATATCTGGGGACTCATGGGCATCTGCATCTTGCAGGAGTCAGGGAGACTTGAGGATGGGTCATCCTAGCACCCCATCTGCCTACAGCAGCTCTGCTCCCATCTCTGCTGTATGAGAGCCACCTGTGATGGTTAATTTTATGTGACAACTTGATTGGCAAAGGATGCCCAGATACCTCATTGAGCGCTGTTTCTCTATGTGTCTCTGATTGTGTTTCTGGGAGAGGTCAGCATCTGAATTTATGGACTGAGCAGTGTGGATGCCCTCCTCTATGAGGAGGTAGAGGAAGGGAGGTGTCTCTTTCTCTCTGATTGTTTGAGCTGGTTCTCAGGCCTTCGGGCTCAAATCGGAACTCACACCCTTGGCTCTCAGGCCTTTTGAACAGCAACACTGGGTTTCCTGGGTCTCCAGCCTGCGCACTGCAGGTTGTGGGACTTCTCAGTCTCCACCATCGTACGAGACAGTGCCTTATGATCAATCCATCATCCCTCTGTCCATCCACCTGTCATATACATGTATGCAGGTATCTCCTATTGGTCCCATTTCTCTGGAGGACCCTGATGAACACACCACCATAAGTGGCTTGGGCCAGGTGGGAGACGGCTTCTCCTGGGTATTGAGAGACATTTGCTCTGCTCATTGGCCCTTAAACCGACCGGCCTAGATCTCAAGGCAGGGCACAGGGCCCCACCTCATCTTTCCTCATCACTTGCTCAGCCCAGGACACACTCTGGTCCTCACTGCGTGCTGTGGGTTGATTCTTTCTTCCGGGCCCTTCCAGGCTGGCTCTCCATATTACTTGGAATCCAACAAAAACAACAACGACAACAACAACGTCCCCTTCTCTCTCACCTATCTGGCTTTTACAAATGAAAATCAGGGTCTCAAATTCCCAGAAATTCAGCCCACAGATCGCAGATCCAGCGTCTGATTACTTCTGACTTCCTCTTCCAGCCAGCTCTTCTCTGAGGCCTCAGCCTTGCAGTACTGGGTTAGTGGAGGACGGGCTACAGGGCAAAAAAAGAAAACTAAAAAGACAGTGACTGAGAGGGAAAATCACTTGGCACCGCCTCTTCTTCCAGACAAGGAAAGCACCTTGGCCCTCCAGCCCCTGTGGGTTGGAGACAGGCGCTGGCTCGGCTGCTGTCTGACATCTTGTGGCAGAACGCCAGCAACTGCACTGCCAAGTACCACCAGCAGAGGGAGCTTTTCCTCCTTGCTTGATGTCCCTTCCCTTTAGAAGGGACATCAGGTGGTTCCAGGGTGATCATTGTTCTTACAGCCTCCGGAAATTGGCCTTAGTATTTCGGGTGGGCAGTGTCCTCATCAAGACACCAGTGCTGAGTTCCCTGCAGTGTCCGCTTGAAGGTGGTGGCTCCTGTGGAACTCTGAGTCATCCTCAGCATTGTGGGCTGAAATGTGTCCACCAAAAAAATACTCTGATGTTCTAGCCTCCGGTACCTGTGAACTTGACCTCGTTGGGAAATAGAGTCTTTTCAGAAGTAAGAATCAAGATGAGATCTTACTGGATTAGAGTGGCCCCTACATTTAATGCCTGGTGTCCTCATAAGAAAAGGAAAAAATGCACAGAGAGGCAGACACGTAAGGGAAGCCATGCAGTGGTGGAGGTGAACGAGAGGTTGCAGTGAGGGCAGGTCAGGGGACACCGACGATTGCTGGGGGCCCCCTGCAGCTGGAAGAGGCAGGGAAGGATCCATCCTTGCAGCTCTCAGAAGGGGCATGTCCCTGCCAGCACCTGGATTTTGGACCTCTGGTCTCAAGAGCTGTGAGAAAATCAGTTTCTGCTGTTTTAGAACATTTGTGCTATTGTGTTATGGCAGCATAGGAAAACATGCACTCAGGAGCCTCAACCATGGTGCGTTTCTGTCCCCTCTGTCCCAGGGCCAGATACCCTGAAGGCCTGGGACATTTTAGGAATCTAGAGGCTGCTACCTAGAGTATGACTCCTCACCAGAGGCCCCTCCCTGGCCTGTTATCCCCAGGGGCTGTGAGTCTGGGCTGCTGGAGCTCAGAGCCATGATGCTCTGTGGAATGGAAGCTGCCCCTGGAGGTTTGGCAGCATCCCTGGTGGGGAGGGCAGCCCACAGCCTATGATCAAAGACTGAGGAGGGGACAGAGGCTGTTCCCCTTGCACCAGTTCTCTCCTGCTCCGGAGCTCTCTGTGGGGTCCGGCAGAGCGTCCCAGCTATGACTCAGCAACTCTCCTGTTTCCCTCCCTCCCTCACCTGGGTACAGCTCTTGAATCCTTAGGTTTGACTTCCAGGGAAGCTGACCAAAGATCGGGACTCCCTGAGGGCTCTCTCTGGCTACGGCAGGGCCCAGGGCAGTGATTCCCAGCCTTTAGTGTATGTAAGAACCACCTGGAAGCCTGTGGAAACCTGGCTTCCCTGGCCCAACTGCAGAGAGAGATGGGAAAGTCTGGGTGGAGCCTGAGAAGGGGCATTTCTGCAGGCTCCCGGGGGCTGCAGTGGCTGCTGGTCCAGGACTGTACTTTGGGCCCCCCTGGCTTAAGCTCTCTGGACTCATGGGTGGCTGGGTCTAGCAGACCTGAAGGCTGGAGAGGACAGGCTTGCCTGGAGACGCCTGTGGACCACAGCTGTGTGCAGGATCTCTGAGGATGGGCCAGGAAGGTGAGGAGTCTGTGTGTTGGGCTGGGGGTTGATAGGAGTTGAAGAAGCTAATTTGGTGTTTTCAAACACTGATTCCTGGGCCCTGTCCCTCGGTCTGTGTCTAAGCCCTCGGGAGTGAACAGTCCATGGGTGAAGCCCCAGGGACTGTTTATCTGGAGGTCTCTATCTGACAGAGAGGTCCCAAACCCATTCCTTGGCAGAAGAGACAAAGCTTGACTCAGCAAAGAGAAGAGCATCCTGGGTACCTGTGTGTGCACCTGTGTCTGTGCATGTGTGCGTGTGTGTGTACACATGTGCATGTGCCCGAGCACACATGTGTACATTGCAGTCTCAGCCTACTTCACCCGGGCAAAACAGGGCCACGGCAGCAGCAGTGGCTTCCAGCACAGAGGCCGACACAGCCCCGCCCTGACACACACCAGGGAATCGTTTCTTCCCTCTCCTGGGCACTGATCTATTTTTGTGTGAGAGCCCTTGTCTCCCCACTTGCGGTTCTCGAGGATTTGGGTTTTTTTTTCCAACCTTGCTCTCCGCCTAGTGAAGCCTGTCGGCCCATGTTTTCTCTCGCTCTGCCTGTTCTGTGCCCACCAGACAGAGGGTTGTTTAGAATCTCTGCTTTTGTGGCTCTCTTCACTTCTATGATCAGTTGTTTCATCACGACAGATATTCTACTTCGCAGAGAGGGGGTTTGAATTCTTCTGATTCTTTGTTCACAGACAAACCTGGGCACGGCCACCACCTCCTCGCAGCCTGTGCTGAGCTGCGCTGCGGGCCAGCAGGTGGCAGGGGCCCATCCTTCTCCTCTTCCTAACAGGCTGGGATCTGCCCTGTGTCTGCCTTCCTCTCTGATGCAAGCTGCACAGGAGGGGCTTCAGGTTTCGAGAATGAACTAATCACATTCCCACCATCACTCTGAGACGCTGCTCCCCTACATCTCTTCTGAGGAAGTTTTGTCCTTCCTCAGCAGCTGCTCCCCATTTCTCCATCTTCCCGTGCTCTAGCATGTTAGCTGGGTGTCTGTTCTGCAGGAGACACACATGCAGCCCCTCCACAGCCCTTTCCCAGGCGAGGAACCTGACCCCTTGCCGCTGTGAGGGTTCACGGCTGCCCAGCTGGAAAGTGAAAGTTGCTCTTGCAAAGAGAGCTCCCTGGTTGCTACCTTACACATCCTGGGTCGGGAGCCCCCAGGCAATGCCTGTGCGATAAAGGGGCCAAAAAGCCAGTCTTCTGCCTCAAGCGGGGTCAAGGCTGGGAGGTGGTTTATGCCCAGAGCTCCCTGGGGATCTCTGTAGCCCACGTCCTTGCTGAGCTCTTTCCCCTGCCCTGTTCCACCTCCTCGCTTACCTCCCCTCTGAATGTCCCCTCAGGGCTCACATCGGAATCACCCCACCCCAGCGATGCCTGTTGGGACCCAGACGTGGAGAGGATCTACATAGCACACATGGTCTGTGTGTGCACATGCCTGCCCATGTGTGTTTACGCTGTCTGGGTCGGGCTGCTCTACACACTCACACATTCTCCCTCTGTCCCAACTGAGCACTGTCTGTCTGGTGGCTGTCCCTGGCACTCTCACCTATCCTTTCTGTAGTGTCCTCCTGCCATGCCCATGCTGTGTCCTGTGCAGCCATATCTGTAGTGATGAACGCTGGGTGGCTTCGTCCTCCACATGACCACAGATGAGACGGCCTTGTGCCTGGCCCGGTGGAGTCCTCCGGCAAAATCCCTGGATGGACTGCTGGAGTGGGTGGGGCACGTGCACACTGCTCTTTGTGGAGCCCCCCGGACTGCCCACACCCCCGACAGCAGTACATGGGCGACCCATCTCCCCAGGTCCTCTACTGCAGCCGGGGCAGGGCCTCCAGGCGTTGCCATCTGATGTTAGTTTCCTACAGTCCTTCTTGTCATTGCTACTGACTTCTAGCGTCTCTGCATGTCCTGGCTGGGCACTGGTGCTCCCCACTTGCAAACCACTTACTGTCTTAAAAAAAACAATTTAAAGAACATCTTTGTTTATTGTAGACATGAATCCTTTGTTTTCTGCAGTGAAACATCTTCTCTGAGTGGCCTCCTGAAAGCATCGTGCAGGCGTCCCCAGAGCCGCCTTAAACTCTCACTGTCCCAGGGAGGTTTTTTTTTTCTTCTTTTTTTATTAAATCACACACACCTAGATCTTGGATACATTCATGTATACGTGCGGTACAATGTGCTGATTTGTTTTATACAATCTAATGTGATTATATTAACCAATCAACATAGCTTTCACCTCAATTACTTGATTATTGTGCCAAAACATCTATGTTCTACATTTCACAGATTTGACCAGGGAGGTTTTGAGGAAATAGCTTGTTTACCTTTCATACCACCTGCCTTCTCGCAGTTCCCCATCCAGGACTTGGTATGAGTCCCCAGGGGGCTGTGATAAAGATCACCTGGAGGCCTCCTTGTGTGCTGGCCCCTGTGAGTGAGAGTCCTCTCTCTGGAGCTTTCTGTCCCTCCTGCACAGGGACCTGTGATGGGCCACCCCTCTGAACCCTGAAGCACCGTGACTCTCTTACGCTGTGCAGAAAATGCATGTCAGCATGCCCAGGGGGACCCACTGCAGTGTAAACTACGGAGTTTAATTCCTCCGCAGCCCCTCTCGAGAGGAACTTTTCATCTTTGTGTGTCTCCAAAGGTCTCCAGTCATACCTTGCTGCTCTAATGGCGAGTAAACGACATTACAGCAGATGCCCAGAGGGCTACGGGGTGCACGACCGTGCAATCCACCTGTCCTGGTGGTGATGGGAGGTTTCATTGAGTGGGGTCCTTTGGGGACACCTGGTGGGCTCTCACTGACATGTTCGTGCACGGGTAGGTTGAGGAAGAGGAATGGAGGGGCTGAGCCTGGTTTCCCATGTGAATGACTCTGAGAGGCTGCAGAGTGGGCTGGCCGGCTGCTGGTACAGCAGGAGGGAGGGCATGGCCACCACGGCTGGTCCTCAGCCTGGACGTCTGCCCAGGCCTGGGAGCAGCACACTTTTTCTGTAAAGTACTGGAAAGCAGGTATTTTAGGTTTAGCCGGCCTCACAGGGTCTGCCCCAACTACCCTACTCTGCACAAAAGCTGGTGTAGACGCTGTGTGAAGGAGCGTACTGGGCCCCAATAAAACCGTATTCACAAAACAGGCCAGATTCAGTCTAGATCATTGTCGGAGAAGTTCTGGCCTCTGCTGTCACGTGTGCCTTGGGTGGAGCCACCAGCTAATACTTGAAAAGGGCTCTCAGCACTTCCTAGTTGCTTGGGGTTGGTTGGAGTAAGGCAACGGCCAGACGCCAACTGCAGCAGGATTCTGATGATATTCAGGCTCTAATGATTGCTTCTAAAGTATCCTGGAGTGCCCAGGACAAGGTGCAGAATGCAAAGGGGTGTGGGCTGCCTGCTGGAGGGAAAATCATTCATATTTAAATTTGCCCTGACCCATGGCCCCGGGGCTGGCTGTGCTGCCACTGACTCAGTGAGATTTCTATTCCTTGAAGCTGGGCCTGGTTGGTGGGAAATACAGAGCCAGGTGGTGTTACCTCCAGGGCCCTAAGTCAACCCCAGGGTGAAGGAGTCAGGGCGGTGCCCTAGCACAGAGTTCAGTGAACGTCACCCCATGGGTCAAACCCAGAGCAATACCTGTGTTTTTGTAAGTTAAGTTTTGTCCCAGCACAGTTATTTTAATCCATTTGAGCTGTTATGAAAAACTCCTGAGACTGGGGGGTTACTTTAGGGAGCAGAAACTTATTTCTCACCGTTTTGGAGGCTGAGAAGTCCAAGATGAAGGTGTCAACATCTGGAGTCTGGGGAGGGTCTTCTTGCTGCATCCTCACATGACAGAAGGCAGCGGGGCGAGAGGAGCGAGGCTGTGTCCTCACAGGGCCCTCCTTGAGGGACAGCACGCTGGCCACACAGCGTGGAGTCTCTTTCATGAAGGCTCCTGATCTTATGCACACATTGGGGTGGTCCCCTTGTGGCCTAATCGCCTCTGATTACCATCACACTGGCAACGCCTGAGCTCTGGAGGGAACACACTGAAATCATGGGGACAGCGGTGGCCGTCCTTTCATACAGTCTGTGGCTGCTTTTCTGTGATGGTGGTGGAACTGAGTAGCTGCCACACAGACGGTATTGCTCCCCACCTGAAATATTTGCTCTCTGGCCCCTTTCAGAAACCTTTGATGAGCCCTGTGGGAAAGTCCCAGAGAGGGGAAGAACTGGGGTTAAGACCTGTTGTCTGCCCTTCTGACAGTGAGGTCTGGTTAGATGGACCTGTGACTGAAGTCCCAGATAGCAGGGGCTGGTACTGATGCCTTGGCCCTGCCATGCTCTGTCCCTGCCCGTCCGTGGTGACGACTCCCTGAGCCTCCCACCCTCCCACAGCCACTGCTGCGTGGCTGCACTGGGCTCTGGGGCTCAGGCTGCTGCAGCTCTGGGGTGGTGGCTCGCAGTGTGGCCAGGTGGGCAGGGGCCGACCTCCTACTATCACCCATGTCCTCTGCCCCATCTTCTTTTACCTGGTGGGTGCTGGCTTGGTGAAGGGGGGGTGTTTTCCTCAGCATATATGAGTCAGTTAAGGCCCAATTTAGCTGCAAATAATGGAAAACACAATGACAATGATGTAAATAAGACGGAAGGTTTTTCCCACCTTAATCTCATAGTAGCACGAAGAGACTCAGGCTCTTTCAAGTTCTGTCTCTTTTCCCCTATTCTTAGCACATTTTTGCCCTTCTCAAGGTATCTCATTGTAGCAATATGGTAGCTGGAGATCAATCATTAGATTTCTGCTCCAGTTGGCATTTATTTTTCAGGAGGCAGACAGGAGGGAGGTGCAAGGTCAAAGTGGGGCACACCTATAAGCCGAGTTGTTTCTATTGAAAGGACTTTCCAGAAGCCCCACCGACAACTTCTCCTTATATGTTGTTATGAATTAAATAGCATTCCCTCTGTCAAAAAAAAAAAAAAGGTATTTTGACGTCCTAAACCACCAATATCTGACCTTATTTGGAAACAGGGTCATTGTAGAGAAAGTTAAACGATGGGTCATACTGGTGTGGTGTGGCCCCTAACCTAGTGTGACTTGTGTCCTTATGAGATGGCCGTGCGATGCCAGACACACAAACACCACGTGAGGCTGAAGGCAGAGACTGGGGAGCTGCCCCCGCAAGCCAGGAGAGCCCAGCGATCGTCAGTAAAGCACACAGAGCCGGAGAGGCAAGCAAGGGTCTCCTCACAGGTTTCATAGGAAGCACGGCCCGGCCAACACCTTGATGTTCGACTTCCAACCGAGAAAATCAAATTCTGTTGTTTTAAACCACTGCACTGTTATAGCAGCCCCAGGAGTTAATACATACTTCAGTAGCAAGATGTATCCGAAAGGAACAATGGGAAATGTCCCTTTTTGGCCCGTTCTACTAAGGAAGTATGGGAGCCGTTGTCACACAGAGGAGCTCCCCAGTGAGGTTTCGGTGCTACCTTCTCTTCTCTTGAGTGCTTCTCCGGAGCACTTTCCCTGGAGAGATGGGTGGAGGTGGTAGATTTCACTGTGGTGTCCTTCCTTGCGGAAGAGAATTGTTTTTTTTCCTCTCCTAATTTGTGAATGCTGGATTCATTTCCAGACCCTCCTGATAGCCATCCTGTTCCTTGAAGGAAATATAGCTGACCCCAAATTCTTTTTTAATTTACTTCAGATTGATATGAGGGTACAAATGTTTCAAGCTGTAGTTGAGCCCTTCACCCAGGGGCGTGCTGAACACCTTCACATTGTGCACATGAGGTGAGGTCCCCCAACGTCCTCCCTCATCACCTCTCCACTCTCCCCTCTCTCCCCTCCCCCTTCCTAGACCATAATTGTGTTTTTCGTATGTGTAGGCACGTAGTTGTTTATAGATTGGTTTCATATGAGTACTGGGTACATTGGGTATTTGTTTTTTCCATTCTTGAAACACTTTACTAAGATGAATGTGTTTTAACTCCATCCAGCTACACACAAAAGGTGTAAAGTCTCCGTCTTTTCTTATGGCTGAGTAGTGCTCCATGGTATACATATACCACAGTTTGTTAATCCATTCATTAACATGGGCTGAGAGGCACTTGGCTTGCTTTCATGTCTTGACAATTATGAATTGAGCTGCAATGAACATACCAATGCAGATGCCTTGTGGTAAAATGATTTTTTTTTCTTCTGTGACTCTAAATTCTTATGGCTCACATTCATGGCTGTCACCTGACGTGTGGTGGTGCAGGTGGGGGACGGCCTCTCTCCGTGACTTGGCAGCCAGCCTTGGCTACTATCTCAGCTCCCTGTGGACACCTCCAGACTGCCTCAGGCCAGCAACCTTGCTCCTACACCTCTTTGCTATTTTGAGCATGTAATTTTTCTAAGGCTTATACCTTAAAAGTTTTCTAACATGTCCCCGAACTCTGTGCTCCTAACCTATGAAGTGTAAGGACACTCTCTGTAAGTAGGGCCTTGAAGGTCACAAGAAGACCCTCCTGCAGTTAATCTTAACTGAAATGGCCAATGAAAAATGATGACACCAACCTGTTGACATGAAACTAAGGCTTTCTTCTGCTCCCCAGTAGTATTTTCTGTCATTTAAATCAGTGTCCCGGACCCCACATTTCTGATCTCTGACTAAGTCCTGTCCCACCCCTTCCCACCTTCCTGCCCCAGAAGCTCCCTGTGAACAGGCACTATGACTAATCCAAGTAGATGCTGGTGTATGATTTCTTTAGAAATGCAAGGTGTGGGTGTTTGAATGAGGACAGGTGTGGGATTACCCAAATTAGAATAAGATTTGAATGACGCCTGCTAAGGAAAGCCCACAGGTCCTGAAATGCCCCTTTGATGCTCAGATTCATTGGAACTTCGTTCTCCTTTGGTCAACATGGAAATGTAGTAATTTTGTGCCGCAAGAGAATCCAAATAGTTGGGCACTGACCTATTAGTCATGTGGGCATATTTTATGGGTTTCCTGATAAGAATACATCTTAATTAGCTCAACAAAGCCACAATATTTGCTAGTCTCAGGAATATTTACACGTCTCAGTCTGTTCGGGTTGCCTCAGGGTATCCCCAAAGTCACCACACATAGGAAAAATGGCAAGTTGTCACTGAGTACCTTTGCCTACAAAATATTCATTACAAAATTTTACACATAGAGAATATTTTGTAAATATTTTGCAAAATTTTGTAATGAGTATTCTGCAAGTAAAGTTATAATTAGCTACAATTTCCCATTTTCCCTATGTATGGTGAGTTTTGGGATACCTTGTATAATAAACTGCCATAGATTGTGTGGCTTATAAACAGAATGGAAGTTGTTTCTCACAGTTTTAGAGGCTGGATAGTCCAAGATCAAAGTGGGTCAGATCCAGTGTCTGGTGAGGGCAGCTCCTGGGTCGGGAGCTGACAGCTCCCTGCATGCCCCATGCGTCATTTCCCACGAGGGCAGGTTGAGGGGTTTCTCTCGGGCCTCTTTTGTTAGGGCATTCATCTCATCATGAGGGTTCCTCGTCACCTGTCTAAGTCCATTCCTTTTGGTACCATCACCTGGGGGGTGAGGATTCCAGCATATGAAGTTGGGAGACACAAATATTCTGAGCATAGCATTCTATCCACCTTTACTTTATCCTACAACAGTAAGGTAGGAATAATAGGCTGGCAGGATTCTTTCCTTTCAAACTCACACTTATTTTCTTCCATTTTTCTAGGTTGTTGCGAAGAAGGTAATTTACACGTGCAACAGTGTCCTAGGGTTTGCCTGGGAATGATGTGGGGGAAGAACCCAGCCAGGTAGTTCTCCACAAGAGCACCAGGGGGCGCTGCTAACACGCAGACACCTGGGTCCTCAGCCTCCCAAGAGGAGGGTGATGTGGGGATCTGTTTTCTAATGAGCATCTGGGGCACAATTTGGCTACGATTGGATTAAAATGTGGGCTGTGTTCAGGTGTTTTCCTGTGTTATCTCATTTAATTCCATTATTTTCCTGTGTGGAAGGATTTCTATCCTTACTTTATGGGTCTGGCAACTAAAGTTTCTGCTCAGGAGCTATCCCAAATCCCCGGAGCTCATAATAGGTAAAAGAGGCTTTCAGTGTATCTTTGTCTGCAAGGCTCTCAGTCTTTCGAGTAAGATCCACAGGAGTAGGGAACGAGAGAAGCAGCAGTTTGCTCTTCCTGACAAGCAGGAGGCTAAAGCTGTGAGACTGGATGTGAGGGCAGCTTTGCTTTGATTCCACCCTGAGAACCTTGTTTACAGTGGGCGTCAGTCAGGAGAGGCTCACTTAGCTGCTGTAACAAATGCCTCCAGAAACTAAGTGACTTGAAGAACAAACATGTATTCCCCACTCCAGCCACATGTTCATTTGGGGATGGGGTGGGGATTCAGCTTAATCCAGCTGTTCCGGGACCTGGTCAACACAGTGTTGCTGGTCTGGAAATTTGCCAGTTTGTGTGAATGGCAGGAAAAAAAAGAAAACCCTTAATAGGGTCCTGAACAGGGAACTGGATGCTTCTGCCCAGAGGTAACACTCCTCACTTCTGTTTGGAAGGCATCGGTGGGAAGTAGTCACATGGCCCCCTGACAGGCACCAGGGAGCCGGGAAGCACAGACCTCTCACGTTCTGAGAAGCATTAGTGACTACTCTCGACCAACGCAGAGCCCCCACCAGG
Source organism: Otolemur garnettii (assembly GCF_000181295.1). NCBI lineage: Eukaryota > Metazoa > Chordata > Mammalia > Primates > Galagidae > Otolemur > Otolemur garnettii. Next base: position 14,494,766 of record NW_003852428.1, on the reverse strand, counting down.
GCCAGATCGCTACAATTTTGATATTTTCTTTATCATGAGCTCTTTTTCCCCCCATTCATTTTGATTTTTAAAAACATCACCCGAAGACATTCTTTTTTTTTT
>NW_003852428.1:14479475-14494412 GCF_000181295.1 Otolemur garnettii | reverse complement strand
CCCCTCCCCATATTCTTAGGCTGTTTGGTTATAGCTTTCATATAAAAAGGTTTAAATTAGTTTCATAATAGGGGTGTGTACATTGGATACTTTTTGACATTCTTAATCTTGATTACTGAGTTTTTGGGCACTCCCACAAATTTTGCACTTTACTACAAATAGAAGGAGGATAAAAAAAAAGAGAATTTTCACTGAAATCTTGTTTTCATGATAGAGCCCTAGAGAAAAGCAACAACTTACAGAGAGGCAAGAATATATTTGACATCTATGTAAACACTGATAGAAAGATAGAATAGTGAGAAACACCCTCTCACACAGCAGTTCTCAACCTGTGGGTTGCGACCCACAGGAACTGTATTAAAGGCTCATGGCATGAGGAAGGTTGAGAAGCACTGCTCTAACAGAAAAGAAAAAGGTCAATTGGAGATCAGGATTCCTGGAATAAACAGGGCTTGGGCTCTTTGTCAGCACGTTGTATAGGAAACCTTTTGTGTTCAATTTCCCCAGTGACCTCCCAAGTACATTATGAAGACAATTAAAGGCCGTATCCCAAACCCACCAGGTTTTCAGTGATTGGGCTAAGGTTAATCCGTGCGAATTGAATGAAACATCTTGTTCAAGCAAAATCGATTGAAATCTTGATGCGCAAAGGAGGAAATTCTGGCTGCGAGTGTTTCCTTCCTTAGGAACACTGTTGGGTAAGATTTTTAAAAGTACTACTGGAAAACCACAGAAGCTTCTGTAAGACACCAGAGAAATTGATTGTGGTAGGGATTTAGGCTGTTTTGAATTTATTGTACTGTAAACATATAGCAATTTAACTTATTTTGATACTTGGCATGATTTTTCTTTTAACCAATGTCTCCCCAATTTTGTACTTCTGTGGACTTCGTGTGGGTGTGAATCTATAAAATTGACCTAGATTCTCTCTCAGCAGTAGAATTGATCTTTTTTTCTTGTGCGTCTTATAAAATGCATCTGTGAACTTGCCTGATAAGTTGAAAAGAGAACTTCTTCAAAGACCAGAATTGTTTGCTAAATGTGTTTCCACTTTGAACGTCAGTGAAATGCACACCTGAGTGTGGGGTGGAAGTGAGGGAATCTTCTTGACCATGACATTGCCTTAATCTTCAGTACTTCATATTCTTTGGAAAACCCCAACACCCCTAGAGCACCCTCACAATGACTGTGATCACTACATAATTATCTGTGAAAATAAGAAAAGATTAGGTGTTTTGAGAAACTCTCTTGAGGAAACTCTTGATATAGGATGTGTTATTTTCCAAAGCATGATGCCTATTATTTGACATAAAGATTCTTGGGGATTTGTTCAGATGTCCCCTTCTGTATCTTCAGAGGAACAATGTGGCAAAAGAACTTTAGTATAGCTGAGGGTCATTAAGCACTACATTAGTAATCACAGCTAGGAGCTCACTTTCCCCGACTGCCTCCCTGGGGATAATTAGGGTCTTAGAGAGAGGCATTAATATCTGCCCCCTAGGAGAAGTTGGTTAATAGGTACAGACAGTTAGATACAAGGAATAAGTTCTGGTATTTGAAAGTACAGTAGAGAAATTATCATCAACAATAATTTATTATATACTGTATTTCAAAATAGCTAGAAGAATTGTAATATTCTCAACACAAAGAGAAGGTAAATGGGAACTCCAATTACCCTGACTCTTGATCATTACACATTGTATCAACCTATCATATGTACCCCTTAAATATGTACAACTAGGATATATCAATAAAAAAGTAAAGAAATAGGATAATATCTGTTTCCTGGGATTAAACTTACTAACTGGGAACTCCACTGGACCTTAGAGAAAGAGTTACTGAAATTCTAATGACAAGTGCTACTCTTAGGAGGATGTTCCAGGTAAAGGAAGATTATAAAAGAAGAGGTTTTGTGCTTGGGTTACTGGCAATCAAAGAATCTGTCACTAATACCTGGACAAGGTTTTTTTTTAGAGATAGAGTCTTACTTGATTGCCCTTGGTACCGTGCCGTCACAGTTCACAGCAACCTCCAACTCCTTCCTGGGCTTAGGGGATTCTCTTGCCTCAGCCTTCTGAGTAGCTGGGACTACAGGTGCCTGGCACAATGCCCGGCTATTTTTTTGTTGCAGTTTGGCCAGGGCCGGGTTCAAATCCCCCACTCTTCAGTATATGGGGCTGGTGCCCTACCCACTGAGCCACAGGTGCTGCATCTGGACAGGGTTTTGAAGGATGAATAGGAGCAGTTCTTCAGGTTGAATGTCAGGTAGGACACTTACAGGGCAGTGAGAGCACATGGATGGTGAGTCTGGTGCCTTCTAGAGCCCTTTTCCGGTGCTGTGGGCCGGTGCTCCACTCCCATGCAGAGAGATGGAGGTGCCTGCACGCTGACATTAGCCCCATCTCCCATAGGGTGGCCTGTCATACAAAAGCCACTCGCTTTAGCAGTCTCCCTCGCTAAAAGGAGGGACAAGTCCCGAGGAGGCACAGTGCATGCTCCAGAGCCCCCTGGAATGAAGCTGAGCCCGGGCCTTTGCCTGCCTTTGCTGCTTCTCCTCCACCCCTCTGGGCCCTGTGCACCTGCCGGTCCTTGGAAATCACTGCTGCCTGCGTCCTTAGACAAGGCCCCTCTCTGGGAGAAACAAGCCTCAGATGGTGCCCATCAGAACAGGAGCTCTTAAGAAGGCCCATACAAGTTGTGTGTTGAGTAATTGTAAAGATAAGGTTAAATGAATGTGCATAGCACTCAAAAGTACTTTCCAAACTATAAAGTGCTACTGAACTGTGTTAGCAGTTATTGTTTCTACTGTTTTTTCAAACAGGCTGCATCTTTTTCTCCGCCCTCCCCCCTCTTCTCTCTCTTCCCTGTCCGCCTCCCTCCCTTCTCCTCTTCTCTCTCGTCCCTGTCCACCTCCCTCCCTCCCTCCTCCTCCTCCTCCTCCTCCTCCTCCTCCTCGGCCTTCCCTTCTCCCCGTCCCCTCCTCCTGGGTGCATCAGTGCCCTGCACAGCATTCCACTTGGGTGCAAATGGGAAGAGATGGCTTAACTCTACTGACAAATCCTGCCCCTTTACTCGTGATTTGGAGTTTTTGTTGGGCCCTTGCAGCTTTCCTGGGGCCTCATATCTTAGTGCTTTGTTTACTGCCTCAGAGCTATTTGTTTTATAAGCCCAACTCCTCAAACTCAATGAAAAGTCATTTCTTTGAAGGAGCTTTTTCCATTTTGTGAATACAGGGGGGAAAGCAGTAAATCGGAATGGCATCAGTCTCCAGAGAGCAGGAGGCAGAATCAGAAGCAGCCCCTTGTCTGTCTGGAGGCTTCCAGCCCTTACGCAACATCCTGGGTGCCGCCGCCCCTGGTCCCACGCTGGCCACTGGGTTGATTTAATAATTCTCTCCTTAGCTGGAGTCCGTTGGCCCCAGGCCCAGCAAACCACACAGAATAGATCCTCTGACAACTTGTAGGCTTTTGCTTCGAGATGTAAAAACAGTGGGAAAAGCTATAACCAAGAAATTCCCCTTTTATTCAGTTAATTTGAAATAATCATCAAAATTAGTGTTAGGGTAGAGTGGGTAGAAACTTAGAGCATTTATAGGAATTTCTCCTGTGTTTAAAATAACAATTATCCTACATTTCCCCTTCTTCTTTCTTCTATCTTGCTCTGTGAATTCAGAAGCAAACTTATAAATATTCCATAGAAATAAAAGAAATTAATTGGCAGCATAACCCTATGAATCCTTCCATGAAAGCCATTCTGGGCCGCTGTGTATCTCCTGGGAGATGAGAGTGTTCAAGGTCTTAAATTTAAATCTTTTATCCAGCAAGAGTCACTGTTTGTAAGTGGCGAGGGTATACAGCACACCCCGGGGTGAAAGGCTCAACTACAACACTACCACTTGGACTTTACCTAACAAATGCAAACAACCTAATCGGGGTTTTTTTTTTTTTTTTAAATCCCTATATTAATCTGAAAAAAAAAAAAAGTTAAAGCCTCACACTTTGTGGTGAGGCAAGTCCCTGCCTCCCACTGGCAAGCTATCTGACTTTCTGCAACTTTAATCCTGCCGATCTAGGTTTGCTCAGATGCAAAAAGGTGATAATTCTGCCTCCCATGCTGGGGAATAGAAAGAAAAGGGATGATGCCCGAACGTGAAACTAGTGTAAAATCAGAGCATAGGAAGAGATAGATGTTCAGTAAAAGATAGTATCAATCTCATGAGATAAGCTGGGATAAGCAAGGAGGTTAGGGCTGCGAACAGGAAAGGGAAGAGAAAGCTTTTCAGGAACGTGTGATTTGTAGAAATGTCGGCTGGGAAGAGCAATTGAAATGGTTCCTTGGAGTCTGTTGTCGACAGAAAAGTGCATGTGAAGATGTGGGTGGGTTGGGGGTGAGGGCTGACCCCCAAGCACCTTAGGGGTTTGGGACCCCCCCATCCTTGAGAACACCCCTTAGCAGTGTCTGCTAAGCCAGACCTGGAGGTGGGAGTCAACTCCAGCAGCAACTATTTTAATCCCAAACCCGGCTTTCTCCCCAGTTCGGCGCCTTCTCCCTTCCTCCCCCTCCTCCTCCTCGCCTTCTTTTTTACATAACCCTCTAGTTTCTGAAACTATTTAAAAATAGTTCTCCTCGTCAGAAATATAGTAGAAATATAGTCTAGAATAACCTCTCTCAGGGGAGCAGGTGAAGCCAACAGTCTTCGCAAGACCAGGATCTGAGTTTTCTTTCTTTTTTTCATGATCTTATTTCACCTTGTCTTCGGTCAGAGATGGGCACTTGAAATGCAGGTTATTTCATGTGGCCCTATTTATGGATTTGCGGTGGGTGTTGCCTTTGTGAGCTGGAGACAAGCGCAATAAAGACCCAGGCAGGTGAGAAGGTGTAGGAAAGGGGGCTCTGTCAGGTGTGCGGACAGCTTTGGAAGCTGCGTGGATGTTGAAACTCTTGCACAAATATCGGTGCACACGTTTCCCATCTTGTGGCCAATGTCCTAAGTGAATTATTGGTGGAACGAATTCTTGGCACATTGATCTCTCTTTAATCTCATTTTACACACACCTCCCAGCTTCCAAGCTGTTGTAAAAACCATAACCCTTCTGAAAGGGGAATTCTCACGTCCTCATTCCATAGGGAGGAATTTCCAAATGCGAAAATACCCAGGGTGGGGGAGATGATGCAAAAATTAATCACAAGGAAACAGTGAAATCCCCTCCCTAGAAAGTCTAGATTTTTATGCTTCTTCCTTTCCTAGACTTAGTTTTTAAAAACGGAGGTCAAAACCTGATACTTTGAAAGGAAGAACTAAACTAATTTGGGAAATCTTAGAGGGTTCACGCATCCTCTCCAGTGTATCTCTGAAAATGTTTGACACATACATGTAGGTCACGCATCTTAGAATAATCCTATGCTCGACAAAAGATCAGTTAGGGTTAATATCACCAATCAATTAGGAGTATTCCTCAAAATGATCGTGCCTATCAAATTAAGAGTAATTTCAGCAGTGTGCAACTGCTTAATTCGTGTGTTTAAAAATTTTGCCCCTTATCTCTTGTTAGTGCCTGGTGGAAATGAGGGTACATGAAGGAGATTTCAGTTTGAATGCAGAAGTGATTGTAGTTGATATTTAAAAATAGCCTCATTAAGACCCACATTTACTAATGTCCTACCATGTCACAGACGCTGGCCAAAGTTTGATCTTAAGTCATAGCATGAATATATTGATTTATGACCCTATGCTGGACGGTTTCCCAAGCAGAGAAATTGTACTCAGCCACAGAATCCAATCTTTGAATTCTAAAATGTTCTACCCAGGGTCCAGGAAATGTCAGGGAGGGAGGTAACGGGCCAGACAGATGCAGTCCCATCCTGAACAAATGAGCAGTGTGACCTGGCAGTGGCCCGACCTTGTGAGTTTCATTTACGTGAGCTTGCTGCTTGGCTTCTTACGTGGCGAGGCTTTGCCAACACAATCGTATGCACAAAAGGTGACTTTTTCTTTCTAGAGGTGAAAATTTCTTGTGTGTTAGCTTCCTATGAATGCTGTTAACAAATGACCACAAAGTTGGTGGTTTACAGTAACACGAAATTATTTGGTTGCCATCCTGGAGGTCTGAAATGGGCTTCACTCACTGTGTTGGAACTGAGTTGTTGGCCGAGCCACACTCCCCCCCAGGAAGCCCCAGGAGACCATCCTTTTCTTTCCCTTTCCCAGCTCCTAGCGGCTTCCTGAGTTCCTCAGCTTGTGGTCCCTTCCTCCTTCGAAGTGGCAGGCTCTGCCTCTGTGTCACATCATCCCCTCCTCTACTGCCTAATCTTCTTCATTTAGTGCCTTTATAAAGGCACCTCTCTGCTCTCTGCCATGTGAAGATACGATGAGAAGAAGGCCATCTGCATATCAGTGAGGGGGCCCTCACCAGACATGAATTTTCTGGCTCCTTGATTTTGGATTTCTCAGCCTCTGGAATTATAAGAAATAAATTTCTATTGCTTATAGTCCACCCAGTATATGATTCTTTTTCTTTTTTAAAGCTAAGAAATGTGGCTTGAAAATAATATCTCTCTCTCTAGGTTCCCCTCTGTTCTCTTGATAGTTCCTTTTGATAAATAAAAATTCTTAATTTTAATATATTCCAGTTTATCAAACTTTTTTCATGGTCAATGTTCTTGTAGGTCCTTCTGGGTCATTTGATGAAATGTTTGCCTGTTCCAAGGTTAGATAGATGTTCTCTCAAGTGATTTTCAAGGTATATAATTTCCCTGAAATTCATATGTGTTATGAGGAGCTAAGACTCATTTTTAAAAGTTGGACCATTTAATTGACTCAGCACCATCCTAAGAGACCATCTTTTCCACACTACTCTATAGAGCTACTTGTGATAAATCAAGTGAGTATATATCTGAGAGTCTGCTTCTGGACTCCCTATTCTGTTTCACTAGATATAATTTAATTTAGGAAACATAAAGAATTGTGACCTTTCTCGCATCTGCATGCCTGGAAGCAAATTTATACTATTTGGACAGCGTTGCTTTGATCAGAATGTACCTAAAGGGTATTCTGAGTACTTTAACTTGTTCCTTTCAGTAAGATAAAATTCTTAAGTTAATCTTAATTAGATGTCCTATCCTTTTTCCAGGTCTTAGGAGGAATTAAGCCAGTGACAGCTTTGGGGTGGGATGCCCTGGAGAAGGCTCTGCTGGGGACCACTGGGGGGGGTTGCTGCTGGGGTCAGGGGCTCCTCCAGCTGGGGGCCTGTTGCTACACCATCCTCCTCCTATGACCCACCTGCACATCTCTTCCTGCTCACAGGTTTTCCCCTAGCTGTCTTCCAAACCCCGTCTGCTCATTCTCACACTGGCCCATCACTCTGGGTGCCTCTCCCAGGGTGGCCTCTTCCCTGCTTTTGGTCTACAGAAAGTTCAGCCCCAGTCTCTGTCTCCTAGAAAGCCTCTCCTAATGAGGGTGGCCCTTATTGATCCTTCTCTCTTCAGAGCCCTACAGGGGCTGTGATTTCTGAATCGCTTGTTCTGGCCTTTGTCTCATTATTAAATATTTCACGGGCCGTCTTGCCTCTCCGGCTGGACATGCAGCGCAGCAGGGGGTCCGAGCCCCTGTCTCACTCAAAGCAGTTGCTCAATAAATATTTCATCCAGGAGGAAGCAAAGAGTGAGCACAGAGGCCCGGGAGTCGGGGTGTGGGGGCACTGGGAGTGATGAGATTGGAACGCCCATCGGGAGTTCAGACTTTGTCCTCCACATTCTGGATGCCTGGTGCTTAGACACCCCAGAACATTGGTGTTGGTTTATTGAGAATTGTCCTAAACCCTCGCCTCACGTTTCCAAATGTTTAAATCAGAAAAGAGGCAGACTCAGACTCTCAGATGAGGCTCAGTGGGACTTGGAACTTCTTTTTGTTTTTCAGATGAAAGTGAAAGGCACACCGACATTCTTCTTTCCTCCCAGAGTAAGCCTGCCACCAGGGAGCTGTCAGAATATGAGGGACAATCTCCAGAAGGCTCAAAGACTGTCATCTGCATAGATAAGCTGGCACACCTGCTGGATGGGCCGTCCTTAAATAAGTGTTAAACAAGATGGGTGTGACGTCCTCCATGTAATGTCAGGATCAGTTGTGCCCCGGCTGACGCTGCAGAGAGCTGCTGAGCGGCAGGTGAAGCTCAGCGGATTGGAAAGACATGCCAGTTGTTTGGGGGCTTTTTGTCCCTTACTCCAGATGGATGATTTTGGATTTTTGTCCCTGGGCCTTGACAGATGTTCTCCATTTAACTTCCCTGAGGTTTCTCTCAGAGTGCAAGGAAGTGATCTGTACTCAAACATTTTCCCAGATTGAAGAGTTGCCAACTTGGTCTTCTCTGATCTGATGATTTCTAACAAGTGTGTAGTGGAAAAATAAACCCCCTGGTCTGGGTTTGGGGGTGACGTGACTCGTTCATAGTCACCCGTCTGCCAGTGGTGGGTTTGCTGTCTGCTGTTCTTGGTGGGAACTCCTTGAGGAACTCATCCATCATGTCCTCCTGAATATGCCTCAGGTCCCCAAACAGAGGTGAATAAAGTAAGAGTATATGACTTAAAGTGTTTTGGATGACAACAGCTCAGGACTCAAGGCTCAACGGCCTGAACCTTAAATTTTCCCCAGTGTCCCCCGAGAGGAGAGATGTGTCACCCCACAGGGATCCCACGCTCTGTGTACCTTCTCTGTCTTCCCAGACAGGCTGCTGAGCCCACGCCAGCCGAGAGGAAGTCTGAGGATGTGAGAGGGCAGTGAGCTTGGTTTAGGAACACCAGGGACCCCCAGCTCCTGGTTCCTCATGCAACTCCAGACCCCACCCCCTCTGGTTCTGGGTCAGAGCCCAAGCCCTAGACCGACAACAGGTGCCCTGTGCCCCCCCCAACACGAACTCCCCCAAAGACTGTTAAATACGTACTATCAAAATGTACCAGAGCCAGTTTTAAGGCAGTCCTGGTTATTTTTGATCTTTAGTTATGAACCAAGAACAGCAGTTATCTGAAAGCAGTTCTTTGTAGGGAAAGGAAAGACTAGATTATGATGTGGAGTCTCTCATCAGCTTTGCTCATGGGCAGAGAACAGAGAAGCCCAGGTTACTCCGAGCAAGCAGCTGTTCCTGTGGGTAGCGGGTGCCAAGCCCCAGGAGGTAACCAGACAAAGCCCAGGCTGCTGTTACTGCAGGAGCAAACCCACCACACTGAAGGTCCCCCACTATCCTGAGGGGGATGCGGGCAAGGGAAGATTATTTGTAAAGTTTTTAAGTTTAGTTTAAGGTAGTTCTTTCAATGCTGGGAAGGGAGGTGTTGATTGCGATTGGGCAAAAATTGTGATGGAATAGCTAAGATGTGGTGTGAAAAGCAAGGTAAAGGTTTTGGAGCAGACTAGAGAGGTAAAGAGATATTTTTGATAAGTCTAGCAGTGATCTGTTTTTCTGAGACATGGGTTACCATCCTGATAAGGGCTAGCTGAGTAGCCCATTGTTTAGACCAAAAGATTTTCTTTTTCTCTCTCTCCCTCTTTCTCTCTCTCTCTCTTTCTTTCTTTCTTTCTCTTTCCTTTCTTTATCTCTTTCCTTTTTTCCTTCCTTCCTTTCCTTTCCTTTCCTTTCCTTTCATTTCCTTTCCTTTCCTTTCCTTTCCTTTCCTTTCATTTCATTTCCTTTGACTGAATCTCACTATGTCACCCTCAGTAGAGTGCTGTGGCATCACAGCTCACAGTAAAGTCAAACTCTCGGGCTTAAGTGAGTCTCTTGCCTCAGCCTCCCAAGTAGCTGTAACTATGGGCGCCTGCCACAATGCCCAGCTATTTTATTGTTGTTGTTGTTGTTTATAGACCAATAGATTTTTAAGAAGTTTGTGAAACTAACTCTTTCTGGGCAACAATTCCCCGAAAAAGCCAAGTCATATTAACACAGAGTGTTGGAGAGTGAGGTCACCTCAACATGAGCAGGGAGCTCTGTGGCTGAAGTTGATCTTCATTCTCTGACACTCTTTTCTTATAATTTTGTACTACAGATGGAGGGAGGGAATATTTACCTGGTTCTCAGCTACCTGGGAAGTATGGGGAACATTTCTCAAATGGGATAAGCCCAGGTGAGAGTGGATCAGTCCAAGTGGAAACTTGTTTCTTTCAAAGAAAGCCTGCACCTACTGGTCCTCGGTGACTGTGACTAGATTCGGCAAACCACGCCTGTGTTAAAATCCTCCAGGAGCTTCCCTCGCTAGTAGGACAAGTCCAAAGTCCTCAGCAAGAAGAACTGTCACTGGCCCTATTTTGGAATGGTGGAGCAGCCAGTCAAAAAATGTGGAAAGAAATGCAAAATTCAAGGGTATTTCTTTACAATGGCAATATAGTGTTATGGAGGGGTAAAGAAACACAGACTTCATTGAAGTAGTGATAAAAGCAGCTTATAAATTGCCCTTTCATGCACACACCCTCATCTCCCCCCACCCCCTTACTCTTTCCACCCCAGATTACTCATCCTTCTTCAAATACACCTTGAACTTTTTTTTTTTTCACATACTGGTCACTCTCCTCTAAAAGCTCCAAAACTTTCTTTTAAGTGATCTTTTTCTGATAACATTTAAAGGCTTTATCTCCAAGTCTTCTGAATCTGTATTACTTTCTGCCAGAAAGAATGCTTTCTCTGTGTTCTTCTAATGATATAATCATGCGAATTTCACACTTTCCTGTACTTACCCATTTCCATCCATTTAGCCATTATCCAGACTCTTTCATGCATCCATTGGCCCATCCATTTATTTATTTGTTCATTCATCCATGCATCTACCACTCTTCCATTGATCCATGGAAGAAGTGTTCATTTAAAATCCTATATGTGAGATACTTTACTAAGAAGAATATGTTCCAGCTACATCTATGTAAACAAAAAAAGGTAAAGTCTCCATCTTTTTTAAGGTTGCATAATATTCCATGGTATACATATTCCACAATTTATTAATCCTTTCATAGGTCAATGGGCACTTGGGCAGCTTCAGAGTGGAAGAAAAAGTATCCAATGTACTCAGTACTATTATGAAACCAATATATAATCACCCACACTTCCATATGAAAGATAAAACACAACTATAGCCCAGGATGAATGGGGAGAGGAAGGGAGGAGGTTGGATGAAAGGATGGTAATCGGTGGGACCACATCTATGGTGCATTTTGCAAGGGTACATGTCAAATCTATTAAGTGTAAAGTATAAATGTCTTAACACAATAATTAAGAAAGTGGGGTGAAGGCTATGTTAACCAGTTTGATGTAAGCATTCCAAATTGTGTATAAAATCAGCACAATGTACACCATAAATGCATTAATGTATATAGCTATGATTTAATAAAAAAAAATCCTATATGTGCTTAATTGTGGTTTGATCTTCATAGGCAGCAGTTGATCTCATTCTGTTCCAAGGACACAGAGTCAGGGGCCTATTTCCTAAAACCATCTCAAAAGTGTGGCTGTTGATCCCGGGCTGGACTTCACATCGAATTGGTACAACCTGTTCTCAGCACCAGCTCTGGCTCCTGCTCTCTGGATCCAGGAGGAGACAAGAGGGAGATGTTCCATCTAAAGTTTTAGTTAAGAATGTAGTAATTCTGCTGTTTTTGTTGCAGTATCACTCACAGTCACCAAGGTAAGGAACTCACTTGTGTCCATCAATGGATGAACGGACAAAGAAGACGTGGTGTCTATACACAATGGAATAATATTCAGCCATGAAAAAGAAAGAAACCCTGTCCTTTATAACATGGAAGAAGCTGGAGGACATTATGTTAAGTGAAATCAGCCAGACCCAGAAAGATAAGTCTTGCATAATCTCACTTATATGGGGAATCTAAAAATCTTGAACACAGAAACAGGCGGTAGAATGGTGGTTACCAGGGAATGAGGGGGCAGGGAGGGGGCTTGGGGAGATGGGAGGAATCAGTCCCACATGTCTAGTGTACGACATGGTGACTATATTTAATAACACATATGGAAACACATCTGCCAGTCAGCTTGATTCAGCCAGTCCACAATGTATACATATATCAAAACATGCCACGAATCCACAAAAACAGGAAAAAAAATGAATGCTCTTACACCCAGAGTAAGAGCGGTGGGGCCAGTGAAAGACCAGCTGAAGTCATGGCAGCTGGACTCCTGAACCTGGCCTCCGGGTGGTAGTAAGTGTGGGGATAATGTGCATTTTATCATCAAACTGATAATTCTTTTTTTCATTGTCTCAAGAGCTAATGGCCTCTAGAAAGATGTAACGAGAAGAGAAATTTTAGAAAATGACACCAGGCAACTTGACACAGAACAAACGACCCCCACGTTTGGACACTGCTAACTGATAATTGTTTCTCAGGTATGTGCTGTTGTGGAACTAGAAAAAAGCGTGATGTAGTTTTGAACTCAGCTTTAAAATTTTCTTTGTAGGAAGAAGCTCACATTCTAACTCAAGAGGTGACACCTTAGCAAGCATGTTCCTCACAAGCACTGGCCGCTCCTGTTAGCACTCGTCTGACCAGGAGGGCCCTGCCGAGATAGAACGGGATTTCTTCCCCCCAGTATCCCACTCCTCCCGGGAACTGGCTGAGGCTGATAGGAATTAAAGGCTCCGTCTCTCCCCATTGCAGCAGTGTCAGCCTGTATTGAGAGATCTCAACATTTTCTCAAAGGCAGGTGTATTTATTTGCGGAGGAATCAGGCCCCTTCTTTCTGACTCTGACACCCACCACTTGCAAGATCAGGTCGGTACGGCTCATTTTCCCCTTCTCAGCCGAGGTTGACTCGTCTGACTATTCCATTCATTAGGTGTAGAGCGAGGGACACGCATGCTCCATTTGCTCTGTGGCCACTGCCTCCTCATCCCTCTTTTGGTCTGAAGGGAACAAATAAACCTTCTATCTTCAAATTTTCAGAGGAGCGCTTTCCATCTAGCTGATTCTTGAATGCTTTTAAATGGAAAGAGGACTCAAAACAGGCCGCCACTTGGGTGATTTGCAAGCTCTCCAAAATGACTGTTTTTCCGCTTCACAGCCTCAGTGATTGACAACGCCTCCCCCCAGACAGTCAGCCGGTAGCATTGGCTATGATGGAGCTGTTCAAAATTACTTGAGTGTTTTTTTTTCAATGTCAGTTACTACCGAATGCGAGCTAGAATTAATTTTTCATGGGCTAATAGTTGTGCACAACTACAGTGTACCGGCTGAGTTCATGGACTTTGCAAATAATATTTACTCTCATTTATTTATTTATTTTTCCGCCATCCCTAGTCTCTCTGGAATTTTGGTTTTTCACAGTTTTAGCCTTTCCTCCTATCTGGCTTATTCTGATAAGAGCAGATGAACTCCCCAATGTGGAATATGAGGAAATTCTTTGCAGATAGGGTCCAGTGGTCATAGTGAGTGACTGATGCGTTGGATTGGAGCCCAGAATTTGTGCACGGCCCCCTCCTGTCCTGGCTGTGTCCAGGGTGAGAAGCCACTGGCCTACAGCCACAGCAGCACATCTTCCCTCCCTGTAGACTGAGATTTCTCAGCCTTGTTGCTGTTGACATTTGTTTTGGGGGCCGATCTGTACATTACAGGATATTAGCAGTGTCGCTGGAGTCTACATATCAGATGCCCATAGCACCGCTTCTCCAGGGTGACAACAAAGAATGTTTTCAGGCTTGCCAAATATCCCCTGTGGTAGTGGGGAATGGTCCCCAGTTAACACTTGTCCCCTGTGCTTCTCAAGTGAAATTTCCCTGAGTGAGGGTTGGGAAGGCAAAGGGGAGACGGCAGGAAGTCAGGAAGCAGAGGGACTTGGGGGCGCTTCAGCCTCTGCTGAGACCCAGACTAGTGAATCCATCAGTTGCCTCCCCTGGCTGCATGTTAGAATTACCTGAAGAGCTCTGAAATAATCAATTGCCTGCACTTAGCCCCAAGATTCCGAATTAATCATGGTTGAGGCTATGCCCTGAGATCAGTATTTTCTTCTTCTTAAGCCTTCTGTGTGATTCTAATGTGTGGGCAGGGTTGCAAACCGCCAGTTAATTCAGACTTCCTTGGATACAGTGCCTAGAGCTTGGTGATGCTGTCAGCTGGGCTATGAAGGCATGTGCTGTGCCTTCCTGAATTTTCCTCAACAAGTACTCTCATTCCATCTTACTAGAGTCCATGAGCCCTTGAGATAATAACAATAACAAAAAAGGGTAATTCTGAAAGTCATGATTCTTGGCATTCTAAATGTCATGTGGGCCACTTTAGGAATCCCTTCAATTAACCACAAAGAAGGCTCAACCAGTGAACAAAGCAGATCCCAGTGCAAAGTCATAAATGGACTTTTGCTGCAATCCTCAGAGGATGCCCCTTCCCTTCCCTCTGCAGGGAGGTAGGTTTGTGCATTTGTCTAAGCAAGAGAGGATTTCTGAGCAAGGGAAGGAGGTGTCACAATGAAAGTAGGTGGGGACACAGGAGGCTCATGTGATGCTCTATATCTCCTGTCGGAGATGGAAGCAGCTAGAGCAGGTGTCCTCAAACTACGGCCCACGGGCCATGTGCAGCTCACCTAGGACATTTATCTGGCCCACCGGGTGTTTTTTCTGCCACTGCCTGTCCTGCTTAGTAGCTGACTCATCCAGGGGTCTGCAGTCCGGCCCTCCAACAGTCTGAGGGACAGTGAACTGGTCCCCTGTTAAAAAGTTTGAGGACCCCTGGGCTAGAGAGTGATGAGGATCTGGAAACCAAAGACAGTGAGAGAGACAAGGAATCCTATATGATTTTTATATAATCATAAAAATACAGTGATTCTAAATAAGTATTTAGTTAACCTCCATGAAAGCAGGAAAGGAAGCACAAAGGAACCAAAAATAGATGGATGCACAGAAAACAAATGGTAGACTGATAGACATGAATCTCACCATATCAAAAGTTATATTAAA
>NW_003852428.1:14467901-14479006 GCF_000181295.1 Otolemur garnettii | reverse complement strand
TTACATGAAGTGTACAGCATTAACAATAAATGGGCTGCAAAAAGATAAAGGTGTATGTCCTCATCCCTAAAACAACTACTTAATACAGAAAGAGATGCAGTTAAACAACAATAGATATATTAAAATAGAATCCAAAATAATATTTATTGGACGTAGAAATACACACACGCTCTCACTCCTTGCATACATTTGCTTTCGGATGAGGGACTCTATCACCCTGTAAGAGAGGCCATCTTTCATGGAGTTAAGTGCCTCCTTAGTTTTTCTAGTATAAAGTGGCCTCCTGATTAGTTGTCATTTTTGTAAATCACTGCCCATTATCAGCCGCTGCTCTGTTGCATGTGCACTTCTTTCTGTAAGTGACTTAGGAAGTCTTCCTGATGGGATTTGTCTGGTTTGTGGATTTTGAGGATCTGCTTTTGTCAAGAAGTGTCCAGCTTTGGAATACAGGTCTTAACAGAAAGTTTATAAGTTATAGTCTCACTTTCCATAAAATTTCCTATAAGACTTAACACTGAGATCTTAACACTGAAATTTCCTGGATGAGGATAAGTCCTGCCAATGAGAAATGTAATCACTGTTAATATTGCTAATGTCAAGAAGAGGAAAATATTGGGGAACAAATATGTATGCAGTGATCTGATGCTGTTATGTGACCATGTCTTGGATCTGGTCATTATTTCCAAGACCACATACCAAGGTATCATGAGGTGTTCTTGTAGCAAGACGGGAGATGGTCCCACTAGCTCCCTTAGACCTTCCCTTGTAGACACTATTAACTGTGCAATCACCCTGTACCCTGTTTCTGTGCAATTCACTTCCCAGTCACATCTCTACAATTATTTTGTTAATGTCATCTCAAAATTTTGTCAAGAGAGGTAAAAAAAATTAGCTCTTGCTATTTAATAAAAGTTCAGAAAATGATTGATAAATGAATATTGAAATTAGATTTTAAAACTGAAGAAATCATTTAAAAAATTGAACTGACTTCTAGACCCAGGTAGCTATCACTGAATTCGACAAATATTTGGGTGTGTATACTGTGCAAAGTACAGGCTGGGCATGGTCCTCCTGGCCCTAACAGATAGGATAGTCCAGTAGTGGGAAGGACTGTGGGTAAAGACTAACACAGAAATGACCAACACAGTGAAGAACAAAATGAAAGGAACAATTAATTGTTAATTACGTTAAAACAAATGAGAAACATACCAGATGGGGAAGACTGAGGTCTTCCCAGAGTAGATAGTTCTTGAAGAATTGGTAGAATTTCGACAGAGGGAGATGGATTAGGTGGAGAAAACAGTATAAGGACAGACAAGTGATGAGAACTCACCAGAAGGTGGTCCAGGCTCAGTAAGCAATGGAGCTGGGGCAGCACATAGAGGGAGCATTGGAGAGTCACAGGTGGTAACTCCAGAGAGCTGGATGGGGGTCAGACTCTGGAGGGTTTTGAATGTGGAGTCTAACCTTTTTTGTTTTTTTTCTAATATAATTTGCTATTCAATAAAAAAGCTCTATTTCTACACTGGAAAGTGTTCTCTTTGGGGCTGGGCTTTAGAAAGATGTATCCTGCACCAGTTTGTGCTGGAGGAATCAGAGAGTGGAGAGGCTAAACATAGAATTGAAGCTTAATATCTGATCTGGTTTCTCTTTTGTCTACATGAAAAGATTTCTGGTTAGAGTAGGGCAGTCACATCCCCCCACTTTTCTTTTTGACAAGAGGATAGCCACCTCAAATGATGGAAAAATACCTTGAAGACTCAAAATGTCAGATTCAAAGAGCCGTCACCACATTGAGAGATTTAGAGAGCTGGTGACGGGCATTCAGAAAGAAGAGCCCGAGTGGCCTGCTTCAGCAAAGGGATCCTTAAATTGTTAATCCCTAAAATAACACTACCTGGGTATACAGGAGCTTCCATGCCCTTTTATCAGTGAAATGGGACTTTGGGCTGTTTTCTCCAGTCTTCTTCTCACTTCCATTCAGAAAAGATCTTCTGAGTACTTACTATGTGCTAGCACTGTGTTAGGATTCAGGATATTCTGTTTAGTTCTTTTTCTAAAACCAACCATTGCTGGGATTATTTTTATTACTGACTATTCTGACACACCCAGTGAAGCACCATAAAATAATACAGCCATTAATAATAATACAAATAATATTTGTAATAATACAGCCTATTATTATCACAACTTCACTTTACTTATGAGAAAACTGAGGCTCAGAGAGGTTATCTAACTTTTTCAGTGTCACACAGCCAGAAGGAAACTGAGATCTGGTTTTTAAAATCCTGTCTGAGCAAATTAAATATCACTCAACTATTTAATATCTTCTGATCATGTCCCAGAATGTTAGATCATATGGCAGTTTTCACTAGAATGTCATTATTAGCTATTAATATCTGAAACTGAGGCATGGAGAGCTGAAGTGACTTGTCTGATATCTCTTAGCTAGTAATTGAGTTAGCTGAGTTGAGCTTTTAGTAGGCAGTTGCTGGGGTGTAGTCCCTGGAATATGGGTCTTTCTCATCCAAAGCCTGTAAGTTAAGTGTGTTTGAAGGGGGTATCTAATGATTATTCACCCCTTTAACTACTTCTCTAAGATTTCTATAAGAATTGTGAGCACCTATTATGTCCCAGAGACCTTATATGTTGTTGCATTTACTCCTGAATCTTATAATGTAGGCATTCTTCCCTTTACAAAAAATGGGATCCCACCTCACAGAGCAGTGAAATTATTCACCAAGGTCATTTGCCAGTAAGTGAGTGATGAGAGATTAAAATCCAAGGGCATCAGATGCTAGATACAGCTTCATCAAACGTCTGTTTTTACTGAGAGACCCCATGTTTCCCCAAATTTGCCTACCTCTTTATTTTGTTCCCAGAGTCTCAATAAGGAGGGAGGAGCTGTCCCAAAGTCGTAGCTTTTTCCTTAGACCCTCTCAAACCAACCTCAGAAGATAACTTTCTCTCTCCCTCTGAGAACTGTTGTATTGTTCCTGTGTTTAATAGAAGTGTTACAGAACACCATTTTAACAAATTTAGAGATCTGATTGGCTTTTCGTAACAATTCATGAGTTGGGCAGCATCTCATCTATAAATGGAGAGGTGCTCCACTGGGTGTGTCAGAATAGTCAGTTTTTATAAGATTGCCTGAGCAAGAACAAAGAAAGTGCATAGTTCTAAAAGCACATTGGTAGACATCAGGTTACTATACTTGAAAGAGTTACAGCAGAGGGGACGTCTTTATTGTGCTGGCTGAAAATGGCCTGTTGGGAATTTAGCTATCATTTCTCTCCTAATTTCCTAGAAGGTCAGATAAACAACTTAGTTGTGGTTTGGTGATGTGGAACTTTAGCCTGAGCGAATCCATCATGGTTTGGTTTGTTGGGGCCTAGTGCAGGAGCTCAGTCCAAATCTATGGCCTCTCATAAATTTTATTTAACTGTGGGAAAAAATGAAACCATTAAAATTAAAATCACAGTAACTAACTTGTGAGAAAATGTTTATTACATAATGTTAAGTGGGAAAAGCAGGATGCAAAAAAAAGGTCTGCATAAAAATAGAAATATGTATCCATAAAATCCTTAGTTAAGTACACAGAGACAAAGAGTGTGAGGATAGTGTTGTTATGGGTTTTTAAAAAAAAATTTTTTTTCCATTTTCAAAATTGTGTTTAGTGTTTCTTCTTCGTGTGTATTTTTATGGGGAATGTTACTAGAATGTTACATACTAAAACTGCATAAATCACAAGTATATGGCTCTCTGAATTTTCATAAGCCTAAGCCCCTTGGTAATGAGCACCCAGATCACAAAATAGAATTTTCTTGGGCCCCCAGAAACCCCTGTCATTCCCCCTTCCCTTCTTACTTCATGTTTTTTAAATGTAAATTAGGAATATCCATTCTCTGAACATGCAATAAGTATATAAGACCTAAAGTCTCTAAGTCTCTAAGTCTTAAGTCTTAAATAAGACTGTATTTAAGTTTGCAATAAGGAGACCTTGGAAAGGCCCAGAAAGCTGAGGCAGAGAGGGCTGGCAAGCTGAGTCAGCAAGAGTGAGCCTTCCTGGGGCTCCCTTATCAGTCATCTTCATTCTGAATGTGGCCAAGGGAGGGTGGGTCACTCAGAAGCTTTGTTATCCACCTGATCAAAACAGGAAGAGATGGGGTTGGTGGCTGCCCAGGAGGTGGGACGGGTTCTGAGAGGTGAGCATAGACTATGGGGCGGGGTGGGTGGGTGGGGGGCGCAGGGAGGGCTTGAGAGTGCGATTTGGAGAAGTAGAACAGACCAAGGAGCAAGGACAAGGGCAGAGCTGCTGAGGGCTTGCACCCAGAAGATGGGCTCTGGAGCTATCTAGAAATGTTCACTGCACCCCTATTACCCATTGGACACACTGGCAAACAAGACAGACCCTGAAGTTGCACTGCTGGGCTGGGCAATCCAGGCTGTAGAAACTGCCCAGGTAAAGCCCCACCTGGATGCCAGGTAAGGCAAGTGTGTTGAGTTTGGGGGACTGGGAGTTTTTCTCACAGCAGTGATAGAACAGATTGAGAGAAGCTAATAAGATGGGAGTCAGAGCCAGCTCCTCGTGACTGCAGCAGGGAGCAGACAGCCAGCACCTCAACAATGTCCCCAGTTCATTAAAAGGTCAGCAATATTGAGCGTTCAGTAACATTGCAAATATGAAAATTAGCAAACACACTCAGAAATACCCAGCAAAATATAAACTTATAAACCAATAAATGTTAAAACTATATTATCAACCCCATATAAATCCTCAGTGGATTACATGAATACAAATAAAGCATTAGTCAAAAAATAAAGTATTGACCCAAAGTGAAAATAATCCAAGTAATCATGAATTCTGATTCATGATTATGAAATATTTGATCTCTTTTTTTGAAGTGTCATTTTAAAAAATAAAGTTGCATCAATTATTCATTCACGAGTTTTTCTGCAGTGGGGGGCAAATTTTTCCAGCTATTGAAGAAAAATATCTTTTAAAATCTGTATGAGTTGAAGAAATGGTGGTGGAATTCACTCTAAGTTAATTGCAAATACATCTTTGGGCTCCAGAATAATCCAAATAATTTTAACTCTTATTTGATAATTTTAAAGAGATAGGTCTGAGCAATCTTTTCTGGAGCTGCACTCTCATTGATAAGGAGCCGTTATCGACTGAATTATGTCCCTACAAAATTCTTATGTTGAAGCGCTAACCTCCAATATCACTGTATTTGAAGACAGGGCCTTTAAAGAGGTACCAGGTTAAATGAGGTCATAAGGGTGGGATCCTAATCCGGAAAGGGCTCATGTCCTTATGAGATGATGAAGAGACAGCAGGGTGATGCACACGCAGCGGGAAGGCCATGTGAGGTCACAGGGAGACAGCACCATCCGTGAACCAAAGAGAGAGGCCTCGGGGAAACCAACCTGCTGGCATGTTGGTCTTGGGCCTCCAGCCTCCAGAACTGGGAGAAAATAAGTTTCCATTGGTGAAGTCATCCAGCCGTGGTGTTCGGTTTGAGCAGCTGCAGCTGATTAAAGCAGGAGGTGAACACACAACTTTTGTGGTAATTTCTAAGGGAGGAGTTGTTTCATCTTTGCTCTCCTGCTCTCATCAGGCACAGGGGATCAGTCCAGTGCACAGTGGTGACCATACCAATTTTCATACTGTTATTTTTATTCCATTTGTTGGGAAATCTTAAAAATGAGAGTAAGAATTGTTCTTGGAACAGAAACGTTGCCAATACCTCAATATGTTGGCTTGCTCTGGTTTGCTCAGGAAAACACCTGTTTAGATTTAGTTTGGATATAGGTATTTTTTGTTTGCTTGTTGTTTGCTTAATTGAATAACTGAGTCATTAATCTTTAACAAAAAACATAAATGATTCAGAGTTCATGTTTTTAAAAGATAAAAATAAATGTTTTATAATAATGAATGCATTCATAACTCAGCACTTGAAAATAGTCTAGTTTATCGAAATATTGAAACACCAAAAACACATTCACTGGCTGCATATATTGGGGCTTTCTGAAATTCACTTTCCTTAGCTATGAAATAGCACACATATTGCCAGGCTGTGATCCAGATGAACAATCACGCGTGTAAGAATGTTAGACAAAGAGCCCAGCAGTGGAAGACACTGGGTAAAGGGCTGCCACTGCTGTCCTGGGACAGCAGGAGGCGAGGGGTCTTCTTGGACCCTGGACGCCAGATGCACGTGAGCCGTCCACTGGGCTTTGTCACGGCACCAGAAAGCAGAGCTGAGCTTGGCTGGAGCTGCCTCTGGCAAATCGGGGCTCATGCAGACAGCCACAACATTGTGACCAGCGCTATTGTGCTACAGTTTGGTTTATCAGTGAGCCAGAGGCCAAGAGCCCAGCTGTTCATTCATCTGAATGTGAAAAGCAGGTTGACACACAGGAGGTCCAGATGTTTGTGCACCAAGGTGAAGCTTTCACTAACAGGCAGTGTCATCACGGGTGGGTTTGCCTCTGCTCTGATTGTATCTGAAGAGATGAGGCGAGGGCGGGGGTAGGACCCTTCTAGGACAGGCTGAGGCCATCAGATGGCTTGCTTATAGGTTGGCCTGGGTTTACGACTGGCCAGCATTGGGCAGGGCTGCTGGGAGAATGTTCCTGCCATAACTTGGCTCACACGGCAAGGCCGTCTGTACTGACTGACTGTTCTCGGGCAGAACTGTAGGTAGGTGTCTGTTTGGGGGCCTTTTATTCTTAATTTTGGTGCTCAAGAGCCCAACTATCCCCCTTGGTGTCCTCAGACCCCTTCCATGATTGTCCACTCACTTACTGGGGTCCTGAAGTGACCTGCCACCAGCTCCTGCCTGCAGCCCTCATCTTGTCATTTTTACATCATCAAAACCTTCCCAAAGAGGGTCTCACTCCCTCAGGGCAAGGCTCCCACTCTTGCCGGTGGGTCCCAAGCCTGACTACACAAGAGATCACCCAGAGAGCCTATTTGTGGCATCAGTCCTGGCCAGGTCTGATGGCTCACATCTGTAATGCTACACTCTGTAAGGCAGGGTCAGGAAGGTCCCTGGAAGTTAGGAGTTCAAGACCAGCCTGAGCAAGAGTGAGACCCTATTTACTAAAAATAGAAAAACTAGCTGGTGTGGTGGCAGGCATTTGTAGTCCCAGCTACTTGGGAGGCTGAGGCAGGAGGACTGCTTGAACCCAGGAGCCAAGGTTGCTGTGAGCAGGGCTGATGTCACTGCACTCTAGCACAGGTGACAGAGTGAGACTCTGTCTTAAAAAAAAAAAGAAATGAAATAATAAAATATCTATCCTGAGCCCCACCCTGAGAGGACCCATTGGTATAAGTCTGGGAGTTGCAGCTTGGAGCTGCCTCTGAACCAGCGCTCCACTAGCTCCAGCTTGTAGCCATGTCTGGGAACCCAACTCCAGCACGCTAGGGGATAGTTGGTTCTAATTAGGTAAACCAACCCCAGAGCCTGCACTAGCTGCTTATCAGCTCCCTTCCCAGAAAAGAAAATCTCGTGCCAGTTATCTCAGCACTGTGGGCCAAGCAGTGATGGAGGGATTGGGAGGGCAGGTCCGAAAAGCTTGGCTCTTTCTCAAGCCATGCTGATCAGAGGACTTATCTATAAGTAGAGATAGTAACAATTCAAAGCACCATGAGCATTTCTGGTCATCATTTCATGTGTGTTTATATCCAGGTGACCTAGTGCAGCAGGAAGTGAAAACTCAGGGAGGTTTGGTCCCTTCTGGGCATGGGAGAGGATGAGGGGCTGATAACATTGATTCATTTTGGATGGAAATGGGAATTGAGAAAAACTCCTTTAAGAATAACTTGGGAAACCTCATTAATAATAATAATGACAGTAATAAAACAACTTAATGTTTTCCGCCCAACCTTCTGTATAGGCAGTTTAATGCCCTGAGGATTCAGGGAGCCAGGCCGAGGCTGATGCTGCAGCCCCCCAGCCCACCACGCCACCTGGCTGGCCCACGCCACCAGGGCTAAACACGTTCACCTCCTCTTTGTCTGCTCTGTCCTGGCGACATGCCCTAGATTACTGATCTCCTCGGTTCAGGTTCCTCATCTCCATAAACCGTGGAAATGCCTGGAGGATCCCAGTGTGGGAGAATTCAGACTCTACCTCTCAGTCTCCACCTGCCACCTGGTAATAGCCCAGACATGATTATCACAAAATGATACAGAACAGAATATATTTTTCTAGACTTTATCTCATATCACAATGTGAGTAGCTAAAAAAAATCCCTGCAGCTTTGTCCCTCTGCCAGGGCCAGGGTGCACGCTCTGGGGCAGGCTCATCCCCGCTTTCAGGAGGCCGGCGTGTTTTCACTCTATATGACATATATGACACTCTCCCTGCCTTAACGCGATGCTTCACACATCCCACACGCTATCTTTTCATTTATTTTTTTTTTTGAGCCAGAAAGAGTGCTGTGTTCCCTGCTCTCTTCGTGTTTGCATTAGAGAAACAACAGCATGCTGGTGGACAGAGATGGCTATTAATAAATTCTGAATAACAAGCTCACAGCTCAACCTGAGGCTCCCTCGGGGAAATAGAACGGATGGAAGAAAAGGATATGTCGGGGTGGTGCAGGGAGGGACATCTCAGCTAGCCCATCACATAAACATTAAAAATAAAATTAGAATAGACGTGGGTCCTCAGCCAGAGAAGCAAAATAAAATGAAAAGATTATCCCTAAGCTCTAACAGCTTGTCTCCAAGGGACAGCCTCTTCCCTTTCACAGAGTTGCAGCATCCTGCCCCAATGTCACCCTCAACCACGACCGGCAGGGCTCTGAGCTCTCTCCCTCGGGCCGAGGAGGACAAGCACATCAGCCTTGGGGTTTGGCCTCAAATTGTCAGTGGTCAGCGATACGGGTCAGTTCTCAGGGCTCATTCTGAGAATTGGTGCTGGGAAATTCTGGACGAAGTAGAATTGATTGAAGTTGGGAGGAGCTCCCTTGGCTCTGGATGGGGATGTCTGGCACACATTTGGGTGTTGGCACCAGGAGCCAGCCCGCCTTGTTTCAAAGTCTAGCCCTAAACTTAGTAGCCCCTGTGAGCTGCACATCCTCTTGGTATGTGGAATAAGGTAGGATCTACTGACTGGATTTGCTGGGAGGTGCAAAGGAGTGAATGCAGGACAGTGTGAGCACGGATACCGCAGACGCTGAGTTGCCATTATTAAGCTTAGCTTTTTAGACACCCTACGTCCCACCTTACTAAGAAGCAACTTTCTATGATCTGGTCGCAGGGACTCTGGGGCAGGGCACTGGAGATGCTCCCCGATGTTTGACATGAGTATGGGTGTGTTTCCCAGTCTTCAGGGTCCCATGTGGTTGATCTGTGAAGTGGGAGCAACAATTGCCAGCTCATGTGTAGATTCCTCAGATTGCTGTGAAGATAACGTGAGCTACAGAATGCCCATGGTTCCAAGCAGATCTTACAAGGTACATTTTCCTGCTCTTTATCTCCGATCCATTTTTTTCCTTCTTGCCAAGTGGATGGAATCCAGTTTTGTTATTCAGGCATCAGATCGGATTCCAGAAGCTCAGACTCAGGGATGCTGGACTGGATGGGCTCAGCATTGTGCAGAATATTAGAAATCTCTTGAGTTTATTAGAGTCTCCTTCTAGATTTATGTTTTTCACCTCAGCGTTGCTGATGTGACATTTATCAGGTAGCAAATATGTCACTTGTCACCATCTGATGCAATGTAGTTACTTGCTCTCTGTTGGTGTATCATCCACATCTTTGCTCTGGAATGGAAATTTCATTTGTTCCAGGTACCACTTTAATTTACTGCTGCATGGGCAGTGCCTAGCAGGTGCCTGATACACAATCATTTCTCAAATAGTTATTGAATGAATGGATGATTCACGACTCATTTGAAACACTGGGGCAACATTTTATCAATAGGTTCAAAGTCTAAGATCAGTAAACAACTAGTTTGCTTTAGTTGGGAGTAGTAGGCGGTGGTCACCTCAGAAAGTTATTGTCATGTAAGAGCTACATTCTCTGGGGACACCAGGAGGCCCTGGACCTGGGTCCTAGATGCAGAGAGTTGAAAATCTAGATGGGAAGATGATGAGTGAAAAGAAAGCCAGGACAAGGCAGGGAAACAGGAAGGGCCAGGTCAGACCTCACCGCATGGAGCGATGTCACTGGGCAAGAGGAAAAGCAGGCAGAAGAGAACCAGGGAGAAGCAACAGAGACAGACGGGCAAGGTCTGTGCCGCAGTGGGGTGGATTCCTGGCCTTGAGGCAGAAGTAACATTTCAAGGGGAGAAACAAGGACAAGCAAGCAGAAGAGGGAATGTGCAGGGACTGTGTTCAGCCCCTTCTGTGCCGACCACGCAGCCCCATCAGCTCACATCTCTTCGTAAGTGGTGGAAGGAGGAAGAACGAAGAGCTGTGGCCAAGTTGAGGAGAATCTCTTGGGGGTTGGCCCTGATGTTTGGGCTGCTGGTTGATGTTGCCCAGATTTGTTGATCATAAGAATCACTCATCAAAAAAAAACACAAAAATAAGAAAATGGTATAAACTTCTTGGGCACTAGTCTTGGCTTACTGAATCAGAATCACCAGGAGTCTCATTTAAAAATTCAACCAACCAATCAATCAATCAATCAAGGCAAATACCTTAAGCAAGTTTGGGAAGCACCCACTGTGACAAACAGATCATGAATTGCTTTGAGCAGAGACATAACTGGACAAATGCTGTGTCTTAGGAAGACAAGTATCATAGCAATTTGGAGGTGCGAGTCAGCAGGAGGAGGTTGAGAAGCTCCATGGAGGCTTCAGTGGGACTAAAGTCAAGCAGGTACTGTGAACAAGACCCAGCATGGCAGGGCAGGCTCATGGGACCCAGCCGAGCAGGAAGAGGATGTCCGTTGGTGACTGGTGGCTGTAAGAGTGCTGGGTCCATATACAGAGAGCATGAGACCCAGGCAGGGAACTCAGTCTGCAGCAAGGTGATGACCTCGGCAGCAGAGGAGTTGTGTTTCTGACCATGGTGGGTGTTCCCTGGGAAAACTCGGAAACGGGGGTATCAGAGAGAGTCAGGGCTGCAGATAAGAAATAATT
>NW_003852428.1:14466626-14467833 GCF_000181295.1 Otolemur garnettii | reverse complement strand
CCTCATACAATGATGGGGTTAGGGACGCTGATCCCCTGTACAGTTTGAAATCTTTATATAACTTTTCACTCCCCCCCAAACTTAACTACTAATAGCCCATTCTTGACCGAAAGTCCTACCAGTAACATAAATAGTCAATAGCAAATACTCTGCATGTTGTGTGTGTCATTTGCTATGTTCCAACGATAAAGTAAGATAGGGAAAAGAAAACGTTAAGAAAATCATAAGGGGCTCGGCACCCATAGCTCAGTGGTTAGAGTGCCGGCCGGCCACATGCACCAGGGCTGGGAGGTTCCAACCTAGCTCGGGGCTGCTAACCAACAATGACAACAAAAATAACAAAAATAGCTGGGCATTGTGTGGGCGCCTGTCATTCCAGCTACTTGGGAGGCTGAGGTAAGAGAATAGCTGAAGCCCAGGAGTTTGAGGTTGCTGTGAGCTCTAATGCCACGGCACTCTACTAAGTGTGATATAGTGAGACTCTGTCTCCAAAAAAAAAAGAAAAGAAAATATGTCTACTATTCATTTAGTGGAAGTGGACTGTTGTAAAGGCCTTCATCCTAGGCGCACGCAGGAGAGACCTTGTCTGGGAAGGAGACGAAATGGCAGAAGTGGAGCAAAAGAAGAAGCGGACTTTCCGCAAATTCACCTACCGTGGCGCGGATCTTGACCAGTTGCTGGATATGTCCTATGAGCAGCTGATGCAGCTTCACAGTGCCCGCCCGCGGTGGCGGCTGAACAGAGGCCTGCGCAGCAAGCAGCACTCACTGCTGAAGTGAGTAAGGCCAAGAAGGAGGCACCACCCATGGAGAAGCCAGAAGTGGTGAAGACACACCTGTGGGACACGATCATCCCACCTGAAAGGTGGGCAGCATGGTGGGTGTCTACAATGACAAGACCGTCAACCAGGTGGAGATCAAGCCTGAAGTGATCGGTCACTGCCTAGGGGAGTTCTCCATTACCTACAAGCCTGTGAAGCATGGCTGACCCGGCATTGGGGCCACCCACTCCTCCCACTTCATCCCTCTCAAGTAGGCTGCCCAGTCAATAAGATACTTCTCCAGTTAAAAAAAAAAAAAAAAGACCTTCATCCTTGCCATCTTCACATGGAGTTGGCAGAGGAAGAGGAGGGATGGGTCTTGCTCTTGGGGAGAGGGCAGAGGTGGGAAGGAGGAAGAGGAGGGAGAGGAAGGATGGGTCTTGCTCT
>NW_003852428.1:14452008-14464160 GCF_000181295.1 Otolemur garnettii | reverse complement strand
AGGGAGAGGAGGGATGGGTCTTGCTCTCAGGGAGGGGGTAGAGGTGGGAAGGAGGAAGAGGAGGGAGAGGAGGGATGGGTCTTGCTCTCAGGGAGGGGGCAGAGGTGGGAAGGAGGAAGAGGAGGGAGAGGAGGGATGGGTCTTGCTGTCAGGGAGGGGGCAGAGGTGGGAGGGAGGGCAGGAAAGGCAGGTACACTCCGTGCAAGTTTTAGCTAAAAAACCCACATGCATGTGTAGTAAGTGGACCTGCTGGGTTCAAACCCATGTGGCCCAGAGGTCTACAGCACATTTGCAGCAGGACTACTGGCCAAGCTGAGCGACATCAAGCAGGGGAAAGTGGTGGAAATAGGACTCAGGCCTTGGTTTACAGTGAGCTGGGCAGGGAAGGAAAGCTCTGAAA
This sequence comes from Otolemur garnettii, assembly GCF_000181295.1. Lineage (NCBI taxonomy): Eukaryota > Metazoa > Chordata > Mammalia > Primates > Galagidae > Otolemur > Otolemur garnettii. The sequence goes on along the minus strand of NW_003852428.1, from coordinate 14,463,760 downwards.
CTGCCGATCCAGCCCCAGCCTGGGCCAGGCAGAGCACCGTGTTTATTTACAGACAGGCTGGTCCGAGTTCTGTGATGAGTGTTACATGGCCCACGGGGCCGCGTGTGCCATCCTTCTCTCATTCATCAGCTAATTCCCTCCAGGTCCTGTGTCCTGGACTTGTTTTGTTCAAAATATATCTTTTTTTTCCCTCTCAGCAAAATAGAGCCAACTTGACAAGAAGTTCTGATAATCGCTCCCTGAACAATAAATCACTCTGCTGCTGAGCTGTGTAACTCGATGTGGGGCATGAATGTGTTTCAAGGGAAACACTCAAGACAAACGGCGCTGAGAGCCGTGATTACAGCTTAGACAGCCGCACAGACAGGCCTGCGCGGGGACCTGCTCCGAAGGCTGCGCTGGAGAGGACTTCCAAGAACAGCTGCTGCGGGGTTGCTGGAGAGTGAGGGCTCTGCCTCTCCTGGGCTGCTGTTTGCCCTGGGAGCAGTGGAGAGAATGAGCTCTGGAGGGCTGGCAGCTTCCACTCCCTCACTGACTCATTCATTCATGGGCCAGGGTAGTGGCACATGCCCCTGTGGGTGGCCTGGGCCACAGACGGCACCTGTCTGCTGGGTTTGTGCGGACTGCTGGTGCAATTGCTGGACAGGAGGCCAATTCCTGTAAATAGCACCCTGCTCATCAAAATCACCTATCATTCTTTAGGTGCAATAGAAAGTGCTAGAATATAAAAATGACTGGCCTGTTTCTTGTCCTTAAGGAGTAGAAACTAGTGGAAAAGACCAGCTGCTTAATTAAAACACTACCACCCACCCTCATGTCGGTGGAAACACCGTGCAGGTGTGACATGGGGAGAGCTGAGGGGGCTGCAGGGGGCACAGAGAAGGGGCTGAGGGAGGTGCGGAACCATGAGGAGCACGTCCAGCGTCCAGCGGGCAGAGGGTGGCTATTCTGACTGGATAAATGTACACGAACTAGAATGGTGTGGTTTTACTTTATTCTCTTCCTTCTGTATGTGGGTTCACCTTTCTTGAAGTCACCCAGTCTGATGGCCTCTTCTCCCCCTCGTGCCTGCTCCCACCAGTTGTATGTTCCATGTGGGGGATGCAGATTCACAGGACCCCTGGGTACAGGTGGGGAGGCCCGAGTGCAGAAGCAGCAGAGCATGTGGGGTTTGAATGGATTCTAGTAATTCCCTTGTTAAAATTTTTAAGTGACAGAGTGACAAGATTATATTTGCAATTTAGAAATCTTTTCTAACTTGAGAAGAAAATAACAGTTGAAAGGGGAGGGAGACCAGTTTGAAAACTCCATTCATTCACAAATTCATTCAACAAGTATTTTTTTGAATGCCAGGTGATGGACTGGGTGCTGGGCTTATAGTATATAGTGCAGTATACAGTATAGTGAGCAAAGATAATGCATAATGTAATTGGTGAGTTGGATTTAAATAGACACCAGAGTAAATGTGTATTTGTAAACTGAGCAATGAATGGAATTCTGTGATGGATGCTATGAACAAGTATGGTGGAGTTTGTTTCCATGGGTGATCCAGGCAAGGCCTCCTTAAGGAAGTGGCATTTATTCTGGAACCAAAAGGATCAGGAGTTTTTACCCTGGTATTCTGCAAAGAAGGGCTGGGGGCAGGGAGGCCTGTCAGAAAGCTGGTTCCATTATCTCCAGCAAGGCAGTGGAGATGGCATTGGAAATATGGGCCATATGACTGATTTGAGGTGTGTCTTTGGAGACAGAGTTGGCAGAACTTGTACAGGCTGCTGAGAAGAGCTGAGGCTATGCATCAACTCAGGGGGAGGTAGCTTGGCTTTGGAAGAGGTGTAGGAAAGAGAATCCACAGGACTTGATGGAGAATGGTATGGAAAGTAGGACAGGGAGGGTAAAGCCTAGGCTGATTTCTGATTTTCTGGCTCAGTAACTTGGATAGACAGAGGCACAGTTATCCACAAATGGGGGGAGAAGCCAAGGACTGTTTCAGTTTTGAGAGGTGCCTGAGATGCCTGTGGTACATCTGGAGTGGTACGTGTGTCCAGCACGCAGATGAGGCTTGGGAAGAACTGCAATGTATAAGAACTGATCAATGAGTGCATGATCATTGATGAGTGCATGGCCTCATCAATGAGGTCAGAATATATAAAACTGGGCAAAACCACTGCTGAGCCAGGCACCTGCAACATAAACTGGTCTGATATTACTAAGTACCACAGACACAAAGGCAAAGGCAGACAAGAATGGTTGCGAGTCAATGAGTGCCTCTTGATATCTTTTTTTTACCCCCCACAGGGCCCAAAGTTGAGGGAGACAGTTTCATTTGATGCAATTTCATTTTTTTCATTGAAAGCCCTTTACCTAGTTAACAGTGATTTTTCTTTTTTTCTGGAGATGAGATTAAAAAGAGGTGATTGAGGGGAAAATTTTACATATGTTATAAAATTCTTTATGTTTTAAAATTTTTGTTTTGCAGCACCAAAATATTTCTTACGTAAACAATAGATAAATGGGTTGCTATAAAATAGTTGATTACAATAAAATTGAGCTTCCCTTCCTATGTTAATTAAAACTTATAAGCCACAAAAGTTTAAAAGTATATGTGGCTATAAGACTTCCTACACACATGAATTAATTATGAAGAAAAAAGCTTTCTCCCCCCACCCCATTGGGTATTTAGTTGTCAACCTGGCCACCCATCAATGAGTTCTGGTGAATTGGAGGTGACTGGGGAAGAAACTGGACACCCAACAGACTCAGGACAGATTCAGGTCATCTAAACACCAATAAGCAGCATCTCAGGGTCCTTGGCCACAGCCAGGGGCTTGCTCAGGGCCTCCCATTTGGTCCAGAAACAAACTGAAACACATTCTCAACACATGGAGGGATTTCTTTTTAAGTTATTGAGGATTCATTGAGGGTACAGAGAACCAGGTTACACTGATTGCATTTGTTACGTAAAGTCCCTCTTATAATTGTGTCCCACCTTCAAGAGGTATGTCACATACACCGTGACTCCCCACCCCCTCCCTCCTTCTCTCTCTCTGCTCCCCTGATCCCCCATCCCCCCACCATGTACTAAGTCATCAATTGTCCTCATATCAGAATTGAATACTTAGGTTCTTGCTTCTCCATTTTTGGGATGCTTTACCATGAAGGATGTGTTTCAACACATGGAAGGATTTCCTTGAAGCCACAGATTGTGGAATCCCTTGGGTGATGATTGATTGGGTGGAAGCAGAGGGGGCAGATGGTGACCATTGCTGAGACCCACCTAGTCTTAGACCAACAAACTCTGACATGTTGATGGAGACTTAGAAATACCACTTCATAGGTATCTCTGGATACTCAAGTGGACCATTTGAAAACAAGAACAGGGCCCAGGAATGTGTATGTGATGAGTGATGGTTTTTTGGTTTTTTTTTTTTTGCTAATGGAATCTGCAGGACATTCAGACTTTGTCTTCTTTAACAGTGGCTCGTGGATCTGCTTGAGACTCAGGAAGCCCTGCCCACCAGATTCATCTCTCCGACTCTACCTAGATTGGTTGTTGTCTTCTTCCCAGGGTCAAGGATTGTTTTGATGATCTTGCTTCTTCTACAAACTAAGGGAGAATAGTGAAAGATTGTGGCCGACTTGAGTTCCTTATGCTATAGCTAATACCCAGTAACATTCTTAGGGGAAGACAAAATGTGCTAATGAGATTTTTTTAAATAAGGAAGATTAAAGGAGTTTTTGCAGAAAGGAAGTTAAGAGTCAGGTTCACCATTGCATAAAAGGGTTGGGAGCAGCGGGTGGGAATGAGCCTTGGCTTCAGTGTGAGTCCAGGATCTTCAGATGTGACTGTTAACCAGGCTCTGTTTTGGTTCAATAGCACATTTTATTCTTAAACAAAGAAAAAATGAAAGAAACCTCTTTAAAATAAGATCATGGTAAGAAAAAGGTATTAATTCCAATCAAAGCTGACTTTTCTCTTTGTGACATATGTGTGCTCAGCGACACCTTGCTGTACGGATGCCGAGCCAGGAGACATGCAGGTTAGCTGTGGAAGGGGTGGCCGAAGAACCAAGTGAGGCCACAGGACAGCCAGGCAGGGCGTTAGCTGATTCCTTGGGTGTCTGTGCTTTAGCCATTGGATTTGACCTGTCTTAGACACTCCTAGGTCAGCAAAGCTCTGCCATCTGCTCTGGAAAACCAGGAGAGAAAGAAAAAGTAAATCAAAGAAAACATCTTTTCGTTAGTAGAGACAGAAATTCACTCAGGTGACTTTGAGACATTTCCAAAACTATTTCAAATGAAGTAGGCTGCTTAGGAATTGAAGCAGATCAACTCAGAAGACTAAAAAAAGGAGAAACCTCGGATGGTCTTTGTTTTGTGATTGCTCGTAGGTGGCCAGGTCTTGCTCCTGAGAGACAGTCCGGCTGTGGCGATCAGGTCAACCGCAGGGGTAAGCATGAATTCCTTCCTGAAGACACTGAATCACTGCTACCGGGTGGCGATTCCTCATCCGCAAAAGCTTTTTCAGGCAAGAGGCTGGTTTGCCGGAGGTCTCCCCTCCCCTTCAGGTTCCACGGCTTGAGCATTAGCTCCCACCCTCCAGCAGGTGTTGCCAAGTACCTGTCTTTGAGCTCCTTCTGTCCTGTTCTGGGGAATTACAAAACCAATAGTGTCTGTGGTCACGGACAAGTCTTATCCTGCCTCTGACAAAGGGCGATTGGTTGTTTTTACAGGCACCTTGCCTACCCACGGGCATCACCTTGGCTGGTTGCTGAAATGCTTGGGCTCTTGGCCTCTGCTGCTGTGGCACCAGCCCCTCTTTGCTCTTGCCACTGCACCATTGTAGCCACCTGCCCTGGCACAGGCAGGGCTGCCCCTTGCCCAGTTTCACGCCTCTCAGCAGAGTAAGTGACAGAAGGTCGTCCTCCAATGTTTCAGCGATTGCCTACCTGACTTCCCAGGAACTGGTGGGCAGAGTCTGTGCTGTGGTCTGAGTGGGCCAAATCTCACCCTTCTCCTTTGGGGGATCTTACTACATATATTCAGGGAATGAGGGAAAATGCCAGCCCAGAGCCAAGGAGCGCTGTAGGCTGCTCCTATGTCGTATGCCTCAGGAGCCAAAATACCAAATTACTGCCTCTTTCAGAGCATATTGTATGTTCCATTTTTGGCAATATTCTCACCAGAGTTCTCCAAACAGGCTCATGAATCACCTGTGGCTTTACTCCACAAGGCAGCAAGGCTAGTTGTTATACTCTTTGGTAAGTGCAGGACACAGTACTTGGGTATTTAGCCTGTATTTATTTATCTCTGAGTCATCAATTTATGCACTTATTCACCCACTGAAGAAGCATTTATTGTAAATCTATTATAGATGAGGCCAAGTAGTAAGCAAGTTTCCAGTAGATTTGGGACATGGGTCCTGACTTCCAGTAGCTTTCAATATGGATGGACAAGTTCTCCGGCAAAGCATCTGAAACTATCTCTGCTTCAGTCCTCACTAGAGTGACCTTATTAAGAAAATCTTTTAAATCCCTTGAGTCTCAGTTTCCTCACTTAAAAATGGGGATGAAAAGTGCCTATCTTGTACGCCTTCTTGAACTCTTGGGTGGTGCATGTTCAGACTGATCTACAAGAGAGAGCAGAGCTGGAGCAGGTGGTGCACAATGGCAGTTTCTCCAACACAGAGTCAGAAGGGACCAGGTAACTATCCAAGGAACCATCACAAACATCCTCACCGTAAAGTGAGCTTTCCACGAGTTGGGCATTCACGTGCAGACGAGGCAGGTGCCTGGTAGGGACATTGCGGTTGTTTTGCAGGACTCAACTGAATTCCCCAAGGTGCTGGGAAGCACATAAACAGGTGGATTGACAATGCAGGGTAGTCTCAGTGGTTGGTTGGGTTTGTTTTTACTTAAGAGACATCACTGGGCACCTACTATGCACAAAACTCCTGAACTCTGTGTACAGGGTGTGAACAGGCGAGGAGAGTGGAGCTCTGCTTTGTGGAGGAGATGGACACACACAGTACAAAGGAGTGAAGCAAAGATGAGGAATGGAACTGAGGATGGGAGTCAGGGCAGCTGAAACTCCACACTTTGGGCTCCCGTCCTGGAGCATGGGTGTGGCTTTTTTCCATGTATTCCAAGGCCAGGGTTTATGGGAGGAGAAAGATACAGGAGCAGGAAACCTGCAGCCTTCTGATTTCAAGATCATTTTTTTAAAAATTTTTTTAAATTAAATCATATACATGTATACATTTATGGGGTACAATGTGATGATTTGATATACAATATGGAATGCTTAAATCAAACTGATCAATATAACCATCACCTCATTTACTTAACCTTATTCTAACGACCAAAAATGGCAAGAAAAGATTCATCTTTCTCTGCTTCACCCCTTTTAACAAAAGGATTTGTCATGTAAGATTTGGATTCAGTCCAAAGGCCAGGCTGCACTGAAGTACTAGGAGGGCCATGTGTTTCCTTAAGGCTGCAAGTGCCCCACCCCTGAGTGGGTGTGGTTCTCTTGAATCTATTAATAAGTTGCTTCAAATAGACTTAAAAATGGGTTTATGTTTTTTTCTTATTCACCTGTTTTATGACTTTCCTGAGGATGGGGCAGCATCTGAGTGACTGTCTCTGTGAAAGTTCAGCTGCAGGGTGATTAAAACCACAGACCATAAAGCCTGAGGTTGACTCTCAAGAGCTGAGTGGCCTTGGGCAAGTTACTTAACTCTTAGGTTACTGAACTTTTAAGCTCTCTCTCCCTGGCTCTTTTAGTTTATAAAATGGGGATGAAACAGTAGTACTTTTCACCTTCTAATGCCATCTCCTTGAGAGTCAGGATTTCACTAGATGAGTTTTGGGGAGTTGCAAGCATATAGACCATAGCACATGGCCTAAAAGATCATGGTCCTACATCATCATCATGATCCAGATAATAATACTGTTTGTTAAAAAAAGATTTTAAATATAACAAGAACATACAATTCTTATTAAACTTGGACCCCATTTGAAACACACTGTTACAGGAATCTAAGAAAAGAGCAGAGGGTGCTGTATGGAGTAAGTAGACAAGGCCTTTCAAATGCTGCCTGAGAACCATCCAAAATGCCAAACTCCATGCTTAGCCTTTATAAATGGTATCTTGTGTAATTCTTAGGACTTAACTATGGTGGCAACATTTTCATGATAGGAAAACTATGGTTTAGAGACCGATTTGCTAAGTGTCACTGAAGGAACCTAGATCCTTCATGTTCTTGGCCTGTAAAGCCTCTGTTTTTACCTGTCATTTTAATGCCTCCCCTATAAAGGACCAGGACACCTAAAGTGCCACATATGCACGAACCTGGGTTTAAAGACTGCTGCAAACCTGCTCTTTCCGCCATTTTTGGCATTTGCCTACCAGCGGGCAGTCCCTCACTGTCATCCCATGGTACTGGTCAGGTGAAAGCTAGACCCCCAAATCTGAGTTAGGGCAGAGGAGGGGAAAAAAAACTCATTAACTCAATGCCATTGTGAGCACAACCGCTGCTAACGTGGGTTTAAGGCTCCCGGGGAGTACTGCGGAAATACATGTTAAGAGAGCTTCCACTGACACGAGGCTTGGAGCTTATCATTTCTTCAGATAATCAAAATGGTCAGCTAATGATTTTTAGTGAATATTGACCAAGGACTTTTACAAAACAATAACAGGCATCGTAATGACTGTGAATAACGGCTATGTTGAATCACTATAAAGCAACATGAGCCTGCCTTTAAAAGTTAAAAGATGTTTGCAGCAATATTTTTCTGCCACTTCACAGAAAGTCAGTGTTCAGAATTTTCTACAGTTGACTTTGACCCTGATACTATGACTGAGATATTGGATTTTTTACTCCTGTGCCTAAAACTTTTCCAGCTAATAATCTTAGCTGCCCTCTGCTGTGTACCTCGTGAAGACATCAACCTGACAGCATCAAGAAGGAAAGACGAGGTTTATTACTACTGCCCTCTCAAAGTCCTGCTGCACAGAAGACGATTTTTACTTTTATTTTTTTCCCTCCCAATCTCTTTGTTACTTTTCTTAGTAGGAAAGGTGGCTTGTTGCTGTAATGTTTGGTGACTTTCTGGGAATGTACTGTGAGGCACGTTTGAGTTGTCCTAACTCAGATAAAAGATGGACAGTCTCCCCTCCCCGCCAGCCCACTTGCTATCTTTCATTTGGATAATCATAAGAGGAAAGACAGAAAGAAGCCATTTTATGTGGTTTAGAAAGGGAAGCCTGAAAAAAGAGAAAAACATTTCCCACAGATAAAGCATACATTTTATAGGCAGAGGCCAAAAGTGTCCCCAGTCTACCCCCAAATCACTTCATCTGCAGCGGGAGACTTGAACGAGACTGTGGGACGTTGTAACTGCAGTGGTTAAGACAGTGATGTCTTTCTCTAAAGAAGGAAAGCAAACCATAGAAGTGTAAAAATTAAGAAAATGGTGAAAAAGGACCTCATACTTCCACTCTTAAAATTTGTGTTTTCCTTGGAGAGTTCTTTCATGTCTTCAAAGAACTGATAAATCCTGGACTCTAGAAATATTCCAGAGGAGAAAGAATGAAGCGCTCTTCCCTGTTCCTGATTTCAGTTTAACCCTGTTACCAGCTGGGCAGAACACAAATGAGAAAACTGTTTAATCCCATCCACTTTGGAACCCAAAAGCAAAAGTCCTCAACATAGTGCCCGCTGATAAAACACAAGTGTGTGTTTCAAAAAGTAATGTGCAAAGGTCAGGCTCCAGGAATGTAAGGATGGTTTAATATGATAAAATATGTAATACAGGGGGGTGGGTCAGTGTGTGACAGACCTTCTGGGCGCAAGGCACAATTGTAAGAGGGACTTTACCTAACAAATGCAATCAGTGTAACCTGGTTTCTTGTACCCTCAAGGAATCCCCAACAACAAAAAAAGAAAAAAAATGTAATACAGATTAATACAGGTCTTTTAACAGATTGAATGAGGAAATACTATTTGATAATCTTTATCAAAAGATGATAATATTTAACATATATGCCAGGCTAACATTTCTATCAGAAGCAAAAATTCTGTGTAGTAACATGTAATAAAAAACAGAAGTCATGCATGTTACACATATGTCTGTCACATGTATGTATGTATCATACTCCACGCCTCTGAGTCACATGTGTTCTATCACTGCACTGGAATAAGAGGTGACATCACGTTTGATGGTGCCACATTAGAATAGACCACTTTTCTCATTATTAACTAAGATTATTCTAGAAGTGCTCTGATAAAACTAGGGAAAAAATTGAAATCAGAGTCCTATACTCTGGTAAGAGAAAGACAGTATTTTCAGATGATATGGTTAAACTATCTGGAAAATTCAACAAAATCCAGAGGAAAGAATAGGAAAATTAAATTAGTTCTCTAGTTAAAAAATGAACATGAAAAAAGCAACAGTGCTTTATATATAAGTTAGTATAAAATATTTCAGACACACGGACAATGTAAGAAGAAAATATAAGTTCACGTGGACCCACCAGCAGCTTAAGGAATTAAACTTTACCAGTGGAGCTGAGCCCTGTGTGTTTCCCTCCAGATCACATTCTTCCTTTGGAGGTAATCCATGCTGTGAATTTGGTGTTCATCATTTTTTTTTTTTTTTTACAGAGGGTGGCAAGAAATTATATATATTTTAAGAGAGGAAAAAACTGTATTAAAATTATAATACTCAAGTTCTGCATTTCACTTCTGCAATTACAAGAGGTGCTTACACATGGCTTGTTATTGGTATACACTGAGTATTACAAATTCAAAGCTAAAGTCATTTCCTCCTTGATATTTAAAAAAAATACACATGGGGGTTTAGCACCCATAGCTCAGTGAGTGGGGTGCCAGCTACATACACCAAGGCTGGCAGGTTTGAGCCTGGCCTGGGCCCACTAAACAGCAATGACAACTGCAACCAAAAAGTAACCAGGCATTGTGGCAGGGTACCTATAGTCCTAGCTACTAGGGAGGCTGAGGCAAGAGAATTGCTTGAGTCCAAGAGTTTGAGGTTGCTTTGAGCTGTGATGCCATGGCACTCTACCTAGGGTGACATAGTGACTGTCTCAAAAAAAAAAGAATATACATGGGCTTGTAACTAGTGCTATTACATACTGAATTATCTTATAACATATTTAAAAGAGTTCAGTGCTAATGCAAGAAAACAAGATCAGTCTCTGAAGCCAGGAGTGGTGATGCATACCTGTAGTGCTGGGTAGTCAGGAGGATGGGTCAGGTGCATACCTGTAGTGCTGGGTAGTCAGGAGGATGAGACAGGTGCATACCTGTAGTGCCGGGTAGACAGGAGGATGGGTCAGGTGCATACCCGTAGTGCTGGGTAGTCAGGAGGATGAGACAGGTGCATACCTGTAGTGCTGGGTAGTCAGGAGGATAATGCAGAGGATTGCTTGAGCCCAGGAGTTCATGTCCAGCTTGGGCAACATAGTACATAGGGACACCTTATCTCTAAAACAGAAAAAAAAAAAAAATTGATGAAAAAAATTTACAACTCAAATATGATATAAATAAAAAAGGTAGCATCTCAAATCATTGGAATATTAAAAATGTTATAAAGTAAGCCTTTATTTATGGCTAACCATTTGCAATAAAACAAATTTGGATCACAGTGCACACACACACATAATCCAGGAGAATTAAATATTTAAATTTAAAAAATAAAATTAAAATGATTGGATGAAAACATTGGTGACTATGTCTAAAATCTCGGTCACAAAGCCAGAAACCGCCAAGGAGATATTTGACTGCAGCAAAATGGAAATCATCACTTCTGTGATATGATCAAATCTATACATAAATAGAAAAGTGTTACAAGTCCAAACATAAAGACTTTCCATGGAGATGAGAAGATATACCTTAATAAAAAAAAAACAAGTTCACATAAAAAAGCAATTTATAAAAGAAGAAATATAACACATCAGTAATTTAAATGCATATTAAAGCAATAATGAGGTACCCAGGGATGGCTAGGTCATAGGAAATCAGCAGTATAACCTCATAACACAGTTTTGGAGGAATATTTGCATATGTGTCAAAAGCCAAAACTGTGTATACCTTTGACATAGAAATTCTATTATTAGAATTTTATTAGGAGAGATACAGAGACCGTTTCTGGGGCAGCAGGAGGTGGTATATGACAGTGCACATTCCCAGAGGCCTGGCTCTGAATCTCAGGCCAGTAACTCTCTAAATCTTGGCCTTTTCATGACTACAACAGATAATAATTAATTACACTTAGGATTGTCATGGAGATTAAATGAAGCAATGTATGTTAAGTATTTAATAAAACACCTGACATACTGTAAGTGCTCTATAAATTTTAGCTACTGTCATTGTCATTACTGTCAAGGTCTATCCATATTGTTTACCCTTTAGTCGCTGAAATGAGGGTGCAGAATTATATTTGTTGACACAGGAGGATGCCTAAGGTGCAGGACTGAATGAAAATGCAATTTATATCCAACATTTGCAATGTGAGTTTATTTCCGAGCTGGCCAGCTAGTCTCCCTAATCTCAGGACAGGGAATGCTGGACAGTAGCTATTTAAGGTAACTTTGACGAAGTAGGCACAAGAACGTTGTAGTAAAATAAAATGGGGAGAAAGAAATGTATTTTATGACTTTACCTTGAAGATAGAAACAAAAATTTTGAGAAATTTTATATTTTATTCTTTTTTTTTTCCTTTTTTTTTTT
>NW_003852428.1:14436057-14450726 GCF_000181295.1 Otolemur garnettii | reverse complement strand
AATAGGGAATCTTTTCCCTACTCAATGTTTTTAATTGGCTTGTCAAAGATCAGGTACCGGTAAGTAGCTGGATTCAAAATTTTATATTTTATTCTTAACAAAACTTGAAATGAAATGTAGTGGCGACTGAATACTAATTATTACAATAAATGAAAAATAAACTCTGTTGAATGATTTTTTGTCATAATGTTTCTTGCTAAATTTGTATAAACAACATCCATTAGGTGCCTACTATGTGCAAGCTCTTTGCAGGTACTGAGGACACAGCAAAGAGTGAATAAAATAAAGCTTTGCTTATCAGATATAAAGCAAATCAACAAACAGAGATAGGTGTTTGAGGCCAAGTAGGCCCAGGGAAGGTTATGGAGCCTGTAAAGGAGTGGAAAGGGAAGGGAAAAGCCCTCTGGTGGGGAGACCGATGGTGGGGAAGACCTTCAGGAAGTTGGGATGGGTGCCTGAGGGAAGAGAGCTCTCGCTGCAGGGATGTCTGGTGCGAAGATGGTGAACTGCTGTTGTGCTGACCCGTCAGAGGAACAGCAGCCGTGCCCGGTGGCTGACCCAGGGCTGGGGAGACACAGAGGAGTGCTCACAGTAACCTTAGCAGGAGGAGCCCCGAGGGGAGGAAAGCCAGGAGAGAACTGTCACCTGGACATCAAGTGGAGGAAGCGTCTCAGGACGGAGAGCAAGTGAGCGTAGGGCTGAGAGGTCAAATCCCTAACGACTGAGAAAGGCCATTGGGTGGGCAGTCGGAGGTCGCTGGACAAGGGCAGCTTCCTTGGAGAGGTAGCAAGAGAGGAGACTTGGAGATAAGAGCAGAGGACTCTTCTCATGGGTTTCCTACTGAGAGGAGCAGAGAAATGAGACAGAAGGGAGAGAGGAGGCTGGGTCAGGGACAGGGGGGTTGGAAGGACGGGAGAAATAGCAGTCCGCTTGTGTCATACTGATGGGAATGATCCGGTTGGGAAGGAAGTTGATGAAGCCAGACAAGAACATGGCAGCAGTCGCATCCTGTTGCCGCAAGGGACCAAATCCAAATCCAAGGCCCGGGGGGGCCGGGTTTGGCTGTGGTGTGGACAGTTCACTGACTGCATTTCCCTAACCCGGACCTCACAATCAAAGCCCCCGGGGAACTTTGGGAAGATGTCAGTGCCCAGGCCACACAACACGTATTTAAATAAGTGCATCAACTGGATGAAATTAGTCATCTTTGGACATATTTCCAGTGTTCCTTAAATATCAATTTGCATTTAATTTGAGTAGCCCATGGTCTGTGAGAGAGGCTGCCCAGCGGAGATGCTCACTTTACGGGCAGTGTTACCGGGTAGGGAGTCTGACAGGACACCAGTTTCTCTGCTCTCCTTTTTCTTCACTAGAAGCCGTGATTTAGTAAAATGACTCAATGCATTAATAAAAGTTTCTAACACATGCTAGATAACATCTTTACAGGCAAGCTCCAAGTTACAAATATTCAACTTCTGTACAACTCGTGCTTACAAATGGAGTCTACTATAGTAAGTCCCTGAGTTACAGATACCTGGCTGATGCATGACTTGCATTTATGAACAGAGGCTAATACAAGTAGTAGGTAAATGTACCTGATCCAACTTACATACGATTTCAACTAAAGAACCAATCTACAGAAGGTATCTCATTCATAACCCGGGGACTACCTGAACTATGTTATTGAAAGTGGCTAAATTTAAAAAGACAACTCTCTCTCCCCTTCCAGACTTTCATGGATGTGTCTCAAACCAGAATGATGGACAAAAACCTGTCCACAAACTTGGGATATTCCTAATGGTTCCAGAGAAGGTAACAAAATCCAGGTTTTGGCATCAGTTTTCGGGTCTGGGGCCTGGGAAGCCCAAGAGCAAAGTGTCAATTGATTCCGTGTTTGAGGAGGGCCCATTCTTCATAAATAAAGACGTCTGTGTCCTCAGAAGACAGCAGTGATCATTTGTGAGCTTGACACTCATATATTCTCATATGGCAAAAGGCAGCCATAGTGGTCATTTCCTCAATTGATTTTATTGTTAGTGCTAGTCATGATATTTGCTTTCCTTTGAAATCATTTTGATTATGAGGACTCAGGCAGTAAACTAGGAAAAAATATAAATGAGGTCTGGAAGTCAACATACTACACTAACATTAGTTTTTGCTGGATGGAGGAATTACTGGTCATATTCATTTTTCTCTTTTGACTGCTTTTGCCATGAGCATGTATAACTTTCATAGCTGGGATAAAATTCAAACAAAGCTAAGAAGAAGAAAGAAAAAGGCATGGAAAACAATATACTCAAAAACTTAAAAACAGAATTACTAATAATCCAGAAATATCACTACTGGATATACATAAAAAGAATTGAAAGCAGCCTTTCTAACAGGTATTTGTACACCTGTATTCAGAGCAGCGTTACTCACAGCGACCAGCAGGTAGAAGCACCCTGAGAGTTTATCGACAGATGAACAAACAAATGTGGTTCGTTCATACAATGTAATATTATTTAGCCTTAAAAAGAGAAGAATTTTTTAGCCTTAAAAAGACAAGATACTTCCTACAACATCAGTGAACTTAAAGGACACTATGTCAAGTGAAATTAGCCACCCCTAAAAAGAAAGGCACTGGATAATTCCACCTATATGAAGTATCTAGAGTGATCAAACTTACAGAAACAAAGAAAAATGGTTTCCAGGGGCTGGGGAGGGGGTTGCCAGGGGCTGGGGAGGGGGAGGGGAAATGGGGAGTTTTGGGTAATGAGTGTAGAGTTTCAGTTCAGAAAGAAGAAAAATTTCTGAAGGGAGGTTGCCCAGCTGAATATACTTAACATTATTGAACTGTACAGTTATAAAGCATCAAGATAAATCAAGGTAAATTTTATGTTGTGTGTATTTTTACCACAATTAAAATTTTAAGAAAAAAAGGGGGGAGGAGAAGCAAGAGTCCAATGTACTCAATTCTAATAACAAGCCAGTAGATGATCTAATACATACCACATAAGAGAAAAACTCAGATCAATTTAGGTGGGGGGCAGGGGATTGAGGACGTGGGGAGGGGGAGGTGGGAGGAGGATGGGGGTGTGTATGGCACACCTCTTGGGGTGGGATGCAATTATAAGAGGGACTTTGCCCTAATGAATACACACAGTGTAACCTAATTCTTTGTGCCTGCAATGAACTTGAAACAATAAATAACAAATAAAGAAATTAATAAATATAAAATATAAGGGGGGAAGGAGAGGGAGGGATGGAAGAAGGAGAGGGAGGGATGGAAGAAGGAGAGAGAAGGAGGGAAAAAGAAAGGAAGGGAGAGAAATAGAAAGGGCAAAGGAGGAGAGAGACAGAGAGACTGTTCACTGGCTTTGTTTCAGAGATGCAATCCTGCTGGAAGGCTGCATGGCATTGAGATGAGGGGTCCTAAAAAAGACTGCTCAAAGTCACTTTTAGCTTTGTGGATCTACAAGATTACAATGAGAAGATTCCTTACTTACACTTGAAAAGAATTCAATTAATGCAAAAGGTTTTTATAACATGACTTATAGCCTATATTTTGAGTTGAGACCAAGAGTACTACTGGAGCCCCATATGAATACAAGTTTTAAAATTTTGGCTAGTTCAGTCTGAGAGAAAAAAATAGATTTTTGAAAATTCATTTTTGATGTGGTCTGTTTTTCCAGTCCCTAGTGTACAGTATGATTCATTCCAAAGGGGCTCTATTTAAGGCACCATGGCTGTAAGCAGGACTTGCATAAAATGAAGCTACTGCCTCTAATTTATCATTCAGGAGCCCAGACTTTGTAATTAACACAGCCAACCATTTCCAATCATGAGTCAGCCATGAATATAAATAGAATGGGTCACCCTCTGCAATTACCTAAGTTCTGTCATTGGGAAAGTCCTAATTAGTTTGACGGTCCCCATCAGTGGCTCCGGGTCAACTTTGAGTGGGTACTTCTCTTTGAGATGTGCAGCCCTACCTCTGGGCTCTAAATAAGCTTGAAAAGTACAAGGACCAGGTAGGCCACCTCAAGACTAGAACCACTAGGAGGGAGGGGGGAGGGACCTTCTCAACAAGGCATGAGGATGAGGCCCCTACCTCCCCCTCCAGCCTTCATGAGGGTGCTGGAAGTATGGACACCATTCAGCCACTGCTCTTTGGCCTCAGAGGCCAGCGCTTCAGTGTGGTGTACATCTGTATTACTCACCAGTCAGGAGCGAGTAGCACTCCTGCTGTGCAATATACGTTCATAATTTTCTTAAAAGTCAGTCATTGGAACTTCAAAAGTAGTACCTGCTCCTTCTCAAAATCCAAACTCTGCAGACTCTAAAGTCTAAATTAAAACGTTCCTACCCTCCTTCTGAGTTGACCCTTGATGTAGACGTGTTCTATTCCACACTCTTTTCTCTGTTTGCGCCGTGTACAAACCTGATGCCTGTGTGTGTCGCGTGTGTAGGTGTAGAGGTCGTCAGATGCACTCCTTACATCAGCCACTTCACACACGTTCACACCAGGGTCAGCAGTTGGCCGGTTTCCACTTGGCAGTGCTGTAGGCATCTTTGGAACATATGTTGGTGGCTTCTTCCTTAACAGTTGCAGAGCAGCATGTGGGCCTCAGCCATCGGGTTTTGAAGGACATGTTGGCAGTGTGCCACCTCAGACAAAGTTTCAGCCATCACCTATTTGCCTCCCTTCCTGAGCATCCCGGATTCCTTTCATTCCTATCAGATGATGTCTGGAAGTGGTAATGCCTGCTGAAAGGTACATGCATTTTTCACATTTTCTTTTTGGAGACAGAATCTCTCTCTTTTGCCCAGGCTAGAATGCTGAGGCATCACTAGGTCACAGCAACTTCAAACTCCTGGGCTTAAGAGAACCCCCTGCCTCAGCGTCCAAAGTAGCTGGGACTACAGGTGCCTGCCGCAATGCCTGGCTGATTTTTCTATTTTTAGTAGAGACGGGGGTTTTGCTGTTGCTCAGGCTAGTCTCGAACTCCTGAACTCAAGCAATGCCCTTCCAGGCATTTTTCACTTTAATGAACACTTCTGTGTTCTTTTTGAACTTATTTTTTTCCTTTTTTGGCAAACTTTGTGAGCTTGATATGGGCCAGTCTAGAAAAATCGAAGGCATTGGGGTGGCACCTGTGGCTCAGAGGAGTAGGGCGCCGGTCCTATATGCCAGAGGTGGTAGGTTCAAACCCAGCCCCAGCCAAAAACTGCAACAACAACAACAACAACAAAAAATGAAGGCATTTGTGAAACTAGAATCTCTTTTAAGCCAAACTAATTGGTAAATATTTCCAAGTATGATGCTGAGGTTTTAGAAAATGCAAAGCTGGGTAAGACACGATTTCTCATACACCTCTAAATTTCCTTACCTTCGTCATCTAACCGCTAAACCACACAAACTCTTACTGGGAGTTTAGAGAAATACAGAAAGAAAAGCAATGGACTGATAATAAGGAAGAAGAAGATGATGATGATGGCGGCCTGGGCCGGCCTTCCCCGGATGCGCTGTGGCCACCCGCCAGATGTCGATGGTGCTCCTTGTGACTACTCAGGGCCTGTCCTGGCCTGATTGTAAGATATTTTTAATATTGCTGAAAACAATACCTTCCATTTACGTTAACTGAGAACAGTGACCTTACTTCAGACTCACCACCTTAGATGGAAGTCGCCACTGTCACCCCATTTTGTAGATGAGGAAACTGGGGCTTAAGATGAACTTGCTCCAGGCTGAGCAACAAGGCAGTGACCGGGCTGGGACTGAAGCCTGATAGGCTGCTTGCTGTTGGCTGATGCAGCCGCCTATGTGTCGGAGGAGCTACAGAAGAATCCACAGTGCAGTGTGACTCGGAGGGTGTGTGGGCTATCCAAGAACACTCCAGAAGGACAAGGGGTGTCCTCTGAGCTGGAAGGAGAGAGTGCCGCCCACTGGATTCCTTCCGTCTAAAGACAACTGCTGGCTCTTTGGGATTTTACCCGCACCGCCTTCCTCTCCTTATTCCTCACATCACTCTCTGTGTTCTGCATTCAGCCCTGCTGGATGTAGGATTCACTCTGTACACACAGGCCTGGGATCCCACAGGCCCTCTTTCCTAACTTTGCCCTCTTTGGTCGCCCCAGCAAGCATATTCAACGTACAGTATTCCTCAGAGCCCCTCTCAGACTCAAGGCCAGAACGGGTCCCCCTCGGCCCTCTGGGTCTACTGTTTGCGCGTCTCCTAAAGCCTGTTCATCTTCATCTCAGAGCTGTTTGTGTGCATGTGTCACGGCACTGGTTCTATGGGAAGCTCAGTCTTGTCTGTCTCATAGCAGGCAGCACCTAATACTCGCTGCGCGTTCACAG
The DNA here is from genome assembly GCF_000181295.1 of Otolemur garnettii. NCBI lineage: Eukaryota > Metazoa > Chordata > Mammalia > Primates > Galagidae > Otolemur > Otolemur garnettii. The sequence continues at coordinate 14,444,383 of NW_003852428.1, read as the reverse complement.
TCATAACCCATCTGAATATTTTAGAGTCAAGAAAAATAAGCTTTGAAAAGAAATCTTGGTTCTAAAGTGAAGGATTCAAGCCCCTTATTACTTATGCACTGATTACCCAGAGTCATTGTCGATTAAAACAAGTTTGGTAAGTACAAGCTTTGGTGAGATTATTCTGGGAGTGGGGTACAGGGGTGAACTCAGAGAGAGAATTCTATTGCTCCTCCAGAGTAGGTGATAGGACTGGAAGGAACTGTTATGCGATGCTGGGAGTATGTGGAGGATGTGCAGACAGTTACGGGGTGGGGGGGTGGCAGGGAGATGGCCTTAGTGCAGGGGTGCCGCAGAGTCACAAGCTGGGCCGAGAGGGGGCTGGAAAGAAGAGGGGGGATGAGGCGAAGAAGATGTGGAGCCTGTGACACAGGAACCTGCAATGGACTTTTGGGATTTAGAGAAAAAGAGGGAGACAGAGAACTGAAGTTCCTAATTTCTGTGCTTTTCAAACTGTGGCCACAAACCCTTGGCATTGTGTGGAGACATATAAAGTTGTTTATAAGTTAGACATATTTCTGGAACATTCATTTTGGTCCAAGCTTGGGAAAAATGTATTGTTATGATGTGAAAATCACAAATATCTTAGGAACAAGAAGTGTTGATGTAAAATTTTATTTGGGAGTTTGGTGCTTTTGTGTTCCAAGCTCAGACCACCAGGGCTGTCCATCCAGTGGGCTCTGCCAGGACCACAGAGCGGGCACAGCATGTGAGCAGTGTTCTGCTGGGGTTCAGGGGAAGGTGTCTGGGTTGCAAGGGAAATACCAGGGTAGTAAGAGGTCTGCAGAGACCCTTTCCCTGGGGGCTCAGAAGAGGAGTTCCCTAAGAAAATCCTTGCAGGTGCATCCTGTCTTTATCCCGCTCCCCAGTCTGCTTCTTACCGGGAAAGCAGTTGTAATTCCTTCTGCACGTCCTCATATTGACTCCTCATGCTTCAGTCATTTGGCAAATATTTATTTAATCCCCAATGTGCCTGGCATAGTCTGAATGGCTTCCCTGACTTGGTTACTTTCCTCTGGATGCCTCCTGCCTATCTTTGTTGTTGCTAAAACAGGAGGCTCAAAATGAACTGAGTTATCACCTATAGTTTGATCAAGTCGTACTAGAAAATACTCGCCTTCCTCAACTAGGACATGTGCCTCGCATTCCGGAAGGCTGAGGCTGTGGGCCTGCAGAAGGCCGGCTCTCAGTGCCACGCACTGTCCATTTGAAGCCCCAGACTGGTTTCCTACTTTCCCCTGCAGACCCGCGTCTTCCTCTCCTGCTCTGGAGCGGTTGCTGTTCCAGAGAATCAGACCTTATGTTCACCATATAATGCTTCCTCGTGTTACGCCAGTCTGGTTTCATTCCAGTGAAAAGCATGCAGGGAGATCGTGGTGAAGTTTTAAAATTAGTTTTTGATTGACAAGAAAAATTACATATATTTATTGACTACAACATGATGTTTTGATATACGTGCATGTGTGCATTGTGGAGTGGCTAACTCAAGTTAATTAACGTAGGCACTACCTCACAGACTTACTTTTTCTGTGATGAGAATGTTTGAAATCCACTCTCGTAGCAATGTTCCAGCATGTGATACACTGTTAGTAACCGTAGTCACCACGTCGTACAATAGAAATTTTGAACTAATTCCTCCGGTTTAACTGAACTTTTCTGTCTTTTCCCCCCAGTCCTCCCTCTCTTCAGCCTCTGGTAACCCACCTTTCTCCCTGTGTTTCTATGAGTTGGCCTTTTGTTAGAGACAAAGACTTTTAGAAGAGGCCTCAGATACTACGCTCAATGTTTATGAAATGTGCTATTTCGTAAGCGACTGACTCCAATTGTGTATGTGCATGTCTTTAAAATAAATACAATTTTATATTAACTTTTTTATCTGAGAAAATTCTTACCACCAAAAAGTGAAGTTATTTTTAGGTTCAGGGAAAGCAAAATAAAGGCCCTTAAAATACAGTAATTTATAGGTCCCCTCAGGCTCTGCTCCTGGGCCTTTGGAGGGCGCCGATAAACAGCAGGTGACAAGCAGATAATTCTACTGCCTGTGCCGGGAGACACAGAAAGGGCACCAGGCAAAAGGAGTATCAGGCAGCCAGTGGGTCCTAATCAAACTGCCTCAGTTTCCTGAGTAGCTCTCTTGTCTATTTCATAGTGTTGTGGTGAGAATCAAACACATATTGGGTATGAAAATACCCGACAGACTGCAACCTACTATTCAAATGTCAAGGCTCATTATGTAGAAACTCCAGGACAACCTAATTTTTACCGAGACTCCATTCCTTCTAAAGGTTAACGCATTAGTTGACAAAAGAGCATTTAAATGCATGACATGTTCAGCTCAGGATATACAGAGGAAGAACATTCAAATAGAAATGAAAACAAGGAGAGATTGGTGATTAGGAAGGTGACAATGACAGTGTTTGAAAATAGGAAGGAGCACTAAGAAGCCCTTGGATTAGTAAATTTATAGTGTCAGGAAACTGAAAGTTGGAAAGTGTCCTCAATGGTCCTACACTGAGGCAAACAGGAAGAATGCCATTCGTGAGGACATGGCTAGGTCTCCATCCTGCCCTTCCTCATGCTAAAATAGAGTCTCTGTTTTCTCTCCTCTTTGGTTTTTGTTGATATATCTTCCTGAAAGACCACTAATTTAGCCTAGCTACTCACTACACTTCCCTAAAACACCTACCCAAACCTTTAACAATCAAAGTACTCGCAAGGAGGAGTCAAATGGAAGGGGATGAGCAAAGGGTCAAAATAGACTTCATGTTTACATGGATGGAGCGGGAACATATTCTTCTTAGCAAAGTATCTCAAGAATGGAAGAAAAAGTATCCAAGGTACTCAGGCCTACTATGAAATTAGTTTATAGCTTTCTTATGAAAGCTATAGCCCAATTATAGCCTAAGAATATGGGGATGGGAAGAGGGTGGAGGGGAGAAGGGGAGGATGGGTGGTGGGAGGATGATTGGTGGGACCACACCTATGGTCCATCTTACAAGGGTACATGTGAATCTTTCTAAATACAGAATATAAATGTCTTAACACAGTAACTAAGAAAATGCCATGAAGGCAATGTTAACCAGTTTGGTGAAAATATTTCAAATTGTATATAAAACCAGCACACTGTACCCCTCCAAAATAAATAAAATAAAATAAAATAAATACATGGATGGAGGTGGAACATATTCTTCTTAGCAAAGTATCTTAAGAATGGAAGAAAAAGTATCCAATGTACTCAGCTCTACTATGAGACCAATTTTTAAGCACCCACACTTCCATATGATGGAAGCTATAACCCAATTACAGCCCGAGATGAAGGGGGAGGGAAAAGAGATGGGGGAGGATGGGTGGAGGGAGGTTAATTGGTTGGACCACACCTATGGTGCATTTTACAAGGGTACATGTCAAATCTATTAAGTGTAGAGTATAAATGTCTTAACACAATAATTAAGAAAGTGCGGTGAAGGCAATGTTAACCAGTTTGATGTAAGTATTTCAAATTGTATATAAAACCAGCACATTGTACCCCATAAATGCATTAATGTACACAGCTATGATTTAATAAAAATAAACAACAACAACAAGAACAACACAAAGACCCAGGAGCTAAAGACAAGATTGAGAAAATGATTGGAGACACAGGAGTTAGTCACCTGTAGGCCATGGGCACCTGTGTTTTTATCTAGCGTCTCTGTTTGTTGGTGGGGCAGGAAGTGATTGAGTGTCTGTTCCCACCGTTTACTCTTTCAGTTAGCTAGACCTCGAGAGTCCACGCGGAAAGCATAGGAAAAACATATATTCAGTCCAAACCATGAAAGATGTAATTTAAGAATGTTTCTAACCTTTCTTTAACTTCAGGGAGGATGGAAGAAAAGTGAGACAGACTGAACAATAAATATGCTTGCAAAGTAAATGCCTTCATCACAACACATATCATATTTTGACAAGTTTTGTAGGCCCCAAGCGATGAGTTAGTGTAAGGGTCTCATTTTTCATTCTATTGACTTTAATTAGGCACACAAGTTTGACAATTTATTGCTATAATCAGTATTATTTTTTAAAGCCAATATTCTCAACAGTTAAGTTTGCCCAAACGCACTCAGCTCACCTTCACAAATTTTAAGAAAAGATATAGGCATTCATTTTTTTTGACAGCTGGTAGTACCAGTTCAACAGTGTGGCCATAACAAGATATAGTATAGCAATAACATATAAAAATGTTCTTTATAAAATGGCACTTTCAGAAGTTCGTAAAACACTTGAAAATGAGCCAAAAGTTTTCATACTACGGAGAAAGTGAAAGGCTACATAAAAAGATGCATCTCAGCCTAAACTGATGGGTTGAAATGAGTGGATCACAAAATCTCTATCATTTGTCCTATTTGCAAAGGGGCTATAATTTGCTAGTGATTTTTTTAAATTACAAATTAATATGAGGGTACAAATGTTTAGGCTACATTGTTTTCACTTCTAAGGTAAAGTTCTAGCTGTCGTTGAGCCCTTCACCCAGGAGGTGTGCTGAACACCCTCACATTATGTGGGTGAGATCCTGCCTGTCACCCTCCCTTCTGCCCCCTTCCCCCTTTGTTAGACTATTTGTTTTTATCATCTTTCATGAAGGTGTGTAATTGTTTATGTATTGGTTTCATATTAGTGCTGAGTACATTGGATATGTTTTTTGCTAGTTATTTTAAAGACTATTCTGGATATGTGCTTGGATTTCTGGTTTCGCCCCCAGTTTGTGTGCAGAAGATGATTATTTTAAAAGCAAAGACCCATGAATAAAAGATGCAGTGGTCAAGTGTGAAAAAAGCAGTCCCGTCTTCAAACTCTTTCTCCTTTCCCAGAACACTAAATTTTACAATTGGAGATGTCTCCAGTGGCAACCAGAACCTGCGGACCCAATTTAAAGGAGCTCTTTTTAGCCAGGAAGGTACCTGGCCTATGGTTCAGCTACTTGAGTTCCCAAAGATAACACATCTGGCATCAAAGGGCATGATCAGGTTTCAGAAGACATCTTGGAAATGTTTGAGAGACCCCTGCTAAAATGTCCCACCCACCTGACTTGGACTAAGGAGTTTACAGTTTCCGTATTTTAGTTTAGTTCCAATTTAGTACTTAGTTGGCTCCTTCTTTGGGGAGAGTGGTAGGGAGGGCAATCGTTCTTGGCTGGTTTTACTTCCCTCTGTTATTGAAATAGATCAGTTTTTTTTACTTTGAATTCTCTTTTTTAATGTGTTTTCTGGGAACTCCTCCTTGTCTCATGCTCCTTGGACTCCCAAGCTAAATGCATGCCCCTTTAACCCCCATAGCATTTTAGGGGCATTGAGCATGTCAACCTGCCATGAAACATTCCAAGACTGCAGAATGTCATGTTACCAGCCCTGGAAACTTGTGCTGACCCAGGATGGTATATAATCCCAATTTTAAAAGCATATCAGTAGGTGGCACAAATAATAGTAGGAAGTCACTGTGGAGCATAACATTTCTTCAGATCATATGAAAAATAATTCATTCAGCCTTACCACATTTTTACTTTCATGTGATAGTAAGGATGGCAGAGAAAGTAGGAAAAAATTTCACAGATATATCCTGTATAAGAAACAATCTGATTATTGGTAAAAATGACAGGAGGGTGAAAGTGCTGATCTGTGCTTGTAGGTGCTGGCTGGAAATAGATGTGGGCAGGTCAGCCTTCCTTCTCCTCTACCGTGTGTCACGTCATGTTGTTAATATGTTGTCTTCCAGCTGTACCAGATGAAACCCACCAGTCTCTCTTACTCTGAACGAAGTCCTTCTACTCTTTTGAGAAATAAAGGGGTTCTTCAAACAAAACATTTACTAATCCCTTCTTGTGGGACCCCAGGAGAGAGGGTTACATACTCCTCTGGGGACAAGAGACCATGACCATAGTCTCTGAAGAGACAGAAATCTTAGGAAGCACTACATTGTGGGAACAGCCACATTTCTGTCAACTCACTGCAGGGGGAGAGTTTGCTGTGAGTGTGCTGTGGCTTGGACCCATGCCACACTCTCCTTTCAGCTCTGCTTATGTAGCAGCCCTCACCTCCCAGGATTAGTTCACTGCCCCCAAGGGACAGGATCCTGGGGGTATAGGATCCAGACTGCAGTATTGTCCTCTGTTTCTCCAAGTTCAATCCCTAAACATGCCAGGGAGAAGCCTGCTATTCCCAGTTGCCCCTGGAGAGCTCAAGCAGGTTTGATGACCTTACACTTTGGGGTATGCCTACTCTGCTGGAGCAGCCAGGCAGGCAGCACCAGGGAGGCCTGTTGGGCAGGGATCTTAAGGACCAGACACAGCACCCCTGCTGCAGAAGAAAGGTGTGAGCCTTGCTGTGCAAGTCTAGGTGTGGTGGGCACCCTGACAGAGGGGAAGCAGCTGCTCCTGAGGACCCCAGATCAATCAACCCTTGGGATCTTTGTGCTGCCTCATGTCAGAACTGCCAAGCCTGCATTGGCACCTACAGGCAGGGCAGGGGGGCAGAGCAGAAGACTTCTAAATGGAGGACAGCTAGCACTCTGATCCCCTTTGTGCTGAGGGGCTCCCCTGGCTTGCTATACTCTCCTCACCTCAGAAGGCAGCCCACCCTCATTGTGATCACATAGTTTGTTCCGCAGGATTCACTGGTTCCTGTGGCCATCACAGTCTGAGCAGGAGTTAGGAAATGTTTGCGTCGCAGGACAAAGGGTTTCATTTTCCACCATTTCCACATGCCATGCTGGTGTTCCTTACCATGTAGGTGGAGCTCTCGCGGCTTCACAACACCTTGAGTTGGAATTCCCATTTGACTTTTATTTTAATCTCCAAAGCATGGCATTATCAAGGCAGTGGTATTTAAAAACAATCTTACTGAAGAATGGGGAGTAACACAAGGGAACTGGTATGCAGGTAAGGACAATCTGAAAGGAGAGGACACTATTCATTGCTTGTGGCATCTCCCGTCTTAGTCTATGTGTACCACACTCTGCTGAGCCCAGCCCTCTCATTTATAGTCCACTTTGTCACCTCCCCTTCTTCCTGAGTCCCAGGGGCTCCATTTATTCCCCCTTGTGCTTCTTCTCACCTGCTTTATAAGAACCTCTGAAGATGCCTATGATGAAAGTAGCCTTTGACATTAACACAATGAAAGTTTAACATCTCAGCCTCCACAATGCACATTTAGAATATTTCCCAAAGTTCAAGGACAACACAAGGACAACAAAGAGGTACTTGATTTAAAACTTTCAGAATATAATTACTCAGAGACATGAAATAGAGTCTTTCCCAAGGGCAAACCTGTACTTTACCGTTGGAGACACAGGACATATATTTCTGGCATTTCAACCAATAGCACTTTGTTCCCAATTCAGACTGTCAAAGGTTGAGAAACATTGTGGTCCAGTGACAGATCCTGCCCTGTGAAAGTTATAAATGTGTACCAACTACCAAGCATGGTGTGTGAAAATATTGGTTGTAGGGGAAAATAAAGACATAAAATAAGTGTTACACTACAGTGGTCAGTTTAATATTGTACAAACATGGAAAATTCTTATTTTGACTTGAAATCTTCTCAGTATTGGTTACCTTTGATTCTAGTTTTGTCCTATGAAATTAGAATTAGAACAGCAGAACCTCTTTTAACTTTGAAATATGAAGAATGCACTCTTATCTATCCAAATCTTAAGATTTTTTTAAAGGAAATTTAACCTTATATTATTGATTATTTTAGCATGGGGCTTAGAGATATTTAACACCTTGGTCATTAATCAAGAAATGGAAATAGGTCAAATTAGGATTTGAAGATAATTAGAACCTTCAAGTGGAGGTCATCTACTCCAGTCTCTAGTTTATCAATATTCCTTTCATGGTTGTCCTTGAGAATGTAGGATTGTTTTGTTAAAAAATAAAAGATTCATTTACAGAGGAATTCTCTTGTAATCCATAAGGCAGGAGCTTCTGTGAGTCTTATATAGGCCAAACAGTTCAAGTAAATAAAAACCAAATGTTAAAAACAGTAAATTGTTTGAAAAGGTGCTGAAGTTCACATACTGATATAAACAAAGATAATCAAAATGCCAATTTTTACAATGTAAGCCCTTCATCTCTAATTAGAGTAACTAGAAGAATAATATTGTGTTATCTATAGTAGGTACCACACCATTATCCTTAAATGCTGATAAAGGAAAAAACAGATACCAAAAGTATAGTTTAATAAACATTTTGGGGGTGATTTCATAGCATTTTTAACTATTTGTAATTCTTAAGAGGTAAATGAAAGGGCTCGGC
>NW_003852428.1:14431549-14435494 GCF_000181295.1 Otolemur garnettii | reverse complement strand
GTTGTTAAAATCTCTCACTATAATTACACATTTGTCTATTTTTCTTTTTAGTTCTGTCACTTTTTCCTTTATATATTTTGAAGCTATATTATCAGGTGCATGCCATTTATCTTCCTAGTGAATTAACATTTTAATTTTTCTTCATAAAATGTTTCTCTTTATTGCTAGTAAAGCTTCACACCTTAAAGATTTCTTTAATGTTAATAAAGCTGCATCAGCTTTCTTTGGTCGGCATTTTTATGGTATGTTTTTTTCATCCCCTTCGTCCAACTTTTGGGTGTTTTTGTAATTCAGGTGAATCTCTTGTAAGCAGAATATAATTAGGTTTTGTTTTCTTCTAAATTCAGTCTTAACATGTTCTTTTTATTAAAGCATTTGATCTTTTCACATGTAAGAATTTATAGTTACCACTTGCTATTTGATTTTTCTTTGTCAACGCTGTTTGTTTTTAAATGCATTTTCTTCATTATTTTTGAATTTTAAAGTATGTTTAATTATTTTATTATGTTTTCTATTAACTTTCCAGGTGTATGTTTTCTACTATCTTTTGGTGAGTAGTCTAGAGATCGCAGGTGTAACCTTAGTTTGTTAATTTCTAAAATAACTTACTAGTGCTAAGTTATTACATTGTTTCATGTCTTGGACAACGTAAATACATTACAGAACTTTAACTTTTAATATATACTACACGATACTTTTTGTGTTATTATCATTATAAATTTTAATTTTAAATGTTTTAAACTTCGTAAGGTGTTGTTATTATTGTTTATACAATTAGTATTCATTGGGATTTATTCTCAATTTTATACTTTTTCTTCTTATTCCTCCTTGCATTTCTTGCTTTTGACCAAAATCACATCTTTTCTTCCTGAAAAAGTCCTTCTAGTTTAGTACAGATGTTCTGTTGAAAAAAATATTTATTTACCCTTAATCTGAACACCCTTGAGTGTTGAATTCTGTGTTGGCAATTATTTCCTTTAATTATTTTAAATATGTTACTACTTAGTTGTTTGGCTTCAGTTGATTCTGTCAAAAAGTCAATTTTCCCTCTGCTTGTAGCTTTTCAGAATATAATGTGCTTTTTTAGTTCTCTGATTTTAAGGTTCTCTCAGTCTTTGACTTTCAGCTGTGATGTACTTATATGTATTAATAATTTTTAATATATTTATAGTTTAGGTATTTGTAGTATTTTTTTAAAATCCATGGTTGGTTTTTTGTGAATTTCAGAAAAATTATCAGCCATTACTTCATCAAATGTGACTTCTGTCCAGGTCTCTCTACCTTCCATTTCTGAGACATACATAGTACACACACAATTCAGTAACTCATATGATAGACCTTTTCATCTTGTCCCATAATTCTCCTGTTTTATGCTCTTTTTAAAAAATCTGTTTCCTGTTTTCTTGTTTCTATGCTTCACTATAGATATTTTTTTTAATGGGATGTCTTCCAGATTACTAACCTTCTTTCTAGTGGTATCTAATCTCCTTTGAAACACATCTATTTTATACGTATTAATTTCAGTTATGGCATTTTCAGTTTTAGAATTCCCATTTGATTTTACTTTAATATATTTTAGTTTTCTAGCTTAATTCTCCATTTTGTTGTCAGTTTTCTTGAAATGTATTGATAACAGGTAAAGTCCAGGTCTCTTAACTTGTTTTAAATTAGATCACCTGGGGGTACGTTTCTATTGGCTTTTTTCCTGCCTTTTGATATATGCTGTCTTTTGATGTGTCTGCTAATTTTTCATTGAATGCATTAGATCCCCATACATTAGAACACATTATAAGAAATTGCAGAGGTTCTGCAAAATCCTCCAAAGAGGATTTTCTTTAGCTCCTGATATCAAGTTAGGGTAGGAATAGATGGATTTTGTCCACCTGGGGACTGAATTGATTACAGTCTAATTTTCAGTCTTTGTGAGGTCCAGTCTATTTCCAGTTTACCCTTACTTCTAGAATATAGTCCCTCAGAGGTCTCTACTGAAAACTGGAATATTTTCCAGGATCCCTCCACTGTGGCAGGCGTTCAGTTCCAACGTGACCAAATGATGACAATAGCTTTGATGACAATAGCCTTTTGAAAACTTTTGTTTTTGGTCTCAATTTCCCCACATTTACTAGCCTGCATATCATACATGCAGAGAATGCTTTGAGGGAAAGGTGGTTTGGACTGTGAGTTTAGTAGTCTTCACCTTCCTTCACTCCAGGACCTTGGTCTCAAGACCTGACCACATCAGGCCTGTTTGCCTAATCTCTCTCTCCTTCTTCACGTAAGCACATTAGCCATTGGGTTGAGGGTTCACCCTCCATCCAGGATGGTCTCATTCTGATGTCTTTAACTTAATTACATCTGAATTAGAGGAACACTGAATGTACCTAAGAATGATGACCTCCCCTGAATTGTCCACAGAAACTTGAATGTCTCTGATATGCAGGGCTCTTGCAGTATTTTATTTCTTACTCAGTTTAGCTGAACTAAGAGGTTGGTCTAGTGTCCTCTGGAAGGGTTTCTTTAGACTCACCTACTGCCCTACTGCAGACTGAGGTGGTTCATCACAGGGCTGGAATGTGACTTTACCACTTGCTACCCAGAGCAGATATTTCCTCCAAGAAGTAAGGTGCTGGCAAGTCTCAAGCCATAGCTGGATAATAAAACCAACCCCCCACTCTATCTCTTATGAATTCCTGCCATTGTGGGTTAAACTGCATGCTCCTCCCGAATTCAAATGTTGAAATCTTAATACTCAGTAACCCAGGGTGTGACCTTATTAGGAGATAGGATCTTTACAAATACAATCAAGTTAAAATGAGGTCATTAAAGTGACCCCTAATGCAATATGACATTATTATAAAAGGGGAAAATTTGAAGACAGATAAACGAAGAAGAACACTGTGTAAAGATGAAGACAGAGCTGGGGGTGATGTTTCTACAAGCCAAGGAACATCAAAATTGCTAGCAAACTGTCAGAAGCTAGGGGAGAGGCATGGGACAGATTTTCCCTCACATCCCTAGGAAGGAACCAATGTTACCAATACCTTGATTTCAGACTTCTGGTTTCTAGAAGTTTGAGAAAATAAATTTCCATTTTGAAGCCAACCAGTTTGTATATTGTAGGAGACTAATACACCTACGTTTCTCTTTCTGACTCTACAAGTAACCATTATTTTCTCCTCATCCATTGATCAGTCACTTGACCGTATAGGCAGAAATGTACTTTTCCCCCTCTATACATCAGTTAGTCATTTAGGCTTATTTTTCTGATGTGGCAACATGTTATCATTGTTGACATCATGCCAAGAACTTGCCAGGTGCCATTCTAGTAGCTGTCACCTGAACCTGGAGTTCTCACATTCCCCAGCAATGAATAAAGTAGGAGAATGTCTACCCAGGCAAATCTGTACAGAATTTGCAATTCTGGATGTTAACCAATGGCACAAAATTTGAAATGAGGGAATTTGGCACAGAGTTTATGTCATAGGTTACACTTCCAATAACATTGCAAAGCTGTCTCTTATTGCCAATGGTACGTTTCTGAGTAGAAGACAAGTAATTAAAATAATTCCAGTCTTTCTATAGTATTTGTTGAAAATTGCATGCAGGCAAAGCTTGTACTGGTTTATAGTTGCTTGCAGAATACACTGTAAATTGACTGGACTGGCAATTATCTCTGAAAGTTAAGAGTGACAGTTGTGAAGAAGCTGGCATGGAGATTCACAGAAGCAGCCATGGAAGTGAAAATCTATCTGTGACACGTTAAGACATTTATCCTAAAATTAGAGGTGTACACTTCTGTGTGCAGTAAATTCTTTCACACAGAATGAAAGGCTGTGAATACCATTTAAGGAGTCATTTTTCTCCAACTGGATTTCAGGACCTGATGTGCCTACATCACCTTCAAGGTTTGTTTATCTTATTTCTAAAATCTGTTTGGGCCACGGG
>NW_003852428.1:14430503-14430955 GCF_000181295.1 Otolemur garnettii | reverse complement strand
AAACTTTCTCCCTATTGGCTAGGATATTTGAATTGATATCCTGGGAAAGATTGAGAGTAGGACAGAGTTGCAGGGAAGATTATCTGGTTATCCTTTGTGACAGAGGAATATATAATTTTCCCTTTCTGAGCAACACTTCGAAATGTCAAGCTTCTGATTTTGTGAACACAGACCTGTGTTATCTCACAGGTTGAGTAAGGGGCTAGTCAAGTCCTGACACTGACCGAGCACCTGCTGTATACATTACTTTCCTGCAGTAGTCAAGGCCTGAATCAATGGAAACAGCTTCTTCTACTGTTTACTACTCAAGGAAAACCTCATAATACCAATTTCCCCCAGTGTCACACGGTCTTGGTAGAATTCTGTGTCTAGGAGACAGCTGTGAAATTCAGGGGTCTGGCCCCAGGTTGGGCTCCTGAGGCTCCTGAACCCCTGCTTTCAAGAGCCTATGA
>NW_003852428.1:14350008-14429769 GCF_000181295.1 Otolemur garnettii | reverse complement strand
ATGGGAAACATGATGTGGCCACCTTGGGTCTCTGTGGCCACACGATGTGGCCACCTTGGGTCTCTGCCCCAGGTTCCCAACCACATTTTGCCTTGCTTTATACAAGCTAACCCCCCTTCTCCCTCTCATCCTCCCCCCCTTCTCCTTCCATTTCTTCATCTCCCCTTCCTCATCTTTGTTTGATGTCATTACAGCTTCCCACTCACCAAGGCAGCCTCTATGTCAGGGGCACAGACAGTGGCGTCTGGTTTGCCCCAATCAACCAGCCTCTCACAGGTAGTTGAGTCCAGACAAGTGGCATCATCTTCTGAGTGCCTGTTAACTTAAACCAGTGGTTCTCACGTGTGAATGCACATCAGAATCCCCCGGAGGGCTATAAAAACAGAATTCTGATGCAATAGGTTTGGGGCAGGGCTGGAGAATATATATTTTTATATTGGTCCCCAGTGGATGTTAATTCTGCTGGTCTGAGACCAATTTTGAGAAACAGAACAAACCTTTGTGAAGTAGGTTGTTCCCTTTTCCTGGATTTAGTACTGTGCAGAAATCCACATTGCGTACTCACACAGCTGGGCGGTGTGGTATGGGTGCAAGTCACATGATGGTGGGAAGGGCGGAACCAGAGTGGCTTGGCGTCTGGTCTGAAAGGCTGATGGCTACGGTTTTGTGGCTACAGTCAATTCCGAGAGGTGCCGGGGCTGCTGGAAGTAGCTTTCCTCGTTCCTTTCGGGTGCCGATCACAGGGGCTGTTCTCTTACCCCATGGCTTCCTTTACCCTGCGGGGCGTCTCCCCGACTCCTCCGAGGAGCGCTCCACGCAGCGTGTTTGGAGATTTGCTTTCCGGTTTGACAGTCGGGTTTACTAGCAACAGTTTGCCCAAATCCATTTCAGAGACAACAAAATAAGAGACTGAAAATGTCCCGTGAGGCAGCCCAACAGCACTTTCCTACTTGAGACCTACTGGTGACGGAGATGCGGTCTCCGAAAGTGGCTGCAGGAAGGAACCAGCGGCTGTTTCCCGCCGGGTTTGCGGGGAGCCCATCCTTACTTCCGCTCCTCCTGCCATTTGTCCAGGCATAGGGGTCCGCAAACTTTGTAAACAGGGGGCCAGTTCACTGTCCCTCAGACCGCTGGAGGGCTGGACTGTGGTTTCCGGGACGAGTCGGCTGCTAAGCAGGACAGGCAGCGGTGGCAAAAACACCCAGCGAGCGGGATAAATGTCCTAGGTGCGCTGCATGTGGCCCGTGGGCTGTAGCTTGAGGACGCCTGGTCCAGGGGATCACAACTGGTGACAACCCATTTCTCTTTCAGGCAACACTTAAAAAACAGAGACCTAACTAACTGTTGGATGTCTATGCTGAGACGGGTCCTCTCAGCTCTTCTCTCATATCCGTACCTCTCTTTCTCCACCCCCAGTTTGGGAAACCCTCAATTTGATAGGTATCTTGAGTCTGACTGCCTTTTACCTGGGGACAGAAGAATCATGAACGTGAGGACACTGGCCAGGGCAGCAGTGCCGAGACTGGCTTATAGGGAGACCCAGTGTGTGACATGATATTCTCAGTCTCCCTGTGAAAACTTCAGTAAAACTCTTGGTTTGCTAATACTTCATGAAGTTAATTTTGTTTGGGGGGCATGTGAGGATTGAGGGCAATTTTAAGTTGGCAAAAGGCGACTCCACAGGATGACAGGCATAGCTGTTCCCCAATACCCTAAGGGGCAGCAATGCTGGCACCATGGCAGACCTATATTTTCAATTCCTTTCATTTCCATGAAATGCTTCCTTTGTGTTTTTGTCCACATTTAGACTCATTCAACAGACTGGGCCCTTGCTATGTATTAGGTTCTGAAGGGGTGAGAAGGAGGCTTGTACTCCTTTTTTAGAGCTTATAAATGCTGTTGCATATGTCAGCCTCTTGGGTATGATGCCTCCCCTGCTCTCAAATAAATTGTGGTGACATCATAAAAATGCTTTGTTTAATTGGAGTCATGTGTTTGAGCAAAATGAAACAGTATCGAGCGGTACAGGTGTTAACCTTATGATGAGAGCAGGCTTTAAAGTAAAAAGAAGACAATTCTGCAGAATGGCAAGATGGATTAGACTTAATGCTTCATATTAATGAAGGGATTCTAAGCGAGTGGCTGTGTATTTTTTAATAGACCAAGAAAAACTGTCTGTTCAGAAAAGTGAAGAATTAAAATGATTGATAGTCTTACCTGCCTATTTTTGTCCTTTTCTAAATTTGCTTCTTTATGGAGAGAAAGTGGTGATGACAACCCTCAGAAGTGAAAGGTGCGTGGGGTCAAAGACTTTTGCTTTGGGGCTGCCAGGAAAGTTTTTGTGCATTTGCTTCCATGGCCTGCAGCAAAGCCATGCAATTTTAGCTCTGAGAATAGTACTCAGCTCAAGGTACATAAAAATAAATGAGCGTCTGTCCTTTCTGAATTCATGTTGTTTTAGACAAACCTGTCTCGATTTTGTTGTTCAAATGTGCTTAGGTTTCCTGGAACTACATAAGGGTCCTTGATATTAACTCTTAAATTAAACCTCTCAGGAAAAATTATGAGGAAAGTCTAGTAAGAATGTCTGTTCTGTGGTACATAGGACACACAAAATATATTTTGGTTATAATATAAAAGAGGCAGAACATACCATGGCAATATATTATAATGATGCTTCTCTGGAATGATATGTTTTGATTTTGGCATCTGTATGAATGTGAGTCTGATCTCAGGATCCCAGAGAGACCCCAATGGAAGTGAATGTTCCAAGGAGGGCTTTGGAATCAGCTCTGGCAGTTTACAGAAGACTCTTCAAATTCTAAGATCTTTAATCCATTGAATATAAAAAAGAAAAAACAAAATCAGTCTCCTTGTGGAAGGGGTAACTCTCACATTTACAATGTGAAGGAAATGGGGTAACTCTTACATTTACAATGCGAAGGAAGTGCCAGGGGAGATTTCTGACTTGGGTCTTTCCCTTTGCCAGAAGGTGCTTTTTTACTCCTTCTGTATTCTTTTCTAATATTCTTTTCTATTTCTTGTCTAATAAGATGCTATCTTACCACGAAAACAACAACAACAGGAAATGCCATTTACGCATTTTAGGTTGACCTTTAGAATTTTCCCAACCCCTGTATTCCAGCAAAGGAAATAATTGGTTTGCAGCTAAAAATAAAGGCAATTGGACAGAAGGTTTGCTTTGCTAAGTTGTATCTCCTGTCATATATATGTGAAGTTACATATCAGGAAAGAGATGGTACCACATTCCTTGTTAGCCATTGCCTTTGTTAATGTCCTCAAAGACGTCAACACACACCTACTGATGCCAGCCATGCACATGCTAGTGTCACTGTGGTGTCCTCGAAGAATAGAGCCACTGGCTTCACAGAATCTGTGGAAGATGCCTTGTATTTTATTGTATTGGATAATTACACAGTTTCCTTTTGTGTGATAAATTCAATGATGGGGAGGAACAGAAGCACATATGAGGAGCACTTATTCCTCCCCGGAGTCAGTGGCGAGGGCTTGCTCCATGGGTGTGCCAGTAGCAGGTTGGAGAGGGCCCTAGTGACTGACTTCCTCCACCTTGGGAGCCACTGGGTGGAGTGTGGAGTGACTGGTGGGGCAGGGTCTTATTCTCTTAGGCGGCCTCTCATTTCTCTTCAATTCATGCATTACTTGGTGCCATTCGAATACTATCATTCTTTGGATGTCATTATAGAAACAATATTGGGCCTCTTGGAGGTAATGATGGCTAACTGGAGGCTTAAAGTTGAAGGAATAGAACTCCAGGTTAAGCATACAAAAAGAATCAGAGGCAAGCAGCACCATGGCACCTCAGGATGACAGGTAGAATTTGATATAGCTGGAGAGAAGGTGCATTGGGAAGAGAGGGGGAAGGGAAGGGTGAAGAGTTGGGGGTGGAGAGCTTTTTAAGGCCCTTTATCTACTTTGAAAATTCAACATGATCTAAGGAAAGAAATAGCAACATCATAATAGCTTGGGACTTCAATACTCCACTGACAGAAACAGATAGGTTATCAAGGCAGAAGATTACCAAACCTACCCTTAAATGAGACTCAAGAAACAATGGACCTGACAGTCATTTACAGAACATTCTATACAAACTGCAGAATAGATATTCTTCTCATCAGCACAAGACATTTTCCACGAACTATTGTATGTCAGGTCACACAAAGTCTCAGCAACTTTAGAAACACTGAAATCAGACTGTGTACCTTCTCGGACCACAGTACAATGAAACCAGAAATCAATTCCAAGGGGGAGTTCTCAAAACTACACAAATATGTTAAAATTAAACAACCTGCTATTGAACAATCAAGGTGGAAATTATTGATGAAATAAAAATGTAAATTAGGCTCAAGCGGCTGGGGCACCAGCCACATACACCTGAGCTGGTGGGTTCAAATTCAGCCTGGGCCCACCAAACAACAATGACAGCTGCATCCAAAAAATAGCTGGGCGTTGTGGCAGGTGCATGTGGTCCCAGCTACTTGGAAGACGGAGGCAGGAGAATCGCTTGAGCCCAGGAGTTGGAGGTTGTTGTGAGCTGTGATGCCACAGCACTCTACCCGGGCAACAGCTTGAGCTTTATGTCTCAAAACAAACAAACAAAAAACCAAATGTAAATTTAAAAAAATTTTGAATTGACTGACAAAGATGACACAGACTTCTAATTATCCATGGGGTGCAGAGAAAACGGTGCTAAGGGGAAAATTCATAGCTTTAATAATTGCATCCAATTATTCTGCATCCTATCTGCATCCACGACAGAGTACAGATTAGTAATCTAATGTCACATTTGAAGGAAATAGAAAAAGAAAAGCAAACCAATAGAAAGCTAGCAAAGGGAAAAACTAGAAAAGCTCAGAGTAGAATGAAATGAAATGAAAACAAAAAAGACAACACAAAGGTCAACAAAATACAAAGTTGTTTCTTTGAAAAGATAGACTACTGCCTGATCAACCAGAAATAGAAGAGGGAGGACTCAAATAAGTTCAATCAGAAATTTAAAAAAGACATTACTACTGATACCACAAAATACCACCCATGACTACTCTGAAAACCTCTGTACACACAAACTAAAAAACCTAGCAAACATGGATAAATTCATGGAAACACACAGCCTTCCTAGCCTGAATCCGGAAGAAATAGAAATCCCCAACAGATCTGTACCAAGTGAAGAGACTAAAATAGCAATGAAAAGGAAAACCTGTCCTGGATAGATTCACAGTTGAACTCTACCAAAGCTGCAAAGAGGAACTGGTACTTATTCTAGTAAAACTCTTCCATACCATTGAGGAGGAAACCGTCTCCAACTCATTCTATGAAGTTAGTATCATTTTGATACTGAAGCCAGGAAAGAACACAACAAAAAAGGAAAACTACAGACTAATATCCCTTATGAAAATAGATGAAAAATTCTCAACAAAATATTAGCAAACTGAATTCAATAGCACTTTAAAAATATAACCCACCATGTAGGGCCAGACAAAACTGGGCTTTCTCACCCACAGTGCCACAGGAAGTTATTATGCTTTTCCTAGATAACCATAACTGGACACAGTGAAGTCATGCTTATGTAACTGTTGCAGACCTCCCATGTAGCTCAGCTTACTGGCTGCCATGAGTTGGATAAGGGGTGGACTTTCCATTTAGCTCCCCAGCTGCCATGAGTTGAATAAAGACATGATGCACCTGCCCTCAGGGCCTCTCGGGTCTGTCTGAATCAGAACACTTGCATTACATACCATAATCAAGTGGTTTCATCTCTGAACTGCAAGATAGTTCAAAAAACACTAATCTATAAATGTGATTCACTACATAAATAGAAATAAGAACAAAGACCACAAGATAATCTTAATAGGTACAGAAAAAACATTTGATAAAATCCAATACCCCTTCATGATAAAATCCATCAAATTTTATGATATAAGAAACACATCTCAAAATAATAAAAGCCATTTATGAGAAATTCACAGACAATATCATGACTGGGAAGAAGTTTTTTTTTTTTTTTTTGAGACAGAGTCTTACTATGTGGCCCTCAGTAGAGTGCCATGGTGTCACAGCTCACAGCAATCTCAAACTCTTGGGTTCAAGTGATTCTCTTGCCTCAGCCTCCCGAGTAGCTGAGACTACAGTGATCACCACAACACCTGGTTATTTTTTTGTTGCAGTTGTCATTGTTGTTTGGCAGGCCTAGGCTGGATTCGAACCCACCAGCGCTGATGTATATGGCAGGCGCCCTTAGCTGCTGAGCTACAGGTGCTGAGCCAAGAATGGGAAGAAGTTGAAAGTATTCCCCCTAAGAACTGAAAGAAGACAAGGACGTCGGTAGTTACTACTCCTATTCAACATAGCACTGGAAAGTCTAGCCAGAGCGATCAGGCAAAAGAAAGAAATAATGGGCATCCAATGTGGGAAGACGTCAACTGTCCCTGTGGCAATGATATGAGGTTGTATCTAGAAAACCCTAAAGATTCCACCAAAATACCACCAGATTTGATCAATAAATTCAGCAAAATCTCAGGTTACATAATCAATTCACACAAATCTGC
This sequence comes from Otolemur garnettii, assembly GCF_000181295.1. Lineage (NCBI taxonomy): Eukaryota > Metazoa > Chordata > Mammalia > Primates > Galagidae > Otolemur > Otolemur garnettii. The sequence goes on along the minus strand of NW_003852428.1, from coordinate 14,423,185 downwards.
AACATTTCTATATACTAATAGCAGTCAAGTTTAGGGTCAAATCAAGAATATAATGCCATTTACAATAGCTGCAAGGGAAATAAAGTACCTCGGAATATACCTAACCTAGGAGAAAAGAGATTTCTTTTAGGAGAACTACAAAATACTGATGAAAGAAATTATAGAGGACGCAAACAAATGGAAAATCATTTCATGCTGATGACGTGGAAGAATCAACATTGTTAAAATATCCATACTTCCCAAAGGGATTGACAGATTCAACATCACTTAAATCAAAATACTGAGGCCATTTTTCACAAATCTAGAAAGAATAATCCTAAACTTCATATAGAACCAAGAAAGAGCCCTAATATCCAAAGCAATCTTAAGCAAAAAGATCAAAACTGGAGGCATCACATTACTTGACTTCAAATCACACTATTAGGATACTGTAAACAAAAGAGCCTGGCAGTGGTATAAAGGTACAAAGACCAGTGGAACAGAACAGAGAACCCAGAAATAAAACCATATAGCTATAACCAACTGATTTTTGACAAAGCAGGTAAAACCTACTCTTGTGAAAGGATATCCTATTCAATAAATAGTGCTGGGAACATTAGCCATATGCAGAAGAATGAACCAGCATCCCTATAGCTTGCTATCTAAAAAAATTAGTCAAGATGGATTAAAGACCTAACTGTAAGGCCTGAAACCATAAGCTTTCTTGAAGAAACTGTAGGAAAAACTATTTGAGACATTGACCTAGGCAAAGAATTCATGACTAAAACCCCAAAAGCCAACAGACCAACAACAAAAATTAATAAATGTGTCTTAAACAAATTAAAAGGTTTCTGCAGAGCAAGGGAAAGAATCCACAGAGTAAATGGACAATCTAGAATACTACAGAGAGAGTATTTGTAAACAATCCATCTGACAAATAGCTAATATCTAGAATCTACAAAAAACTCAAACAAATCAGCAAGAGATTTGTCCCCAGTAAAAATTTGTCCCCAGTGGACAAGATATATACCTAGTAGAGGACTTGCAGGATCAAACAGAAGGTCTACATTTAGATCCCTGAGTGTTCTCCAAACTTCTTTCCAAAAGGAACGTACTAGCTTGCATTCCTACCAGCAGTGCAGAAGAGTTCCCTTTTCTCCACATCCATGCCAACATTTGTACCAAAAGACCCAAAATCACTTGGAAACAAAGATATTTGCCCCAGATTATTCATTGCAACTCAATTCTTAATTGCCAAGTCTTGGAAGAATCCCAAGTGCCCATTGACCCATGAATGGATTAATAAATTATAGTATATGTATACCAGGGAATACTATGCAGCATTAAAAAGATGGAGACTTTACCTCTTTTATGTTTACATGGATGGAGCTGGAAAATATTCTTCTTAGTAAAGTATCTCAGGAATGGAAAAAAAAAATCCAGTGTACTCAGTACTACTCTAAAACCAATTTATAATCACTCACACTTTCATATGAGAGATGAATCACAACTATAGCCCAGGATGAAGGAGAGAAGGGGGGGGGGTGATTCGACAGAGGGAGGGTTAATGGTGGGACCACACCTATGGAGCATATTGCAAGGGTACAAGTCAAATCTATGAAGAATTAAACACAAATATCTTAACACTGTGATTAAGTAAATGAGGTGAAAGCTGTGTTAGTTAGTAGGATCTAAGTACTTCAATTTGTACAAATAATCAACACATTGAATCCCACAAAGGCATAAATGTATTCATGATCTATGTATATATGACTTAAGAATAAAAAAAAAAAAAACTGGACAAGAGACACAAAAAGAGTTTTTTCCAAAGAAGATGTATAAACAGTCAACATACATAGGAATTAAATGCTCAGCATTACTAATCATCAGGGAAATGCAAATTGAAGCCTCAATGGGATACAAATTACCCACCCGACTGGCCATTATTAAACTATCAAAACAAAATAAATGTTGGTGTGGATGTGGTTAAAAAAGAGGAACACTTATATTTTGTTGTAGGACTGTAAATTAATACACTCTTTACGGAAAACAATATGTAGATTATTATAAGAATTAAAAGTAGAACTATTATTTGATCTAGCAATTTGACTACTGAGTATCTAACGAAGGGCAAAGAAGTCATTATATTGAAATGATACCTATATCCAAATGTTTATCACAGCACAATTTGCAATTGCAAAGATACTTAACCTAAAAGTCCCATCAATTGATAAGTGGATAAAGAAAATGAGGCATATATCATGGAGTACTACCTACTCAGTCATAAAAAGGAATAAAATAATATCTTTTGCAGTAAGTTGGATGGAGTAGGAGAACATTATCTCAAGTGAAGTATCTCAGGAATGGAAAAACGATCACCACGTGTTCTCACTAACAAGTGGGAGCCTAACAATAGGCACGCATGGTCATAAAGTGGTGTAAAGGATACTGGAAAAGAGAAGGGGGGACCTGGGAGGGTAAGGGGTAAAAACTGACCTATTGGGTACAGTGCACACTTTTCTAGTGATGGGCACACTAAAAGTTCCGGTTTTAGCATTATATAACATGAATAAGAACATGTAACAGGAACACTGTACCTCCTACTATTTTGAAATAAAAATTATGTAAGAAACTAAAAAATAAACTGACCAACCAAACAACAAACAAAAGAATAACATGGAGTCAATTCCTTCAGTCACAGAAGCGAAAGTGTGTCCTTTGGTTTGTCCAAGATAAAAATCATGGCCCCCATGACTTTTTAAAGGTATTTTCAAGCCATATGATTCCATTTTTATTAGCTTTGTATTCAGCCTAACACAGCATGCAATGGAATAAGGTTTTGAGCAATGAGGTATTGAAATTATAATGTTGGCCTACTGCTAGAAGCTCCTGAATGAAAAGAACCAGAAGTGAAATATTCACCAATACGTTACTTGTAGGTGAAGCTTTAGATCCATGAGTCTCGTTACTCTTCCAATAACTTGAAGGCTTTTTTAATTATTAACTAATTAGGGGTGGAAATGGAGGCTTGTAATTTTCATTATTCTCTTAGCACATATTGTTCATATTTTTCTGCCTTTTGGCACAGTGACAAAAGGTACGTCAGTCATGGTTTTAAAAGGGGGCACATCTTGGAGGTAGGTTAATTCCAGATTTAGTTTCTTTGCCTCAGCAGTGATATGTGTCAACTTTAAGCAAGACTCATGACCTATTTGGGGGTTTTATAGATCCCTGTGGATCAAGAGGTAAGTGCTCAATACAGAAATGAACCAGTGCTGAGGCCTCTTGGGAGAGATGATTGTTAATTCTGCCCTGGAGACAAAGGTTTCGTAAAAGAGAAACTCTTGACGTCTTCTTGAGAGATGAGCAGAATGGGGGTGAGGAGTGGGGTTGGGAGGGAAAACATATGATGAAGGCAACAATAGGGACAAGGTCATGGAATGTGACATTGTTCAACATTTATACCTATAATGAGTATTTATTGCTGCCCAGATATAAACTTCCAAAATAGTATCTTGGGCCTCTGACCAGAGAGGGTGGGGCCCCTTCCAACAGTGTAGGTGACATGCTGGGGGAGTGCTGCTCACCCACAACTAGTTCCACAGCAACCCGTAGCAGGGCGGTGAGAATTGTCCAAAGCATGTAACGTGTCTGTGCAATCACCAAGAAGCTCCCTACGTTAGGCTCAAGACCTGTGTGGGTCAAGGGCTTCACTTGTGGTCAAGACTTAAATCTTATCTTGGAGAGTGGTGCCCTGGGGGCTTCTTTCTTACTCTTTCCCTGCACCCAGGAACTTCTCCTGGTTGTTATCCAGAACCTGGATGGGCAAGTCACCCACTTTTGGTGCTTCCTCTAGCTTCCCTGGTGGAAGAAGTCTTAGACTCTCTGTTTGCAATGAGAGAATCTATGTACCATTCTGACTCCTCTCTATGAAGGAAGCACATACCACCTATGTCCAGTGCCCATCTTGGTCCTAGCTCTAAAGTTTATTTTAAAAGAAAATAAAAATTGTGATACCCATTATTATAACCTCCAATCTAGTCTGAGTCTAGTCTTTCCAAGGCAGAGCCTGAAGCTTTCAGCTCCTGTGTGTTCTCGATGTCCCCATGCAGGCTGGCAAGATGCTCTCTGGTACAGAATTGGCGTGATGGAAGGCAGCATGGCTGCTCCCTCTGTAGTAGCAGAGGCTCGGCTCCCTGTTCAGGCTGCTCATGGCTGGGTTTTAACCACTGGGCCTGGAATTTCAGTCTGTTTGGCGGCCCTCCCAATAATCTGTACATATCTTTTTCTTCCTGCTCCGCCAGAGGCAGCCACTCTTCTTCAGAAGACTCACTGTCTTTGTCATACTGTTATTTGACTGAGTAGCAAACTATCATCAAAGAGGTAACTGAAAAATAGGATAATGCTTTGTCAGAAGGCCAGATTTAAATAGCTGCTTCTGGCAGATCTGAGTCCTCACTTCTATGCATCTGTGTGTGTCGTGGACCAATGCTGAAAACCTCAAAAAAGCAAAGGCATTAATTATACCAGGTCTTATCTCTTCTTATGGTCAACAGCAATAATTTTTCTACTTGAGACAAAGTTCTCTGTTACTCTAGTGATTGTTACTGGATATTTTAATGACTGGTGTTGGCACTGGACAAAACCATGCGTCTTCTGAACAAATTTCTAGGCTTTGTCAACAGTTCTGGAGATGGACATTTGTAATCAAGGTGTAGGATACATTCAGTTGATGAACGTCTTTCTCCAACGAAGAGTTGGAAACATTTGATTTCATAAGTTTTATAACTTTTCACTCCCTTTGAATTTGTAGCCACTAATCTTCAATTCATCTTTTGGGAGATGAGCTCGCTCAGCTCAGTGCAAAGACCAGGGACAATGCTATGGATAAGTGTACATCCTTTTAAGGCAGTATGGGGAGTGGTGGCTTAGAGCGGAAATCCTGACCACTTTTAAAACGTGTCCACGGAGCCAGGGTGTTACTAGAAAAAGCAGCTCCCAGGAGCCAGCTAGATAAGAGCTGGTCGTGGAAGACAGGAAATGCTAGCTTAATAAAGTACCATTGACTCCTTGTCTTTTTAACAGAAAATAACTTATTCCCGGCCTGCAACAGCAGAATGTCACCTAAATTGCTTGCCGAGAGTTTTTATGGACAGTCAAGAAGCTACTTTGTTGTGTAAACCTTTGATGAGGGTGAGAGAGAATAAAAAAAAAAATCAACAAGCAAATAAATGGATGGGCTACGAACGTAATTGCTGAGATATTGAACTAGCTCTTGTTTATCCTTGCAAGGAATTTTGAGAGTGTTTTCAAAATAGTGTCTAAGTTCAAAACCGAGTCATTATATAATAAGAAGGGACAGCTTCATTGAACATTTTGTGATGTGAGAAGCAAAACTATAGATATCAGAGAATGAATTTTCTGGAAGGAACCTTGGCAGTCCATCCAGTTCAACCCTCATCTATTGCCAACGGAGGAAACTGAGGGTCAGACAAGAAAGTTACCTACAGAAGGTCACTTATTAGGTAGTTGAGAGGATGCTATGCACAGAACGTTTGTATCCTCCCCAAACTCATGTGTCGAAATCCTAACTCCCAGTGTGATGTTATAAGGATGTGGGACTTTGGGAGATAAGGAGGTCATGGGGGTGGCACCCTTGCAAGTGGCAGTGCCCTCATGAAAGAGATCCTAGGAAGCTCTTTCCTCCTTTTCCACCATGTAAGGGCACAGTGACATTATGGGCATCTCAGAACCAGGAAACAGGCCCTCAGCAGACACCAAATATGCTAGGGTCTTGGTCTTGGTCTTCCCAGCCTCCTGAAAAATAAATGTGTGTTGTTTAAGCCACATAGTCTATGGTATCTTTGTTACAAAAGCCCAAAGAGACTAAGACAGAGAGCGTAACTTTAGAAGATTGTCTCAGAGGACAGAGCACTGTGACAACTTGATGACTGAGGTGCTAATAACTATGTAATGTGGTTGCTGTGATGAGTAAACATCTGAAAGATATTTACAACATAAGGAGCACCTGGCTCCTTCAAGCTATGAATGGGGCCAGTTGAGCAGTATTCTCCACTGATAAAATTGTTTCAGCCTGAAAAGTTGCCTGGCTTTCTAAAAATATCTGAGTGGGCATGCTCCTTTTGATCATGGGACCTTAATGGAATCCTGTAATGATAGGCTCATGCCTGGACCACTGTCTCAATGCCGTATCAAGATGCAACTTGGAGAGGTTGAAATGACATTAAGTCCAAGTACAATTAAAAAGATTAAATGCACAGATGCAAGAAGAGAGTTTCTGATAATAAAAATCCATTTCTGCAAAAGCAAACAAAAACTTCCATAACACCTGGAATTTTAGTTTATTCAAGCTTAGGATGCAGCAAGAGCGTGATGACTGTTGAATATACTAAAAGAAAACAGGCTGAAGAGACTAGAACAGGCATCCTCAAACTATGGCCCGCGGGCCACATGCAGCCGGCCTAGGACATTTATAAGGCCCACTGGGTGTTTTTGCTGCTGCTGCCTGTCCTGCTTAGCAGCTGACTCGTCCCGGGGCCTGCAGTCCAGCCCTCCAACGGTCTGAGGGACAGTGATCTGGCCCCCTGTTTAAAAGTTTGAGGACCCCTGGACTAGAGTGAGGAACCAGTGGGGATATACAGGGTAGAGGTGTGAGTTCAATTGTCTTGCTATTTACATTAAGCATTAAATTGAGCTGACAATTTGGTGCGGATCTCTGGAAGATTGTGAACACCTGTGTGAACGTCTGTCCGGGACGCTGTAAGTTTATTCTGCTTTGGCCTCGATGGCCGCTGAGTTCCACTCTAACTCAAGTGCCTGAGTCCAAAGTCCAGCATTACTCTCCAAATCCCACCACATAATATTTGACCCTAGACAAGTTATTTAACCTCTCTAAGCCTCTCTTTCCTTGACTGTAAGATCAGAAAGATCAAATATATCTCTCCGAAGCTGTTAAAAAAATCAATTTAAGAAATGTACAGCTAAGCCCAAAGGACAGTGCTTGATACATGATAGTTTTTAAAAAGATGTTTGTATCAGAACTGTCCATGCTTCCAAAGTGAGCCTGTGACCCCGTAGCAACTAATGAGATACGCTTAGACTTTGGTTGAGGCTTCTTGGGGTTATTCTTGCTTAATGGATTTAAGGTGGAGAGGACATGCTTCCTGGAGATCTTATGACATCTGAACTCAGAGATTAACACCAAGGCAGCTAGAAACCGTTGAGAGCTGGAGAGGAACAATCCTGTGATGACTTTGGTCCCTAGATCCAGTTGTGCCTGAAGCTTAATGATTTCTAGACTTTTCATTCTGATGTGTCAAATGATTCCATTTTGCTTCCTGCAGTCTGGTTCTCAGTTTCAGTCAAATGCAGCAAAAGACTCGTGACAGATGCCATCCTTGAGAAAGACATTCTCATATCCTTGCAGTTTGAATATTACAATTTAATGTGCCCCAACCTGGCAACTGCTTTTCCTTTCTTCCATTTGAGGAGCTATGGAGGCAGGGAGAGAGAGCTGCTTTTCTTATTATCTACAACTTCCTAGAGCCCTGGGGCAGCAAACTTTGATACATCAAAGACGCATTGACCTGAAAAGTCTACTTGTTATTTGTTATTTTTGGAAGCTTTCAGCTTAGAGACTGTACCTATAAAACCACAGCTGTGTCTCCTTTAGTCCTCCCCCCACACCAGGTGCCAAAAGCCTCATCAATTATAAATACCTAAATTGTCTTCAAACTGACTTTAGCATCTGGCCTGGGGAGGGGCTTGCCGAGCCTGGGTCTCAGGGCAGGCAAAGAAGTTGGAACAAAAACAGAAATGCTGAGACAGGCTTAGTTAGTCACAGTGTGAGTCAAAGGAGTTTTCCTTTCTTTTTTTATACACTTCTGCCATCACCTGCTTGCTAATTACATTAACTGTCAAAACCTGCTAAAAATTGGGTTAAGCCTGAAGCAGTGTAACACTGAAGTTACGGTGCCCCTGTTGAGTGAGATTAGAGTCGCTGCTCTGGCCCTTTCTCACGTCAGCTTGTCTTACTGACTTGTGGAGAGTCTTGTGAAGAACTCTAAGGAGGAAGGCAGAGCCCCAGGACCCGCCGTGTTCCCCTAGACGTCCAGTGCTGCTGCTCTTCCCAGAGGAAGCCTCTTCCCTGTGCTAGAGTGGGCTGGGTCCAATGAAACTTTGGCTCAGGAACTGAGGTAGATATCTCTCCATACACAAGAGAGTTTGAGAGACAATTTTGTTATTCACACGAGGAATAGCAGGGTGGGTCTGGGCAGGTGAGAGCATGTCTTGGCTTGGGCAGAGCAGAGGAAATGGATCTGGGACTTTAAAATAAGCGGGTAAGATGTGGGGAGTGGAAAAAAATCTCCCACTCACAGGAGGTTTGAATTTCCCACTGCAACCAGTGAAGGAGGTGAGCTCAGGGCCCAATTAGCTTGTTCAGAGGAGGAGACCTACAGAGAAGTCAGGGGTGAAAGGTCGAGGATGAGGTCAGCCTCTGTCACAGTCAGAGAGAATCTTGTTTCAACAAAATGTATTCATTTCCCATGGCTATTATAACAAATTAACACAACCTGGGAAGCTTAAAATAACACAAGTTTATGCTTTTGCAGTTCTGGAGGCCAGAAATCAGAAATCAAGATGGTGGAAGGGTTGGGTCCTTCTGGACGCTGAGTGGGCACCTATCCAGCTCCTGGTATTTGCTGGGAAGGCTCAGCCTTCCCTGACTTGTGAATACATCCTCTCTGCCTCCATCTTCACATGGCCATCTCCTCTGTGCCTGGCTTGTCTGTCTCTTTAAAGGACATTCTCATTGGATTCAGGGCCCACCCTAATCTATCACGACCTCCTCTCTCACACTGACTACATCTGCAGAGATCTCTCTCCAAATAGCTTCATAACCTGAGCTTCTGGATGGACGTGCATTTTGAGGGGAAACACTTCAATCCAGGACACAAAACTTCATCACTTTTTAAAAATTACATTCTTTATCACACTTAACCATATTGCTGAATTTTTGCTTCCCCAAATGGAATTGGGAAGAACCTTCATAGGCTGTGGTGCCCCCAGAAAAGACAGAACCCCTGACAAGGTCTGAGACCTAAAGAAAGGGATTGCCCAAAGGCAGAGCTGATAGGACAGGGATGCCACAGAGATGCTATAGGCTCGGCAACCACCTAGGGGAGCCTTGGCTGTGGGTAGACAACAGTGCTGACCTGCCTGGACCTGCTTCTTAGCAGAGACACAGGAATAGTGTGGCGTTTGATGAGTGTCATGGCCCCAGGATGGGCACTGTTAAATACTGCTGTCACAGCCAATGCCATGAGGTCAACATCGATACCAGATATTTGGTGGCATGTTTAATGTAACAACTTTTTATAGCTTGTTTGAATCCAGTGGTGTCATCCTTTGATTCTTGCATTTTTCTGTTAGGGTACTACAGAGTGCTATAGACTGTGTGGCTTAAACAACAGACATTAATTTTCTCAGAGTTCTGGAGGTTACAAGGTCAAGGTACTGCTTTGGGGGTTGATGTCATTCTGCACCTTCTCTTTTTGGCTTGAGGATGGCTGTCCTCACACTGCGTCACCCTGCACAGGCTTTCTCTGGCCCTGTGGATGGCTCAGTGTTCTCTTCTCATCAGAACACGAGTGCTACTGGATCAGGACCCACCCAGTGACCTCATTTTGACTTGATTCCTTCTTTGTAAGTTAATCATAGTGGGGGTTAGGGCCTGAACGTGTGAATTTCTGAGGGACCCAATTCAGCCTTTCACAATCCCTCTCACATTGTGTTGACTGAGCAGAGTGCATACCTTTCTTTTTAAACACATACCTTTCTTTTTAAACTCTCTCTGAAAGGTATAATTGTCTTTCAAGGCACTGGGTAGATGTTAGGTGACGGGGCCAGGAGGCACAGCCAGGCTGAGACCTTGGAGTCACGACTTGATGCAGAGAGCAGGGCTGCAGGAGCAATATGAGCTGGGGTGCATCCCTGATGGCCTCATCACCTCTGAGAGAGACCCCAAGAGAGTCCTAGTCCTCAGGGGTCCCCTCCACGATGTCTAGACTTCAGCTTTCACCCATTCTGGAGACTTCTACCCACCTGTGCAACTGGTGGATCAGGTTGTAAATGAGCTTATTTCTAAGCATGAGGCTTAAAAACATGAGAGATCTCATTATAATTTAATTCCACTCACTGAGAAGAATTTAATACGAGCTAGAGCAGTGGTTCTCAACATTCCTAATGCTGCAGCCCTTTAATACAGCTCCTGTGGGTCGCAACCCACAGGTTGAGAACCGCTGAGCTAGATTGTTTGAGGAAGTTCGATCCAGCAGGCAGCTATATTAAGGTATTTTTGTTTTTCCCATGGACTCTGATGACGCTAGAGCAGAAGCCAGGTGTAGCAGGTAGAATAACAGTCCCCAAAGACATCCCAGTCCCAGTCCCAGGGACTTGTGATCCTTTGAAGATGTGATCAAATTAAAGAGTTTCAGGTGGGGAGATCATCTGGGATTATCTGGGTAGACGTAATGGCATCAGAGGGTCCTTATAAAGGAAAGAGGGAGGCCAGGAGGCCAGGAAGGGAGGTTGGTGGGGAGGAGAGTGAGAGAGGAAGGAAAGAGCTTCATGATGCTGCTGGCTTTACAGATGGAACCAAGGGACCCAGGCATCCCACCTAAGCTGGGAAGGGCAGGGAACAGCCCCCAGAGGAGCACCACCCTACAGCCCTACCATCACGCTATCTCCACAACTGCAAAATAACAAATTCTGTTCTTTTAAGCCATACATGCAGTAATTTGTTGCAATAGCAATCAGGCACTAAAACACCAGGGTAAATAATTTCCTGTATCTAGAGCAGGCTGAAGTTGCTGGGTAACATTATCTCTGGGTAATGGACACAATTGCCACAGCGTCCCTAAGGTGCAGTGTCCTGTGTCTTTAATTTTTGAAATAAGAAATGCAATATCTCTCATTTTCATGGTGGATTATCTCTTGTTTTGGCTGATCCAGAATCTGAGGTTTCCAGAATCCAGCAGAAATGGGGGCTCCAGGTTCACTATCCTTGTTCCAACCACTGCTGCCCCTGGCTAGACTGGTCAAGGAGATGCAGGGAGGGTACTGAATTGCCCTCCCCTTTTATAAATCACTCCACTGCATATCACTTGTCCCCATCCCCTAAGATGTGTCCACTTGGAAGGCCTCCCTCCCTCCTGCTTCCAGTTCCCTGCCGTCTTCTGACTGCTCTTTCCTCTACTTGAAGAACTCACCACGTGTGTCCCTCTCAGCCCCCCACTCCTTGTCCTACACCACTCAAAGAAATCAATTCAAAATGGATTACAGGCTTAAACACAAGACCGGAAACTGTAAAAGTCATGGAAGAAAACAGAGGACACAGCTTGATGGCCTTGGCCTTGGCAATGATTTCATGGATGAAATACTGAAAGCACAGACAACAAAAGCAAAAATAGACGCGTGAGATTATGTCAAACAAAAAACATTTTCATAGCAAGGGAGACAACAGAGTGAAAAGACAACCTACAGAACAGGATAAAATCTTTGCAAACCACACATCAGATAAAGGGTTAAATTCCAAAATGGGAAGGAACTCCTATAACTCAACAGCAAACCCCCAAAACAAAACACAACTCAACCCCCCCCAAGTCTCCCAAAACTAATAATGTGATTTAAAAATGGGCTAAAGACTTAAATAGACATTTTTCCCAGGAAGACATACAAATGGTCAATAGCCACATGAGAGAAGATAGTGTCATTAATCATCACGGAAATGCAAATCAGAACTACAACGGGATATCGCTTGCACCTGTTAGGCTGACTGTCATCAAAGACAGGACCGATAGCAAGTGTCAGGCAGGAGGGACAGAAAGGGGAAACCTGGGCACCGTTGGTGGGAACGCAAAATGGTGCAACTGCGTGGAAAACATCAGGAGTCCTCCCATTAGGAAAGACGGAGACGTTACCTCCTTTAGGTTTACATGGACGGAGCTGGAAAATATTCTTCTTAGCAAAGTATCCCAAGAATGGAAGAAAAAGTATCCAATGTACTCAGCCCTACTATGAAACTAATTTATAGCTTTAATAGGAAAACTATAACCCAATTTTAGCTCAGAAATATGGGGAGAGGGAGGGGAGGGGAGGGGAGAGGGTGAGTGGAGGGAGGATGATTGGTGGGATCACACCTATGGTTCATCCTATAAGGGTACATGTGAATCTCTCTAAATGTAGAATATAAATGTCTTAACACAATAACTAAGAAAAAGCCATGAAGGCTATGTTAACCAGTTGGATGAAAGTATTTCAAATTGTATACAGAAACAGTACACTGTACCCCATGATAGTATTGATGTACACTACTATGATTTAATAATAAATAAATAAATAAAAAAGAAGCAAAAGCAAAAAAAAAAAAAAAAAGAAAAGAAAGTAGAACTACCATACGATCAGCAATATAACTTAGCATTTATCTGAAAGAACCGAAATGGGATCTTGAAGGGATGTGGAAACAATCTAATTGTCCATTGAAAGATAAATGGATAAAGACTACTTGGTCTATACATACAAAAATATTATTATTCAGGGCAGCACCTGTGGCTCAAAGGAGTAGGGCGCTGGCCCCATATGCCAGAGGTGGCGGGTTCAAACCCAGCCCCAGCCAAAACTGCCAAAAAAAAAAAAATTATTATTCAGCCTTAAAAAAAAGGAAATCTTACAATATAACATAACTTGGGTGAACCTTGAGAACATCGTGCTAGGAGAAATAAGCCAGTCACGGTAGGACAAATACTGCATGAGTCCACACGTGTGAAGAATCTAAATCAGCTAAACTCACAGAGTCAGGCGGTAGGACGGTGGCTCCAGTGCAGGGAGGGTGAAATGCAGAGCCGCGAAGTGAATCGTCAGGCATCAAGTTTCAATTAAGTGAGGTGAATAAGTTCTAGAGATCTGTTGTGCAACGCTGTACCTATATAGACAAACAGAATAAACAAAAAACATTGTGTCTGTAAGTTAATAATACTGTATTGGACACTTAAAAATTTGAGAGGGTGGATCTCATGTTAAGCGCTCTTACCACCAGTACCACAATAAAACCAAATCAAAATCAAATGCAGACACTTGTAGTCAGCAGTGGTGTGCTAGAGCTGGCCTGCGTCTGCTCACCAGAGCTGATGGTTAAATTTTCAGGAACTTTGCATGGCAGCTGTTAACTCTAGCCATTATTAAGTATTACATGAAATAAACTTGTATTTACATTGAAAATAAAGGTAACGAATATTCAAAATCCATCACGATCTACTTGTTTGACTAGATCTTACTGTTACCTGTGCCCCTGAGGTTAACTCGACCTACGTTATTGATACCCTGGAAGAACTGACTGTTTTACTGGATGGCATCACTTCCAACTCTGTGCTCAGTGACATCACAGTAGCAGGTTGAAACTGGTCACAGAGTGCGAACTTTCACCATAGAAACTGACAAATGGTATAAATTAAGGATTTTTTGAGAGTCAGCTGTTAAACATTCCCCAGACAAGGCCATTCTTAAGCCTATTGTGTTGCTTCACAGAAACTCCAGAGTGGAAGCAGAATGGGTAATACCCGTCATTTGCTAATATGGAAAGAGAGACTCAGGAACTAACTAGCTTGTCCAAAGAGGCTTCTGTGTCCTGCATCCGTATTTTCACCAGTACATTTTTTGCCGCAGCTATGGTAATGGAGATTAAGTAATGCATTTTTAAATCTATTTTTACTTTTTCTGCAAAGCATTACTCTTTAGAAAAATAATGGGGGAAGTAGAGATTAAACTAGGATAGCCAGATAAATTTGAGATTCAGATAAACAATGAAAAGTATTTTAGCATATGTTTCCAATATTGCAAGGTACACACGTAGGCATTTTTAAAATTGTTTCATTCAAATTCAGTGAAATACTAGCTATGTTTTTATGTTAATGCGGTAGGAAGGTTTCTTACCACATTTCACTAAAATTATTTTTAAAAATATAATTTCTTAACCAATTATGAAGGTCTATTCTCTTAAAACTTTGCTAGGGTCAAAGTCAATGACATAAATAAGTCACGTATTATTCCTAATACAAGTGTGATACCCTGGTGTCTTTGAGGCTGTACCCAGAAGGGACTGCCAATCTCCTTTCTGACTTTTTAGAAATCTCTGAAATAATCTAAACACAGAAGCATTTTAAAACACAGTTTTTAATGCCCTCATATCTGTTTCATAACACAGGTAGGGGCCATCCTCACAGACTCTCTCGAGTTCATTGGCATCGTAGGGCATCAGTTCTGCCTTGGCAAGTGGTTTTTATTTTCTTAATGTTTAAAAATTCTTAGGATACCTATGGCATACCTCTTGGGGGCGGGTCACAATTATGAGAGGGAATTTATTTAACAAATGCAATCAGTGTAACCTAATTCTTTGTACCTTCAATGAATCTCAAACAATAAAAATAAAGACTTAAAATTCTTGGGAAAGCAAGTCAAGCTGTCCTTGGATCTTGGGAGAACAGAGAATCTGTTGGAATACCTCTGGCATGGAGCTCACGAGTGTGTCTGCGGCAGGGAGCTTGTTGGTGGGTCCATTTTCTCATCTGTTGTTGGGTGTCAGGCAGTTGGAAGCTGGAGCCATTCACCCAGAGCGCTATTTCGTTTGCTGGGAAAGTTCTTTATTTTCCTCAGGGCTCAGGGGCGGTGAGTTCACCTCAGAAGGCCTGGGACTGGGAGAGGGCAATTACCTTGCCTTGGTAATTTGGGCAGTGAGTATTAGCAGAAAAGGAGCTGTTAACAGGAAACACACTCACTCTGAAACAGGAATTCCCAGAGACAGCCTGACGCAGAAGGAAGCTGCGTCCTTAGTACACCAGCCCTGGGGTTCCTTCGTTGATCATCTTTAAATGATGTTCTTCTTGTTGGTTGTTGATTGGGAACACATGGGGAACCTAATTGCTTAAGAACCTAAAATGATTCTTACCATTGGTCGTGTATTGACGTGATTACACATTTTCAGCCCCTTTGGGTTCTTGGTCCGAGACATGTTTTACCGTCCGTTGAACAGAGAGAGATGTCAGAACGATGACTACAGAAAGTGTCTCTGCAACACTTTCCACTTACCAAAATTGGTATTAGGGTTATTACTTTATAATTCCATTGTTCTATCTTTTCAGAAAAGTATGGTCTATTTATAATAAAACGGGGATGTATTTAAGTCAGTTTTACCTGGAGGCTGCTGCCTTCAGTCCTGCCTTCTCTGACTTCTGAGGGGAGGGCAGGGGAGAGTCCTCAGCAGGTGGGCATGAGAACTTACCCTCTGTGTGTGGTGGAACATTCTGAGGACTGGGGGCTCTTCTACCTTCTCTTCTGCTGCCTTCAGCTATGGCTCAGCCTTATTGGCCTCTAATGGCTATAAGGTGGCTGCCAGGAACAGAGCTGCCATCTGCCTCCTTCTCCCTCAGCTGGAGGGAAAGAGAATCCTAAGACAGCAAACGTTTGCTTCTGACAGGGCAATGTGGCTTTCCCTCCCATTTCTGTTAGTGACAGTATTTGTTTTTCATTTCTTACACGAGATCTGACAGTTAAGTCCATGAGCTCATCCTAGGACAAGTGCCACCTAACTCATTGCTGAATAGCATCACTACGGTCACCAGATGTTCAAGGTGACCCTAGTGATATTCAGGAACGAGGTATATAGCAGTTTTTCTAGAAGTTCGCAAACTTAATTGTCCAACCTCTTAGCCTACTTTACTATACTTTATTGCTTTTGCCATTGTTAAGAAATACTGGCTCAGAGTTTGAAAGAGTAGCTAATTCTATGGTTGTAGAATGTTGCCAGTTTTGTGGTGGATTGTATCAAAAAGACCACGGCAGGATTTCTAACCCCTCAGACTCTTCTAGAATCTTGCCATCCCCCGTCAAGGGATAGAGTCTGTTTTGCACCCTCGCCCCTGAAACTTAGCAATATTTTGCAACCACTGACTAGGTGAATGCTTCCCGGGTTTGCACCAGGCTCTTTGGCTTAGGCATAAGAATTCTGGAGCTTTGAGATAATCCGTAAGAATTGGGCTACCCTGAAGCATGCCTGCTGGAGACGCCGCGTGGAGAGACGCCTGAGGAGCTGCAGCTGTCGCTGCCCCAGCTCACGAGTGCTGCAGTGCCAGTGCCGGGCCGTTAAGTGGTTGAGCGTTAAGTCATTCCAGCATTCAGCGCCTCCCCAGCTGACTCTGAGTGGAGCAGAGCTGCGCTGTCTCTGTGGAGCCCAGTCGAGATTGCAAGTTTTTGAACGAAGTTAGTGCTTTGCACTCATTTCTCGCTCTCTCTTTTTTTTAATCAAAACTTTTGGAGTAGTTTGTTACAAAGTGATAAAAAATCAGAATGTGTCTAGTTCAAAATTCTGTTGTGATTTTACAATTGTCTTTGATAAATAAAGAGTTGGTAGTGTATACAAATGGCAGTGTGTTGTAATGATTTGTTCCTTGATGACAGGTTAGCTCAGGTGCGCACATGCAGTCTTAGCCTGGCCAGTGTTTTGGGTGTAATCCCAGTTTCCCTGGCTCTGTGTGTGATTGCCTCATGGATGTCTGTTGTCAGTCTTGAAAGCATGAAGAATCTTTGGGAAGATTCTTGGGAGCCATTGGGAAATGGACACCTGGCTTCTCTGCTGAATGTGTGAGCAAGGTGGCTGTGGCAATGGCACAGACACTCTCCAACCAAGAACTCCCAGAACAAAAAACAGTGTTGGCTCCGTCAAGGGCCAGGCTCTGGGGAGATTTGGCATCTGAGAAATGAGGATAAGTAGCCTGGAGCAGATGGGGCGTGATGGGTATTAAGGAGGAAAGTCTGGAAGAGAATCGCTGGCAACAGTAACTGATGTGGCAGGCATTGGTGGTGCAGGGGTGTGGGGAATGTCGGTAGAGGAGCCAGGGATCAGACCTGTTCCACGCTGCCTGTTCCACCTTCCAAGCCAAGGATCAGACCTGTTCCATGCTGCCCTACGCATATGTCAAGGTGCTAAGTAGAGGGGTGGTCCTGAGGAAACAGACTTCTCTCGCCTTATGGCCTCTTTGCTTGGCAGACTCCTAATCATCTCTTGTGCCAAAGAGCCCCAATTTTATATTCAGCATTAAAATTTGCTAGTTACATGACACTATTACATCTTACTCCTCTCAACATAGAAACGGGGCTGATTATAACAAGAGCCCACTTGGTAGTGGGCGGGACAAGGTGAATAAACGTTACAATGCTATGAAAGCAACCAAATGCTGTACGAAGCAATAAACGCTATAAGGGGCTGTTTTTAAGCCATTTCACAAGCATGGGCCACATTCTCCAAATTCCTAAAATTTCATTTCACCTCTAATTGTCTCAGGCCAGGGTCTCATCTCCACATCTAGGTCGTTGGCAGCCTCTCGTGGGCCCTGCCTCCTGGCTTTGTTCACTCCCTTCACCTGCCACTGGAGCTGCTCTCCAAAGTTCACTGTGGTCTCTACACTACCACATGCAAAGGTGTGTTCTCAGCCATCTTCCTCCTTGTCGGCTTCTGTACCCACCAGCGGCATTTCTACTCTCCATGGGACGCTGTCCCCTCCCAGGTTTGGACAACAGTACACTGGTCTCCCTCCCCCCATTTTGCTTTCTGCTCAGTCCCTTTGCCAGCACCACGCTGCCTCCCCATAGGCCTTCTCTTCCCGGGACTCTCCTCCCCCTGGATCCTCACTGACACTCTGTCCACGCTCACTCCCCAACTCCCAATGCCAAAAACACAATGCTGAATTCCATCTCTAGTTTAGAGTGCCAGCTGCATTCCCTGCTGCCCACTGCAGTAGTCTCCTGGATTTACCTTTAGTATGTTGACTTCCCATGTCCAAAACAGTGGATTTCCCTTACTGGAAAGATCTACTGACGGGCCACCACCAGGCTTCTGGTCAGCCAGGTTCACATCTCAGAGGGGTCTTTGGTTGTCTCCCGTGTTCACCGAGCCACCTGCTACTAGTTTTATGTCTATGATGTTTCACGTTACTTTTGCCTGCCTTCCCTGTCATTTTTCTAGCTCAAACCCTTATGTATTTCCTGGCTCATGGTTGTCAAACTTTAATATTACTTAGGATCACCTGGGGAACCTCTGCAGATGCAGATTCTCTTGTGGGACCTAATATTCTGCATTTCTAATGAGCTCCTACGAGATGCGGATGCTGCTGGTCCCCAGACTGCACTTGAGTGACAGGATTCCATGTTAATTGTGATGACAGACAGTCTCACAAGTGATCTTTCTAAACCCAGTGTTTCTCAAAATGTGGCCCCCAGACAAGCACCATCAACCTTAGTTGGGGACTTGTTAGAAATGGAAGCTCTGGGCCAGCCCAAGCCCTACCCAATCGGAAACTGTTTGAACATGAAGCCTACAAGGTGTGCTTCAGGTGATTCTGATGCATGTGAAGGTTTGAGACCGCTGATCTAGATCTTTCTTTATAACCCCCCCCCCCCCGCCAAATCCTGCAAAGATGTAAAACATCTTCACTGTTTATTAATAGCTTTTAAGAGCCCCAAGCCTTGCCCCCAGTGGACGCTTCTCTCTCTCCACCCTCTTCCTACCCTTAATTATAGAGTGAGATTTGCTGTGTGTTGTTCCCTGTCCATCCCCCGTGCTTCCTACATCTTCTCCACACATTTCTCTTCCTGAAATACCCCCGTTATTGTTTGCGGGAGCACCGTCTCCTCTGTGTTGTGTCCCTTAGGTCCCTTAGCTAGGAGCACATCTTTCCCCTTCCTCATGCCCAGTCATGGTTGGCACGCTGTACATTGCACTAGAGCCGTAGTTCTCAAGGGGAGCCAAGTTGGGCCTCTCCCAGGGGATGTTTGGTAATATCTGGAGACAGTTTTGCTTCTCATAGCACAGGTGCTGGTGTGACATCAAGTGGGCAGAGGTCAGGGGTGCTCATACATCTCAGCACATCTCCCCTCTGTGTCCAAAGAATTACCTAGCCACAAGTCAATAGTGCATTGGTCAAGAAGCTCTACTCAACCTCAGTGGAGCATTATGGGATCTTCTGTCAGCACCACTGGGGTTATGTCCTTGTTGTGCTTGCACATTCTAGCACAGAGTTCCTGGCACCTCCTGTAAGGGGACTGTCTTCACTTCAACTGAGCAACCAAATATTGTAAAATTAAAAAAGTGCATGATCAGTGCTAATGTGGTCATGGTTGATGTTTATGTCAAGAATTCCACTGTGTTATTAAGGCCCAAACTTGACTTAAAACGGTACTTTCCCCAATTCCTAATGTGCTTAGGGAGTCAGGGTGGGCTCTAGTTCTCCCTCCTTCTCTGGGGCTGATGCCAGTTTAGGTGTAGACAAGTTACTTGTGATTGCACTGATGGCAGCTCTGAGGTCTGGGTGCCTACTGTGCTTGTTTGGAACTGGGCACTTGCATTAGGGACTTTCTAGGGAAAGTGCACAGGTGTCCAGCACCTGGAAGTGTTCCAGAGGTTGCTTGTAAGCACCTGGAGGTCTGGGGTTCTTCACTTTGTAAGGCCAGCACTGTCCAGCACACCTCAGACCCTCACGCCTATTTCACTCTGCAGGTTACACTGGGATGAAGGGTGTGCACACAGCTTTCTTGCCCACAGAGCCCTCTCTGGAGGACTGAGACCCGAATGCTGCAAGGCAGATTCTGATCTGAGATGCCCCATGGGAAGGAAACTGGCTCTAAGTGCTGAAGCAGGCTTTTGGAATGCCCAAGTCCAGTTCTCTTATTTGGTACTCGAATGTCAGTTCACCTGTACAAAACCCTTGGAGCAGACTGAACTTGGAAATGTTCAGATTCTAGAAGGCAGTTCAGGCGTGCACCCATGGCTCCCACAGAACCCCCAGTGGGGTCTGGGTAGAACCCGGCAACCAAATGCACCGCGTGTGAGTGTGCAATACCTAAGGAGTCCCATCAGGTGCAATAAATAAGGAACATTGATATTGTAATGTTAGTTCAGGTCAGGTTTGGCCACCAAGAGAGTTTTGAAATAGTTTTCAGTTGCAGAGATTTGGGGATTTTAGAGACCCAGGGATCTCTTTGAGCTAGAGACCCAGGCTGATGATAGGATGATTGGCTCAGTCTGAGTTTCCATCATAATGTTGTCCTGACCACAGTTTGCTAATGAAACGTCAGGCACACAGGAGTGCCAGAGGGCTGTCCAGGACACGTTTCAGTGGACAGTTCTGCTGGCCGTCACCAGGATCCCGTGCAGATCTCCAGCACACTGTGGCTCCCCTGATGGCTTATTCATTGCTTTCCTCTGTCACACAGAGGTTCTAGTGCAGCCTTTTGGTCCTGAGAAAAAGGTGAGGTTTCTGGAACCACCTAGCTTCCCTTCTCCTGCCTTCTCTGTGTGGAGGAGAGCCCAGCCATCCACTTCACTGCTGGCTGATGAGAGACCCTGGTAGCCTGCAGGGAAACTTTGGTAAACTGCGAGTTCTCAGACAAGGGTCGTGTTCATCTCCTAGTTCCTGTGCGAATGAGAATGCTGTATTCAGACAGTGACACTTCACCTTCCAGGGACAGAGTGGGATGGTGTCACACTAAGGAAGAGCTGAAGTCAGAGAAACAAGACAGACCAAATACAATGAGGTGTGGGGTTTATTTTTTCCTACTGAATTTAAATACTTTTTAAAAACAGCAGCTTTTCATAATGCATAAGCCTTGTTAATATGAAATAGGTCACCATTGGTTAAACATCGCTTAGGTTAGATCCAGGTATGATGGGACAGCTCACATCACCCTGGTTCTTAAAAACCTGTTTTTTATTGTTTAACTCATGATTGCTAATGAGGATTGAAGCATTACTGTGTGGTCATAAAATTGAATCAGTATTAAAAGATTGTATTTTAAAATGTTAATATTACTCATAATGGTATAGTTTAAACGTTCCTTAATCAGTCATTGGTGGTCAACAATCTCAAATGAAAACATGTGTCTATTTTTCATACATAATATCCATATTTTATGTCCTTTTAAGTGCATTGGTTGTATTTATGGTCTACCAAAGGCAGTGAACAGAAAAAGACATTTCCTAGGTGTGTATGTGTGTTTTTCCCTTTTTTTCCTGAAAGACACAATTCCCATCTCAGTAGGACAATCCACGGTCTGGAGGGTCTTGCAGATGTGAAGCAGCCAGTTGGGGAAGGGGACTTACTGGGTCACTTCAGTACAGTGAAAGCAAAAACAAAGGTTTCTCATCCCTTGAGCTTTTATCCAGCAAATCCTATGTTATGAATATAACAAACCCGACCAACCTTTGCCAAGGGAGCCTGAGGGGCCTCTAGACTAGTTCACAGTTCTGGTAAAGCCCCACCTGTCTACCTGTCTACTTACCTATCACCCATCCACCTAAGCTGTCATCAGCTATCTCTCATCTATCTATCTGCTAGCTCTGTGTCTTCCTGTCTACACAGCTTGCTAATCTGTGTATGTTTATGAAAAAGAAGAAAGGACAGGTTTGGAAAACTACAAATACTTAATTTTCTTTTTCCTACCTCTATCTCCTACACCAGAGGCTCCTGGCTGAATGATCTAATCACAGCCTGGCACAATGTGCTCTCAAAGAGTCATGGGCAGCAGACATCCTTGGCCTCAAGAATCACAAATATAGGACACGCATTGAGACTCAAACTCATAAAGAAAATAGGGAGTTTCTCCTGGGAGGAGGACTTTCCCAGCACATGCATTGATTTCCCCTGCTTAGCTCTAAGTTCTATTGTTTACTTTTGGAAAGGTTGAGGCAGCTATTAGGTCATAGTTATGTTTATAGTCACTTTCAGCCTTGATGAACTCTACTGTTGCATTCCATGACAGAGATGATGTGGAAATGCTGTCCTCGGTGCTCCATATTTCTCTCTCTCTAGCCGGGTTGGGACCTGCCTATGAGGGCATGTAGAAAAGTTGAGTCCAATAGTAAACAATGAAACAAGGTCCAGCCTGTACACAATCTGTGGGGAAATCCATACATAAATTTTAATCTCCTGCTCTAATCTGGAAATTAACTTTTCATTTCCAAAAATATGCATGGATCGTTTGATTGTTGTTAAATTTGGAGAAAGAACCGTTGATCTTGGGCTTTGAGCTGAATTAATCCTATGCAGAGTGAAGGGGAGCCAGTTTTAAAGGACGATGCAGCCGATTTCTTTTGTTACTTACGTTTTTATTTTTTCCAAGAACAGTTAACATTTACTAGGCACCTATTGGCCTCAGTCACTTGCATCTAAAGAGCAAAGCTAATTTACCCACAGCCCATGTTCTCTGAAATGGTTAGCCTTATTTCTTAGCTCTGTGAACCACTATTCTAACATTAGCTTCAAGTTCAGTTTTAATAATCTAACCCATAATTGTCTACTGCTCCCTGCCACATGAACAAAAAAGTTTTGGGGAGAATAAGGCGAGCAGTTTACATTTTCTGTGGATACTTCAAGTAATTGGCCCCAAAGTGAAATTATTGAGTCGGCCATGGTTTATCATGTTCTTAGGGCGTAAGATGTGGAAGGAAACTGACCTGGAGAAAGAGTTGGTATCCAAGAACGTGTGAATGTGTGAAAATCCTATAACTTCACTTCAGCTGGCCTAATGTCCTGAGTCACTAGATGGTCAGAAGAGTAGGTAACAGTATGAAAGGAACAAACCGATGTACATTTATGCTAAAAACCAAAAACAATGCTCGTACAAGATGAACAGCGAGTGAAGTAACTCCTATCAAAATAAAATCTCACACAGGTCATTTCTGTACATACATGGACATACATACACACCCACACACGCACAGACACACAAGCAAGAATGTGTATTTTGTTAAGATAGGTCCTTGGAAATAGACATTCTTAGCAAATATGGATGACAGATCAATTGTAATTTATTTTCTTTTAACACTGTATCATCATAAAGAAAACTGGTATAAATGAAAAAATCTATTTCAAATATCTACATCTAAAATTTTAGGCAGTGAAAAAGCACTTTGTTGACAGGAGTGTGGAATGATGTATGTTAATTGTCAGAAACTGCTGAATGCCTTGTTTAGTTGCCACAAACAAATTCACATACCAGAACGAACAATACTGCTAAATATTCCTTTTTTTCCTTTTTTTCTTCTTTTTTGTTAAAACATACTGGGAGAAAGGAAAGAAAAGAAAAACTGGAAATCCATACATCTTTCAAAAGTTTGAAATCGAAGCAATATTTAGAACCATAGATGAGGAAACACGGTGGCATTGGTGTAATATACACAACGCGCTTTTCTTCTTTAATCTGTAATGTACATCAAATACTTTACAACAATGCATTAACAAAAGGCAAGAAACATCTTGCTGTACAGAGGAACCCCAATGCAACTTGAAGCCTAGAGTCACAACGGATGAAGGGTAAACAAAGCGTGAGAAGCCGTCCCCCGTAAAGCGTGTAAACTATTCTGCATCTTGTGCTTCACCATGACCCTCCCGCCTCGCCACCGACCGCCTGCCCTCTCCCGCCTCCAGCCACATTCAATATAAAGCACCTTTTATCCTCTACAGCTCAAACTAGAAAAGTGTCACACACTGTATTTAGGATCGCTTTAGCTTTCTATTGATCTCCAAGTTAACTTTTGATTCGTTTAGCTTTCTAAAATAGCTCTTAATATTTCCTTACTGGTTATCACAGCCTTCCTATGGAACAGGCTTTAACAAACTAAATTTGCAGGAGAAAAAAAGAAAAAAGAAATGTCTCGTGGTATGCATGCACATGCACTGTCCCCGGAGCGCCTGGTGCCGCCGGCTCCTCACACCCAGGAGTCGGGGGAGGCGGGGTAGTGGCTCGTTTCATAGTTCAGTTCACTGTAAGGACGGGCAGCTGAGTAGAAGTCGACATAGTTGCCGGTGGACTTGAGGCCCAGGTGCATGGCGTACTCGCTGGCGGGAGGGCGGTGGTGGACCTGGTCCTCGAAGAAGGACTCGTCGTAATTTCTCGTGGAATTCTGAAACGGCTGGTAGGTCTCGTAGTCTTTCCTGCTGGGCTCCTGTGGGACTGGCTGTGCTGAAACCTGTGTGGAAAAGAGGCACCATGCAGGATTAGTTAGTGTCCCTTGACCCAACCTCCCTCTTGCCCAGAAAAGGCTGCAATAAATTGGAAAACCTAGAAGAAATAGATAAATTCTAAGACATAAACAGCCTATTAAGATAGAATTAGGAGGAAGTCTGAAATCCACATAAACCAACATAAACCAATAATGAGGAAGGAGGGAAGCACTAATAAAACATCTCCCTTCAAAGAAAAGCCCAGGACCCGATGGCTTCACTTTTAAATTCTACCAAGCATTCAAAGAAGAATTAATACCACTCTTATTTTAGCTATTCCAAAAAATTGAGGGGGAGATTATACCCCCAAACTCATTCTACAAGGCCCCTATCACCATGACACCAAAACCAGACAAAGAGATGCAACAAATATAGAAAACTATAGGCCAATATCTCTGATGAACATAGATGCAAAAATCCCCTACAAAATACTAGCAAGACAAATTAAACAACACATTAAAAAGATTATTCATCATTATCAGGTGTAATTTAACCCAGGTATCCAAGGATGGTTCAACATACACAAATTAATCAATGTGATACATCATATCAGCACAATGAGGGAAAAAATATATTATCATTTCAATCAATGTTGGGAAAGCATTCAATAAAATTCAACATCCCTTCATGACAAAAACTCTGAAGTGGGCAGACAAGGAACTTACCTCCACATGATAAAAGCCCTGTATGACACAGCAAGTATCATACTGAATGGGAGAGACTAAAGACTTTCCTCTGAGATTTGGAACAAGACAAGGATGCCCACTTTCACCAGTTTTATTCAATATACTACTGGAAGTTTTAGCTAGAGCAATCAGACAAAAGAAAGAAATAAAAGGCATTCAAATCTGAAAGGAAGAAGTTAATTATCCTTGTTTGCAGACAATATGATCTTCTATCAACAGACATCTAAAGATTCCACACACATACACAAAAACTCTGTTGGAACTGATAAATTCTGAAAAGTTATAGGATACAAAATCAATATGAAAAAATTAGTATTTCTATATGCCAACAGTAAATAATCTGAAAGAGAAGTCAAGTAATCCCTTTTACAATAGCTATAAATAAAATAAATACCTAGGAAAAAACTTAACCAAAGCAGTGAAAGATCTCTATAATGAAAACTATGAAACACCAATGAAAGAAATTGAAGAGAACACACACACCAAAATGGAAAGATATTCCATGCTTGTGGCTTGAAGGAATCAATATTATTTAAAACATCCATATCGCCCATAGCAATTTACAGATTCGATGCAATCCACATCAAAATGCCTATGAAATTATTCACAGAAACAGAAAAAAAAAAATCCTAACATTTATGTGGAACCACAAAAGACCCAGAATAGCCAAAGCCCTCCTGAGCAGAAAGAATAAAACAGGAGAAACCACATTACTGGGCTTCAAATTATACTACAGAGCTATGCTAACCAAAACAGCATGGTACTTGCATGAAAACAGACACATAGATCAATGGAACATCTATAGAAAACTTATCTTTGACAAAGGTGCCAAGAACATACAGTGAAAGGACAGTTTATTCATTAAATGCTTCTAGGAAAACTGGATATCCATATGCAGAAGAATGAAACTAGACACTTATCTTTTAC
Organism: Otolemur garnettii; assembly: GCF_000181295.1. Classification (NCBI taxonomy): domain Eukaryota; kingdom Metazoa; phylum Chordata; class Mammalia; order Primates; family Galagidae; genus Otolemur; species Otolemur garnettii. Next base: position 14,397,465 of record NW_003852428.1, on the reverse strand, counting down.
CATATATATTGATCAAATCAAAATGGATTAACAACTTAAATCTAAAGAGTGAATCTATGAACTAGTAAAAGAAAACTTTGGAGAAATGCTTCAGGACATTGGTCTGGGCAAGGACTTCTTGAGTAATATACCTAAAACACAGGCAACCAAAGCAAAATTGGACAAATGAAATCACATCAAGCTAAAAAACTTCTGCACAACAAAAGAAACAATCAATGAAGGGATGAGACAATCCACAGAATCAGAAAAAAATTTTCATACTACCCATCTAACAAGGGACTAATTACTAGAATAAACCTGCATAAGGAGCTACAACAACTTGATAGGGAAAAAATAAAATAATCTGATTAAAAAATGGGCAAAGGATCTGAATAGACATTTCTCAAAAGAAGACATATAAATGGCCAACAGGTATATGAAAAAATGTTCAGTATCATTGGTCCTCAGACAAATGGAAATCAAAACTACAATGAGATATCATCTGACCTCTGTTAAAATGGCTTTCTCAAAAAGGCAATAATAAATGCTGGCGAGGATGTGGAGTAAGGAGAACCCCTGTCCACAGTTGATGGGACTATAAATTAGTGCAACCACTATGGAGAACAGTATGGAGTTTCCTGAAAAAACTGAAACTAGAGCTACCACTTGACCCAGCAACCTCACTGCTAGGTATATATCCAAAGGAAGAGAAATCAGTATATTGAAGAGGTATCTGCAAACTTCCCTGTCTATTCAGAACTACTCACAATAGCCAAAATTTGGAAGCAACCCAAGTGCCCATCAACAGATGAATGGATAAGGGATTATGGTCCATAGACACAATGGAATATTATACAGGCACAGAAAAGAATGAAATCCTGGGCCACGCCTGTGGCTCAGTGGGTAGGGCTCTGGTTCCTTATACTGAGCGGGCAAGTTCAAACCCAGCTCTGGCCAAATTGCAACAAAAAAATAGCTGGTAATTGTAGCAGGTGCCTGTAGTCCCAGCTACTTGGGAGGCTGAGGCAAAAGGATCGCCTAAACCCAGGAGTTGGAGGTTGCTGTGAGCAGTGTGATGCCACTGCACTCTACTGAGGGTGACAAAGTGAGACTCTGTCTCAACAAAAAAAAAAAAAAAAAAAAAAGAAAGAGAGAAATGAATGAAATCTTGCCATGTGGAACAATATGAATGGAATCAGAGATCATTACGTTAAGTGAAACAAGGGAACACAGAAAGACAAATCTTGCATATTTTCACTCATAGGTAGGACCTAAATATATTAAAAATTGATCTCATGGGAAAAACAAACAAAGAAAAGGCGCCATCTGTGCCCAGGCACTCACTGCAGGGGGACCGCTCCCCTGAAACTGCTAACTGCTGTTTCCTTTTCTTTTGACAATTGGTTCCTTTCTTCATAAAATTTTTCTTTATCATTATTATGGTAAAATATACATAACACAAAACTGAGCACATTAACCATTTGACATGTATAATTAGGTGGCATTTATAGCACTGTGCACCCATCACTACCCTCCACTCACACAACTTTTGAAATCACCCCAAACAGAAACTCTATTGCTATCAAACATAGTTCACCATCCTTTATCCTGTTCCTCCCCACCCAGGACAACCACCATTTACATACTGTCTCTGTGATTTTGCCCACTCCAGGGACCTCCATAATATTTGTCCTTGTGTGTCATAGCATGAAGTTTTTGTGGTCCATCCACGTCAGAACTTCATTCCGTTGTATGGCTGAATAATATTCCATTGCATGGATAGACTCTGTTTTGTTTAGCCATTCATCTCTTGATGGACACTTGGGCTGTTTCTACCTTTTGGCTGTTGTAAACAATGCTGCAATAAACACTGGAGTACTGGTATCTGTCACTGACCCTGCTTTTGATTCTTTTGGATACATCTGTATCTCCTGCAGTGTGTTATGTGGTCATTTTATGTTTAACTTTTCCAGGAACCAGCAACCTGTTTGCCACAGTAGCTGCACCATTTTACTAGATCATCTCTTTTAATTAAAGAGGTATAGACTAGAAACTACAGAACGCAGTTTATTTTCTTCTTTTCTGCATTTTTTGTATTGCACTTAGGTCTCAAAGAAACTGGGAAAATGTACAAGATCTAACGGTCACTAAGGCACTCTCCTGATGGCGCACCGAGACATCTTTGATCCCTGTTTGCATGTAGTGGGCAGAGGCTTCTCCATCACAGGGTCTAAGTGAGTGGCCAGTTATCACAGCCTTACACAGATGCACATTCCAAATATTCTGTACTCTGGAGGACCAAAGGACCAAAATGTTCTCTAACTTCCTGCATTTGAGAATTGACTGAACTCAAGAATGCTATGGGATTAGGAAGTTTTATGATTACGGGGCAGGAGTCTTCAGAATTGTCTGGTGTCTGCCAGCCCCTCCCAGTATCGCCTGTTTCCTCTGCAGGATACTCTCTGATATAGGGGCTTCAAAGGGTTCAAGGGATCACAGGAGTCTGAGGAACACAGGATGTCAGGAATTAGTTTCTTCTGCATGGTTTTAGGGACAGGATGACCAAGAGTGTTCATGGGTTGACAATATATTATCACTACTACCTAGGAGCTGAGTTCTCCCCCTTCCCTTCTGATTGTGTCTGGGGTCTCCTGGAAAGCACCTGTCCCTGAAATGAGCAGCACCTGCCCGGGGTGGGGTGAGGGTGACCCCCACAGCAGCACATACAGGGTGTGCAAAGTCCTGGGAGTGTGTGATAACTGGGGAGGGGGTCAGGTGTGAGTTATAAAACACTCTCAGCAAAACACAGTTTGGTCACTTTTGGGTGGATTCAGTAATTCCCTATTAAGTAAGGTTCAGCATGGGAACATCCTCTAGAAATTGGCCTTAGTTAATAGATAATGATTTGTAATTAGCACGGCATGTGTGAATGAATGCTTTTAATGGCCCTCACATCACTCTTCTTCTGTGGAAGTGAAACTCCCTCTTTTATATGTCATTGATTTACACTAGTAATCGACCTGTTCTTCCAGGAAGTGGTGGACTTCATCACAGCTGCTGTCCAGGGTGTCCCACATGTCTAGTTAGTGGTGGCTGAATGAATGAGGTTTCTGTCTACCCGTGGAAGTCTAAAAGTCTGCAGACTGTAAACCCTTGTCAACCTAAGAGCCTGGGGTGAGAGGGACATTTGGAATAAATGTGTGACATCTACAATTCAATGTTTCCAAAACCAGGTCTGCCAGGCTGTGTCAATAGGCTGGGATGCCCTTGGCTGTCCTCTGAAGAGCAGGGTGTGATGTTGAACTTCTCTGTTCTGATACTGTGCTGCTTCCTAGTGCACCGTGTGCACGGGCTTGGAGTATGGAGGTTCGGAAAAATAATGCAGGGAGGAAACTAGAATTTATCGTGTTTCTATTTCACTAGGCACCATATTTAACATCTAACAAATCATTATTTGTTTAATCATATAATAGTCATGCAGTCACCGGACAGCCAAGGGGAGTACTTTGAAGCTGACTGCAGTGATATTCAACAATGAGGTATGTTGCAACTTTTCTAGGAGGAGTACATGAACTTAATTGTCTGACCTTGTATGAACACATCTGTCTGTATCCATCAGCTGTCTATCACCTACTTACCCATCCATCCAATTCTTACTCTGGAGATGAAAAAACTAAAGCTAGCGGTGTTGAATTTGAACGCACATCTGGCTGACTCTAAAGCCAGATGTTTGCTCTACCAAGGTGGACCAGTCTCAGCAGAGTCAAGGTGCCCAAACCTCAGAGGGCAGACTCCATGGAATTGGCTTCAGCCTTCTCAATAAGAGAGGAGGTCAGTGGAGGTCAGAAGAGGACTGACTTCTTGTGCTGCTCTCAGGGGCAGAGGAGGCCATATAGGAGGCAGGGAGTCTTCACGAGGCTCATGGTGTCCCTCCAAAGGTGCTGCTGCTTTCATTTTTTTTTTTTTTCCTGCACAACCTATTTCATTATTTTTCTTTTTACCATTGTCATGTTCTTTCTGCTCGATGGATGTTTTAGAGCTGGGTATGAGCTTATTATTTGCATCTCTTACCTTAGGGAACTAACTTCTTCAATTCACCTGTTTTTTTCCTAAAGTCTGACATCAACCCCCTCTGAGATGGGGTGTCCCAGTTCCCGGGGCGTGTGTGGATGAATGGTTCAGGACGGCTGGTGAGCAGCACTGCAGTGTTTGCAGGGATTGAATTTGCTCACTGGCCTGTCCGTGAAATACACCATGGGGGAGGGAATGTCAGATGCATTTTATAATTTAATGGAATATCTGATGTGTGGAAAATTTGGCAGAATAAATTCCTCCCAAAATAGCCCTTTCATAGAAGAGCTAACATTAAATGCATTTTAAAAATATTGCACAGTTTGCATAAATCAGAATTTTATGGAGGACATAGCGTGCTGCTCCTATTCAGCAGGGGGATTTCTGAATTTGGGCGTCTGTGGTGGTTGAGAGAAGCCTGGCAACCCCCTGGAGCCTGAGTTATTTTGCTCTGCCTTAAAGCAGTGTCCTCTCTTGGAAGGGAGGTACTGCCAGCTGGCTAACGTGGGGTTGATGGACTCTGTGCTGTGTCCTGTAGCTTCTGCTCCTATAAAGTCATCTTTGCTGAACTCTTTCTTCAACAGTAGAATGTTTAATCTAAATTATGAAGGACAGTGTCACAGGAGCGTCCAACTCTGTTTGCATAATGACAGAAGACTTTTCTGCGCTTATTCCTTACTGAGTTTGCCAGCACACTGGGCTTAGTTTGCATGCAAGGGAAATTGTGGCCCATTGCAGATCTTCAAACTTTCCACACTGGGAACACCGAAGACTCAGAGTGTTAACATATCTCCTAAGAGGCCAAGTGTGAAGGACCTGGGGTCCTCAAAGCACAGCCCTAAGACTAGCAGCATCAGCCTTACCTGGGAACTTGCTAGAAATGCAAATGATTGTGCCCCACTCCAGGCCTACTGGGTCAGAACCTCTGGGGCTGGGCCCAGCACGGATATTTTAACATGCTTTTGGGACATTCTGACTCACACCCATATTCAAGAACTCCTGGTACACAGGAGGGACAGGGAGATGGGAAGACAGAGAGCCGGGTTGAGTCTCTGCCTCCTCCTAGCTTTGTGACTGAAGACACAACTTATCCTCCTAGAATCTCAGTGTCCTCATCCCTGGGAACAATTATAACTGCCTTGCTCCTGTGATAATGGGGCTGAGGACACAAAAAAAAGAACTCAAGATGCTTGTTTTATAATCATTAGTAATAATTTGAGAACTGGTCATCAAAACACCAAACCCTTTTGTTTCTAGTTTATGAACAAAAAGCCTTGTTGTCAGCTGGATCTATACTATTAAAAATAATATTTCTCTTTGTAAGTATCAAATAGACTTGAAGAAACTCAAAGCATTTTTGCAGAGTCTAAATAGTTAACTCTTAAAACCATGTCTGTTGACCTCAAACATAAAAACCAAGGGTCACAAGCTTTGTTGTACGCAAAGGGCTGTTTCTTCTAAGAGCTCAGAATTCCCTGACAATGTAACTGGAGTCCCAGGTGGTCATGGGGGAAAAGCCACAGCCAAGACATGGAAGCCTGGCTGAGTCCCAGAAGCCAGGCTGAGGGCCGTGGCTGCTGCCCCACCACGCGTGGCTCGTACCAGTGCCTCATTCTCAGTTCTCATCGTCTTCTGCATTGCCTTGAGATCCACCCGGAACTCCTTTTCCTCCAGGGATCACTTCTCCAGTAAGGTTATTTGCTGTCAAGCCTCCTCTGTGAAGCTTGTGAGGCCCAGCTGGTGACTAAGCTCCCAGGAGACGAGAGCACTCAGCAGAGGACAAACTTTGATGTTGAGACTGGATAGACCCCAGATCTCCTGGTTCCATCATTCCAGGTATGAAGGTCTGAGTTCATTTTGGGCCCAGGAAAGCTCCTCAAATGAAAGCATTTTGTCTGGAGGGGCTGGCTACCCACCATAGCCAGAGAACACAACTAACGGATGCTGTTGATGAGGTTATGACTAGAATGACCCAACTGGATGTTTCCTCTTTGAAATGGTCTTGAGTCCCCAAGAGGGAAAGCTGCTGTAATGACAGAGTTTATTCCAATAACATAGTCCAAAATCAGTGAAATGCTTTACTTTTTCTCTTCAAGTTCACTGGAGTGTCATAAAGATTTCCCTGGAAAATTTTCAGGGGAAAGAAACTTCTCTTTGGTGGATATTTTAAAATATTGCTTGATGTTTGATGATCTCAGGGAATAATGAGGGCTTTGAGCTGTGACTGCAGGATCCAGCTCTGCTGGGGTCCATCTGCAACGTGTCCCAGTGCTGGCAAGAGGTACGGAGTTTGCTCTCCATCCTGGGTGTGTTTAGTCTGCATTTGGCTGAGACCCCATGGCCCTAACATTTCCCTCTGAGACTGAGTCAAGCACATTCTGGGGCATGCTGAGAGAAAGTCTATGCCAGGCTGTGATTCTCTTTTGAACAGGATGCATCTTAGTGCATTAATTCTCATTTGCTTAAATGCTCAGGATGTGCTTGGGTAGAAAGCATGTGCACCTTAGAACCATGATGGGCGGTCTTCTAAATCCAGATAGCAAGCAGTCTTTTGGAAGCTTATGAGATGTCAAGGATCCTGGGCCACACCAGGGCATTTCTTGATTGTCAATGATGGCAGACTCCATGGAGAGGAAGGCTGGGGTGGGCTGAGCTGTGGCCAGGACCTTCTCTCTGCCTGGGGAAACTAAAGAGTCATCTCACACTCGTGGCTGCACAATCAGGTTCTTATTACATCCCCACCAGCATCTTTCTGAGCTGGAGGCAGTTTGTTTACAGTACCTACAAAATTTCCTCATGTTGGTGACAAGAAAAATGGTCCATTTCCATAAATGGAGTTGACATTTCCAGTGCATTACGTTTCTGTCTTCCTTCATGTATGAGAAGGCGTATTGGCCTGAGAATAGCTGGGCCATCTTGGTGACCTCCTATCTAGTGTTTGCGACCTGATTTACTTATTCATTGGCTTTTCTGCTCTCAGCAAAGAGTAGAATTCAGGGAGGCCAACTATGTGTTCACAACGTGTCACCACAGGCCATGCAGCTGGGCTGTTCACGGTGGAGAGGGAGGTGATAACACTGATGTCTTCCCAAGCCCTACATGAGTATTGGGATAAAGCCCCCCCAGAAGAGAGAGTAGTACACAGCTGCCCATCCATGAGGGGGCATGGGCTGTGCCTTCTGGCTTTTATAGTTACAGCAGAACCACAGAGAAGACGAGCTGCCAGTGAATGTTTGTGAATAAAACAAACACACACACCCTGAGACCTTGGTTCTTTACGTACCTGCTGTTCAGTGCTCCTAACACCTGAGCCTGTGCCTGGATCTCCAGGGCATCTTATTAAAATGCGACCGTGCTTCTTGGATGGAGCAGGGTTGGGGCCAGAGAGGAATCTCTCCTGCATTTCTAACAAGATCTCAGGTGATGCTGAAGTAGCTGCTGACCCAACCAGACTTTCAGCAGCAAAACCCTCCGTGATGTATTCCGTGTGTTGTAGCATCACGGGATTTATTCTATCCATATCAAGTTCTACATTGAACTTGCCAGTCTATTTTACTGATCTCCATCACGTCTAACAAATGCTCCCTTCCTAATGAGAGTTGGCTGAATCACAGAAACTGCTCAATCCACGTCCAGTGACCAGATAATTCCCGTTTGATAACTGGCATCTTACACTTGTCTACTTGGGGCTTTCTTTTAGTTTTGCTTTTTAGTAGGAAATTTGCTTTCTACCACTAGATCAGGCATGAGGTTACAGTGAAATCAAAGGTTTTCAAATTTGAGGCTGTTCTGATGATTCCAACCTCCCCTCACGTATGCTGTGACAGGGAGGGACTCGGGGAATAGGATTTTCTTTTACAATTGTTTATGTATGTTGGACAAAAATTAATCTATTATTTATTTTTGAGACAGCATCTTACCCTGTTGCCCAGGCTAAAATGCAGTGGCATCATCATAGCTCACTTCAACTTCCAACTCCTGGGCTTACAGAATCCACCTGCCTCAGCCTCCTGTGTAGGTGGGACCACAGGTTTAGCCACCATGCCATGCTAATTTTTCTATTTTTATTTACTTATTTATTATTCTTATTATTTTTTTGTAGAGACAGGGTCTTGCTCTTGCTCAGGCTGGTCTTGAACTCTTGACCTAAAGTAATCTTCCCTCCTTGGCCTTCCAGGGTGTAAGGATTACAGATGTGAGCCCCTGAGCCTAGCCTGATGTCGTTTTTAAAATTCTAATTTATTGGGCTTGGTGCTGTAGCATAGTGGTTATGATGCCAGCCACATACACAGAGGGTGGCAGGTTCAAATTTGGCCTGGGCCAGCTAAACAACAATGACAACTGCAACAAAAAAATAGCCACACATTATGGAAGCTGCTTGTAGTTCCAGCTACTTGGGAGGCTGAGGCAAGAGAATTGCTTAAGCCCGAGAGTTTGGGGTTGCTGTGAACTGTGACACCATGGCACTCTACTGACATAGTGAGACCTTGTCTCCAAAAAAAAAAAAAAAAATACACAAACACTAACAACAGTTGCTGAGCAAAAAAAAAAAGGGGGGGTATAAAAAAATTCCAGTTTATTTCATATGAATCAAATGGAAAAACGAATACCATGGTGTGTTTACTTTACCTGGTTGTGTTTGATGTCCTCAGTGGGCGCACCATATGAATTCCTGTACAAAGTTGAAATTCCAGTGTTTTGAGCTAAAGAAAAAGGAAAAGAAAAGTATTAACAAAGAAAACGAGGTTTCAAATGAGGAATACTGGTTAATGAGGCAAGTACGTGTCCTAACAAAGCTTGGTTTCTCAGAAACCATTCCAAGTGGAAGAAGTTCTTTGGCCTTGAACACTTCATTTTACATCCAGATATTAAGAATGAAGAATAGTTACTCTATAAAATCCCCATAGCACGGCAGCCTCCCGTGGGAACATTCACATTACAGACAGGGTCAGGGCAGGTGCAGCAAACAGATGGTCATTTTGCAAGTTTTATTGCCTTCTTTTCTGGTGAAAACTGGTGGATAATAAAAGCTTGTCACCTGCACTGAAGCATGCAGGAGGCTGGAGAATGACAAGAATAAAATTTCTAATTTGAGCTCACAGAGGTGCTGGGGCATCTTCCAGACAGTGCATTTCTCAAGGGCCCAGAGGCCGGGCAGGGAGCACCACCTGAGTCTCCCCGGTGACCTGAGAGGCTGCAGCTTTGGACTCCTGCTTATTAGATGCAAAGACAGGAGTCCTGGCTCTGTCTTCCAGGCTGCCTGTGGTTCACCTGAAAGGGAAGAGGTCTCCTCCAGCTGCAGGAGACACATTTGCCCATGTCCTTATGCTGCAGGCTGGGAGGAAGGGCACGAGATGCCACTCTCAAAGCTGCTGAGAGGTCTATGAATTAAGAAAGTTTTGGAGGATGTTGCCTGTCCAGTTCCATAGGGTATAAAACACTCTAGAACTGAAAAGGGCTTGTCTTCCGCTTCCAGTCACTAATCGATAAGGAAATAGAATCACACTCCATACCCCCTCTCACTGTAGACACAGGTCAGGACAACACATCATTACCCACGATTTTTACTAGAAAGCACGTAATAGTGGTGCGATAAAACTCCTCTTGGAAAACTTTGCTTAACAAGTGAGAACTGAGAGCCCATTTCCAGTTTTAAAGACCACCTTGTTATTCTCTCTGCTTCAATGCAATCCTTCATGTCTCTGTGTTGTTATGAAAACCTCCAAGTCTCTCTCTCTCCTGGACCACTCCTAGGAAATCCTACATGATGGCCAAACATCCACTCTGCCTGGCTCAACTCCTTGCACAATCCTGTCCCCAAAAGCCAGAAATTGGATCACGTCTTTCCATCTGCCATTCATGCTGAGACTGCCGCTGCTAATGGCTGTGAGGTCCTCTGTGATTGGCCTTTTCTAACTCCCCACGGCATTGCTCACTCCTCTTGCTAACGGGGCCCTGGAATGCCAGCCTTCCTTCCTCCATCCAGCAGGCCATGTGAATGTAGCTTCAGGGATCCGTTACCCTGAAATGCTTTCTCCCTGGACTTTGGCTGCCTCCTTGATCATGTTGAGGTTCCAGCTCATATATGTCCTCCTGTCCCATGTCAGGTGAGGTGACTCCTCTCTCCTGCACCCACCGTCTCATTGCCCTGTGCAGTTCCTTCATCCTGCTCAACATTGTGCTGTATGATCTTGGTGAGCGCGTTCTGCTGTTCACCTCGTGTGCTGCCTGCCTTGGCCTGAGTGAAGTTCCATGAGGACGTCACCTCTGCATGTGTCCCTGGAGCCCGGGCTACTGCCTGGTCCAGTTCATGGAGTGGGTGCTCCATTTGCTGAATAGAGGAGTGAGCAACACTGAGATCAATCGACTTCAGAGCTATCACTTTCTGATGGAAAATGTCACTTCAAAAACAAGGTTCACCGATATGATCCATCTTATAAGGGTACATGTGAATCTTTCTAAATGTAGAATATAAATGTCTTAACACAATAACTAAGAAAATGACATGAAGGCTCTGTTAATCAGTTTGATGAGAGTATTTCAAATTGAATATAAAAACAGCACTCTGTACCCCATGACAGTATTAATGTACACAGCTATGATTTAATAAAACAAACAAACAAACAAACAACAAAAACAAAACAAGGTTCAATTTTGATTTTTCAGTTGCTCACAATATACTGTACTTTTTTTTGGCTGAACATTTACTCTTGAATGGGCTTGTTCTCCCTGCCGGTTCCATCTGTGGCTTCTCAGCTGAAGATCTTCCTGCTGCAGTTTTCTCCTCCTTCCTCTTCGGCTCACTTACCTGTTTGAAGGAGACTATGCATCTAAGTTAGAAAATAGAGCCAGCAAAGGAGGGCCAGGGAAGTGCTAGAATGAAAACCTGGGTGGATCTACATTTCTAAGAGCTACGTAGAAGAGAGTACAGGCCAGGCAGGGAACCACTTCCACTTCAAGCTTCCAAACGCTGCGTCTTGAGGGTGAAGCCTCCCGGGTCTCTCCCATAGCCGCAGGAACATTTCCTTGGTGGGGAATAGGGAGCTGTCCCCTGCTGCCTTATAAACAAGGAAGATGGCAGTTTTCCAGATACCTTTCAGTGCACTGAAGTTTATCCCCTGGATTTAATCTTGAATGAGAATGAATTGCTTCTGATGTGGAGACCTCGAGAAATTTGATTTTTGCAACTAAACCCTGAATGATGGTCATTTGCTACTGTGCTACAGAGTGGATGGAGGTGGGCAAGTCAACCTTTCCATTCTTACATGAAAGCCTGGTTGCCGTCTGGCTTGGCTGGGGACTCATTCATACCACTACTGAAAGGGGCAAACACCACCTTCACCACCACCACCACCAAAAGAAACACCGTCACCTCTAACCCCATCACCACGGCCACCGCTGTGATGATAACCACCAACTTTTACCCAGCATGCACGGGCTTCCGAGGAACCTTCCTATTGATATATAAACATATAATTCAATAAAGATATAATTGCTCTTCTAAGCTTGCCTCATGATTGATAGTGTAGCTCTAAATTGTATTTTTAAATAAGTTAGAACTAAGCTGTTTAAATCTCTAAATAAGGTTGAAGAACGACACATCTCAATACTGCCGTTGTCATGATCTCTGGAATTTGCTAGGAAGATTAAACATCAGAAACATATTAGATTTTATTTGTTATTTTATTATGTATACAAGGCACAATCGTGTACCACTGGAACCACTTCCACATAAACTCACACACCCACCTTCAAAGGCCTTTGGAATGATTCCACTGGGCAAGAGAGTGACAGGGAAGTTCTCAACTTAAATACTAATGCAGTCAACCTCACAATGATTCTCGTAACTATAATCTCAATGTATCATCCTGGACTGCTTGTTATGTGGCTACCTAGGGCAAGAGTAATTGCAAATTGAATGGGTCAGTTGAATTGGGTGTCACTACCACTTCAGTGTAATCAGTGCAAATTAGATTCTCCACTGAATGTGCCCACTCCAGGGACTCAGTGTTCAGATTTATAACTTTCTTTGTTCATGTTCACCTATAATTGGGGCCATATTTATTGTGAAAAAACAGTGAATGAGAATACTAAACTATGGCCCACATAACAAGCCCAGCTCTCCCATTCAGGAGACAATTCAGGAGCCAGGGCGGGACACTTGCTCCCTGGTAGAGCCTGCGCGGGAAGGCAGAATGTTGTGCCGGGGGTGGGACACACGCATCTGTTTATCATGCTTTTCTTTATGCAGCTGTACAGCGTGAACACAGAAAACACTGCCGCTGGGGTAAATACACTTGCTATTAGAAAAATTTATCTTGGCTGTCCTGGATTTGGAAGGCATTTTAATAAATCATCCAATTTTTCTATTCTGTTTCCCTGAAGGTCTGCATCTAAATCATATCAGAGAACTCCGCGTCATGCTTTAAGATCCCTCTGATTAGAGGGTCTCAGCGTCTCTGCAGAGTGTGCCCTTTGCACCCTAGTCTTAGGAATTATCTAATCCTGGCATGTTCAACCTTTTTTATTTTCTGTTGCATATGCAACATGCAAATATGTCTTGGGCCGCACATTAAATACACAAATACTAAGCAAAGGTGAAGAGCAAAGTCCAGGGACCCATGCATACTTTTTGAGATATCCAACACCAAAGATAAATAAGCAGAACAGTCACGGCCTCTGGCTGAACACCCCTGAAAATCCCATGTGTCCTCATGGCCGATTTTTGGGAGGGATCCATGTGGCAAAATAGGAATGGAGTCCCCTGTTAGAGGTCCCCAGGGCTTTGGCAGCTCTGTTTTTAAGGTAATGACCCTCTCCAAGTCCTGCTTCGGTGGAGGAGCCACGTGGGGAGGGGCTGAGGTACGAGGGAAGCCGGGACCCCCAAGGAGAACTGTACAGAGTACGTGGCCAATCAGGCAAGCTGGTTATAAGCTGGGCTGCAGCTGCATGGGGCTGGAGGAGCAGGACAAGCACCAATTTTGGCTTCCACAGAGTCTGAGCAGATGAGAAAGGAAAGACAATGAGTATGATGGGGAGGGATGCGGGCTAAGAGACCAATGCTCCCTCCGAAAACTGCGGCCATCAGCTTTAGGGAAGCTCCTTGGGAGTCTGTCGTGGTAAGAGGATGTATCATGGCAAGACGAGAATGGCAATAGGAATCCTATGGGGTTCCCTTAAATCCTCTGCCCCCAAGCTCTCCCTCCCCTCCTCCTCTCTGTTCCCTCCATACTTAAGGGTTGAAGTGGCAATACCGTCTCCGCCATTTAGAATCCCCTCCACTGTGAGTTACACCAACAGGGAAGAGGTCTATGGAGACTCCACTCTTGAATTTGAGGGATTATGTCTTGGGTGAATGCGAAGGAAAGATGGAGATGAAGTGTGTATAGAACACATTTTCTATTAGCTCTTTTCAGAAGTAAGATGCTTAGTTTTTATACCTCTGGCTGCATCTCCTTTCCAATTCCTGGGAATTATCCCTATGGAGTTCTCAGGTGACCTGTCAGCTGCTGAGACTCCGGCTGGGCTGCAGAGCGTTGCCTGGTGCCCTGTGCCGGGCTGATCCCCAGCTCCGCGAAGGAGGCTCGGGCTGTGCTCACCTGTCATGGTGTCTTTCCTAGAGGTGTGTTCGCCTTTAGTTCCGTGGTACGTGGCGTTGCTGCCGGTGGACTCGTAGTCTGTTTTCCTTTCTTTGAGGCTGATCATTTCCCGAGGTGAAGCTGGGGCACTTGCTACATAAAGAGACCAAAGGGATGATTTTGTGTCTCACTCCATAGCACGGACCCCTTTTCACAGGAATGATTCAGGTCACCGAGACGTGTGTTTGTCTCACCTGCCTGTGGACCTGATGATGCTTTGGTAGTTTGGGCTTGTGTCCTTCCCCTTCCCTCGCCCTGTGACATCTGGGGCTTTAGAGTTAAGAGGACACGTGATTTGTGACTCAGAGGCAGGTGATGTGGGGCTCTGTCCCGGGGTCACCCTCCTCAGAGAGGCATTCAGGTGGGGACATGGCCACCCAGGGTGTATCAGCAGTTTTAAGAATGAGGCTCATTTAGTTTCCTTCTTCCTTTCCTCCTTTCCTTCCTTCCCCTTCTCCTTCCGTCCTTCCTTTAATTAGATGTGTTTCAGTGGGGCTACTACTCATGCTGAAGACTCCCTGATTAAGATAAATGCAGCTTGACGTGAACTCTGAGTCACCTAGAACTGCATTCAAGAAACAACTCTCCACCCAGGGTATTTTCTGGGCCAGCATCTGGGGCAGGCTGGGAGGGCGTGGAGAGAGCTCCCCGGTCCTGCTGGATCCTCACCCCAATAGTCTCTCAGTCACACTTACACTACGGCCACTCGCTGCCTGTGGGACCAGGAGGATGCACCCTGCTATCTCTGTGTGTGCTCACTTCTAAAGGGCTGGGTTATAATTAGAGGATCCCCCTGGGAAATCCAGGACTCTCGACACACTGGTACCTGAACAGAGGAAAAGCTGAAGTTGGAGGCAGGGAAGTGAACAACATGACATTTAGTTCTGAAAGATCCCATGGCTGGGCAGCGACATAGTCGTCCTGCTGCGACTCTAAGGGGGGCTCTGTGAAGCTGGAAGGAGCAGGGACCTTAGTGACAAGGCAGCTGGCTGTGCACCTGGCCTGTGGGCTCCTCCCCTGCACCTAACTCACTATGAGCTCAGGCCTGGGGTTCCCCTGCCCTGAGGCTCTCTCCAGCTTCCTGTGCCCCAAAGTAATGCTTCCTAGTCTTGTCCAACCGGAAGACTCACCTGAGAATTTATGGATTCCAAGGCCCAACCCTGGACCTTTTGAGTCTGAGTGGTAAGCAGAGGGGCCTCTGGAGCCACCTGACTGAGCTCATCTGGGGATGACTAAGGCTGGCTTCCTGGGGAGCTCTGATTTCTAGACCAAGCCCTCCTTCCTTTGCTGGTGTCCAGCCCGCCCAGCCAAGCCTGTCTGCCTTTGAGCTCATTGTCCGCACCTCTGCAGGATCTTTCAACTCCAGCCCCTGGGCCCGTGGTTCCCTAATGTGCCTCTCTTTTCACTGAGTCACTTCATCAGGTTTCTCAGGCTTAGCATCTTCTGTGCAGAAACCCCACACTCGCCACAGAGGGGGACAGAAACGTGACTCAGTTGCACTCTCTGAACTCAAGGAGCCCTCCATCAAGTGGGGAAAATGGACATACAAATAAGCCATAATGAGAGGCAGACGGGCTCAAGAGAAGTCACAGCCAAATGCTGGGTGTGGGTCTTTGCTCGCCCTTCTCTGGAAGGGCTCTTAAGCCCCCCTAAACCTTCCAAAATAAAATCAAGCTCAATGTTCACCTCTGGAAGCCCTCAGAGGGTTTCTATCCTTGCCACCCATTACAATTAATCACCTAGAATCCTTTTTAAAAACTCCTGAGGCATGAGCCCTACTCAGCAGTGGCTGGCCAGAAGCTCTGGCTGTAAACCCAGCAGGCAGACAGGGAAGGGATCTCCGCAGCTCTGACAGGTGCCATGCTCTCGTGGTGCCATGATGACCCAGGAGTGGCAACAAGTGGGTCTCATGTTGCCTCTCTCAGGCCTCCTTAAGCCTGTGCACGTGGAGGAGAGAACACCCAGGCACTGCCATTAGGGAGGAGGCCTGTGACACGGACAGAGATTGGGACCGGAGGGGCAGCCACCACATCTCACGTACAGCTGAGTCCTTACCAAGCCTGGGACATACCAAGGTTCTGTGTGAAGCTCCTACCTGCCCTGTGCTGCCCCCCTCCCCCTCTAAGCACCACTCCTCTCCTCCCCTGTCCCCTTGCTCCTTTGCTCTGGGTCTTTCTGCACCAAGGTTGGCCTTTTATGAGTTACTGCTATACAGTCACAAAAAGACAATATTCTGGAGCTTCTTGAATCTTTTAAAATTAGAATCTAATATTGCACAGATGGTGGTGTTTATTAAACCATATCAAGTGTGTAATTATCTCCTGAGACCTCACATGTGGTGACTCTGAGTCGCCAATAAATCAGAATTGAGTTCTGGGAAAAATCAAATCATGCAAACAAGTGTTTACGGGGTGTCCGGATGTGCCTGGCCTAGGAAATGCCAAGGCAATGTGCGGTGGCTGAACGGCTGGCGGGACATCCATGGCCCACTGCTCCTGGGAGAGGCTGATTCTCCGCCCCAGCGCCTGCCGATCTGTTATTCCATTTCATCTGCCTAACGTTGATTGGCTCACTGTTCTTAATAATTGCAGCTTTTAGAAAGACACCGTCCTTATGCTTCCTAGACTCAGAGCTCTTTATCTTTCTAAGCCTGCCAGGGTTATGGAAATAAATAGGCATAAGGGAGCATCTCTGGGCTTCTGAGATTGGTAGACGCCAGCTAAGTACATGGGGATTAAACTACATCAACCCTTCTCATCTAGGTTTGGACTGATAGTTAAAAGGGTTAGACTAAACAGTACAAGTAGTAGAACTTCCATAGCTGACCACCTTCCTACACTGACCACCTCCTTAAGTTGACCTAATTTTCTAATTTTCATAGACTGGACATGCATAACATGTACGCATCAGTACAATAGGCCTAGTTCCTTATGGTGACCACCTCTAGTGTTGACCAGTTTGTCACAGTCCTTTGGGTGGTCAACTTACAGAGCTTCTAACTGTATACGTTTTCATGGAGCTGAGAAACATTCTCCATCCCTTTCTGATTTTCCATGTCATTCTGATAGCAAAGTCTGGTGTACAGTTATATACTTGTCCTCAGGTTAGAGAGGCCACTCTACTGGGCAATGCCTTCTGTCAGGTCCCCCCTACCCAACCCTGTGCTGTTTCAGAAAATATGATTTCTTCAGTGAGGGGTGGGAGGAGAGTAAGGAGACAGAAAGCTTCCATAAATCAAAGCGCATGGAGCTGAATCTGTGAGTGCATATAATTATTTATCCATCCTTCACTCTCAGGACAAAAATAAAAATGCAGAAATCAAAACAGAAGTTTTAAAAACTTAAACTTTGAGTAAAACAATAAAACCCATGGCATTCATATGACTCAATGATGAGTTCATAGTTGGCTTTTCATAATCTTTGGCATTTATTTCATGTGACTGCAAAAAGGTATAAAGTATGTCTGCATGTAAAGAAAAAAAGCTCAAAATTTAAGCAATAGGAATGTGATAAAACTAGGAAAAAATTAAATGGGATGATATACAAGTTGTAGTTAGTTATAATAAGGACCTGCCAGTGATTTATCTGCTGGGGGTAGGTAATGATAAAAAGCTAATCAGACAGGGAATCGTTATGGAGCCCAATCTAAGTCATACTAAAGGAAGAAACAGCACATCCTACCCCCTGTAGTCTGTTGTCCCAATCATGACAAATACAACACAACTCAAACTATTTCCAGTTGGGAAATCCCAGATTTGCAAACACTTGATAATTTTCTTTCTACTTGCTCCTCATTGAGTGCAGGTTTGGGATACGAATTTCATGCATTTGAAACTCATCAGAGAGAGATTTGTTCTGAGTCTGTGTGTACACAACATGAAGGGGCCATGGCAGTAAAAAGCAAACAGATTCATTTCATGTTTCTGGCAGAAGTCTGACTGGACCGGGCCCCCCTTGTGTAGGTAGGGTGGTTAAGGGACCTGCTCAAGGGCTGTAAAGGCCCCTCTTACCTGAGCGGTTATTGGGAGACGCGCGCACAGGGGAGATGGAGGGCGTGCGGGAGGAGGAGTAGGGCCTTTGCCGATCCCTCTCGATGGTTGAAGACGAGGCTACAAAGTGATACTGTGACCATCCATCCTGCAAGAGACAGCGCGCCCGTTACACAGAGAAGACCTCGCTGTGCCTGATACTCTGGGACGACAGCGCGACTCTTCACCTCCTGGCATTTCCAAGTTCCAAGCGCTCAGATTTGCAAAACAAAACATTTCTACATCAGCAGAGATTACACAGCCCTGCGCCATCATCAAGGTTAACAGACAGGGATGTGAAATGAGACTCCTGCTTCCCCTCCAGACAGCCCGGCAAGGCAGGGCTTGCTTTAAGTGCCCACTTTCCTTCACAGACGTTGAACAAATGGATACATGGTCTATTTACACATTTGCTTTGGCCCAGAAGCTTTTATTTAAATGAAAATAGGATGCTCAGAATGTCAGATGACCCTGAAACTTTCTGTCCTTTGCTTACCCGGTTCCAGTTTTCTCGCTTCAAGATCTTCCAAAAGTGCTTCCTCTGTGGCTCCCACACCCTGTGGTCCCCACACCGGGAAGCAGCTCCCTTCCCATTTCTCTCTCTCTGGTTGTTCCCAACCTCCTTCTCTGATGCAAATGCCCCCTCCCACCTGCATCCAAGCTGGGACATTGTCTAGTTCACCCCAGGAATTCTATTTTTCAATTTAGAGCATATTCAGAATGTGTCTTACCAGGAATCCATTAGCCTTCCAATGTTTGGTTAATACAAAAAGCATATATGTCGTGTATTACTTTTCATCATAAAAACCGTAATAAATACATTAGGGGTTATTATGTGAATTTAGAGAGCATATAATTCCACCTTCCCCACTCAGAGAGCCCCTATTAATCTGTTAACAACTATTTCCTTCCACTCTTTTTTCTTTTTAAATTCGTTTTTATTTCTATCAAAGTAACATGTTGGAGAGTACTGACACAGCAAAGAAAAGCAGGCACTAGCCTAAAACCCAGTTCCTCCTTCACAGAGGCAATTGTTTCCCATTCTTTTTTTTTTTTTTTTTGGCCAGGGCTGGGTTTGAACCTGCCACCTCCTGCATAGAGGGCCAGCTCCCTACCCTTTTGAGCCACAGGTGCCATCCTGTTTTTCATTCTTTTATTTTTGTTTTTCCAATAATATTTAGATTTGTAGGGAGCTCAATGTCTTATAGGGAATCATTGAAAATGTAAAAAATATTCGTACCCCCTTAATACTTTGAAAAAAAAAAAAAACTAGACAACCAAGCAGCAAGCTTGTTTGCTTTTCTCCAGCCACATTCAGCCACTCTAGGGTAGGAGGAGTCAGTAGAGTTGGCAGGGGACAGGGAATGCCATGGAAGCCCATGGAATTGAAGCCGGGCAGAGAGGAACATGGGGATGTGAGGAAGGAGACAGAGATGGAAGATTGGTCAGACGCAGAATAGAGAGATTAGAGGTGCTAAGAGGGCCAGGCTGGGGTGGGCATCACAGGACGGGAGAGGAAGAGGCGGCAGGTAATGGATATGAGGGGTCGCTGAGGGAGGACCAGGGACAGAGGGAAAAGGACCAGGAGGTGGGTGGACGGCGGAGTAGTGGGACTGTGGGCTGTTCAGAGCCTTTGAGTGAGCAGAGTCCAGGTAATGACCAGCAGCCCAGGAGGCCTGGCTAACTGGTGATAACTGAGGAGGGAGGCAGGGCATGAGGTGTAACTGCTTCCTTAGGGACAGGTGGGGGTCTGTCACGGTGAGGGTAGCTATCATGGCGGAGGAGAAAATGCCTCCATTGAATTCTGTGCGATTTAAGATCCTCTGGAGGGTGGGGCTGGGACAGAGGAGAGGCCTTTTTTTTTTTTTTTTTTTGAGACAGAATCTCACTATGTTGCCCTTGGTAGAGTGCCATGGTGTCATAGCTCATAGCAACCTCAAACTCTTGGGCTCAAGAAATTCTCTCGCCTCAGCCTCCCTTGTAGCTGGAACTAAATGGCCCTGCCATGATGCCTGCCTATTTTTTTATTTGTTTGTTTTTAGCAGGCTCAGGCTGGGTTTGAACCCACCAGCCCTAGTGCATGTGGCTGGCACCCTAATCACTGAGCTATGGATGCGGAGCCAGGAGGGGCAGTCTTACCAAAAACACCTGCAGGATGAAACATGTTTCAAAAGCACATGCATGGATTACTCTGGTATAGGAACAATTTTAAAAATAGTTTTAAAAAGAAATGCCTTTCTTTTGAAGGAAATGCTTTGTCTACCCTAAAAACTTTGAATATGACCAAATGGGGGGGGGGCAGACCATTTTATGTCTGTCCTATTGCAATGTAGAAGGTATGCTGTGCAGTTCTGGGGGGTGGGTTGGGCACTGCTTTACTTAAACCGTCGGCTTCTTCTGCTGTGTATTGTTAAAGGCAAACATGGCATTTTATAGTGTGAATACTGGCTAATATTTCAAATGTTCTAAGACTCAAGGAGACACCGGCTATAAACATGGCACAACTACAGGTGTGGTTGTATTTGGTGGGGGGGCCATGGACGGCTCAGCATCTCTCGTGTGCAGGTGATTGGAGGTCTATTGTTCCGTAGTTCAGACTTTACATGGTTTAGGTTCCTTGAAACCATTTTAGTATATGCATTTCTGGAAGTGTCAGGAAAGTAGATGTAGTAACAAAATTGCTTATAAAGAGTACCAAAAAAATCCTTTCCAGTCCTTCATAAGATTCAATCCTGAAATACCAATGAATGACAGAAATGTGATCTTGCACATGACTTGTTCTGCGGTGATGGGACTGGCAGGGCCCCCAGGAGAGGCGTGTGGTGCAACCCCAAGTCAGAGGCCTCAGGGAGTTGCGAAGGGGTGTGTGGACAGGGAATCCCAGTGAAAGCGGCAGAGTGGACCCAACTAAGGCTCCTGATAAGAGCCGTTTCCTGTGCCCTGGCTTGGGAGCCCCAGGAGGAGCACAAGGAGGAGGTGACCTCTATCTTCCCTCCCATTCACTGCCACACAGTAAAAGCTGCAACGGCCAAACTATGGAATCCGACAATGCCCTTAAAAATGTTAAGAGACTTCAACATTTTTGTTCTGCTAGTGCATACTGTCAGTCCCCCGTACCCTTGGGCTCTACATCCATGGATCCAACCAAACGTGGATGAAAACAATTTGGAAAAAAAAGTCTGTGTTGAACATGCAGCAACTTTTTCTTCTTGTCCTCATTCCCTAAACAATACAGTATAACAACTATTCACACAGCGTTTACATTGTAGGCGGTATTACGAGTCTAGAAATGATTTGAAGTGTGCAGCAAAATGCACAAGGGTTACATGCAATCCCTGTGCCATTTTACAGCAGGGACTTGGGCATCCGCTGATGTTTCCCTGCGGGGGGTCCTGGAACCAATCCCCCATGGATCCCGAGTGTTCGGAACTCATGTAACACTAGATGCCCGAGACCAGGATGCAGCTGGTCTGCCGTACAGAGCCATCAATACTCATTACAAACACAGTTACGCTGAGTAATTAGTTACCTTGGGGATAAATCTCTCAGTCCTTCACATCTTCTTTTGTGTAGAATTTTGGGTCATTCCATTGAAAAAAATGTTTTTTTTCATTGTCCCAATTAGAAAAGAAATGAAGATGTCTTTTCCTTGGCCAGGTTAGTGCTACTCCGCCATTCCCTCTGTCTCCCCAGCCACGTACGTATTTGCCATCTCGCCAACTAGCAATCAATCTATTATTCATTTACTTCCCACTGTCACTCAGAAAGGCTTGGAGGTAGTTTGCATAAATATATCCAACTCAGACACCTATCTTTTCAATTATTATTTGCCTCCTTAATCACTATTTTTTCTTGCTAAAATTTTAACTCACTGTAAGCCAGAAGATTTTTATGAAATGAGTTCTATTCTATCAAGTGCTTAACCATAGTTCCCCTTTGTGCCACCCCTACGACTTGTAGGGGTCAGATAAGAAAGCTCAGGGAAGAAAAAGGGAAAATGAAAAATAGCCACCACAACCAGGGCAGGGCTGTTAATCCTTACCGTTGACGATAAGGAACTCCTTCCATATCTGCTGTTCACCTCCAGCAGAATGACCCACAAGTTGTGCCCTTCAGCTCAAGGCCCAGCTAAGCTGTCAAAAATGTGATATGATATCTGCGCTTCAAATTGGTTTTTATTTTTAACACATTAAACTTAAAACTGGAGGTTGTTAAATTGTTCCAAGTATATGGAGATAGAACTCCAAAAGGGAAGAGGAGTTCAAAGTCACTGAACTTTAAATTGCCACCAGGAATAATCTGATTTTCTTTATCGTACCCTTTAGCTGTCCTTCCACCAGTTTCAGCTTCTATGTGAAAGTTTCTGATGCATTTCTTTATGAAACTGTATTATTCCCCAAAGCTACGATCACCCACGTGGGCACTTCCAGTAGGTTAGAGGGCTCAAGAGTTTGCCCCCCACGGCCTCAGTACCACTGGTCTTCACTGTGATGCCTAGGACACGGCCACTCTGGTTAGTGGCTGCTTCCCCTTATGTATTCTGAGGTCCCTGAATTTATAACACTCCCATTTTATATTTTTGAACATCCGGCAAGCATTGCCAAGAAGCATGTGTTACTAGAGAGATTTCTATTAGCAGAATTTAGATGAAGGGACTGGTCAACACAGAAGCCGTGCTGAGGACGACGCACACGCTCATGCCAGAGATTCTTATTCCAGAAACTGTGCATGACGTTCACTTCAGATCTGCATGGGAGTTTATTAGGTTTGTGTGCAGAGGATGAGCTAGGACCCTTTGTTCAGGCTCAGAGCTGCTCTCAGGAACATTGTCTCATTATCTGATGTGCTGAGCCGGGGTGTCTTAGTACACAGAGAGAGGGTCAGCCCTTCCCTGCCAGGGCATTTGAGTACTCTAAGGACTGGTGCGCCCTGACTCTGACTCAGCTTCTTTTCCAGACATTAAGGGCAACATGACCCATCACTCAAATCAGGAGTTTTAACAATAGTAATGCCTGGGCCCCAGCCTGAGCATCTGTTTAGATTGTTCTGGGTAGAAGCTAGGCACCATTGCTTTCAAAAGCTCCCCTTCTCCCCCCAGTTGATGCAAATGAATAGCTATGGTGGGAACCCGTGGCTTGGAGTTTCTTTGCACAGGTGGCAGTGACAGGCTGGGGTATAAGAATACATTTTTAAAGTGAAATCTCAGGAGGCCCTTCAGTTGCCATTGCCAAAGTGATTTCTAAAGGATCAAAGATATGCTGCAACCTCAGGTGAGTGAGCTGCCACGCCTGCTACGCCCCGACCACACCTGGTGCCCAACATTCCCTGGCCACGAGACTCAATCTCACACACCCACACCTTTCCTGGAGCAGTTTTCAAGACCGAGCAGGACACTTTTCCTTTGTTTACCTGTCAACCCTTGTCCTGCCTGGTTTTGTGTTCCATGAACAACAGGCATGAGGTGTTGTGTCCATGACGCGGCTATTGCTCAATGAATGATGCTTCTGGAGTTTGCGGATTTCAGTAACGTGACCACCTTTCTTCCCCCACTACTAACAACAGGCTCTTGCATTATGCCACAGACTCCGGCAATCCTCCGTCTCCTCAGCCGTGAGGCAGGGATGGCCCCTGTTTACACCTGAAGCCCTGATATCTAGCATGGCACCTGGACGGTGCCTACTACCTTCTAGCTGAAGTCAATGACCTAAGGTGACAGTATTAATTATCATACAATAAATGATAATCAGTTTCTCAGTTTTTATAGCTAGCCTCTATACTTCTCCTACTCTGCAGTTCTATGATAACTAAAGATTAGAGCCTCGTGGTTTTTTAAATTTCAGCAACGGCATCAGAATCATCTGCTGCTGGTGCCTCTGCCTTTTGGCACGTAGTTGCAACTGAGCCGAAGGTTGTGTTCCTTTAGGCAAAATAGTACCTAACGCCAGTGAAAAGTGGCCTTCGGTTTGCGGCTCTTTAAATGGTAATTCCTCTCAGCTGCCTACATTTCACTGTGAGGTATACAAAATTGCCTCCTCTTTAACCAATCTCGAAAATAATTGTGCAGCGTCATTATTTCTGCCACATCTGGCCCCCGGATTTGTGCTGACTCAGTCAGATCATGTGGCTCATCCCTCCAGGCTTCTTGTGTCACACAGCTCAGAAAACATTAGAACGTGCCCATAGCAGATACACTCAGTTCTTCCCAAACACAGATCCTTAGGAGAAGCAGGAGAAAAGGATGAGAAGAAATAATGTATCACACTGCTCATTTGATCTGCTCCCATTTCTTCCAGGGTTGGGTATAGCTGGCTGCACTTACTTCCTGAAGGTGCCCACTGAATACGTCACCTGTGGGAACCTTGCAGGGCAGGCCATAGTGGTGACCAGTCGGGACTCCAGAAAGCATGTGGAGCATGTCGAGAGAGAATGCAGGGGGGTGGGACATGCGTGCACACACTCCCCCCCACCCCTGCCCCGACCACCAGACAACAGCCTGCCGCTGCAAGGTGAGAACACTCCTCCTCCTGCTGAACCAGAGACAAGATGGAGAGGGACACTCAAGGTAGGAGGGAAGAAAGTTGGGAGGATTTGGTAATTAGGGAGCCAGCAACAGGGTTAAACACCTCATGAACGTGCTCCAGGACTTGAGATTTAACAGGAAAGAGAATGTTGAGTTACCTACTGTGGCTTCTGACCTCTGCTTCTGGAAGAAGACGCCTGGCAGAGACCTGACCCCATGGGGTTCCGGGGGACACCACTAGGGAATAACTACAGCTGTGCTAATAAGTTCAGTGTTGACAATTGTTCCTATTGAAGATACTGTCAATAAGAGTTTTGAACGTTTTGTTTTCCATCCTTAGAAGTTAGACTCAACAAATCTTATGATAAAGGACACCACTAACTCGGATAAACAATTAACCTTGAAAATGAACAATGGTTGTTTATTTCCGCTGGGGATACTAGTTGGAACCCCAAATAATTACTAGGACAGTTTGTGGTCATTCCTTTTTTTCTCTGTGTTTTTTAAATAGCCCTGGAACTTCCTTAGTCTGTTGAGACTGACTTGTTCTCTAGACAAAGATTTCTCTGTGGGTACACGTATTACAGAGACTATTTTTTGTGAAGTAACAAATACAAGTTTTTCGCCTCAGCTGTCCTTGAGGGCTCTAGAGCCCAAGAAGCTTGTCAATTCAAATTTTCTTTGAGTGACTTGAGATGTAAAGAAAAGTGTGGCAAAAATCCACTGTGCTTTTAGCAACCCAGCTGACCCAGGCATCAGCCTCCAACACTTAGGGCTTGGGATTACATTCACAAGCAAGACTTCATCAGAGACCTACTTTTCAAATGAAATTCAAAACATGAACCGTCATCATCCTCTGAATAAGGTAACCAGCGAAGGCACGAGTGAATGCTCACGTGTCAAAACGTGATTGCTCACAGTGATGCCAGTTTTGTAGTCATTTAAGTGGAATAAGTCTATTAATGTAATCACATTAAGCAGAGAAAGAAAAGATTCCAAATAAGTGGTAGTTATATGCACATCCTCCTTATTTCAATAAAAGGAATTAAATAGAAAAAACTGGAGGTAGAATATTCTGATGCACACTCTGTGGGACTAAACACTAAGCTTAACAACGGAACCTTCAACTCCTCTTTGCTGTAATAAAAGCAGCTCCCATCTATGTTTAAGGTAAACTGTTTGTTAAAGATTCATTAAAACTAATTCCATCAACAATTCCGAAAGCTATTAAAGTTAAATATTTAAACTAAATTTTAAGGGCCAAAAGGGAGTATTTGCAGTTTAATGTACAAATAAATACCACCTGACACACCAGTTACTTTCATTAGTTTGTTTCACCTCGGTTGCTTCTAACGAAATTTAATTAAATTGCTTTGGCTACTTCAAGGTACAGTATATATATAAGGAAAAGGATCTTGTGCAATATGACCTTTTAAGAGAAAATACGGTGTAAATCCACTTAGAAATTCAGTCTATGGCCATTGGCCTAATTCTAAAGAACCAGTATCACCAAGAAGACTTGATAAGTGGGAAAGAACACTGCTGATTTTGCTGAAGAAAGAATTCCACTGCTAACTGCCAGTAGTTAATTGGTACCAATGGAAGGCAGAAAACAAAAACAATGAAACAAAAACACCCAGGAAATTGAAATAAGACTAAATCAGTCCCCTTAGTTCCTCGGTTTTGTTTTTGAAGCTTAAAACAAAGTCCTGACTTGGATGAGCTTTAATAATGTCCTTTGTGCTCCACTTAGTTCTGGAAAGTGAAATTCGGGAGAAAACTCAGCAGTCTGGTCTCCAGGTTATGAATCCAAAACGTTCAGCATCTAATACGTCATTTGGACATTCGACAAGTCGGGTGTTTTACACACGTACATCCAACGCTCACCCTGGGTTTTAACTTTGGGTTCTCCATTTCCTGAAAACGGAAGCAGAGTCTTTGATTGTGTCCTCTGTCCGCTTACACTCTGGGGTAACCACACTGTTCTTCCTGTTCAGTAACATTCATAAGTAGCTGGGAACAATGGAGAGAAGAGAAAAAGAGATGGACATGGCTCTTGAGGAGAAAATGGAGGAGGGATGGGTGTTTAAAAAATGACCACATCAGTAGTTTGTGGTCTGAGCCATGAAGGAAAAGGCAGGTTATGAAGCCTGAGAGCTGGAGGAAGTGATAGTTAAACTGACCTGGAAGTAGCCAGGCTTGGGGCGAGAGAAGGGAAGGCATTCCTGGCTGAGGTGGTGCAGAGGTTTGGGGGTGGGCACAGTAGTGTGGCTGCAGAGGAAGAACAGAGAAGGGTGGGAAGAGGGGGGCTGCAGCCATGTGACCGAGGATGAGCTCAGACAGGTGGGCAGGTCTCTATCCTGGACAAACAGGAAGCTGCTAAAGGGTGTTCATCAGATGTAGTAGCCCGTATAGCCCATGGCTAGGAGGAGTGAGAGTGATAAGTAACACCTGTAGCTCAATAATGGAACATTTTGGTGAAAAGGGCATGGGGAGGGCTTTAGCGCTCTTAATAAGCATGAGAGAGCTCCCGAGATGAGAGCAGTGGTGAATTGGCAGTCTCTACACCTGTGGTGTTAAGAGTCACAAGATCAGCTCTAAGAGTCATGAGAAGGCAGTGGGGAGCGTGCACATTCGATCACAAACCCGCTCACTCTGACTCTGTCCCTTTTCCAGCTTGCAGACGTCACTCAGCCCGGCATCTCTCTGCTGAGGATCACTAAGCTTTATGAAAGACTTCTATTGCTAAGATCTATCCTTCTAAGAAGACTGCTTCACCCTCAAAGACTCTCTCTCTCTCCTTTCTGCTAAAGTAAATAGCCCTCAGGCACCTAAGAGCAATTGCTCCTGAGCGAGATAACAGCAGTCAGTGTCTGGAACCTAGATAAGCAGGGGGCCAGAGACCTGGCCAGTCCCGGGCCCTGATAATCAGGAGCCCGGCAATGTCAGATTATGACTTTTAAAAGTATGTTTGAATTCTTAATGTAAATAGATTGAAGATGTTAAAGTTGATGTCCCCAAACCAGTTAGGCAGCAACTGCCCCAGGACCAGGGCCAGATGATGTGACACACACATGCTGTTGCCCAGGAGTACCTGCTTCCGTGCAGGCTGCTGCAGACACAGGAGGAAGCCGGAGCCTGGTCCTGAGTGCCGCATGGGAGCAGCTTACCCGCCCATCCAAACACCTGTCTAGGGTGGTCACGTGAGCAAGAAAATGTCTATGGAGCTGGCCCATTAGATGTCCAAATGGGAGTGTTGGAGCTGGAGTCCTCCTGAGGACTGTGGGGCTGGTGAACACTGCAGTTTAGAGCAGCACTTTCTTTCTTTCTTTTTTTTTTAATTTTATTAAGTCAAATACACAGAGATCATAAATACGTTCATGCATATGTGGGGTACAATGTGCTGATTTTTTTTTTTTTAATACAATCTGACGTGGTTACATGGAGGCCTGAGGGGCTGATGCTTGGAGAGTGAAAAAGACACGGAAAGTCCAATCTTCATAGAAACACAACTGGGGGTGGGGTGGGAAATGAGATGAGAGGGCAGGAAGTGAAGGCAGAACATGGAGAAGGGTGGTCGACAGAGGACATTTCTTTTTTCCAGACAGACACACAAAGAGAATGAGTAAGCAAAGAGGAATAACGGCCAGAGGGAGAGGCTGAGGAAACAGAAGGAGAAAAACAGACAGAACAAGGTTTTTGCTTAGAGAAAATGACTGAACAACAGACCTGGATCCCAAATAATGAAAAACAAATATATCTGTATTTTAGAGTAGAACCTGATAAACAATAAATATAAAGTAAAAAGTCAATAATAATTGTTAAAACGCACGCCATCATGTAATTGAGAAAGAGCAAACCCATATGGATATATTCACTTCTGTATGTCCAGAACCTGGAAGAGAGTCTGCAGGGGGCAGGTAGTCAGGGAGTAAGTGACGAATGAATTAACAAATGAATGAATGAATGTAAGCAATGGCTGTTTGCTAACAGAATTGCAAGGACTGTTCTAAGAGACAGAAGGTTGTGTTAACAAAAAGAGTGAGAAAATAGGGGTACTTCAACATAGACTGGGATAGGGAAAAACCCAAGTGAAGGGTATTTTATTTTATTTTTGGATGCTACATATTTTACTGGAGCACCTGATGTGAGCATAGGATGAATGGTTCTTTCAGAGGAATATTTGGGAACTGTGAAGTTTCCCAGGGAACTGTGCTATGACAGAGCTCACAGCAACACCAAGAAACATCCAAGATGCTGTAGAGCCTTCACAGTTGACCCCTACCTATCCTGACCCCAGTGAATCCCATTTTGGACTTTAGATCTCTAAGTTGACCTAATTTTCATAGACTGGATATGCACCATGTGTACAATCAGTACTGAAGGCCTAGTCCCTTATGTTGACCACCTCCAAATGCTGACCAGTGTGTTATAGTCCTTTGGGTGGTCAACCTACACAGGTTGCACTTTATTTCTGCCATCTGTGACCTCACTATTCCCTTGGTTGTTGTGATCCTTGCTCTGTTTCCCAGGCTGGAGTGCAGTGGTGTCATCATAGCTCACTGCAGCCTCAAACTCCTAGGCTCTACAGTCTTTCTGCCGTGGCCTCCCAAACAGCTGGGACTACAAGTGAGTCCCACCACACCCCACTGGGTTTTCATACTTTTTGTAGAGACAAAGTTGCTGTGTTGTTCAGGCTGGTCTCAAACTCCTGACATCAACTGATCTTTCTACCACAGTCTAACAAAGTGCTGGGATTATAGGCATAAACTACCATGCCCGGAGCTCTTAACATTGTTCATGCTACAAATTCTGAACACTTACAGTTCTTTTCTCTCTGAACTGGCTTCTCCGTGTAGGACTAAAGAGTCATGGATGTGATTACTCTTGTAATCCATATAAGAGTCATGGATTACAACAGGTAATCACTGTAATTTTCAATGAGATGACAGTGCTGAGGGATCTCAAGAATGTGGCTTTGATGAATATGTGTGGTATAGATCTTCAAATGGACTATGGTATTGTTTGGTATGTAACATTAGTGTCCAGGGCATGAACATTTTTTTTTTTTTTTTCATTTTTGGACCTTCTACTGGAACCTGGTTTTCGGCTAAGCCTCCAGGCAGGGAGATTTGGCTACTTGACTGAGAGATGAAAGTATTTACAGGGGCATGTGTCCAAAAGAAAAAGCTATACCTTCCCCAGCTCT
This sequence comes from Otolemur garnettii, assembly GCF_000181295.1. Taxonomy (NCBI): domain Eukaryota; kingdom Metazoa; phylum Chordata; class Mammalia; order Primates; family Galagidae; genus Otolemur; species Otolemur garnettii. Next base: position 14,368,021 of record NW_003852428.1, on the reverse strand, counting down.
GGAATGGTCTGGAATGTGGACAGGGTGAGAGCCAGTGTGGATCCCGCAAATGAGGGTGACCCTCCTCAGATGAGGGCATCCAGTCAGGGGAGCCAAATCCCTGACTCAGGAGCATCTGATCTGACTTTAGTGCACTAGACATTCTTGTGAGAAGGCCTGTGAAGCTGAAAAGCAGCCCCTCCAAAGATATCATCATCTTCATTCTCAGAACCCAGGAATATGTGACCTTAAATGGCCAAAGGGACTTGTGGGTATGATTAAGTTAAAGATCTTCAAAGGGGAGACCATTCTGAATATCCAGGTGGGCCCAGTGTAATCACAAGCATTGTTCCTTACAAGAGGGCCATGGGGTCACAGAGAAGCAGAGAGAGATTTAATGGTGCTACACTGTTGGCTTTGGACACAAAGGAGGAGCTCACCAGCCATGGAAGGTAGGCAACTTCTTGATCTGGAAAAGGTGAGGAGAAGCAACCTCTAGGGAACTCCTGGAGAGGGTCCATCCCTGTCAACACTTTAATTTTAGCCTAGTGAATCCCATTTTGGACTTTAGATCTCTAAGAATTACAAGATTTTCAATGTGTAATGCTTTTTAAGTCGCCCAGTTTGTGGCAATTTGTTAGCACAGCAGTAAGAATATAATACGCAGAGGATGAGTTTCTAGTTTTCTCCAAGCCCTGATAATGTTTTTGCCTTATCAGACCCAATTTATTAGAATTCTGAGGAAGTGGTAGATGATTTAGTATCTGCGACAAGGTATCGTGACAGATGTTAATGTGGTTTTGCCTGTGGTCTCTGTTTTGGTTAAGGTCCCAAGAAAGGCAGTTAAACTAGGTGTCTGATTGTCCCAAATTCTTGAAGTATTCAGAAGCAAAAGTGTTGGAGAAATAGGGTTCTGCAGTATTAGTGTATGGCCCGTCCAGAATTATGTAAGACCAGGCTGAGAATTCACTAGAGGGTGGACAGAGCTGGTGTGACAGTCCGGTGGAGCTAGTTGGTTGGCTGCCATCCCACATCTTCCCTCTTCTGAAGCCCTGGGAGTGAATGATATAAAAGACTTGCACATGAGCTCCCTGCATTTTGGGGCTGGGACTAACTAGTGTCTTCAGTGACATTAGATGGGTGCTACACAGATCCAGAGCAGCAGTTATGTGACCACGGAGCTCATGGAGTTCACGTTTCAGACCCACCCACCACGTGGTGGGTCCCTTCTAGGGCCTGTACATAATTTTATATTTATAAGGTATATTCTTCTTAAATGAGACTTCCAAAACTATGTATGCAACCAGGGCACAGAATCCAAACTCACTCTGGTCTGTACACATTGGGGCAGCAAAAGTCAGTACCTATGGAAGGTTCCAAGCAGCTGGCTGAGGAGGCCAGGTCCAGGCTAGGCAGCCCCCATTGGGGGCCAGTGCCTCTCAGCAGGTCCCCATGAGAGATGGACCTGGCACATGGATATGTCCCATCAGCAGGGTATATCAAAGCCAGGGCATAGCCATGCTGGGGGCTCTATTGTCCTCTTCTTGGGTCCCCCTTCTCCCCAGCTCAACCTGGTTGGAGGTCACTAGGCTGAGGGTGGGCACAGCTTATGAGAGGGAGGATGGAACCAAGAGGAGAGAAGAACCTGGTCATGCTTTACCTTGGGAGAACATCAGCCAATCTACTGGATCTACCACAAAACAAGGGGTCACTCTGAAATAATTATCCAGAGCAAGCAACAAGTCTGGATGGATATGCACATTTAACTTACTGAGTTTTCTTGTTCTTGACCCATCCTTTCTTTTTGACTCTCTCCTAAGGGGTATTTTTGTATATTTTAGGTTTAGAACGTTACTGGGGAAGCCTTATAAGGGAGTAGAATTACAGAGGAAGTGTTCTGTTTGGGCACTGCTATGGCAGATTTCCCTGGACTTGGGGGAGCTATCCCAGTAGTAGATCTAACTTAGTCACTTCTGGTTTAGCAACTGCCATGTGCATTGATTTCCACTTTTGCACAATTGATTTTTGCTTCTGTTCCATTTTGTGTCTTTGTTTTTGGACAGATATCATATGATAAGTGTCTGAGAATTGTCTCAGAGAGGTCAGGGGACCTCATGAAGAAAGACCTATGTTGATACCAAACATCAACGAGTAAACACTCAGATTTATAGAGGATGGCATCAGGGTTGAGTTTAACTTTAGCTTTTTTGTTTTCCACCCTAACTTGCCAACAAGTGACTTAGAAAAGAAAGAACTTGAGGAGCTCTGTTTGTAGACCTTGAGGACACTAGTCTTGGTATTGTTTCAGAATCTGGCCAAATGTCCTTATGTTTCTCCAATAATCTCTTCATAAAGAATTTTCTAGCACAAGCAGAAAGATTAACAAATTCTTGGGAAGCAATTTCTCTGGAAAAAGGACAGCTTTACATTTACTAGTTTAATATATTACTATAGGGAATTTACTACTTAGATATCTGGAAAGTAAAATCCATTAATTCTCAGAATGTTAACTTCCTAAAGGAAGTATTCTTTGCTTTTCTTACTGCAGAGCTTAAAGATCAAAATTCTGCATTTTGACCATACTGTGTTTTTCCTTTACAATATTCAAAACATCTTTCCATTCTTGTTGGAGCCTAGTACAGTTTTTAAATGTCCAGCACACAAGAGTGAGGAAGTTATGCTAAGCATGGGTGCACTGCTTGAGTTTGGTGGGAGGGCCTGGGGCTCCTGGCTCATCCATGGACGCTGGTCAGTCTCCCACAAGCTGTGAAAGTTGACGTGAGGGCTGTGTTCACTCATTCATCTACTTTGGTTTGGACATTTGAGGAAATCTACAGGCATTCCCTTTTGTATCTATAATTACTTATTGATTTCTTGTTTTGTGAGTGCAGTGATGGTAAGAGCCAATGAAATGAATACAGCAGCAGTGAGAACAGAGAGCCCCGTGTGAGACAGGCCGTGAAGGGCAGGACTCTGCTCCCATCACAGCTCATTATTCTTTGGCTGAGTGACATGTGCAACCCAAGAGTCTGTTTTCCCTGACAAGAAAAGGTAGGATATTGAAAGATTAGTTTTATGTTTTGTTTCTTGCATCAAAATGGCAATAGTGATACAGCATCTCTATTCAGAGAAACCTGACCACCACGTCATGCCACAGGCAGAGTGGCATTCTTTTAGATCAATATTTCACGTTTGAGGGGTTGCAGCCATAAAAACACCAGGCCATGAATGTGAGTGGGGAAGAATTCATCTGGTTTCTAACCCCACTGATTGTCAACAAGAGTTTGGTTCTGACACTTGGTCTGTCTTTGGTTTGGACCTTGCATTTACGAACTAAGGATTTTTGGTTCACATATAAAGATACTGCATAGATGCTGTTAGCTCTGAAACACTTTGAGTTCCATAGAGCAAAATAACAAGTTTTGGGACCATGAGCGAAACATGGGAAAAGTAGTCTTCCACTGGATAACAGGGACTGGATGGGCATCTAGGATCTGGAGGAGACAGAGGAGGCGGGACACAAAGTGAGCAGGGATAATGACAATGCCAAAATGAAATCCTCAGGTCCACACTTTCAACTGCCTGTGGACAGGATAGCAGAGACAGTGTTCATCAGTCAAATGGCATTAAAATGTTCTAGAATTCAGAGCAGCAACTTCCAATGGTGTGTTTCTTCCCAGTCTGCAAAGCACTCGGATGACTGTTGTTCCATTTGAGATAATCAGCTGCCCAGCAAGGCAGGTGGCACAGCTGTCCTCAATGGAAAGCTACAGTGGGGTTGAGGGAGAGGATGCCCACAGTCCCCATGAAAGGCAGTGAAGTTCTTTGATGAGGGGTTGAGGAAAGCTACAGACTTGGCTACACAAAGTAAAAGAAAGACATCATAGAGGCCTAGGCCTGCAAACCAGCATGCCCCTGGGGCACGTCCAGCTGCCTATACAGATCATTCAGCCAGGTGCAAGAACTGCCATAGACCATTTTAAGAGGCCATTTAGTCATCAGCAATGACTCTCACCAGGGACAGAGAACTAGACCCACAGCAACCCCAGGGCATCCCTGACACGGTCCGTGACACCTGGAGGATCAAGGTCTACTCACTGGGTCCCATCTCTTCTCAGGAGTGGGCCACAGGGATGCTGAGGTCAACACTTACACTGATGGCCAGAGGGTCTCAAGTAGCTTGATGAAGGTCCAGCTGCAAGAGTGTGGCAAGGCTGCACCTTGGACCTTTGGCCATCTGTTCTTTGTATTTCACTAATAGTGTTACAAGCGTTTCAAACATCAGTTTGAGCTCAAGTTTTATTAGAAGTTGAATGCCAAGCACAAGCAAAGCACAGTCTCACTCTATTCTCCTCTGCTTCAAATAAATCTGGGGGAATATACTCATCTTGGGGTGCTATATGACAAAAGGGGTACTGGCTGGGCACAGTGGCTCACACCTCTAATCTTAGTATTTCTCTAGGCATTAGGAATGCTTGAGGCCAGGAGTTCTAGACCAACCTGAGCAAGAATAAGACCTTGTCTCTACAAAATATAGAAACATTAGCCAGGTGTGGTGGTGTGAGCCTGGAGGCTGAGGCAGAATGATCACTCAAGCCCAGGAGTTTAAAGTTGCAGAGAGCTATGATGATCATTGCCCTAAGCTATGATGACATCACTGTCCTGAGTTATGATGACATCTCTGCCTTGTAGCATGGTCTCTTCCACTTTCCCCTATTCCAGTCTTCCTGTGCCTGGAAGAAAGGAACGTCCCTATCTCTGAAGACACAGGGGCACAAAATGAATCTGAACCAGCAGGCCTTGCTAATAACCCCCACCCCTCCGGTTTATGACCTTTAGATCACACCTTTTTATCCTCCAATAACATTTCTCCATGACTGTCCACTGTTCATCAAACCTATCAAACCTAAACATAAAAAACACACACATTGGCCTGTGTCTTTGGCTCTTCATTTCCTTGTTGAAGCTCTCGTGTCACGTAGCCTCATGGCAGATGATTTTTTATGCTTTCCCTTGCTAATCTGTATTTTGTCACAGGGCGTCAGCTATGAGCCTGGTGATGGCTGGGGAAAGATTTCTTTTTTTCCTCCCATCTACATGTCAGGCCTAGAGAAGGGATGGCTGCCCACTGTCAACACCAGGAAAGCAATCACAGAGGAGAGAAATCAGACCTTTGGCTGTGGAGGGCAGAAGTTGTAGATAAAGAGATTTTCCTTTAATGTGAGTAAAACGTTCCAGATAGTCACAGCCACTCCAGGATGGAATAATATGCCTCATTAGGTCATGAGTGCGGTTGACATTGAAGATATTAAAGACAGAAGGAAATGGTTGCTGGAGTGCTACCCCCTGTCTCCTCTCACCACAGATGTTTAGCAGGGGTCATGTCGCCCACTTTTCCTGTCTTCCCTCACAGCTGGCTGCAGCCACAGGGCCCTGTTCTCACCCTGGGGTGTGAGCCCTAGTCTGGCAGCCTCCATTCTCTTTCCCTCCCTTCCCCCTATTCTCCCTGTGGAATGAGCAGGGGGCAGGGCCCGGAAGCTTTGCCCACACTGGCAAGGCAGAGCAACACGATGGCCCCATGGTCACCTGCTGGCCCTCGGCCACCTGCCTGACCAGGCGCAGGCTCCCAAGAGAGGAGATCTTTCTGGTTGGAACGCCGATAGTTTTTACTCACTCTATTAGAGAGACTTAGGTTGTGTCCCAACTAATACATCTCTCAGATTATTAAGCTATCAAATAAATATTTGTACACAATAATTTCTATAATCTTTACATTCTAAGCCCCTGCTCTAATTTATGTCCTTGCTTCCAAAACCAGCCATCCCAACAGTCCCCACCACAGTCCAACATAAGCACCCCACTATGGCAGTGACCGCAGTTTTTTTTAAGCCCCAAGTTTCAAAAACCATCAAGAACTTCCCCTCTCTGGCTTCTCTAGTTCTATCCAGTCTCTCCCTAAGGTTCGTCTTCTTATCCTTTAGAAAATATCCTTTGTAATGATATGAATGACAACAAAATTTAAAAATTCTATTTGTGGCTATCTAAACTTAAAGATTGGTTCAAAAAAGGATGACACATTATTTAGCCTGCATGTACTAACATGATTCTGCAAATATTTATGTTCCCTTGGGGCGGAGGGGGTGGACCCAGAAGAGGAGACCTCAGGAAAGTTGAAGATTCAGACAACACAAATACGTTTTGGCTCAAAATATGTCATGAATCAAACATACTTTTGTATTGTTCAATACCCCCAGCCAGAAGAATATGCTGACTGTCTTTCCAAGTAACATCAAGTAGCAAGCTAATTAAATAAGACCCCAGCCTCTGTGCCTGGAATCTTGGAGAAAATCAGCCAGTGACAGATGGGCTGAATTCTGCCCTGTAGACATACGTGCTGCTTTCATCCCAACTTCCCAGTGTCCCCTCATATTCCCCTTCTTACCCCCCGTGCCCTTACTTTTACCTCCCAATTACGAGGACTCTATACATTCCTCAAGATTTGGGTCTCCACTTTTCTCTCCCTTAGTCTGGAGTGTATAATTGGGAACCTAATGAATTTGCCAATAATTGTTTCATATTTCATCTTTACCCTCAGCAGCTCCTTCCCGTATCTTCCGTTTTCCTTAGAACCCTTCCTTTGTTAAGCCTATAATAGGTGTTTAATAAATAGATTTGAAGCATGGATAATTAAAAGATACGGATCAGACTTCTTCCCCCATGCTATGTAAATTAGCAGTGAAGAACAAAACAGAACCCTATTTCCCCACTGATTAAAAACAATTCATAAGGATGGATGGATTTGGTTCTCTGACAAAAGGGCTTTCCACATGAAAAGCTTTTTTTGAATTTTGAGCTTTGCTATGAGCAGCTCTTGTGACATGGTGCACCCAGGCCCCCCTTTCATTTCACAACTGCATAATTTGGAGATTATTAAGAATAGCTCTTTCTCAATATTTTTTAATCATGGGTCACCTAAAAACACCACCATCAATTTGTTCGGCCCTCCTGCTTAAATCTCCTCACTCTTTAAACTATCTTTAGCTCTTGAGTTTTTAGCTCCATTAAATTCCCGTCAAGACATTCTTTTTTATTTTCTTTTATGGAAATAGAAAGGCAAGGGCACTATTTGAACGCTCTGGCCAACGTGGAAAAACTAAGATGGGAAACTCCTATTGCTGCTGGGAAGTCTGGAAGAGCCGTCTCCCTCCTTTCAGCGCATGCACGGATGGGAAGGTGTGTTTCAGCCCAGGGGAAACAGTCAGGGTGGAGCACAAGTGGGGTTTGTACTTCACCGAGCTTCTGGGACCACCGAATCAGAATGACCAGTTCCTTTCTACTTCACAGCACAGTCTTCATGTGTGAGATATGAAGCTGAAGGACCCTCTTCTCGCTCCTGGAGGAGCCTCAAAGCAACTAAGCGGAGGTCCGGGGGTTTGGATTTCAGGTAAAGCAGAGGGGGAGCCAGAGCCTTTTGCATGAAGGGCTCACCCCAACATGCGGAGCATGAGGGAGACCCTGAGTTAATCTAGAACCCTCCTCTAGCACTCAGTTCTGCACTCTTTGTTTCAACTTAAACATACTTCCTGTTAGAAAATAGGAAAATTTTGAAAGAGAAATAAATAGGCTAAATTTTATAAACCTAATGTGCAAAGTAGTAAATATTTAAGGGAAGTAGGAAGGCCTTGGGGAAATCTAGAAATAGATAACAACTTAGTAGAGACAGCTATTAAATATTTACTTTTTCCCATTGGCTTAGAGAAAAAGACAAATTTTCCCTGTGGCAAGATATTCCCTAGGAGAGCTGTGGCCCCATGTTCCTTTGTCTTGAGCCGGTCCCTGCCAGGCTGGTCAAATGGGGACAGAGGCAGTGATGGCCTCAGCTCTCTCCCCCACTCCCTGCAAGGTGGTGGTCTGGGCTGTTCTCGATGGAAGCCCACACTCCCTTCCCAAGTCCGGCTCAGGCTTTCCGAATCCCGGCACCGAGCCAATGCCTGTGCTTCCCGCCTTTCAGCGGTGTTCTCTACCCTGCGTGTTAACGTGAATTTAAACTGCCCACGCTTGCTGGTCTGATAACAACAAAACAGTTTCTGGGAAATGTTATTAAAACGTTCTCTCCTCCTAACCCCAAAAAGAGATGTTATGCATTCTTTATTTAGCAGCACTTGGAAATGAAGTGTAAAATCAAAATTTCTATATATGATATTTTTCTCTAAAGGTATTTTTGAAACACATTGGGGGTGAAGACTCCTTTGAAATGTTTGAAACGTGTGATAGAAACGCCTGCTTGCCTCGGGGGTGGAGGAGGGTACGGAGCAAAGGTTGACCGCTTCATCATCTACAGTTGTCAGCTGAGGACATCATCTTTCCCCCGACAATAACTCAGTGAGGTTCTCAGGGGCTTAGGAACATGGGTCACACTGCTGGGTCTTCCATGTTCCTAGGCTATGATACTTCTTCACTTCCTGCATTGCTTTATATTTATATAGTTTTTTGTCTCAAATTATATGTTTTCAAAATACCCGTGTTTGTTATTTTCTAATCTATCGTAAAATATAGAAGCTCAGGAAAGCAAGGCTTATTTCCTTCTCAGATGATGTAGGGCAAGACCAGAGTGTGGGTCCGTCCGGTCCAGAGACACCAGGGTCTTGGAGAGACTCGGGGGACACTCAGCCTCTTCTCTTGCATCGTTGTTAATTCTCTTTGCTGTTTGTTTCCATGACTGAGGCTGTTGGACGAGTGCCCCCCATAACCGTGAGGTCAGCACGACCACCCCAGGCCGTGTGTTTGGACGTGCGGGTTGCGCGCAGCTGATGAGCAAGAAGGTGAAGTGAACCTTACCTTTTTGTACAGACTCCTCAGATCTCGATACTGCCACATGCTGTTTAGGACCTGAGATGCAGCCTTGACCACTTTCGGAGAGTGTCTGATAAAGAAAAGACAGGAAACGCAACATGTGAGTGGACGGCAGAGCCTCAACATGATGCGACGTCTCAGGAAAGGTCAGGGAGAAACATCCATGTGTCTTTTCTGGCTCTTTTTCTCTCAGCCTGGAGATTGCAAGGGGTGTCCTGCCCCCCACCCCCACCCCAGCCCCATTCTCATCAGCACACCCAAGAGGGTGAGAGACGGGAATGCGGGACAGTTTGGCAGGGAATTTTCAAGCTGCAGACATAAGAGTGGTATTTAGTTGAAATGCAGACTTAGCATTTGACCACAAAATGGGACAGAGAGAAGAAAAAACAGTGAGTGGGAAGGGCCAGATTTAGGAGTTTTAAGGCAGGTGGAGTACAGCTGTGTAGCAAAAAGCAATTCACTGTCCCCAGTGAAGCACAGGAGCACATGCAGTGTTGCTCTCCACACCTGCGTGACTGCAGGGGCGGGTTCTGCAAGTGCTGATGTAAGCACAGGAGACTGGCAGTGACTGCCAGTGTGCGCACATGCTCCTGTATGTATATAGATGAATGCATGTCTAAATATATACAGCGAGCTCAGTAACAAAGCCCTATAAAGTTCTGTCCTCTGGACCATACTGAAAAGCCAAGGTCACATAAAGCCTTGGAATAGGGGTTCTCATCCTTTATTTGATCCATGTCTTTGAGATCTCTATGAAAATGTAATTATGTATTTTGGTTCAGTGCCAGTCTGTACCTCAAAACAGAGGCTATGTCAATACATCAGTGTTGATTTAAGTCAGCCAGATCCTAGGAAGTCACATTGACTGGTGGGCAGGAAATATTGGCTGTGTGTTCTGGATTCCCACAGGCTGGTTCCCAACTAACTGCATGGCTCTAGTGGCTGACAGAGACATCTGTGGGCTATCACAGGGCCTGGCACCTTTTTCTCTAAAGCACTGGATAATAAATATTCTTGGCTATGGAGGCCTGCTCAACTCTATAGCATAAAAAGAATAAAAAACACAACACACAAACGAATAGGTGTGGCTGTGACCCAGGAACTATAACAGATAGTGGATGGAACTTGGCCTCTGGGCCAGTTTGCAGACCCCTGGTTCCTTGTGAGTGGTGGCTCTTGGTGTTGCCAGGGTACAATCATTTATGAAGACTTCACTGTGATGAATACACTGAAGCTGACCAGTGGCCTGGTGTGGCCCATAGACCCACTACAGAAAATACAACATTTGGATCAAAGATGGCATCGAAATAAGATGGCTTTTAAAACAGAAAGTGAGTAGATGGTTAGATGGGTCAGACTGCTTGGATTTGAGAGCCAAAGTAAATGGATACTATGAGGACATGCACTTCATAATGAAGTTATGAGATGCCAACAATATACCAACTTGATAAAACGGCTGCTGTTTTCCTGGGTCTTCATGTTTGTCATTTAGACCAATTACATTAAAGGTTTTTTTTTACCTGTTCATCTATGGACAATGGTAATAGTCAATCTGTCTGCTATTATTACTGAGATGGAATTCAACTTTTATATGTAGAAGTGTATTAGTTATATCACATATTTTCAAGAGAAAATATAGAGTTCGTATAAATTTCTATTTTTTTCTCTATGAAAGGTTAGCTATATTTAAATGACATATTTACTTTTACTGAAGTGAATGGTTGCTACATAATTTCATAATTTATGATAGTATCATGGTCTAAAGGTACAGGCATACCTCATCTTATTGTACTTCATTTTTTAAAAATTGTGTTTCACAGATATTGTATGTTTTACAAATGAAGGCTTGGGCAGACCTGCATTTTTAAATAAAGGCTTGGGCCACCCTCATTTGTAAATGAAGGCTTTACGAATGAAGATTTGGACAAGTCTCTGGGTGCCATTTTTCCAACAGAATGTGCTGACTTTGTTGAGTCACGTTTTGGTAATTCTCACAATATTCAAACGGCTTTATTATTATTATATCTGTTACGGTGACCTATGATCAATGCCCTTTGATGCTCGTCTTGTAATGTTTTGGTGTAGGATGAACCCAGCCTATAGAAGACGGAAAACTTGATGTTACTTGTATATTCTGACTTCTACCCCATTCCTCCTTCTCTCTCCCTCTCCCCAGGCCTCTCCATTCCCCGAGACACAATAATATCGGAATTAAGCCCATTAATAACCTTGCAATGGACTCTATGTGTTCAAGTCGAAAGAATGGTTGCACTTCTCTCATTTTAAATCAAAATCTAGGAATGATTCAACTTAGTGAGAAAAGCCCGCCAATAGCAGAGGCAGACCGAACGCTAGGCTTCTTGTGTCAAATAGCCAGATTGTGGAATCCAATGGAAACGTTTTTGAAGGAAATTAAAAGTGGCAAGTCCAGCAAACATGTGAATAATAAGGAAGCAAAACAGGTCCATGGCTGCTGTGGACAAAGTTCAAGTGATCTGGACAGAAGGACACTCAGGTGCAACTTTGCTTTCAGTGAAAGCCTAACCTCCAGACCAAGCACCTATAGGTTCTTGTGGTTCTGTGAAGGCTGAGAAAGGTGAAGAAGCTACAGAAGAAAGGTTTGAAGCTAACAGAGGACGGCTCATGAGGTTTAAGGACAGATGTTCCCACAACATGCAACTGTAAGGTGACACAGTAAGTGACACAGAAGCTGCGGCAGGCTTTCCACAAGACCAAGCTAAGGTCCTGAGGACAGCAGCTACACTAAACAGCAGATTTTCAATGTAGATCAAACAGCCTTTTATTGGAAGAAGATGCTATCTAAGAATTTCATAGCTAGAGAGGAGAAGTCAACGCCTGACTTCAACACATGAAAGGACAGCCTGACTCTTTTGTTAGGGGCTCACGTCACTGGTGATTTCAAGTTGAAGTCAATGCTCTACCATTCAAAAATCCCAGGGCCCTTAAGAACATGCTAAATCTACTCTGCCTGTGATCTATAAATGGAACAACAAAACCTGGATGGCAGCACATCTGTTTATAGCATGGCTTACGGAATATTTTAGATCTCACTATTGAGTTCTATTGGTCAGAAAAAAAAAAGATTCCTTTTAAAATAGTACTGTTCATTGACAATGGACCTGGTCACCCAAGAACTCTGATGGAGATGTACAAGGAGATCAATGTTTTTGTCCTGCCTGCTAACACAACATCCATTCTGTAGTCATGGATTAAGAAATAATCTTCACTCACTCAAGTCTTATTATTTAAGAAACATTTTGTAGGGCTAGTGCTGCCATATGTAGTGATACCTCTGATTGCTCCGAGAAAAAGGCCATTGAGAATATTCTGGAAAGAATTCACCATTTGAGATGCCATTAAGACTCTGTGATTCATGGGAAGAGGTCAAAACATCAACACTAACAGGAGTTTGGAAGAAGTTGATTCTGACTTCCTGAATGACTTTGAAGTTGTCAAGCCTTTAGTTTAGGAAATCAATTAAGATATGGTGGAAAAGGCAACAGAACCAGAATTAGAAGTGGGGCCTGAATATGTGACTGAATTATTACAGTATCACCAAAAAACTGAAATGGATAAGGAATTGCTTCTTATAGATGAGCAAGGGAAGTGGTTTCTTCAGATGGAATTTACTCTAGGTGAAGATACATGTATGTACTGTAAACATGGTTGAAATCACAATAAAGAATTTATAATACTATATAAACTTATCTGATAAAGCAGCAGGGTGGTTTGAGAATCAAGTGATACAGCAAACTTTATCACTGTCTTATTTTCAGCAATTGTCACAGCCACCCCAACTATCAGCAATGACCACTCTAACCAGTCAGCAGCTATAAACATCAAGCCGAGACCTTCTACCAGCAGAAAGATAATGACTTTCTGAAGGATCAGATGGTTGCCAGGAATTGTTTTGCAATAAGATATTTTAAATTTAAGTATGTTTATTATATTTGCTAGAGATGGTGCTATTATATACTTCATAGACTACAATATAGTGTAAACACAATGTTCATAGGCCCTGGAAAACCAAAGAATTCCTGTGACTCGCTTCATTGAAATATTTGCTTTATTGCAATAGTGTCTCTGAGGTCTGCCTGTATTTCCTTTGACTTATAAACAGAGAACTTTAGGTTTTTCCATGAATACAAATAAAGTACATTTTATTCTTATATAATCGATGCTGAACAAAGATTAAATGCTATGTTTTGTTGTATTTTATCATCGTTAGGTAGATACTTGTTCCCGACAATAGCCGAGTAACTTCAGAGGAACAGATATTAATATTCAGGTAGTGCTAGTGTACTTGAAACATATTTAGTATGCAGAAATTCCTCTGACACCGTGTGGTTTTGTTTTTCTACCTTAGTTACAAAACAGAGACTGTGAATGTGTAATGACTAGCAGGCTGTAACCCCTCAATTAAAATGCCAGCACATCACAGCGTTACACTAACACGCAAAGGTCAGAGAAATGTTGCTTTCTTTTCAGACTTTCATTTTGATCCATTTACCATAGAAACTTCTACTTGAAAAACTGTAACTACTGATTGAAGGACTTGAACAATTGAGCGTTTCTAATGTGACAAGTGATCACAGCCCAAGCCACAATACACAGTTCTTTACTGACAGTAACAGTCGAGCCTGTTAATAGCTTTTCTGTCTTATGACAAAATACAGTGACACATTTCAACACTATTTCCTATATAACTGTTAAAACTGGCAAAAACAAATGTATTCTTATAACAGATGAATGCCATCCAAGGTCCATAAGGAGTGTTTAAAATGATGTGAAAAGAATAAGTTATCAAGACTTCAAATGGTGAGTATGAGACTCCTCTAAGAGTTAATAACAATTACACAACATCTGATCTTCCCCCAAGCTGTCAGATCAGGGGTGGCTGAAGATTTTAGTTAGTGTGATTCACTGTGACTGCTCAACACTGCTATGCCCGCGACACGGTCCCAGAGTCTAAGTCCCATGGGTCATGTTCCCAGGCACTGAGCGTGTAGTTCCACAGACTGTGATTGGAAACTTTCCAGTCTAACTCTTTAACATCACTGTATATATTACGTTGTATATACTGAGAAATAAATATAAATATGGAAAATGGAAGGGCATATCTGGATTGCTGCTTCGATCTGTTTTCCTGTGTTATCTCAAATAAAAATCAGGTTTGAACCAAACTTATTTCTGAAAATAAATTTTTGAGGACAATTTAGGGTGGACAGGTATGTGTACATTTCATCAGTGAACCAGGTTAACTGGTTGATATTCCTGCCATTCCCAATTATTAAATTATCTCTAATTCCAAAAATTCTATTTTAATAAAGAATTTACATTTCCTTAAAACATGCTTAGAAGTCCATGAGAATCTCACCACCTACATTCAGACTAGAATTTTGAGATAAATTTGGAATTTCATGCTAAGATTTGGAGACATTTTTCTGGATTCATTTTAAGAGCAGTGAAAAGCAATAACGAGACTGAAGTGTAGGTAAAAGGTGAGGACGAATGTTGTTATGAAGATCTTGTTTTGTTTTGATCCTTAAATCAGTCAGTATATTAAAAAAAACAGATAAACTGCATGGAAAACTAGATGAGACTGACAGAGCAGGAGAATTACAACTGGGAAGACGCTGAATTCCACCCAATTTAACACTTCTTATTAAACTCATAAATCCAGGATGTTGGTGTTAGAAAAACAGATAAAGGGACAATGAGATAAAGCAAGTGACTATTCCATAGAAAAACTTTGTATCAAATTAAAGGGAATTTATGAGATCATCTGCAGTGAAAAAAATCTTCCTATTCATAGTAATCAAGGTCGGATCAGGGCCGGGTGCGGTGCCTCAGGCCTGTAATCCCAGCACTTTGGGAAGCCAAGGTGGGTGGATTGCCTGAGCTCACGAGTTGGAGACTAGCCTGAACAAGAGCAAGACCCTGTCTTTAAAAACAGGTAGGGGTTGTGGCGGGCACCTAAAGTCCCAGCTACTCAGGAGGCTGAGGCGAGAGAATCACTTGAGCCCAAGAGTTTGAGATTGCTGTGAGCTATGATGCCATGGCACTTTACCAAGGGTAACAAAGTGAGACTCTGTCTTAAAAAAAAAGATTGGACCAGGCCTAACAGGACCATATTCTGTATTGGCAATGTGGATGTATACTATTTCATAAATGGCTTCCTCAGATGTTATTAAAATTTTGTTCTTCAAAAAATTTTCTTTGACCACAGGACTGATTAAAGCATCTTTTCTCTTTAAGGCCCATTTACTAATGCTTACCGCTGTAGAGATGTTCACACATTTGGAGGGGATTAATACACGCCAAACCATTCCTCAAAGCTCTGTAGTCTTATAATTCAGAGAAAATACTTTAATCTTTGAATGTCTCATGAATATAGACAATTATATCTGATTGTTTTTGTGGACTACGACTTCACTGCGTGTAGGTGTGTGTGCTCAAAAAATCATTACCATATTAAGCTCTTAATGCTCAGAACAGTTAAGCACTTCAGTGGGAGATTCCAAAAGTTGGCTGAAGCTACAGAAAGATGAAAACCCAGTGGCTTCCTGTCCGTGTAGGATAGCATTTACTGTAAGCACAGTATCATAGGATGCAATTCAAGTCAACAATCTATGCTGTACAATTACTACATTTGAGTCCAGTGGGGCTGTTTTACTTGATATGAGAAAACATTCAAATCCAAATGCTGAACTGTTGACTGAACTGTTTGGAAGTCTCAGGGTGCTTAAGTAGAAACCCTGCATCTTCTATAAAACATGGGTAATATTCTCATTATTAAGTGAAATAATGAGGTAGAATTTTCAGAAAGCCTCAAAATGCATCCCACACAGCATTTAATAACAAAAGAAAAAATATTTAGTATTTAAATGTGAAGAAATTGGGGGGGGAAGAATGAAAAGTCGAGAAGTAGACCCCGATGACCAAAGATTTACCCTCGTAATCTTATTGGATTATGTTGAGGGACATCCAGGAAGTAAAATTTAATTAAGGTTAGTAAGGGTTTCTGTAAAATTGACAGCTTGCTACCATACTGACACTCCAGCTTGTGAAGATAGTTTTTGGTTGTATATAGTAAGATACCTTTGGTTCTTAAATCAGACTGGGGGATATTCCTATCTGAGGTGGCTGCAGCTACTTTTCCAGCAAGTCTGATCACTTTTTCTCCCATTTACATGAACACCCTCTTTCCTTGCTGCTAACCCCTCTTTCTTGGAAATACCTATTTATTCTTTAAGATTTGATTATCATTTCTTCCAAGAAGCACATTATGACAGCCCTTAGTTTTAGATCGGAAAGTGTAGGCATAGTTATTGCTGAATTAAATAATTTGCACCAATCTCATAGCTAGTAAGGGAGGGTACTGGGGTAGAATCAAGTTCTCTCTGACTCCGTCACACTCTGTCTACTCCTCTGTCCTTCCTGCATGATGACTTGTTATGACTCGGGGGCTACTGTGATGTTGGTAAGGTGGTCCTGACTTGATATGCAGAGCTGGAGAGTCACAGAGCCGGAGGATGTGGGACATCAACACATGGACCCCCAACCACAGAGGAACAAAAACAGCAAGATCCCTTCATGTGTGCTGGTTAAGGTGGCACCTCTCCCATGCTGAGGGACACACTAGCACAAATGCTGGATTGCCAAGTCCCCCTTAACAGTACTGTGGTAGTTGCTAGTCACCAAATCATTATTTATCAGGTCAGAATTGGCAAGAATATTAGCTTTCACTGAGTGGTGGGAGAACTGGAAGCCATCTGCTATTTTTCTTCTCTTGATCATCACAGACATCTGCTTTTTGGTGACGTTCAACAGTTTTACCCATAACCAGGAGACGAAGCTCTCAGAACCAGTTCTACCAATACAGAGACACATGCCAGCACTCCTCCAACAGACGGGATGTCACCAGCGAACTTACTTATCTCCTTTGCTTTTGGAGATGCCAACCAACTTCTCGATGCCGCCAGCATCCCGTAAGGCCTTGGCGTTCTCCATGTTCTTGGTGATCACCTCGTGCAGCGTGCAGCAGACGGCCGTCACGGTGTCGTCCGACATGGCCTTGCTCGCCGCGTTGTTGCTGTTATTCCCACCCGGGAGCCTGTGAACCAGGTCTCGCATGGCGTACTTGCCTTTGGAAAAGAAAACGAAAGGAAGAATTGAAAGGAGGCCAAGATGGGAAGAGGAAAGAGGGAGAGGTGGGTCCGGGGAGAAGAGGACGTGAGAACCCACATCCCACTTAACATTGCTTGTTTCCCAGCACAGAAAGTTCTCATCTGGTAATTCTGGACACGTGTAGAGAGAAAACAGTATTTCCTCAGGTCAAATGGGTGTATTTTGGTGCTAGATTGATGTGGTGGGATCGAATCACTGGCAAATTATTTCATGCCTCGAAGCCTTATTTTTTTCAATCTGTGAAGCAAGACAGTAGTGGCCGTTGTAAAGACTACATGAGTAAATGTATGAACAGCATGTAACATGGGGATTAACAAGGACACAGGACTTGATAGTTTTTAGCTGTTACTAGGCTCCTACTTAATGTTCACAGAAGGTAAGAGAATGGAGGCAATTCTAACATAACCCTCAAAAATACTGTAATGGAGTTAGGTTGGGCTCTTTTTTCTTTTAACAAGTAAGAGTCAAACCATAAATATATAGAAAGCACGATCATATATGTGAGTGCTGACACCTGTAAAGAAGAGAGAAACACTGACAGAGGGGGAGATACGTAACTAAGTGTCCTTTGAACTGGAGTAAACCGATCATCTATTCGTCTCCCTGATAGGATTTTTTGTGTGCTTCTACCAGATAACATTTACTAATTTGGCATGTTTTTGTGTGAAAAATAATAGAATCTGCCTCTGCTTCTTTAAATCACTTTATCATTATTAATCTTCCTACTCCCAGTGATAAAGGTACTTATAATGACAAATTTATGGAGTACTTTTAGTTTACAGAACACTCTAGGCAATTACCAGTAACCCTGAAAGACAATTAATTTATCCCACCTGCAGCTTCCAATTCTGTTCCTTTAATTTACTTGTGGAAGTAAATGAACGCCTACAGCAAAGTTGGCTGTTCTTAAATTTTTCAGATGGAATTGGCAAGTGACCAAAGTTAGATCCCTTCCTGGTCTTCCTTCCTC
>NW_003852428.1:14342542-14349503 GCF_000181295.1 Otolemur garnettii | reverse complement strand
GAGTTTTAGAAAAGTAGGAAGATGGATGTGTTCTTTTTTCCCTTTCTTTTTAAGAAAGGTTATGGAAGTAGAGCAAAAGAATTGAAAAAATATTTCAATCACTGTACATACAGGGACATTTACACTCTTGACAGAGTATGGCATGCTGGCTTGTGACCTTGGACATTGTCAAGGTTGAAAACAAAAGTAAGGGAGAGAGGACTTGGCTGTAGCATTTTTTAGCTTTTGTGACTATCAACATTTAAAAAATTACGTCAGATAAATATGAAGATGTGGTTTCATCCTCCATGTCTCCCTCACCCATGAGCCCTGAATGAGATACTGGTGTCCCTGAAATTTCCAGGTGTCAGGGACCCCGCTGCAGAGCTGTCTCGTTCACTCACGCCAGTGTGCTGTACACACACCATCATTTTCCCTGTACCCCAAGATATTGAAAAGATCAGGAGTCAGTGCTCTATTTCACCTATCACAACCTTACTGTTAAGGAAATCCATTGGGATTATTTTACTTCATATATTTCCAGTATAGTTCACTGACGTTTTACCCGGCAATTGGGGATTTTTCATTTAGTCTATTTATCAGTCTATCTGGAGCGTAGTCTATGTTTCTGACCAGCCAAGTGGAGAGACAAATCAAGTAAAATTATTCCATAGGAAGAAAGACCTCTGGGAGTACAAGTTTTTATTTTTTAGCCTTTGGTTATATGCTGAACAAAGCTATCTTCTCACACTGAAATTTGATTTCTATCTTCATAGGATATTTGGATAGCAGGAAAAGCCCTTTAGCCCTTTCTAGTGTTTAGAAACTTTGAGCTAATTGGGAAGAAAAAGAAAATATGGGACATGGAATATTTACAGTGCAAGTGCCCTTGTCTGGCATGTTCATAACAGCAGCTTAGGGAGGAGAGAAGTTAAACTGGAATAGGTCGCAATCGAAGGCTTGATATAGGAGGCAGACTTTTAGGATTTGTTTTGATGATGAGGGGAGCATCAAAATCAAGTTGATATTTTATACAGAGAATTCTGGTGCCTTAGCAAGTTTCCTTGATGGAAAACAGTGTGATGATTTCTCAAAGACCTAAAAGTAGACCTACCATTTGATCCAGCAGTCCCACTACGGGGTATCTATCCAAACAAGTGAAGTCATTTAATCAAAAAGGCACCTGCACTTGAGAGTTAGCTGCAGCACAATTCAGAATTGTGAAGATGTGGAATCAACCTTAGCGCCCGTCAACTGGAGAGTAGATAAAGAAAATGTGGTGTATCTAGTATACACACATAATGGAGTGTTACTCAGACATGAAAAAGGAATGACGAGATAATGATTTTTTTCAGTAATTTGGACTGAACTGTAGACCATCATCCTAAGTGAAGTATCTCAAGAATGGAATAACAAACACCACATTCTCAATTGTTAGTGGGAGCTGAACGAGGGCTACATAAGGTCATGAAGTGGGGAGATGGACACTGAAAACTAAGGTGGAGGAAGGGTGGGGGGGAGGGATACACATCTATTGGGGGCAGTGTACCCTATTCAACAACACTTATGTCCTTTAAATCTGTTGAAATATAAAAACAAGAAAGTTTTCAGAATAATAAAATTAAAAGTGAGAGAAATATGTGTTTTTCTCTTGAAAATACAATTCTCTCCCTCTGAACTTCTACTGAAATTATAAGGTGTACAATTCAAGGGAGTCTGTGCCTATAACTGTTCCCTGTCCCAAATTTTCCTTCTTATCTATGTTTCTAACCACCTGAAAGAGCTAAAAAGTTCTTTCCGCCACTGAGTAGGAGGAATCTTGGCCCCCTCTTTCCACCTCTTGGTCAGATTTTTGCGTCCTTGTGGTCTGAGATGTTTCAGAGGAGAAAGGAGTTAACTCCCTTTTGCAGTCACAGAGGCGATAAGGAGAAGCTGTAAGGTGAGTGGTCCAAACTCCATTCCACAGCTTAACACTGTCCAGGGATCAAATGGGTTTCATTTCTTTTTAGAGAGAGAAATTGATGGAGGTAGGTTTTTCCAGTGCTAAGGAGGGAAGTGGCTGGACCACCAGGTGGAGGCTGTCTTTCTAGGAACCTGTTGTAGGAACATGTTGCAAGTTCTGCACAAGCCCGAGGACATCAAGGACACCTAAAGCTCAGTAGTGGCCTTGTGGTACCCAGGACCCTGTGCAGATGGAGAGGAGAAGACAGGAGCATATGCTCACTGTGGGGTTGAGCTGGACATGAGGAGAGGAGGTGGCTGTCTCAGAATGAACGGCTCAGGCCTGCACAGGGGGCAGCTCCCAGCAAGCCCTCCAGATGGATGATCACTTCCCCTTCTTCTGCATTTAATTTGATTTCAAAATAAGCAAAAGGTATGACACAAACTGAAACTCCTAGAGTGGTTCATGCTGATGCTACCATCTGGCAGGCAACTGTAATGTTTCAGGACCAAGATAAGGAGGACTTTTGACAACAAAGAAATAGCCATGGAGAGAAGCAAAAGAGAGGACAGCAGCCATGAGGGAAATCCCTAAGATGCACCTGATGGAGCCTGCAGCCCAGTGACACACTGACGTGAAGGAAGGAAAGAGGATTCAGAGATTTGTAACTGGCATAACAAAATGAGTAGTGACAACCAAGTAAAATTTAAAGCTTAATTATAATAGACAAGATAGATTTTATTTTTCCGCACAAAGAAAAACACAAAATTAGTTATGTTAGTTATGTAAGAGAATCACACACCCAAATCCCATCAGAAAAACAAGGAAGTCATGTGGTTCAGAGAACACCTAGGTTTGGGACAGCTGAGGGGAGACCTTGGCCTGCCTCCATTTGGAACAAATGTATATCACATGATCCACTATCATGGGATCACATCTCAAGAAATAAAAGCATGTTGCTGTCTCAGATCTAAGTAAAACAAAACAAAACTCTACCGCCACCACGGCCACCACCAAAAACCAGATCAATCTGTCTTGCTAAAGCTCCCAATAGAAATGAATCCTTGGGCCATTCTCCTAAGTTACTTAATCTCTAATAAAGGTGACTTTATCTCTGACTTGCTATACTGATATGAAACAACCTTTAGAGTAATGACTGTGTAAAACTAATGTGTTTCCATCAATGATGGACTGACTGTAGCCTTGTAATTTTGCTATCTTTTGTGAGTGTTTCCTCCAAATACCTGTATTTCATAGTTGGTGAATTAGTTTTCTAAACACAGATTGTCTTGAAAAATGGGCAAGTGAAAATTATTTTCTCTTTATAATGCTCCCTTTTGGGAGTCTTCTATTGAGAGTTGTTGGGCACCCCAAGGGGCCCTGATAGATTCATTCAAGACACTTAACAAAGCGTGTTGCCCCAGAAAGGTCCTCCTTGCAGTGCTCTTGTGCAGAGAGGAGCTGGTGGGAATTCCATGATGGGCTAACAGGGCTTTGCTCCTGTTTCTGTATTGCGTTTGCTTGTGACCATTTCTATTTCTAGTATTGATGTGCACACTTCTGCTTAGTTTCTCTGTTGGTGGCGGGAATATTGAGCGGTGGTTTCATGGTCTAACCACTTGTGCCCTGTCAGGAAGCAGACAACAGGAAAGTAGCCGGAGTCCCTTCTGATTACACATCTCTCGATCATTGACAGAGACTTCTCTGTGGCTGGTCTTTGTTGTGCACCATTATAAAATCAATGTCTCAAACTGATTTCAGAAAAGTGTGTGTTTTTTAAAATTAATTTATTTTTTTCATGCTCTGCTGAAATAGAGAGCAACCCCGGAGCAGAACACCACAAGTTCCTTGTCCTTGAGATCTTAGTCCTTCCTTGGCTTCCTTATTTCGGAAGCTGCTGAAACTGACCCCTGAGTTTTTACAGACATGCTCTAAATTCACCCTGTCTGCAAAACTTCTTTATTGCGGTAAAATACACATTACATAAAATTTACCATCTTATCCATTTTTAAGTGTATAGTTCAGTGTTTTAAGTACATGCATATCATCGTACAACCACCACCACCATCTCCAGAACTCTTATTATCTTGCAAACTGAAACTTTACCTGTGTTAACTCCTCAACCCGTCTGCCCAGCCCTTGGAAACCTCTATTCTATTTTCTGTCTCTATGTATCTGACAACTCTAGGTGCTGCATGTAAGTTGCATCACACGCTATTTGTCTTTTATGATTGAATTATTTCACCCAGCATAATGTCCTCAAGGCTCATCCATATTGTAGCATATGTCAGAACTTCCTTTCTCTTTAAGGTTAAGTAATAATATCCCACTGATGTATATACCACATTTTGCTTGCCCATTTATCTGAGTTGATTCCTCTTTTTATCTGTTGTGAATAGTGCTGCTACGAACATCAGTGTGCAAATACTTTTTTCACTTGCAATCTGCAGTTTTTAATTCAAAAGTGAGTTTCTTGTAGACAACATATATATGGTCATTTTTTAACACACTCTCTCAACTTCTCTGACTGGAGAGTTCATTTATTTATGTAAGTATTACAATTACTGATGAAAAGGATTTACTTCTTATCGCTAACTGCCACTTTGCTGTGTTTTCGTTCCTATGTCTCACAGCTTTCCTGTGTTTCTGCAATACTGTCTCTTTTGTGTTTAGTTGATTTTCTGTTTACATTAAAATGTCTGAATTCCCTTCTCACTTTCCTTTGTGTATACACTTTATTTTTTATATATACATAAATACATGAATATATCTAGATTGATTTATAATGCCTTACTTATAGTATAATTATAACTATTATATATTTATATATCTATCTCATATCATATATATTTATAATTTATGCATGTTATAAATATATATAAAATAGTTATAAGGCATTATAAATATATTTAATATAATATGATAAATATCAGATCTTTATTATACTTTATACTACTTCATTTTCTTTGTGGTTACCATGAAGATTACATTTGACAGCCTGAAGTTATGACATTATTATTAAATTTATATCAGGTTAAGTTCAATGACATACAATCTGCTCATTTACTGTTCCATCCCACCCCTTTCAGTTTTTGATGCCACAAAATTGTATCTTTGTACACTGTGTGTCCAAAAATATTTATTTTATAATATATTAGTTACTTAAATTATGTAGAAAAAATATGGAGTTAAAGCTAAAGTTGTAATAGTAATAGTAGACTAGTGATTTTTTTCTAAAACGTATTAATCTCTTGAATTATGTAGAAATGAAATACTTGAGTTATATACCATTGTTAAAATAAGTTACTTGGGAGGCTGAGGCAAGAGCATTGCCCAAGCTCAAGAGGGGGAGGTTGCTGTGAGCTGTGATGCCACAGCACTCTACCGAGGGTGATAAAGTGAGACTCTGTCTCTAAAAATAAAAAAAATAATAATAATATCATTTATAGTTGCTGACGTATTTATGTTTGTGAGGTAGCTATTTCTTCTTACAACTTTGAATTACTGTCCAGTGTCCTTTTATTTCAACCTGTTGGACTCCCCTTAGTAGAAAGGCTTTTGTTAATCTGGGGATGTCTTGATTTCTCCCTTACTTCTGAAAAACATTATGCTGGATACAGGGTTCTTGAAATCACCAAACTATAGAGATGGAAAACAAGTTAGTGGTTGCCAGGAGTCTGGGATAGTGGCAAAGTGTGACCATGAAGTGTGAGTAGTATGAGAAATATTTTGGGTTGGTGGAATAGTTTTGTATCTTGATGGCGATGATAGTTAACAAATCTACACATGATAAAATAACACTGTACTATTCATACATATTATAACGTTAATTTCCTGCTTTTAATATTGTATTTTTGTTACATATAATATCGCTGTTTCTGGAAACCAGGTGAAGAATAAATGGTTACCTCTCTTTACTATCTTTGCAATGTCCTGTGAATCTATAATTATTTTTTTAAAAAGTTAAAAATGTGAAAAGTATCACAAAAATATAGAAATACACTAGCTAGCATGTGCTGATAAAAATTTGTTAATACATCTTAAAGTTTATTGTTTGGTTAAAGTCACAATGGACTACAAAAAACAGCATATATGAGATAAAGAGAAATCCAGTTATAAACTCCCCCCAAATCACTTGTTTGTTCAAAAGTTTGAGGGGATTCTTTCTCTATGTGTGTATTTACATCTTCTGCATCCAGAGATTAGTGGAACCTTAATATTCTCTGGCTGAAATTCATAAGTGGAGCTCCTGTTTGATTGCTTTATGGAAACAAGTAAGTCCTTACAAATCAAATTACAATTAGAAAAGTAAAAAATTTCCAATAAAAATACTCTCAGAATGCTTTAAGTTCTTGATTCTTTAAAAAAAAAAATTCTCTTACAAAAGCTTCTTTAAATAGAAACAAGCTTTTGTGAGAGAAAAAGCTTAGTGATGAATTAAAGTAATGCCTTTAGTTACTAGGTTAAAATATTTGAAAGAAGTTGATCCTAGGTTAGCAAAGATGAGGAAAATAGTATGAAGATATTTCAGGACCTTTGAGGACATCTGAAGAGGTTTCAATATTTGATAAGTGAGATAGAAAGAGTTAATGTAGTATTTTTAGCTAAAGTAAATCCATGCAAAAATTAGACTTGTTTGGTAGCTTCAGGGTAAAAATAGAGATATGTCTTTTCTTTGGCTTTATCACATCATGAATCTTTAATTAGCATGAACTATTTTATATGTACATGTAAGATTAAGTTTATTTCCCCTACTTCTAATTAATATGAATTATTTAAATTTCAAATTCTGGTTTTATTGTATAGATAAGCCAATGTTATTTATTTAAAATTATAAAAAGATTTTACTAGATTGAATTTTAATAACCAATGTTTTAAAAAGGGGTTGGTATTCTTAATCCTACATAATTCTATAAAATCTCTTAACTGAATTGTTCCATTTATCTTCTCTGAATTCTCTGAGTAAACTTTTGAATGTCTTTGCTCTCTCTTTTTTAATAGAACCTAAAAATATAGTCTTTTTTTTTTTTTTTTTTTTTT
>NW_003852428.1:14324233-14342435 GCF_000181295.1 Otolemur garnettii | reverse complement strand
TTTTTTTTTTTTTTTATAGACAGGGTCTTGCTATGCTGTCAGGCTGGTCTCAAACTCCTGACCTCAACTGATTTTCCTACCTCAGCCTCCCGAAGTGCTGGTATTACAGCTTAATGTTCTCTTTTTGAAAAAACACCAATCACTAAAAACACAGACAAATATGCATGCACACACACACATATACTTCAAATATTTGCAAATGTACAAGTGTCTTGGACTTTTTGGTATGTACATTCATGTGCTGCTTCATGAAATACATAAACAATATATCAGACTGTAAGAAGTACAGTGTGAGCTTGTGAATTGCAGGTAACTATCTCAGATCTCAGCTAGTCTTCTACAGCAGTGGTCCCTAACATTTTTGCACTCATGGAAGATAATTCTTTAATGGACAGGGCCAGGGTGGGTGGGATTTGATAAGAGGTGGAGCTCAGGTGGTGAGGTGGAGCAGCTGTAAATACAGATGAAGCTTTGCTCTCTCGCCCACTCTCTCCTCCTGCCGTGAGGCCCGGTTCCTAACAGGCCACAAACCAGGACCTTTGTGGCACCAGGGACCGATTTCATGGAAGACATGGGGACTTGAGGGGATGGGAGAGGAGGCTGAGCTCTGATGGGGATGCTGTGCAGCCTGGCTTCTATCAGGCCATTGACCAGTACCAGTCCATGGCCCAGAGGGTTGAGGACCACAGCTGTAAAGTACATACTGGCTTATGACATAATTTTCAAGTACCTGTCTCTGGGGCTTCTCTGTCAGTGAGGAAACAAAACTCAGTTACTCTGTATTAAAGTTATAACTAATACCAGGAGTTGATGCTGTATGTGTTAGTTTTCTATTGCTATTGTAACAAATCACCATTCATTTAGTGGTTGAAAACATACAAATTATTACTGTACAATTCTGCAGGTTAGCAGTACAGCATGGGTCTCACTGGGCTACAGTGAAGGTGTGGGCAGGGCTACATTTTGTGAGCTCTGGGGAAGAAGGGCTTTCTTGCCTTTTTCATCTTCTAAGGGCCACCCAACTCCCTTCTCGCATAACCCTCTTCTTCCATCTTTAAATCTAGCAACAATGTGGTGCCACATTACCCTGACTCTGCTATTTGCCCCTCGCTACTCCCACTTCCAATTTTAAGGACCTTTGTGACTACGCTGGGCCCATTTCAGGGTCTTCTTCCTGTCTCAGGGTTAGCTGGTTAGAAACCTGAGTTTCCTTCTCCATGTACGGTCGAACATTCCCAGGCTTTGGGAATCAGGCTTCGGATGCCTTCGGGAGGACCATTCTTCTGCCTACCACCCTGGACGTGGCACAGTAGTTATAAAGTAATATGAATGTGTCTATAGGTCATGGAATGTAGTTTTGCTTCTCAAGGGAGAAAAACTTTCTTAAGATGAAAATGGCTGTGTGCTAATATGTGAAAGCAAATAGTATAAAATACATTTGAGGAAGTTCAGTAAGTAGCAGGAAGGTTCAGAGGAGATGACCCTTATTTGTTTTGGTTCATAATGCCTACGGACAATGAATTTCAAAGAAAATGAAACGTGTTAAAATCTTTATGCAGTTTGCCTAATCTTGATGAGTTCACTACTTTTGATCTTAGCCAAAAGGCCGAGAAGCGATTATTGACGAGTTTACTTACAGGATAGAGAGAAGAGGTGTGAATTATTTATTGCAAATGTAACCTGAGTGTACCAAAAAACAACCCAAAAAGTTAGAACTGAGTTTTCTCTCTGTTGAGATGACAAAATGATCTTTGAGAATGTGCTTTGTGTTCACTAAGAAACTGTGAAGACCAGTCTGTGCCTGAACATCAGAGCATCTTTTATCACCAAAATACTCCTTTTTGAGGTCTTGTTAATGTTTTCATGATTTTGTTAACCTCAGTGAAATTTCTTCACTTGTGAGAATGCTAGATTTTAATTAATATTTAATTAGTATTTAGGCAAAGAATCTTGCTTTTGAAAATGTTAGCGTTCCTAATAACTGCTAATTTTTGTTGCTACTTTATTTTAAGTATTATCACTCTGAATGAAGCTGAAATCACATCTTGTCTCCAGCCACTCAGGATTTGTACTATCTTCCATTGCCTGGTAACTCTTTTTAAAATTGCTTCCACAAATCCATACCTCATAGTCAAACTGATAAAACTTAAAAACATCTTTTCCATCTAAACCATCTTTGGGGTTTCCCAGAAAGCCTCTGGGTGACACCAAAGGTTTTTCTTCCTCACTGTATGAAAAAAGGAAGGTTTGAAACAGAGATATTCAGCATTCTGTAGATTTTTGTAATATTTGGTTTATGTGATGAGAGCTGTCTTGTTCATCAAGAATCTAATACAAAAAGACGTGACAAATGAACAAAAGAGAGGCTCAACCTCCATTCAGTTATGACAAGTGAAATGTTATCTTTATGATTATGCATTAGCAGTGATGGAAAGAAGCGTGCTCCTTTTCACGTTACAGATAGTGAAATAATGGTCAATAATTTTCAAAAGAAAGATTCCATTTCAAGGTTTTCAAAGCAGTTTTAGTTGGTGGTAATTCTAATGCATTTGATGGGATAAATTAAAAGATGCTGGAGATACTTCCGTGTCCTCACTGCACATAATATTTATTTATTTTCATGGTAGTCACTGATTATTATTTTTTGAAATAAAATTTTATTTCAAAATATTAGGGGGTACAAATATTCTTGGTACATGGATGAATTCTATAATGATGAAATCAGGGATTTTAGAGTGAGTGCTTATTATCAGACTAGTGTACACAGTACATGACAAGTAAGTTGTTACCCCTCACTGCTCTCCCACCCTCTCTGGTTCCTGGTTTCCAGTGCCCTTTGCATCACTTTAGGAGTGTGTGTACCCATTGTTTAGCTCCCACTTATTAGTTAGAGCATGTGGTGTTTGATTTTCCACTGGTGGGAAACTTCACTTAGGCTGATTTTCTACAGTTCCATCCATGTTGCTGCAAATGAGATTATCTCATTCCTTTTAATGGCTGAGTAGTACTCCATGGTACGTGTATGCTGCACGTTCTTTAACAAGTCATCAATTGATAGGCACTTAGGCTGATAACTCATCTTTGCACTTGTGAATTGTGCTGTTGTAAGCATTCAGGTGCAAGAGTCTTTTTGATATAATGAGTTCTTTTCTGTCGTGTAGACATGTAGCATTGGGATTGCTGGATCAAACGGTAAGTCTACTTTTAGATCTCTGAGGAACCTCCCTCCTGTTTTCCATAGAGATTACACTGTATACTAATTTGCAGTCCCACCAACAGTGAATAAGCATTCCTTGTTCACAAAATCCACGCAACATCTATTGTTTCTTAATTTTTAAATAATGGCCATTCTGACAGGGTTTAGGTGGTAATATCATTGTGGCTGTAATTTGCATTTCTCTAGTGATTATTGATAGTGAGCATTTTTTTATGTTTATTGTCCATTTGCATATCTTCTTTTGGAAAAACTCTGTTCATATGTTTTGTCTACTTTTTAATGAGGTTGCTTTTTTTCTTGCTAATATGCTTGAATTATTTGTATATTCTGGATATTTGACCTTTGTCAAATGTGTAGTTTGTGAATATCTTCTCTCATTTTGTAGGTTTTCTTCTATTTGCTCTGTCAATTATTTCCTTTACTACACAGAAGCATTTTAATTTCATTAAGTTCTGTTTATTTATTTTTGTTATTGATGTATTTGCTTTTGGGGTCTTAGTCATAAATTCTTTGCCAAGGCCAATGTCCGGAGAGTTTTTTCTATGGTTTCTTCCAGAATTTTTATTATTTCAGGTCTTATATTTAATTCTTTAATCAATCTTTACTTAATTTTTGTATATCTAGTGAGATAGGTATCCCATTTCACTCCTCTGCATTTAGCTAAACAATTTTCCTAGTACCATTTACTGAATAGGGCTTCCTTTCCTCAGAGTATGTTACTTTCTGCTTTGTTGAAAATCAGGTGGACATAGCTATATGGTTTTATTTCTGGGTTCTTTATTCTGTTCCATTGGTCTATATCTACCTTTAAGCCTGTTGCTTTGGTTACTATAACTTTGGTTACTATAAATTTGTAGTATAATTTGAAGTCAGCTAATGTGACGTCTCTAGATATATTCACTCTTTTTGCTTAAAAGTGCTTTGGTTATTCAGGCTGTTTTTTGATTCCATATGAAGTTGAGGAGCATTTTTTCTAGATCTGTGAAAAATGATATTGGTATTTTGAAATATCATGTTGAATCTGTCAATCACTTTGAGTAGTATGGACAGTTTAACAATGTTGATTCTTCTAATCCATGAGCCTGTTTTTCCATTTGTTTGTGTCATCTATGATTTCTTTCACTATTGTTTTCTAGTTCTTCTTGTAGAGATGTTTCTTGTGTAAGTACATTCCTAGGTATTTTATTTATGATATATTATTACCATAAATGTATTATTAGTTAATCCTATTTGCTAATGATTTGACCCACTTTCTCATTTGGATACCATAATTAAATAATTAATGTACCATATATAAGATACCATAATTTCCTCAGGATTATACCCAAGCTATATTTCATTCTCAATTTGACTCTATTTGACTATTATTAGCCTACAGAAATGCTACTGATTCATGTATATTGATTTTGTAACCTGAGACCTTGCTGAATTTATTAATAAATTCTAGGACTCTTTTGGTAGAGTTCTGAGGTTTTTATAGATATAAGATCATATCAGCAAACAGGATTAACTAATATGAATTCCACTTTCTGACTTGGATACCGTTATTTATTTCTCTTGCTGATTTTTCTGGCTAGGACTTCCAGTACTAGGTTGAATAGAAGTGGTGACAGGAGAAACCCTTGTCTTGTTCCAGTTCTTAGGGGAAATGGTTTCAACTTTTCCCCGATTCAGTGTATTGGAGGCTGTGGGTTTGTCATATATGGCTTTTATTATTTTAAGGTATGTTCCTTGTATTCCTTGTTTATTGATGGATTTTATTATAAAGATGTGCTGGATTTTATTGATTGCTTTGATTTTTCTGCAGGGAGGCAACACCAGGGAGGCCTGTTGGGCAGGACGCTTATGGACATAGCCCTCTTTAGCCTGCTGCAGAGGAAAGGTGTGAGCCTTGCTGTGGAAGCCTGGGTGTGATGGGCACCCTGACAGAGGGGAAGCAGCCACTTCTGAGAGCCCCATATCATTCATCCCCTGAAGCATCTGTGCAGTCTCATGTGGGAATTTCCTCAGCTGTTTTGGCAGCTGTGGTCGGGGGAGGAGAGACAGAGCAGAGTCTGAATGGAACACTTGGGCTCCCTTTATCCCCTGGGGCTCTGCTGGCTTGCTGCACTCTCCTTTCCTCAGAAGGCAGCCTAGCCAGAATGTCTAAGCTCTGGGATCACACAGTTCAGTGGGATTCACTGGCCCCTGTGGCCACCACAGTCTTGGCAGGTGTTGGGAAATGTTTAAGTGGGGACCAGTGACAAGATAACTGAAGGACAGAAGCTCCATGGGCAGGACAAAGGCACACGGTGGGTGAAGAAGCAGTATGGTGCCTGCCACCTTGGCTAAGGTTTGTGGTGACAGGGAGTGACCCTGAAGGGGTCTAGCACTGCCATTCGTTGTTCTTAAGAAGGTCACAGTACACTGGTAGTAGCAGTTTGGGGGCTGGTGATGGAAGAGAAGCTCTCCAACAGATTGGGAGCCTGTAGTCTGCAAGAGGTGTGAGGGGAGGAAGAGCAAAGACTCTAACCTACCCTTTCTACAGGGATCCACATTCCTTGGAGTTTGATATCTGAGGAAATCTTGCTGCTTCTTGTTTTGTCCTGCAATTTCTTCTCATGCAATCTCTGGTAGGTTCTGGAACTCGTCCTTCAGAATTACAACCAACCTATGTTTTTTTCCATCTAAAACTTTTTTTCTTTCTGAGATGATCTGGTGACTAATGTCTTTAGTCAGCCATCTTGATTCCCCTTGACAAATTCTACATGAAACTAAACTTGCCCCAACTTTTGATATTAATGTTGAGTAAATAACCAGAGCTATTCAGCCTTATCACCAACAGGTGGTTTCTGTTTTTTTTCTCATACTTGCCTAAAGACCCCTGCTAAATCCCTTGATCAGTAATTGTGCCTGCTGGAGGAAAACATCAAAATATGATGATTAAAAGATTTTAACATGTGTTCCTGATACTTAGTATAACAGAAAATAGGATCTTGGTCACAGGCACCCCTGTAAGCTTATGTCCTCACCATGAATGAACATCTCTCAGACTACTAAGACGTTGACTCAGGATTTCTGAAAGTTGCTTACACCAGATGCAGACAACTTTGAGAAGTGGACTGCTTACTAATCCAAGATCAACAAAGCAAGGATTAATCACTATGCTAAAGGAAATAAATTTAATTATGGTCAACGTTTTCTTTTGAATTGAGCATGTTATAAAAGTCTTCCTTCCATTTTCTCTGTCTTTAATCCTTGATCTAACAGGTTATGCTTATAAAAACTAGAATGAAACATTCTCTAAATAGAATATTCTACTTAATCCTTCAAAATCTATAAAAAATCCTTTAAAGTTCTTAAAACAGATGAGAAGAAAAATTACCAGGAAAAGCTAATAATAGGTGGCACTCATAGCTCAATGGGTAGGGCGTTGGCCACATACACTGAAGCTGGTGGGTTCAAACCCAGCCTGGGCCAGCTAAAATCAACAATGACAACTGCAACAAGAAAATGGCTGGGCATTGTGGTGGGCATCTGTAGTCCCAGCTACTTGGGAGGCTGAGGCAAGAGAATTGCTTAAGCCCAAGAGTTTGAGGTTGC
Source organism: Otolemur garnettii (assembly GCF_000181295.1). NCBI lineage: Eukaryota > Metazoa > Chordata > Mammalia > Primates > Galagidae > Otolemur > Otolemur garnettii. The sequence continues at coordinate 14,335,636 of NW_003852428.1, read as the reverse complement.
TGCGAGCTGTGATGTCACAGTACTCTACCAAGGGTGACATAAGTGAGACTCAGTCTCAAAAAATAAAAAAAAGCTAATAATAATAATTTACAACACATGCTGTAAATAAAAAACATATATTTATTGGTCTGGGTCTATATAAAAACTTAAAACTATCTTAAACTTGTTAAATAATATATAAAATGGCTTTACTAATTGCTGTCCTTTCTTCAACTATAGGTTCTTATGGTATTGAATGAACTAAAATCTACCCTCCTTTCTACCACAGTGTAATTGAGTAAATCAAATCTGTAACTTTGATCATGACCGAGATGTTACATTTAAAGGCAAATATAACTTAATTAGGTATGACAAGCTTATTAAAAAACAAGTGTAATTTATATGTGGGATTGATGTCCACAACATCCTCTCAAGAACCTGACTTGGTTCACACTTGTGTGGTTTAAGGACTCTCAACCTTACAGGCCATGTGGCCAGAAGAGCTGAAAACATGGAGCTCAGAGTGATGGAATCATCTCCAAGTTATAACAACAGCTACAGATTACTGATCCCAGCAGATGAATAGAAATGAAATAAGTATTTCTGCCACATGAAAGTGATCACAAAACAAAGGTTAAGGCTCAATCATACCACATGGCTCTCCTTTTGATAACCATGCAGAGGTCTTTGTGAGTGAATCAATACCGTTTGCTGTACTTACCTGTCTTTATAATAAGAGAAAATGTCAAATTAGTGGTCACAGAGAAGAGTGTGTTTACACTGGAAGGAGACAACTTTGAGAAACTGGACTGCCTCCTAATCCAAAATCTACAGACAGGAATTAATAACCTAGACTAAGAGCAGCTCAGGGAAACACACCAAAGAAGAAGGAAAAGCTGATGAAACCCAGGAACATCTTTTTAAGCTATAGTCCCAAATAACGAATCTTTGCTCCATCCCCTCACAGTTGCTGACTCCTAGTCAACTTTATCTCTAACATTTGCAAGGATAATAGGGGACAGTTTGACTATCTCTTAAGAAAACTATTGTTTGCCCACCATAACCTGACTAAATGTAACCTTATAAACCATGGTAATCTGGTACTTTTTAAATTTTAAATTGGAGGGTCGGTTTTTCTTAAGTCTGGCTTCCTTGCAACAATTTCTAAGGAAAAACTCTGTCCTTGATGTTTACTTTTCACGTATTCCTTTCACAGACTGGAAAATGGCTATGCCAACAACCACCTTCTGCCTTCATCATGCCAGTCCTTTCTACTAAGAATGGGCCGTGTTCATCTCCATATCTGACTCTTTGCTCTTGCTGGATTAGAATAAATATCTTATGAGATGCATTGAATTTCTTTAAATGAACCTACTCTAATGGCCTGTTGTTTTAATTGTTTAGAGATTTATCCAAACAGAGAGAGAGAAAAAAGGAGAAAAAGAAAAATAGATAATTAAGAAAGGATTAGCTAGAGCTGGTCACTATGGACAAAGAATGAGATAAATGCTAGAAGGTATATCAAAGTTCTTTATGCTTTTTTCTAATAATAATGATTTTATAAAACAATACAGACTTATGACCCATATAAAAACCTATTTCATATGCCTGAATTGGTAAGCAGTTGGTCCGAGAAAAGGATTCAAAGAGTAACTCAACCCTCTGAAAAGAAATAACAGTGAATGGGGAGAGTCCTATAGGTTTATGGAACATGGCGTGCAGGTCTCTCAAGAGGCATTACACCCAAATAAATAACCTATTCCACCTGTTTGGAAGATAAAAGGAATTGTATTTTTCAGCACCTTGCGGTCTCATCCAGAGGAATACATTGAATTAGATTCTGAGAAATTCTTACACCGTGAAAGTGTCAAGAACTGAGGAAATGAGTAGAAAGATGAGGAAGAAGGTGGCTATGATATGCATATTTAACTAGGATGGGAATGATTCTAAAAATAAGAATGGCAGTTAATTAGCAGGAGATTTGCTGAAGCACCTTTTTGAACTAGAAATAAATTGATTTTTGAGAAATCCTGAAAACGAGGCAGGCAACTGATAGGATACATTTTAACGGGATTTGAAAAATTTGATTAACTATTAAGCCCCAAAATAATTACTTTGATTCATTACCTAATTTTAGTAGAAAAGAAGTGAAGATGAAAATTTAAACTTTCTGATTCTAGCTTCAGGGGAGAAACCCAGGAGAGAGTCTTTTATTTTCATGTGATGATTGCTATCTGACAAAGACCCAAGCACCTCCTAAGATGAAAATTTCGGAAGATGATAGCCTGTCTGAGAGAGGAAGAGATCAGTTTCCATAAGAAACGTTTGTTTTCAGGGACAGAAGTTGGTTCCCTAACCTGGGCATGCTCGGGTAACAGTAATATATGGGTTACAGAAGGCAGCCTAACAATGAATTATAAAATTGCATTTTCTCACTCTTGGTTTCTCAAATTGATTTACACCAAAATAAAAATTAGCCTCAATTAAGGATGCTAAGATGAGAGGAAATCATCTCTCTTTGCTGCTACTCACAGGTTACCTTACCTCTGAGTGCTCTTTTTCAAGAACATTCACATTTATTATTTCCGTTTTCATTTTGCATCACCTTAGGAATACAAAAAAGCAGATATAATTTCCCATTTATATAGAAGACAAATGCAACCCAAAGAGGTTAAACAATACGGGAAAGGTCACAGCTGTCCCCTGAGCTTTGCACCTGTAAGTCTCTCGGGCAGAAGCTGCTCTCTCCAGCCTAGTCCTCCTCATGCCGTCCTCTGAGCTCACTGTACAGGAGCACACCTGGAGTCTGTCCCCCCTCTGTGGCACCTTCACTAGCATTTGTTTCTTCAGCCAAAGATTCTATAAACATCCGCTGAAGTTGTATCTAGTTAGCAGGTGTATGTGTTTTATTTCCCCAACAACATAAACCGAGGACAGATTGCTGTCAAACCTAGGTCTACTGATAAATTAATAAACACTTTACATGGGCCTTTTGACCACACAACATAAGAAATGCAACCAGACTTTGACCACTGAAGACTGCACTCCCATTGATTCTGCTGTTGTTATTACTGACCCCTCTGATGGGTCTGGGGAATTCTAGTTTTATAAAGATGCTGTGTTCTAAAAAGCATTTCTTTTCAACATAAGTGTGGGAAATGCTGTACTTGCTACCCAAACTCAGAGATTTATAATGCTTTAGCAAATTTACTTTGAATTGGCCAAGTAAAGGCTCTAAGCCAGGCGTCCTCAAACTACAGCCCGTGGGCCACATGCAGCCCACCTAGGACATTTTTCTGGCCTGCCAGGTGTTTTTGCTGCCGCTGCCTGTCCTGCTTAGCAGCCGACTCGTCCAGGGGCCCGCAGTCCAGCCCGCCAACGGTCTGAGGGACAGTGAACTGGCCCCCTGTTTAAAAAGTTTGAGGACCCCTGCTCTAAGCAATCTAATAAGGAAAACAAAGGCATCTGGTTAGCTTGGTTTAGCCCAGGTTTTCCCAACTGACTTGAATAGAGAAGATGTTTTGTGTAGGACATCCAGTCCCCTTCCGGAGAACTCGAATTCTGAGGGACTCACTCTGGAGAGGCCCTGATGTGACTGTTCCTGTTACTGATTATGTATCACCAAATGCTCATAGATCTTTACCAACAAAGAAATCATAATTTCATAAAAACTTGATTTAATGGTGATAAAAACCAGTGCTGAAAGGATCACCCTACTATAAAAAAGGGCTGGTCAGAGAAGAACATGATAATCTATTTGAAGCTTGGGCTGATAGGAGCAGCTCGCCCTAAGCACACCCTATTCCTAAATGCATCGATCTTTTTCTGATTTCATACAGTATACTTCGTTCACAGAGGACTTCATAAACTAGAGAGAGAAATGGCATAAAAGAAGGATATATAATTATTTGCCTAAAACTTCATCTTTCTCATTAACCAACAAGATATGGAAAAATCCCCAGTACAAGTTCTTAAGTAGAGGAAGTTCACTGACATTCACTTAATTTTGTTGCCCAAATTGACTTTGTACTGGTACCTACTACCTAAGCCAAGCTCTAGTTTCCACTGGGCAACTCTAATTCTCATAAATTGCCAAACTGAGCTTTAGGTACTAAATGAGTCTTACATGGTTTTGGATGACTGGTTCCCCATGTTCTGACTTTGTTTATAGACAAGTTATATACTTCAAGAATTTCCTTTAATGCTCAAATAAAACTCAGATGCTTGATGCATCTTGGGGTCAGTCGGACTAACATGAAATCTCTACTCTGACACCCATGAGGGCCCTAAATTACATGCCAGGGGCCTGAACTTGTAAAATCTTATAAAATCTCTGTCCCCCTATGCTTAGGAGACAATCTCCTTCTAAGATACAGGAGGGTTTAGAGCAGTCCTTACCAACAAAGTAGCAATACTTTTTCATAAAAAAAAAATCTTCTCAGATTGATTTTTGAACAGTATTAGCTTATGAACTTGATTTCTAGGCCAGAGCTTAAATTTATGTCCCTGGATTTTTTTTTTTTATGGATAAAAAAATTTGGCATTTTTTGTGTTTTTATAGCACATAAAATTTCTATCTCAAGAGAAAGAACGCAAAAAACCCAAAGATATTGACAAAGTATTTTAATAAAAGTGGTTTGTGTTTTAGGTACTTCTCCACATTCCCCAGCTGGTAAAAACTCTGCTCCTATGAACTGTAAAAATATCTTGTTTTTTTGTAAAAAAAAAAATCTTGTTTTTTCCAGTATCAGTCTTGTAGAGTTACACCTATATGGCTTATGTAATATTGGCTGTTTCTTTGTTAACTGACCACAGTGGTCATTTTGTCTGGAACTGTTAGCATTATTAATCGACCCAGAATTGCAGAGTTTATATTATAGGCTTATGTTGTAAGTGAAAAACTAAAACTTATGGAATTTATATTTGATGAGGTTAAAATTTTGTTAAGTGTGTTTATGCTGTCCCGGAAAAAAATCAATAAGTATTGTAACTATAGTGACTATATTCACAAATAGATTGGCAGAAAAAAGATAAGCCATGAAGATACAGTGTGAAACGTGACCTCGTAGATACAAAAACAGAGGCAAAAAGGGAGCTTAGAAGACCCAATGTGGACCAAAGTTTATTTTCCACAAATTTCACTCAATCAAAATGACTAAATATTAGCTCGGGTGAGCCTCGCTGATGACCCACTTACTACAAGCAATATTTAATACTACAATAGAAAAGAAACTGGAAAGTCTTTTGGCAATTTCTTTATTGGGATGGGATTTCACTTAGAGCAAAGAAGAAAGATTCCATGAGTGGATTGCAATCGAAGATTACCAAAGGCAGGAAAATATTTGGTACAGACTTTCTGTAGATCAGCTGGCTTGAAGCTCAGCAAAGTGACTGGTGTTTGAATTTTCTTATCTGAACAGTTGAAGTTTTTAACACTATTTGTCTAGCGCATTAGGGAGCCCAAGCCGGGGAGGGAGGCTGCCATTCACATTTGGCCAGAGGACCTGGCCAGTAGGCAGGGCCCTGCCTCCTCCCGCAGGCCGTACAGCTGGAGAGCAGCCTTGGCCCTGCAGGAATCTGATGTTCCTGACTGTCTGCTCTCCTTCTGCACTGAGGTACTATGACAGGCGCTCCTTTCCCTGGTGAGAAAGACTTAGCAGTGTCACCTTCTCCAACACAGACACCACAGTGTGCTGGGCACACTGCCCTGCCATTCTGTCAAGCCCTGTTCAGGATGATCTGACACATGACTGCAAAGTAAGTGATTATCTGCAAGGATCATGCAAGAGCCTACAGGTTGATCTAGAAATAGTTTAATTATTATTAAGCAATGATTGTGGTCAGCACCATCAAACCAAGCCAAACCATGCAAATCCTTACCACACGTCCAGCAGAAACAAGTAGGGGTCTTAATATTATAGAGAGATTTTCTGCATATGTTTTGTAATCTAATGCAAGTAATCCCTGCTATATTATTTTCAAAGTCATCTGAAACTTAGAGTGTGCTTATAAAAAGGGACAGGCTGTTGCCTTGTTTGAAAGTGTGAAGATTCAGTGATGTTTCTCTGGCCTAACATAATCCTATTAGCTAAACAGAGTTCACATAGCAAATGTCTTCCTTCTAGAGTCTAATTGCTGCGGTCAGGTTCAGGAGAGTGTGTGCATGGATATAGGTGGGAAGGCAGGTGGCAAATACTTTCACTTGGGAAACAGCACAGGGTCAGCTGGTGGTTCTGCAAGTCCTCAAACCACCAACCACAGCAGAGTGGGAGAGGAATGTGGGACTTCAGGGGGTGCCCCCACAGGCCACCAGTGGGGACAATCAGGGCCCCCACAAATGGCACTTATATCTTCCCGTCCACATTCGTTTCCAATAAATTTCCACAAACAGAGTGGCTTAAAAATCAGAAATATATTCTCTCTCAGTTCTGGAGGCCACATGTCTGAAATCAAGACTCGAAGGGGTCAGGGCCACATCCCCTGTGAGGCTCTCTGGGGTGGGGGTGGGGCTGCTAGTCTCCCCCTACACGCTGGTGGCTCCTGGCATTTATTGGCTTGGGGCTGTACCACCCTGACCTCTGCCTCCAGCTCTGTGGCTTTTTCCTTTGGATCCGTGTTGTCTCCTCTCCTGTCTTTATGAGGATATTCCTGTTTAGATTTATAGCCCACCTGGGTAATCCAGGATGCTCTCTAGACTTGTAACTTCAGTGCAAAACTCTTACTGAAGAAGGTCACACTCACAGGTTCTGGGGACCGGGACGTGGGCAGATGTCCTTGGCACCACCGTGGAACCCATTACACTCTCCTCCCTTTCTCTGCACCCCTCCCCCCACTTTTCTTAAAGGGTGTCCCCTTCCCTCTCTGTCCTCTCTCCTTTTCTTCCTTTGTTTAGTTAGAGACCCAGGAACTTCATTTTGCTGGATTTACCCAGGAGTATGAAGGGGCTTACCCTCACCCCCCACCCCCAGTGGTGAAGGGCAGAGCAGCTGCTAGCCTAGCCGTCGATGGGGCTACTTGGTGTGGGATGGGGTGAAAACGGGGGATGCTGCAGGTTCCTCCCAAGTTCATATGCTGACATCGTAGCTCCCAGTCCCTTAGAAGGTGACTTGATACAGAATAAGGTCCTGCAGATGTAATTAGTTAAATGAGTTCAGGCTGGGATGGGATCCTTATGAAAAGGGGAAATTCAGCAGAGATAGGCGCACACAAGGGGATTGCCGTGTGAAGATATGGGACCCCTCTACAAGATGAAGAACACCCACGTTGCCAGCAAAACCTCAGAAGCTAGGAGGGAGGCGCAGGCTGAATTCTCTATCAAATCCTCCAAGGGAACCCACCTACACTTTGGTCCCAAACTTGCCGCCCCAGCACTGTGAGGCAGTGAAACCTGTCTGTGCCCGGTCCACTTTTGTTGTGGCAGCCCTAGGAAAGGAACGCAGCCCAACATTTGAGCGTAGACACATGTCCCAGAGCTGCTACTTTGAAGGGGAGACTGCACATCACAACTAGTCCAATGTTATTTGACGAACAGTCACGCCTCACCAGTCATGCGTAATTCCATGTGATTGGTCATTCTGTTTTCAAGACTCTTTGAAATTTCCTTGAATGATATCCATACCCTCTAGGTCTCAAATATTTCAGATGAGCGTTTAAGACAAACTAAGGCAAAGCAAACAAATGGTGCTTGAGTAAAATTCACCTCTCAGCCCGTCACAAGGGCTGCCATTGTTACTGTCCTTATCAGTGGACTCTGCTCTGTCCTGGTCTGTAAAGAGGAGCATGCTCTGTGTTCTCTGGGCCAACTGAGCACAGGCCCAGCACCGATGGGACAGTGAGCTCAAGACCCATTTCTCCAGCAAGTCCTTAAGAGCAACAGAAAGCCCATGTGTTTTCATGGAGATAATCACCATCATTACTGGGAACAGAAAATAAGGTTTAAAATTCTGTCATAAGTGACTCCTCTCAACTGAGTCTCCTCATGAATTTCAGGAGGGTTAATGAGCTGGGTGACATTACCGAGAACAGGCTTCTCTGAAGGAAACAGAGTGCGCACAGGGTCTGATCTCAGAAATGAAAGATGACTTGCAGGCAGTACTCTGGCTGCTTCAGAAAGCAGCCTGCCTGCACCACGCCTGCCTGCACCTCACCTGTCTGGGAAGATGATGTCACTGGAGGGGGCCTGAACCCTCCGTCCTAGAGGAATACGGGAATAAATCATGTCTCCACAGCTCACCACCCAGTGCAAAGGCAAAAGCAGTTTTTGTGATTTTCTACATAAAATGCATTGTTTGGGACTCTGGGTTTAAAACAAATGGTTATGCACCATGGGGACTGCTGTGCTGTCTCACACACACACAGAAACACACACACATATACACACATGCTTAGATATATGTCTAGACACACACTGTGAGTTTTGTTCATTGGCAAGTCAATAAAAACCTAGAAAGGTCAATATATTTCATTGCTTGATCCTGGGCTAAGGGCCCAGAGACTTCTTAATAAATACAAATCATGCATGTTTTAATCCTAGCAGAATTATACTGGGAACATGAGGCTGTGTGTGACCCTCTTCTGCTGATCACATCAGTAGCTCCTTCTCGCTAAGGAGACGAAACTCTTCGGGACTGGCTGGCAGGGGCCCTGCAGGTGGAGGGAGCTGCTCTGCTCCAAGCAGGTGGCTGTGCTTGCTTTTTGGGAGTGACACACAGGAGTTGGGCTCTCAGGTTTAACTCACATTGTTCTTGCTTTCTGCACTGCTGGGTGACTCCCACTTCTCCAGGCTCAGGGCAGGGGTTCCACCCTTTCGGGAGGTTTTCCTAAATCCCCTCCTCCCAAAGCTGTTTGTCTGCTCCCCCTTCCCCACCCTGAATTTAGGTATGCTTCTAGCGTACATAGCAAAAGGGCCTGCTCACTTTAGTAATCTCCTCAAGGCAAAGGATGTAGGCTCTTTACCCCCTGAGGTCCCCGATCCAGGGCAGCCTGGATCAGGTCCGTGTTCACAGACCCTGCCAAGCAAGGCAGAATCCCCCCTCTGCATCTACTTGGCCAGCCGACCAGAGCCCCACCCAATCCAAGCCCCAGCAAACAGCAAGCCAGTGTCCCAAGGTAGTTTCTAAGACTGAAGTGGAAGCTATTCTCTCAATTAGGGCAGCTGCCTTTAGAGGTTTAAGTGATCTTAAATATTAATCCTAAATTTAACTCTGTTGTTTTATTTCCCCCATAAAAGTCTTATTTGCATATATTTTGGGATAATGCATTTAGTTGCCTGGGAAACCAGAGGGTCTGTGCAGAATGAGAGAAATGCTTCAGAGGGAACTAGCCACAGAATTATTTCTGGAATATTCTTTCTGTCCAACTATTTGCTTCATGGATGTACAGCTTGCACACCTGAGCTGCTAGAAACCTCCCACCCTGCACCACTCCCGTGGTGAGCTGACAGGTAGAGTCCTCTCTGTGGTAACTCAAGCACCCATCTGTAGGGGCCACACCAGTGTTATTTCCAGCTAATTGACATGGTAGAATTCAATGCCTCTCCTAGCTGTGATTCTCAGATATTCATAGACATACGCTATGCCTATGGGAACACTTTCTTTTAGAGAATTTGGCAGGGTTCTATGGCTTCTTGGGAGATGTCTGTACAAGCTCAGGAGAGGGGCTCCTGGACCTTGGCACTACAGAGATTCTGGGCTGGACCACACTTTCTCCTGGGGCTGCTGCACACTTGTGCAATGGTTAGCCGCAGCCCTGGCCTCTACCCACTAGAGGCCAGTAGCAACCCTTCCATCTGCAACCCTTCCTTTGCAGTTGTGACAAAAACTGTTTCCAGACATTGCTCAATGTCTCCTGGGGGACAAAACTGCCCCTTGTTGAGAGGGATTGCTCTAGTGATTCAGAGGTGAGGCCAGGCCACTGCTGGAAGTGGGGAGAGGTAAATCACTTTCTGAAAGGCATGTGATGGGCATTTCAAGGAGCTGAGGGAGGATGGTTTCTGCTAAAGTCTCCTGATGTCTGTTCTGTCCCTCTCAAATGGCTTCAGTAACCTCCTAAGCTCCTGGGAACTTCATGCCTCATGGGCTTTTGGAGGCTCTGGTGTGATTAGAGGGGAAGACGAGGGATGTGATTTGTGTAACTGACATAATACAAATTGCTTGTCAAATTTCCTCTCTCACTTGTCTGCAGAGTGCAATGGGAGGAACGTGTACACAGAGAAAAATAAATGTCTAAACATGCATTGGCACAGATGGCGCACTAAATTTCAACCTGACGAATGAAAATGTAAGACTTGTCAAATGTGTTATGAGAACTCAGGGAAACATCACCCTCCCCATGGAGACACTGGTGCGCCCTTGAGTTTATACCACTCGTTTGCTGTCTACGCCTGAATTTTAGGTGTGTGCATCTCCCCCTTATCAGGCTTTCTGAAATTCCATCAAGTCTGGAAACACCATCCATTTTCCAGACATCTATACCAGCCCCTTTGTGCCTGGGATATGTTCAAGAAATAACTGGGTTCCATACCACTTGTACAAAAGGAACGTAAAAAGTATTCTGTTCTTCCTGAAGAGTAAATACCTCATCCTTTCTACCCCATACTAGGTTTGTAGGCCGCCAGAACTCACTTCGGGAGGATCTGTGCTGTTTTCACCATGTAGTCACAGATTACTATTAACAAAGTATTTTAATGGAGCTATTTCCAGTGCCAGGCTCATAGAGGGCCTAAAAAATGCCAATGAAAAAGTCTATCAAGTTGAATAAAGTACCATCAATAATCTATTCTTGGCAATTTGTTTTTAAAATAGTTTAGATTCTAAAGTTTTATATGTACTTTTTAGCTCATGGAATTTTAACTGGTTGCTTCTTCTTTTCCTTTCCTACCGATCTCTGATGAATTTCCTTTGTTTTTTAAGCCAAGTTCTTTCTTCATCCAGGTCTATGGGTCCCCAGGCCTCTCCACCGAGAGTCCATGACCACTTTGCTGAAACACACATAGGCAGCATCCACCCCCACAGGGCCCAGAGGGGCAGATCCGAGCAGAGACTGAGCTAAGTCAGCTGTCCCCCTTTGCTCTGCCTCCTGGTTCTCATATTTCCACAAAGCTTGCCTTCATGAAATGTACCTACCGCCACAAACTGGCTTTCATGTGCAATGCTGAAAGGAGAAATACCTACCGTAGACAGCTGCCTTCAAAGTACCTATGTTTAGTTTTGTTACAACTGGAACCTAAAACAAATTTGAAATATCGTCTATTTTAGAATCAGAACTTCAATGCATGGGAACTCTCATACATATCCCCATTGAAAGATGGGCTATATCCTGCAAAGAACAGTGGCCAGGCAATGTATGATACAGAACTGGAACCTTGGCCCACAACCCACAGCAACTTGCCCAAGAAAACAACTCCTTACTTATAATAAGCAACCC
>NW_003852428.1:14317252-14324038 GCF_000181295.1 Otolemur garnettii | reverse complement strand
CCCACTTCTGGTTGGCCCCAACCTACCCTCACCAACAGCCTCTGATCAGGGCATCCCTTTTTCCCACTGAAATATTTCCCATTCCTCTGTCTTTGAATCTCTGCCAAAATGCAAGCTCTGGTGGCTGACTCCTTTACTACGGTAAACTAAGATTAGGTTGCCTTTGCTTTTCTCATTTGGTTGTTATTTCCACAACATTCACCCTGCCAGCATGAGAGCATGTCCACTCTTACGTAGACCACCCAAACTGACTAGTGGCTTTCCTTTTCAAGGGTCTCAAACAGACTATTAAAAAATACCCTCATCTCTAGAATGGAGCACAATTGCCCAATGGCTAGGATGCCAGTGGACACCCATAAAGCTTAGAACATAGAAAGAGGTGTGAAGGTTAATTGAAATAGAAAAGAATTTGGGATGAGAGACAAGCAATTAGTCATACTGGAATTTGACCAGGGCAATAAACATGATAAATGGAGATACAGTTTCCCAGTTAATTTTACTAATCCTTTTACTAAACATTGGAGATGAACTGACAAGACAAGAACCTTGACCCTCATTCACAAGAGCTTTGGCCGCATTGTAAGCCACCGATTCCGTCTTGTGTGTTTGGAATATCTCTTAGTCATGAAGGAAGGAAGAGAAAAATGCACACATTTGACACTAATGAAGGAGTTTGTAGGATATGTAAAAACGTTCTTCCAATAACTAGGAAATCAAAATTGCAAAAGACTTTTTATGAGAGCTCAGTCATTCCCCATGCCCTTTTTGAATTAGAACTTTGTTTTAACTATAGACCTGTAATCCCTGTTCCCTATGAATTTAAAGCACAAATACTAACTGTTCATTCAACGCACACATATCGATAGTCTGACATTTGTTGGCCTTGACTCAATGGAAATAGCAGTGACATGATTAACCTTGTAGCCCAAAGCAACTGAGAACAAACCTCAAAATAAAATTTGATTTTAAAAATATGTGGTTTCTGTTTATTATTACCTTACCACTGAAATATGGGCATTTAATAAGCACTATCACCCATCTCCTGTGAGCTCCCACACCACTTAAAGCAGGCACAAGAATCCCAGTGTTGGTGAATATTTAAGTGATAAGTGTGCTTTCAAACTGGCCAGTGCTCAGTCCCTGAATGAATGGCCTTCTGCCTGACAGCAGGGATCTCCCTGTACTTTCCCTGCTTAGTTGGGAGGGAGAGGTTGAAGCGAGGTGTAAAGGAAGGGCCACCACGGCTCAAAGGCTGTTAAGGTTCAACGGAAATGAATTGTAGATAATTGACAGCTTTGTACTACCTGAGCTTCTGTGTCCTCTCAATATCCTATGACTCTTGTCTATGATGAAACAGAGCAATTCCTGCGGTGTGTATACTTTCAGTTCACAGAGAACCCAAACTGCATACTCCCAACTGAACTTCTGCCCCAACCCCCTGCCACACACATAGCTAAAGAACAAATTTACGTGCACTTGACCATCCTTAGTAACATCGCTCAATACCCACGGTTCACATTAACATCACTTACTATTCCAGGTTCTTGCCCAGGCCAATAACTGGATTGTCTGACAGAGAAACTTGTCAAAAGACCCACTGTATCCTCAATGGAAATTAAGAGATGGTTTGTGCCTTAAGAACTTTTGAATTCCTATTTCTACCAATTCTGAATGATGGCAAGTCCCAGTATTGAAAGACCCACCTTAAACCGGGCTTCAAATTCTCAACAAAATCTCTCCTCAGCCCTCCCGGGCACTGCAAAGCCCCCTGTGTGGGGCTCCTCATCTTGGTGAGCAGCAAACTCAGCTCTGTTTTAGCATCTGGTTGAGCTGATGATCATTAGGAAGCCAGCCATGGGCACCATCAAAGACTTTTTTTTTTTACTAGAAATCCGAGTAGATAAGGGCCATTGAGGCACCTGCTAGCTGGTCTCTCATTAGTTGGTGACACTATAAAAATTATTGGATAATACTTAAAGTTTGTATATTTTCATTGACGAGATATTATTTTTGGTCTGTGTCTATGATTTTTTTTTCCTCTTGAGTTGATTTATTTCCTTGTATTAGAACAAACAAAACTCAAGTAGGGCAATGGCCAGTTCAGGTTTGGATTTAATCAGGGTCTCTTAAAGATATGACTTAATGTAGGTAACTTACTTAAAGTTTCAAAGAGAAATTAGAATAAGGAAAGGATGATAGACAGGACTTGTGAGCTTACTGCCAGCTCAACCTAATCTCAGATGACTAATCAATTTGGTCTCATTTGAAGCTTAAACTAGAGGTGCTTTTCTCTTTTCTTGTCTAATAATTCACCTCCCAAGCTTTGATGTTTTTGTAAGTGGAGGCAAGCTTATCAGAGAAGACTGAGAGGAAAAAAGGAAGTTTAAATGGTGCCTTGAGTGAACTAGATGAATTTCAATGTCTGTAAGAAGAGGCTGAGCTCCTTGGAATAAAGCAAAGCATAGTCAATATTGAAGCAGAAATTCAACTACCTCGGATAAGGCACTCAAATCCCTCCTGAGAATCCTCATCTCAAAGGATTTGCCTAAAAATATACGGTTTACCTGAGATTTTTCATGGTTCAGTGGAGACACCAAGAGATGCCCTTTCCTGGTGTGCACCACTCAGACAGAGTTGCGGGCGTATCAAAGACAGGACACTGCTGCCTAGAAAGATATAACCGTGGCTGGCGCACCCCTGGGGTCACAGTGTGTGCTCGATCTTTGTGTTCCTGTGCTTGAATCTGTTTAAGGCAAGCTTGTTTTTTGTAATTAAAGCCTACAGTTCTTGGCAGTTTTTCTCCTCTTAAAATTAAGGAGTAACAAAACGGGTTTGCTCTTTTTATCAAATTCTGCACATGTGTATGGGAATATAATTACAGGCACTTGGGATCCCAGCCACTCGTGTCGCCGCAGATTGCTCTTTATTGCCAACAGTTTGCTTCATTGTTCCATTATTTACCAGTGGGCTTCTTGGAAGAATAGAGATGTGATGCCCAAATACAAAACCTTGTTGAAAGGAATACGTTTCTTTTGGGGAAAAATTAAGCATCTGCATAAAAAAGATTTGTGCCCGCAATAAAATGGGAAAAATGTGCTTTGGAGAAAAGGCATCATCACAATAGGCTTGAGATAACTTTAAACATACTGAAAATTTTTAATCTCTTGTTCACAGAACAGAGGTGCTGAATAACCTTTGCCTGGAGCTTCCATTGAACCAAGGGAAGTTCATGAAAGAACAGAGGCCTGCAAAGAACACGGTGCTATTGGCGCTGGTACCGCTGTTGCTGCGAAGCAGAAGAGTAATACTAGCAGTGAATTCACTTGAGGCGGCCACGCTCCGCCTTCTAAGTCCTCTATATGTACTTCATGCACAACATTAATCCACGGCAGCGTTTTCATCCTTCTTTATCTCACAGGAAACACTTAAACCTATAAACTTCTGGGACACACTTAAATCAGGTTGACAAAGAAAAGAGTAGAAGAACACATTTGCTGTGCTTCCAACTTCTTCTGAAAGTAATTAAATTCATGATCTTTAAAAATTTTTGCAGCACACCTGAGATCCTCTCCTGGCACACCAGGTGAAAATCAATATCCTAAGGACTGTCTATGTCTCCATTTAGAGTATTATTCTAAATACTTTATACGGACTTCATATGGAGTATTATTCTCAGTACTCCTTATGTCTTCATTTAGAGTATTATTCTAAGTACTCTGTATGTGCTTTATATGGAATATTAGTTAAGCACTTTCTATGTACTTCATGTGGAGTATTATTCTAAGTACTC
The DNA here is from genome assembly GCF_000181295.1 of Otolemur garnettii. Lineage (NCBI taxonomy): Eukaryota > Metazoa > Chordata > Mammalia > Primates > Galagidae > Otolemur > Otolemur garnettii. Next base: position 14,320,248 of record NW_003852428.1, on the reverse strand, counting down.
TATACCTACATCATATTGAGTATTATTCTAAGCACCCTATATGCACTTCACATGGAGTATTATTTTAGTACTCCTATATATGTACTTCATATGGAGCATTAGTCTAAGTACTCTGTATGTCCTTCGTATGGAGTATTATTTTAGTACTTCATATGGAGTACTATTCTAAGCACTGATATATGTCTTCACTAGAGTACAGTCATGACAGTCCTAGGCAGTGTCACCATGATGGGGCTCCCTACAAGCCCCAACTTGCAGTTTGAGCCCACAGGGTCACCTCTCTCATCACCAGATTTTTCCCCATCACATTGCTCAGCTTCTCCTTGAAGGAAGCACTTGCTCTTTGCCACGCAAGGCTGGAAGTGAAGTTTTAGAGCATTTTTCTATAAAAGTTAAAGCCTTCCTATAGAGTAAGCATAATTTCAGCATTCTCCTGTATTACAGTAATATTCTCATGAAGAGCTTCTGCCCCACACTAAGTTGTGCTAGGTGGTTCCATGTTTATCTTTATAGGAAGAGTTGCTGCGCATTCGCCCTCTCATGCTGCCTGTCTGTTTGCGGCTTGTTTCTTTCAGTGTGCTCTCTAAATGGTCAACTCTGGACTGAGAGCCTTGATATGCTTTCTGAGGGCACGGTGTGGGCTCCCTGACAGCTGCAGGCAGGCCTGGCTGACACTCAGCACTGCTAAGGGTCATCAATACCACCTCTCTTGGGAAGGCCAACTTGAAGGCTGGAAAGACTGAGTCCATTTCTTTCCATCATGGGCTTGACTGAGGCATGACAGAAGTGAAATGTCGGAGGAAGCAGGGTCAGGGTGTAGGCAATGAATGAACAAGGTCACCTAAACAAGTTGTGTGGAGATCCTGAATGGACCCACCAGAATGGCGTAACGATTACTTTGAACTTTAAAGAAGCCTTTCCTGAGCTTCCATTATTGATTAAAGACTAATTTCTGAGAACGAAGCTGCCCTGAATTCCCCCTGGGGTCTCCAGCCACAGGATGGACTGTTGGGTTCCTTAGTTCTGGGCTGAGAAGTTGCATAAACAAACCTTTGCAGCAGCTTTCCCCTTAGAAGCCCACTTGTTTCCTACAGAAGCGCCATCTATCCCCCACCTTTTCCCCCTTCAGCTGGACTGTAAGCTGTCATGCTGAGCTATTCAGCGAGTGGCTCATTGCCTAGCACTCCCACAAGCAGGATGAGGAGACTTTGTCGTTTCTCCTGTTAATCTCTGCATTGCCAGTTAATCCACAGTCTCTCCCCCACTCCCTGCACTGTTAGAACCTGAATTAGGGGAGGAAATATTGAACTCCCTACAATCTGTGTCAAGTTGTGCTGAGTACACGCTGTGCAAGGCAGCCAGCGCCAGGTTGCCATGGAGGTCACTGGTTCTTGGTGGATGCTGTGATAAGTTGTCTTTGGCTCAGGTAAGGAGGAACAGGGGACAGAGAGAAGGAGCTGCTCTCAGAGCTGCTTAGCTGCTCTGAGATTGCTGTGGATGGTGATGTGTGATAGGAACCACAGTGGGGATTGTCACAAGCCACATAACCAGACAGCACTGGCTCATGGTCGGACATTGTGTGTGGTGAGGACAGGGGAGTCGACCTGCAATGTAAAGTTGGGTATGAGCTGATGTCCTGGCTGCAAAAAAAGGTCAGCTGCCAAAAAAAGGTCGTAGCACACACGGGAGTGTGGGTTCTCAGATACGCCTGCTCAGGAGTACTGTGTTCCAGTCAGTTATTTTTGGCAGGATTTTGGACCTTAGAGATGGAGCAGGGTCTCTCACTATCAGGCCTTTTCTAAGTACATGCTTGAATCAAAATTTGATGTTTGAACAATGACTTTCATTTCTCAGAATAAGTCCTTCTCATTTTAATACTATTAGTGAATCTCTTTGAAATTGAGACTCTAAATAAAAGCCTAGTATGGAGTCCCAGTACTTAGCATGATGCCTTGAATGTAGTGATTGCTTAGATAAAATTCACTGATTAATTTACCTTCGATAACTACTACAGAAATATTGAAAAATGAAATGTAGAATAAATAAATTGAAATAAACTGGGAAAAATGTTAATCTTAATTTCTGGGTCTAGCATGTAATAAAACCTGATGTGACTCATAGAACTTATTTTAAAATGACATAGTTTCTCCTGCAAATTGCTCATGTATTTCAAATTCACGGGCCTGTTGCACAATCTCGATGGCACCTGACTTCAGTTTGCAGGTCCCAAAAACCATTGTAAAGAAGAATTTAGAGCCCCGTAAAACGTAGCCCCTTAAGAGTGAAAAGGGCAGTATCCCTCTTAAGAGGAGGTGGCTGACCCAGGGGGGCTAAATTTCTATAAGGGAGATAGAAGATTCTCCCCCTGGCCCAGTATCTGTATCACTGGAGGGTTCTGGTACTTCTGACAGATGCTTAGGCCCCAGCCAGAGACTCACATTCATGAGGTTTGGGGTCTGGTCAGGGCATGTGTCATTGTCAGGGATGACCTGATGTTTTTCTTCTCTGCTGCACATTGTAAGATTTATCTTAGGCCACACATTAAATACACAAGTGCTAACAAAAGCTGATGAGCATACTTTTCATGATACCTGACCCCAGAAATGAGCAAAAATTGTCCACACAGAATCATCATGTGGCCTGTGGGCTGCAGGCTGGACACTCCTGCTTCTGAAGGTGGTGCCATGCTGAGCATTTCTACTTAGTCACTGGGTATAAAATCCCACAGTGCCGTGATAGCCATTGGGGGCTGACCCTTTACCTGCCTTATAGAAAATCACATACTTTTACCAACATCGCCCTTTCAGCACATGCCTCTAAGTATAAGACAACTGTCCTGAGACTGGCTTTCTGGAGTGTCAAAACCAGTAAATGGCTTCACTGATCAAGTAGCCAGGACAAGAGAGGAAATAGGAAGTTAAAAGGGGTATACTGATTGACTTAATAAGGTAGGTGGTATAGATCCTCAGTACTATGAAGCTGGGTCTTAGCTATGA
>NW_003852428.1:14315075-14317027 GCF_000181295.1 Otolemur garnettii | reverse complement strand
AAAAAGTATTCAATTTATGAGAAGTATCACAGAAACTCTGTCATAGATATACACATATCCACACATACATACACATATTTATATATAACATTGCAATTTGTCGAGCCCCAGCTAGGATTCGAAAAAGAAGCGGGAAGCAAAATATTTTTTTCCAGTAAAATAAGGTGAGCTTGACTACATGGTGTCTGTAATCATCTTCTATCAATTAGGTTTATATATCCTGTAAGCATTTGCCTCCCCGTAGGCTATTCCCATTTCTAAATGTTTGACAAAGTTTCCTGCCAACACCTGCACACAAATGAAAAATGGAAGACACGTTCACTGCCAGAGCAGTTGTAGATTGGCCTCAAGGGGAGGCAGTTACCCCTACTGTGTTTATAAAGGGACTAGCAAAGACGCATTTCCATTCATTTTCATTATAATCTATTCCAAAGATAAATAACTTGGCACTTCACATAAGGAGCTCCTAGAACAATTTCTGCCACATGGAAAACTGACTGAGACAGAATAAGTAGGTGTATTGGCCTGTTCACCAGGATTCATCAAGGCGCAGAAGTGATATAGTGAGGGATGACTACACACACACACAAATTACTTGACAGATGAAAATTTCAGTAGTCAAACAGGACCATCTGGAATAATGAGCCTAATGAGCCTAAGGAAATAAAAGTGAGATGAATAACACCCAGCGAGAGAGACTAGACCAGTGGGTGGAAATTCGGAGTTCTCATCAGTCTCAAATGATTGACCTTCTCCCTATCTCCTGTATTTTTTCTTGGAGGTGGACAAACAGCCTTGATGCCTCAACTGAGATGGTGTAAATAGGCTGATGCTCAAATTTTGTACTTAAACAAGGAAGACAAACTTAAAAGTATCCAATGTACACAGCCCTATTATGAAACTAATTTATAGCTTTTCATATGAAAGCTATAACCTAATTATAGCCTAAAAATATGGGGGGGGGAAGGGGAGTGGATGGGTGGAGGGATGGTCATTGGAGGGATCACCTCTGTGGTTTATCTTACAAGGGTACAAGTGAATCTTTCTGAAAGTAGAATATAAACATCTTAACATGATAACTGGGAAAATGACATGAAGGCTATGTTAACCAGTTTGATGAAAATACTTCAAATTGTATATGAAAACACCACACTGTACCCCATGATTGCATTAATTATGCAGCTATCATTTAATAATTAAAAAAAGTGATATGCATTGTGTCCTACAGGTCATCCTAAAATTTGAACATATGTAGTCTTGTTTTCTCAGTAGCACTCAACGAAACATTATCTCTTTTCTTCTTTATTCAAAAGTAAAAAGAAGAGGAAAATTACGTAAGAAAATATCTTTGGTTAATGAGCCAAGAAATGCTTGTCTACCTGAGGATAGGGATTTTATTTTAAGACAAGGCTTCCTGTAGATGTTTCTGTAGTTAGAGGATTAACATAATTGGACCAGGACTTTGTCTTTTTTTCCCCTACGGATGACACATGGATTAATATCTCAGTCCTAAGGTCTACACAAAGAGCCAGCTTCCTACTTGGCATCTCCCCTTTCATGCCTAATAGACATTTCAAACTTCTAGTCTAAAATTGCACTCCTAATTTTACCAGCTCCTTTCCTCCTCTCTCCCTTTCCTATCTACAGTGTTTTGTAAAGCATCCATCAGCAAACCTTGCTAGTTCCACATTCAAAATACTCTTCCTACCCCTCTGCTCTTCTCAGACTCCTAGAACCAAGCCCTCACTCACCTCCCTCCTTCTCTACAGTCTCCTTGCCAACCAGCAGTCAGAGAGGACTTGAAGTGAGTTAAATCTGATCATGCTTTCACCAGCCAAACCCTTAGAGAAAAATTCCAGTTCCTTCTCTGGGCTGAAAGGCACCCCTTACCTACCATCAGCACCTCTGACCTCTCCCTGCCTCATTTACCAGCTGCAACAGCACTAACCTTG
>NW_003852428.1:14308648-14313990 GCF_000181295.1 Otolemur garnettii | reverse complement strand
TTCTGCCCAATGTTGGCCCCTTGGTTGAGAAGAAAGCTCCTAATGGGTGCTTAATCTTTACTTTTTTTAAACAAGGTATCTTCTAATTTTTAACCTTCAGCAAAATTGAAAGAAGACTGAATCAACTTGTCAGTGACTAGATAATTAAGAATAACTTCTAATGATGAGTCCCAGTGAAATTTTTAGAAATGAAATGCATGAGAAGTTCAAAGAATCTAGTGTCATTGCTTTAAGGAAAGAGCTTTTATTTCCTTGACCTTATATATGTGAGTGATGATTCTCATTATTTAAATCTATAAAAAACAAACAAACAAAAATATGAGAATAAAATGACCCTGAACCTTGTTCATTCAAGTAATAAGTAATATTCATTTTGGAATATATGAATTGATTGGGGGGGAAGGCTCATCCATCTCATAAATACATTTCCAATAAAATATTACTTTTTATATGTAACAATTTTAATCAAGATAAATGACATACATGTTGTTTTGATCAACTGTATTCCAGTAATAACTAGTCATAACTTCATGTGATCCATAAGAAAATTTTAATTTAAAGCCTAATACCATAAGAAGTGTTTAAAAAATAAATTTGTATTTATATTTGTATATTTTGCGTGTAGAGTGAATTAACAATAAAAGACATCAAAGCATAAAACACATAAATCAGGGCAAAATTTTTAGGGGCTGTGGAAAGCTCATATGTTTAAGGAGCAAAAGAAACGATATAGCACTTCTAACACTGATGAATAATCTGTCCACGTGTTATTAAAGAGAGTGAGTATTAAACCACCGTGGTATTCAGATTTTTAGATATATTTAAAAGAGGGATGTGTCAGTTTTATTTTCAAAATGCCACACAGGAAACTATACTATAGTCTTGGCAACAATTTAAATTTAAAAATATGTAATATAATGGTGGGAATAGATTTCCAAAAATCTTTTAGAAAGTTAGCAAGTAAACAGAATTGCAGTAATGATTCACAATTAGTGGTTCCATTAGGAAACTGCCTTTGACCTTTTCCAGTTGTGTATGGTCAGAGCCCATGGGGGAGTCAGGGGGATCCTGGGCAGGAACATGGTACCTTCTCTCCAGGAGGACGAGGGCAGGAGGACCAGACCCAGGTGATGGCAGCAGCAGAGACAAATGACTTCAGAGCCTTGGAGAGCTTGATGGGGGTAGTTGGTGGAGGAACAGCGATGGAGTCCCTCCTCTCACATTTATAGGAAGGCTTAAAGCCAAGGCAAAGGCAAGTGTGTTCACCTCCATTTCTTCTCTCCAAGGCAAGATACCAGCTAATTTCAGCCCAGTTAAGGCACTGTTGTTATGTGCTTATGTGGGCCTGGCCCTTTTTAAAACAAGGAATCTCACATGCCTTTGCATTTAGAAAGCCCACTGAGCAAAGACTAGAATCTCAGCATGGGATAACTGAGCAGACCCAGGAACAAATGTCAGCCATGAAGAGCCCTGAACCTGGAGACTGCAAAACATCATGGGGGCTGGTTCCCGCCATCCGTGAGTGAGAACAGGGTTCAAAGTGGAAGGGTCACCAGCAGTTAAGCCTCTGCTACAGGCAAGTGCATCCCACACGTGCCCCACCTTCCCCCTCGCCTGCCTGGCTTCTCATTCAGTAGGGCACGTCTAGAATTGTTCCTTCTTCTGTCCTCCCAGAAGCCAAGACCAAGCCTGCCAATACCAGGCTCTGTCCCTTACCCCAAGCGTGGGTCTGCCCGCCTTGCCAGCTTTCCCATCTGAAATCATTTCTCTCTCATGCCAAAGGAAAACAGAAATGCAGTATTTGTTCTCAGATGTCAGTCAGAGTTTCTTTGTAACTTAAAGGGAAGTAATAAATTAAGCAAATTTATAGTAAAGACTGGGGATGTGTCAATCGCATTGTTAAACTATGTAGACTGATTCTTAGTCTAGTTAGACTAACTGGGATTTTAGGCAGTTGTGATCTATTTTTTTGGTGTCCAGTTCAAGCTGGTCCTTGAGCTTTCTTCAAGTGCCCCTGGGAGTGAGTGGTTTACAGATTAACCAGTGGGCGGTTGTGGCTGTCACTGTCACTGTCACTGTTACTGTCTGGTCCAGCACAGCCCCAGGACTGCTCTCAGAAGAGTCGCTATCATTGCAGCAGTTCCAGACCTCCACTCCGTCTTGTCTTGAGCTCATGATGGGGTGGAAGTGGCCTTCAGAGCCAACTGGGAAACTGAAAAGTGACGCTGTCAGCAGTGGTACCTTAGCCACCCTGGGAGAAGACAAAGCCTGCCTGGGTCACTCTGTCCCTCCTGGTTGGGTGCCTAATTACCCTGGATGCAACCATATTTACATACTCAAATCACTTGCTCCTCTAAGATAGGCTTTGTTGCAAATTGTACTCAGTTACTGAATGCTCTGTATTCACCGCTTGTTACTCACTACTCTTTGCTACCCAAGCAGCTAGCGCAGTCGCAAGCTTGCAATTTAAAATATCGATCCTCTACTCTGCAATGCAAATACTCTTAGCCAGTCCTTTATCTAATGGAAAGCAGCTAAGTGAATAATTCCTCTGCTTTCCCCCATGAAGATGCTTGAGAAACAACACTCCCTTTTCTTCATCCAGCAAACGTCCTTGCTAATATCCATCACCCACCCTATCTCATTTTATCTACCGCCCTTTGCTCCCTGCATGAGCCGATGGTGAGAATCGGCGAGAATGAAATCTAACACACACAATGTTCTTTTGGGTACGTGAGCTGTGACAGGAGCAGTGTGTTGGGATGCACAGAGTCAGGCCGACTGGGGAATGTCTGACGCAGACAATAGAATTACACCTTGGGTCTCCCACTCTCAGCCATTCCCTAGTTCAGTAGATTAGCAATCTGATTAAAGAGCCAGGCCAACGTTTGATCCTCAAGGGACTGATTAGCTTCTCCTAGTACCTGACACAGCCTCCAAACCAAGCCTCAGAGTCACCAAGCAAGCACAGGACGTATGCTGGTAGTCAGGGGGTGAAGAAGGGGGCACAGTGAAGGAGCTTCTGAAAAATCATCAGACAAAGAAACAAAAGCAATTCCAGGTGCACACTGCCTCATATCCCCTCCATATACCAAAAAGGGCATATTTCTAAAATCATTGGGGTATAAGGTAGCAGCAAAGAAAAGAATATTTGGGAAGTGATAGGTAGCTTTAATTCAAGAAAAGTATCTCATATAATTGGACTGTTTCTATCTTGGTGTTTCTAGGGAATGACTAACGCAGGGCATAGCTCGGTGTTAATTTATATATTTTCTATTTACTTTTCTTCTTTTCTCTGGCTTACTGAAATGCTGAAGGCATTCTTTCCTAACTTACCTCATGCCTAAGGAGAGACACAACCTCAAAGAAGCTGTGGGCCAAAGTACAAGAGAAAAATATGTGGATGCTGCTTGAAGGAGCAGGTTTCGGGTTTCAAAGATCAGACTGGAGCTGAGAAAAGGTGGTAGCAAAGAAGAGAGTGGCACCTTCAACCTGCAGGCTGACCACGAGTCCTGAATGGTGAGGGGCTAGACAGCTTGGCTGGAAAAGGAGACTGCCCACTCTCTTCCAAGGAGACTCACTGGAAATTCAGATGTCCCCTATGGCCTTCCCACCCCAAACGCTACTGTCAAAGTTATGCCTGCATTTAACATTTCTGCAAGCTCTTTAAACGTACCCTCTTCATTAAATTGGCCTTTGAATCTCAGGGGCTTTATTAAGCAGAAAGGTAAAGTTAGAATTCTTTGCTGAACTGAAGAGGCTCGTGATATCTTTATCTAAGTATGTGTTATGAAAGATTATATTAAAACAAGGGACTACTGCCCAGTTGATCAAGCTGCTCTCTCTATACACAGTATTTGCGACATTTTAAGCTTTGTGTTGACTCCATGTATCAATACCATTATGGCAACGTTGGCTGAATGGGCTATTCCATTAGAAGCAATTACCTGTTATGTATGACCACGTGAGGAGGACATGTGGATCACGGTAATTTCTGAAGAAAAATTTTTGTCTCTTCCAAACAAAGAAATGGAATGTCTCAGAGAGAAATATTGAAGTTTAAACTTTAAGAATTATAAAATATTTCAAAATTGGGGGAAGATAGTTTTCCAGGAGCTCAGTAGGCTGTTTTTATTTACCATGGGTCTTACAGACTCTCAATCAGTAGTTCTCAACCTTTGCTATACTTTAGCTTTCCTTAGGGACCTTTAATATAAGTGCTAATTTCACAGCAAGTCTGAGGATGGGCTCAGGTGATTCCAATATATCCAAGGTTAAGAACCATGTTCTTTTTAAAAAATACATTTTTTTTCTACTTTGGTTTGCATAGTAAAAATAAAGCATGTAGTTCTATTGATAGGGTGTGGTGGTGGTGGTGAGTTCAAGGTGAGGAAGGAGGGTGAGGGTGAGTGGGTCTCAACTGTGAAAAATCCTCTGGTTTAGGTGATAACTGTAAACTGATTTAAAACAATTAGGAGAATCTATGCATGGCAGTGGCAATTTGGTTTATAAAACCATGATATCATGACTTCACCCTACTGTGCATTCTAACACTTCTTACTAACTTTCGACTTCACTTTACTGTGCATTCTAACGTATCTTATTACGTTTCTACAAGACAGCCCTGCTCTGGGCATCATAGCAGGAAACTAGGAGGACAGCATCCATGCTCTCAAAGCTTGTTCTCTGGCAAGACCAGGACGATGCAACAGGGTCATCATCATGTTAACACAATGCAAGGCAGTCAGGGTGTTCAAAGGAGCATACAAAGTAAAGGTAGAAAAAGATGCTATCGTCCTTGTTCCTAAAGAGCTACCAGCCGCTCGGCTGAAGAGTTGACTCCACTACATGGAGATCATTAGGAACTTATGTGAGGGTTGTACATGCATTTCTGAAATGCTGGATTTGGAAGGGAGGTACATAAATTAATATGAAAAAATTCAAGCAGAGTAAAATATTACATCTAGAATACTCACAGAGCTTGTGAAAGGGTTTGTCCTCAGGGTCTGGGAAGATGGGTTAGGAGTGGATAGAAAAGGAGGTGACAGAGCCATCAGGGTGGGGAAACAGCTGAAGGGATAGGGATGCAATAAGAATCAGAGTGGCCCATTGGAAGGAAGGCTGGGAGCCCAGGAATGGTAAGTACTGAGGATGGACAGAGGCATGGAAGTAAAATTATGTAAGGCCTGAAAAATGTAGGCAGCGTATGATCCAACAAGCTGGTAGCTGAGCTGAGAAAGAGAGAGAGAGAGAGAGGTGGGGAGGAGAGAGAGAGATTTCCTATGGATCAAAAACCTGGTGACTAAGCTGTAATGCATAGTGAAATGTCTGGAATCTGCAGG
>NW_003852428.1:14299176-14308364 GCF_000181295.1 Otolemur garnettii | reverse complement strand
CCTCAAACTCTTGGGCTTAGGAGATTCTCTTGCCTCAGTCTCCCAAGTAGCTGGGACTACAGGCGCCTGCCACGACGCCCAGCTTTTTAATTTTGGGGGGGCTGGGGCTTGGTTTGAACCCGCCACCTCTGCTATATGGGGCTGGCACCCTACTCCTTTGAGCCACAGGCAGCCCAGCTATTTTTTTTTTTTTTTTTGCAGTTGTCCTTTTCGTTTAGCTGGCCCTGGGCTGGGTTCAAACCTGCCAGCCTTGGTGTATGTGGCTGGCACCGTAATGACTGTGCTATGGGCACTGAGCCATCATGAACAAAAATTAAAAGAAAAAATAGTCATTGTGGGAAAATGCACAATAACCCAGCCGTTAGAATATATAGATAAGGACTTCATCTGTAACATACTTGTTTACAATAACATCATGGCACTCTACCCAAAGTGACGGAGTGAGATTCCATCTCAAACAACAACAACAAAACTCTACTGGGAAATAGGAAAACATGTATAAAAAATGGACAAGTTCATCAGAGAAACAGAAACTCTGAGGAAGAATCAAATGGTAATTCTAGAAGTGAAAAATACAATGATCAAAAATGAAGGTTTTCTATAATGGCCATTACTGAGAATCCAAAACAGCACGTGGGAGGTCTAGCGCGTTTGAAATTATCAAAACTAAAGCACAAAGTGAAAAGGAAGATTTAAAACACCTTGAACAGAATAATAAGTGTCTGCAGGACAATGTCATGTAGTGTGACTCACATCTCACTGAAGGCCCAGAAAGAAAGGAAAGTGAGCGGGGACAGAGAAATACTAGAATATGTAATGACCGAGGATCTGAAATGTAGATAGCATGAAAATATTCAGGGAAACAATGATAGGAAATGATAATCAAAAGCAACGGAAAGACATCTCTGAAGTCCGGAAAGAGAAAAAATTGTCATTTCAAAATTCTGCTAAGCAGAAATATCCTTCATGGTAAGTAAAGATATTTTCAGGTAAAAACAAAAAAGGCTGAGAGAATTCACCTTTATCAGATCTGCAGGATGAGAATGCTGAAGGACGTGAAGGATGTTCTTCAGACAAGGGAAATCGTGCCAGTTTGACATGAGCGGATAGTGGATCAGCTCTCAGAAGAACTGAGAGCACCAGGCATGAAGTGGAGGAGAGGGCCCGAGACACAAGTGAGGACAAGGGAAGAGAAAAGACTAGGATAGAGACCTGAGGTGACGTGGAGAAGAAAAACCCACACAGGCAAAAAAGAGGAAAGAAAAGAAGAGGAAAAAAACCAGCAAAGTTGTATCTCATAAACCGAGATATATGAATATGCTGAACGCGATGGCAGGTTGGAGCAAGCTGTGGAGAACAGACATGCCCACTGCACTGAGGACAGAGGCTCTCGGAGGCCTCAGTGAAAGTTTTTAATGAAAGAAAATCAGGCAGCAGAGTTCATTTTGTGTCATTTGCATCAGGGAACCACGACTTGTCCTTAACTGGAGTACTTCCCGAAGGTCAGGGTGGCAACAGCGAGGCAGGTGGCATGATGGGTGAGAAGGGGCATCGGGAGGGGAGTCAGGTGGGGTACCACGGCAAATGCGGGGCTTGCTATGCTGTGAGCTGAAGCCAAAAGGTGAGATGAACAGGATTGAGATGGTACCAGGGCTCCACCCCCCCAGACCCCCCCCAGGACGGGGGAGGGAGAAGAGTGGAGAAATGGAATGAAGCAGTGATACTGCCCCCGCCACCCTGAGGGGCTCCAGCCACCACCCCCTCAGACCCAGGGTAGGGGAGGGGGTGAAGTGGAGAGACAGGATAAGGATAAGAGCTTGTATTGTGAAAAATTATTGGTTTATTCGCTAACCACAAATACAAAGCCTGCTTCTGTGAAACTTGTTAAATCACCCAGGAGGCTATGACCTCCTTGATAAACTTTTTTGAATCTTGCAGCTGCCTACTCACTAACCACCATATCAGCTTCTGTTAACGGAATGGTTAGGACTGGCTGCCTGCTTGCAATAGCCCAGCCTGTAATACCTTGAAAATGCTTAAATCAGGGCTGTTCTCCTGGTCCTTTTCTGAGACTGTTGAGTCAGCCACTGGCTGGCTAATAAAAGACTCCATTTGGACACCTTTAAATTGGCAGTGTGGTCCTTTCTCGCCCCACATAAAGAGGACCCACGAATATTAAGAGGACCCAAGAATTTCCCTGAAGAAATATCAATAAGACATCAAGATAGATTTACTGTGTTGGAAAACAAACATACAAACAAACAAACAAAAAACCAAACAACAAACCAAAGTTCCTATTCATTTCTATCACTGAAAAAACGAGGCCCAGTCAAGTTTTGGTTAGCATTTGACAAGTAAAAGAGAGGGTGACTTGAAAGCTAATCCCATCCGGTTCTTCACATTTTAAGAGTAATAAGGTCACCCTTTAAATGGACCAGACTCTCAGAGATGCTAGGGGTATTAATCTGCGGAATTAATATTCAATTAAAAATTTAACACCACCACTTTTCATTTCCTGGCTATAACTTTTCTTTCTGACAAGTAAATTAAACTGTTCAAGTCCCAAGGTGAGGACCACAGGAATTTTCATCTTTTGATCCATCTTGAACACTGAATAACCTCTAAGGTTGATTTGGCAATATTAGTGAGTCCTAATTAATAGCAACACACTGCATATCACCCCATGTCTGCATCAGCCTCACCTGTACTGTGTTGTGTGCACTTGGCTATGTGAGATGCTAAGGAGGATATGATCTGGGATGCAAGGTCTATTATGTGCTTTAGGAAACAAGCCACGTGCTACGTGTCATTGTACTATGCCAAGACATTCATGTTTCCCGCCTGACATTGCTTAAACACATTTCACATACAAAAGTGGATAGGAAAATTTTATTTTAAATTAAAAAACCCCAGGCTTTTCTAATAGGATATTTTCATAAACTTTCTAGTTATAAAAGAAATGTCTGAATTTTAACAAAGCTTCTTGAAAGAACTTTTAGGATATTTTGACGAGGAGTGGCGGGGAAGTACTTGATTCTTACCCTGTACTTTTCCTGAATGTCCCTCTGACTCTAGTCTGGCAGGATGAATGAGGTGAGCCTTTTCCTCTCAAGGCATTAAGTTTAGGAACAAAATCTGCACTGGCCGCTTGAACCACGTCACAGACCGGCATCCTCGTTTGGCCTTAGCTGCCTAGAGTTGGAGGAATGATGGCGTCTCCAAGCCTCTGGCTCCTCCTTGGTTTCCTGACCTCCTGCCCGGGTCCCTGCTGTGCCCTTCCCCTGCACTGGCCACCTTCCCTCCTATTATTACCGTACTGGTCCCCAGGGCCCATCTGATTTGTGGCTTCAGCTACACCTTCTTTTTAGCTGAACTCCCAGTTACAGTTGTACTGGCCTGCTCTGTAGTTCCTGAGGCCCAGAAGGGCCAAAAGAGCAGTCACCTGGAAACTTTTACAGGCTCTTCTAATCCACTCTTTGTAGTACGAGAGAGTAAAAATAACAATTTCTTCAATATCTTTCCACAGGATTAATTTTTTTTTTTTTTTTTGAGAAGGGGAGAAGATGGCAGTCCCTTACAAGGGAATACAACTTAAAAATATTATCCTGCTGAAATCCCCCTTTCTATCTTTAGATTCTCAAGATTTGATTTGGCATCTGAGCAGAGCCATTTTGTTTCTTATGCATCCTCTTATCTAAATCTTTTTATCCTGAAACTGTTTGGTCAGGCATAAAATGAATACCTAGACAGTTGGAACTAAATTAGGTAGGTTAGGTAGGGAGGGTCTCTCTCTGTGTGTGTCTCTCTCTGTCTCTCTCTCTCCTGTGAGGTCTTTAAGCAGAGGTCCTGAATTTAAATAAACTGGAAATTTCTCATTTTGCCTTTTCCCCACACGGAGTATTCCTAAGGGAAAAATCATTAAGTTGTATTTAATAAAATAATTATCAGCCCTTGAATTTATTTAACACTTCCCTTCCAAGGAATTCTTATCTGCCAGACCCAGCTGCCAAAATTGCTCAACAGGTGTCTGAAGTTAATTAGCACAGAACCCATGGCTTCACCGAGAAGGGAGGCAGAATTCGTGAGATTAGGTTCCGGGATTTAGGAGATGCCTGCTCTGACACAGGCACCTACTCGGAAGATACAGAGTGTCAACCAAAGGGCAAAGCTTTCCTTCTACCTAAAATTCGGCATATGAAATCAAGTGGCTTAAAACAAGCTGGCAGAAAGTGCTCCCATAAATCATCTTGTCTGGGAAATCAGGCTACTTTTTAAAAATACTAATTGAAATTGCCTGTGTTTTAATTAAAACAACATCTGCCTTGGTCTGAAGAAATGTACTTTGAAAAGCAGAGACGGTATGCTTCTCAAGTTTTTACTTTTAATAAAGTGAAGCTTATACATTCCTAGGAATAAAAATAGCACATTGCCCCCCTGAGCTGCACTAGGAAGGTTCACAGAGCTCTGGGTCCCTCCCTGGGCTGTGGTGGGATCTGCCAGGGTGAAGAGCACAGGTGAAGAAGATGCCTATGGTGCCATGTCTGCTCCTCAGAGTGGGGTGCTGTATCCTCCCCATCAAGCTGTGGGCAGGAGAGGCAAAAATGATACAACACACACATATCCATTTTAACTGATAGCAGTCTATTAGGTTTCAGAGCCCGCTGATTTCCCATTTTGCCAGAAGACACAGTGGGTGCAGTGTCATATGCTGACTGGGATATGTTTTGATATTTTAGGCTGCAGAAATTACACAAATTTTCAGAAATAATCTCCTGAGCACCATCTGGAATGATTCTTCATGGAAGTGGAGACAGACTAGGTACCTGGTGATTCCCCTGACAATATGCTGTCATCATTGAGTGTTTGGTTAAAAATGCATCTCAAAGTTGGGATAACAATCAGTATTTCCAGGCCTAGAATTTCATGGATACACCTTTCCAAAATTCAGCTACAAGATCACTGAATAAGAGGGAGTATCTACAAGGCGTGCTACCATATTGATATAATGAAGGTTTCCCACCTCCTCAACTCTTACCCCAGTACTCCAAAGGAAACTACATTTCTCACTACCATTTTCTATATTCAGTCTTTATTTTTGTTTAAAGACAGAATGTTTTTATGTTTTCCTTTAAATATCACCAGCAATCTTTGTTCATAAACAGTCTTTAAAGTAGGCAGATAAACTCTTTTATCTGAATGTTTAAAATAGGCTGTGGCAAGAAAACAAACTCAGAAGGATCGTTCTATCATCCCTTATCTCCGTAACCCTCGGAATGAATGAAAGGGATGCTCTGAAGACCCGCATGGGGAGAAGAATTTACTGCTTGAAAAACAGTACACTGTCAGGCAAGAAACCGCCTTCATTTTGTTTATGATTTTGTGAGTGTGGGAAAGGGTGAGGACGTGCTACTGGCCACATAGGGCAACCGTGGACTCAGTCCTCTCCCGTCTGTCCTGGTGGACACCTGTGTTGGGGAAGGTGCTGAATCCCCTGGACACAGCCCCATCCTAAACCCAGAGAAAGTCAGATTCTGTTTCTTGCTCCTTTTGAGGTTGGAATGGGGAGAGAGGGAATCACTTGGATAGAAGCTCAGCTAGTGGATCGAGTGAACAGATGGCTAGCCACATGTGAAGAACAGATCAAAGAATGTGAATGCGCGGGGGCATCAGTCAAAGGAAGGTTCCTACAGGTCACTCCAACCATGGTACCAGCCATCCAAATGGTAAGAGAGCCCAGGGACAGAGACCTGCAAAGCATAGAAGGATGAGGCCAAGGGACCACAGCAGAGCAGGGAAGGGCAAGCCCCACAAAGCAGCAGGGAGATTCTTCTCTTCAGCCTGGGAAGGAATGCAGGGAGCTGGGAGGATGCTCACAGCATCCTAGCCTTGGCTTGCCTTCTGCAGAGCATGGCAAGCAGCCACAACCCAGGGAAGCCGAGGGAGGGTGCTCTGTGAGCTCCGCGAATGTGCACAGGGCTGCAGCGGCCCTGCCAACACAAACCTTTGGCAATGATTGAGTTACACACAGAAAGTGTTACTATTTCTTCCCAATCTCAAACCTCTTCCACAGTGGCAGCAGAATGAGTTCAGAGTCCTGGATCTGAGAAGTATCTAAGTCGCCTTTCTTTCCTTTGTTTCCTGGACATTGTAGAAAGAGGCTGACACAGACATTTCCTCTGTCTAACTGGGATCCCCAAATCTCCACCAGATCTGTTCTTCAGAATAAATAGCCTGTGTTATTCACCCATCAGTTAATTAGCTCCGCAACTGTGTACTTGGGACCTGTGATGGGCATAGTAAAGTACTAGGCACTGTTGAACATAAAAGCAAATACATCACCTGAACCCTGCTTATTGTTTCACTTGGAGAAGATGCAATGCATACAGGAAAAAAGAAAAAGAAAACAGTGCAAAAATAAAACTATGCAATGGAAATCTCAGATAAGTGAGACAATTTCTTACCAAGCAGATGCTCTCTACCTTGGCTCAGAGTTCAAGGGGAAGGCCACTGAGAGCTGAGATTTGGTGGGAGATCAGTGCTTATGAGGGGTGTGCTGGCAGCGCTTGGTTTTGTTTTGTTGGTTGGTTTGTTGGTAGAGAGGATGGGGATTTGCCTAAAATAAGTGTCTGCTGTCTTGTTCAGAGCTATACACATGCTGAAATGAATGACATTTTGTTAAACTCTTTGAAGTGGTATGATATCTTTTGCTCTTTTTGTTGAAGCTATTATTACAATTCTTTTTTTCTCCTACCTTTCCTACTCAGAAAGATAATTAAGATTTTTTGAAGGTTGCAAAGAAATGTATGACTGTGCATTAACCTGGACTTCTGCTCCACGTCATTAAGAAGCAGCAAAGATCTTCCTACAGCGTACTTATCGCCACTTCCCAGAGACACACTTGTGGGAACAGCCTAAATGGTAGGACAAAGGAAGGGAGAGTGTGCCCCATTCTGTTAGTGCTGCTGGATTATTCTCACTAAACCTAATGGGGTAAGGTGACTGCTGTTCAATACTGTATTTGGAGTCTTCCCAGTGACAGAGAGGCCCTAAGGAAGATGAACCATTCCTTAACTGTGGCTATACCAGCCTGCACACCCTTACCCCTAACTAAAATAATGATCTAAGGGGAGCAGTCATTTAAACTGAAATCCCAGATTCAGTAACGGAAAAAAGAAACTGGATTCCGTCTGAAATTCTGGAGTGTCTGCATGCATGTACGAAATTCAAGGGGAAAACAAATTGCCTTTAAAAAAATTATTTCCACTTTGAATAGGACATCCTTTTCTTCAGTTAATGTTTAATTTGCTTGCTTAATGTTTCGATGCTGTGGAGTTCATTTTAAGATGATGATCACACAGAAATAATTTAGTTCAGTCATTTGTTCAGCAAATATTTATGAAGCCCCCACTGTCAATCAAGTCTGTTCTACATAGAAGGGATACACCAGGCACACACGGCAGAGACCCTGCTCTTTACAGGCTTACACTCCAGCAGGGGGAGGGGGCAAGAAGCAAGACCAGTGAGTGACATGTCACATAGTAGAGGGTTAAGCGGGGAAGGGAGTTGAGGGTAGAATTTTAAGGATGTGGTTAGAAGAGCTTCTCTTGGGAGAGTAATATTTGGGTAATGATGTGAATGGGTGATCCACGTGGACTCAAACTCGTGGACACCTGGAGGAAGAAGATTCTAGCAAGCAGCAAGTTCAAAGGTCCCAAGGCAGGAACCTCAGAGAATTGGTGGCTGCAGCAAATGTATTGGTGTGACAGGACCAGGTGAGATTGGGTTGGTGAGATTGAGACTTAATTTTACAGTGAGATGAGGAGGACTATGGGTAAAGAAATGACATCTATGACTAAGGTTTTAACACCCTCCCCCTCGGGAGCTTCTGTGACAGGAGACCACATGGCAGTAGCTGGATGACTAGGTAGAGGCCACTGGAATAAGCCAGGGAAGAGAGGATAGATAGGTGTTTTGGTGCAAGGAGAAAACAATGAAGATGATGAGAAGAGCCAGATTCAGGGAAGATTCAGAAAGAAGACCAGAGTTGTTGAGGGACTGGGTATGAGACAAGGGGGACACTCAACTGTCTCTTCTGGGCCCCTGAAAGAATAAACGGCCATTTCCTATTGGAGAAAGACCATGGAAGGATCAGGTGTTGGGGAGGAACTAGCTCGCTTTGGACACTGTATGTGAGATGCCTCTTAGACATGTAGGGCAGATGGTGGACAGACAGTTGTAGATGGGATCTGGGATTCATGCCAGAGATAGATATTAAAGAATCACCAAAATATAGAGGATCTTTTCAGCCATGAAATCCTATAATGTCATCAAAGCTTTAAGTGAGAATTAACAGAAAAATGAAGAGGTTCAAATTATTTGTTGTTCTTAGTTCAAAGTCACTGCAGCTTTCCTTTCAATGTATAAAGTTCTGTATAGCACCAAAGTACAAGAGTTAGTAAAAGTCACATTTCCATTCTCCTAAATAGATTTTAATGATTTTGTTAAATTCTGCTCTTCTCAGTAAAAAGAAAAAAAAAAGTTATTGATTTCATAAAGCCCATGACTTAGATATTTTCACTTCTGTTTTTAAACCATTGGCTCTATTTCCTGTCTGGTAATACTTGATAGTAAAGGGCTTAATTTAACACAGGCAATATGGATGTCCAAATGTTCCTGCCTCAGCCAGAGGACCAGATAACTGGCTTTTGAGAAAGAAAAGACGCCTAGGAGCTAGAAAACCAATCAATAGTTCACTATTTTGTTATATTTTAATCCACCAAAAGAAATAAAACACACAAACACACAAAACCTAGTAGTTAGTATCCAGGCAGTAGACTGATTAGCTATTGATTTTTCCTGCATTTTATAGAGGAGGTATAGGATTTTATTGGAAGTCCCAGCACAGTTCTGTCTGAAACAATTATGCAAGGAAAAAAAAAGAGTATGTGGAGAGGAAACCTTGATCTTTTGAACTAAAGATCTAATTTAAATATATAAAAGATATAAAATACACAAACAACATTTAAATTAAATTAAATGAAATAACTACATATGACATATTGTGAATTTATTCCTGCCTTATCATGTACTGCAAATATGATGAATAATCTCATTTATCAGACATAGATTTGCTGTCTGGTTTTGTGAATAAATAAATGACTGAAGAGCTGCAGATCCTTTTTTTTTTT
>NW_003852428.1:14298356-14298641 GCF_000181295.1 Otolemur garnettii | reverse complement strand
CCTGGGCTGCCCTCACACTTTGCCAGCCTCACAAGACCCCTTGTAGACCTGGCCTGCACTGGTTCCCTCCCAGCTCCCATTCCAGGGGGCCATCTGCAAGGGCTGCTACTTCAGCCTAGATTCCTTTCCCCAAACATCTGTGTGGCCCCCTCTCTCACTCCTTTGAGTCTCAGCTGTTATTTTCCCAACCACTCCTATCTTGACCTACCATTTAAAACTGTGATCTTACTGGGTGAATATTTTACAAGGAGGACCTGCTGGGCAATTGAAGCAACACCAAAAATA
>NW_003852428.1:14268866-14297501 GCF_000181295.1 Otolemur garnettii | reverse complement strand
GGTGGGACCACACCTATGGTGCATCTTACAAGAGTACATGTGAAATTCACTAAATATAGAATATAAATGTCTTAACACAATAACTAAGAAAATGCTGTGAAGGCTATATTAGCCAGTTTGATGAAAATATTTCAAGTTGTGTGTAAAAACAGCACATTGTACCCCATGATTTCATTAATGTACACAGTTTATGATTTAATAATAAAAAAAAACTGTAACCTTAAACTGGATATCCATGTAAAAGAATTCATTTTCATAGAAGACTAAAACTAGGTCCTTATCTCACACTATACACACAAAAATGAACTCAAAATAGATTAAAGGCTTAAACATAAGACTGGAAGCTGCAAAACTAATGAAGAAAATATAGAGGGAAAGCTATACAATATTGGTCTGGGCATTATTTTTTGGATTTGATTCTAAACACTCAGGCAACAAAAGCAAAAATAGACAAATGGGATTATACCCAACTAAAAAGCTTCCGCACAGCAAAAGAAACAACAGAGTCAAAGAAAATATTTTCAAGTCATAAATCTAATAAGGCACTAATATCCAAAATATACAGAGCACTGAAACAATTCAATAGCCCAAACCCAAACAATCCAATTAAAAATGGGCAAAAGACAGGGATACATATTTCCCAAAGGATGAACAAATGTCCAAAGGATATATGAAAAAAGGCTCATCATCACCAATAACTGAATAAATGCAAATTGAAACCACAATGAGCTATCACCTCAGCCCTGTCGGAATGACTATTACCAAAAACACAAAAGATAACAGGAGAAAAGGGAACCCTTACTCGCTGTTAGCAGAAATGTGCATTCACCCACTGCTGTAGTGATTATAAAAGCTACATGAGGAAGGTTCTACAAAAAACTAAAAACAGAATTACCATATGATCTAACAATCTCACTTCTGAGTGTATCAAAGGGATTTGAAATCAATATGCTGAAGAGAGACTTGCGCTCCGATGTCTTATTGCATCATTATTCACAATAGTCAAGGTACAGAGCAACCTAAGCGTCCATCAGTGGAAAAATGGATAAAGGAAATGTGGTGTACATGCAGGATGGAATACTCAGCCATACAAGGGAAGGAAATCGTGTCATCATTTACAACAATGTGGATGAACCTGGAGGACATTATGCTAAATGAAATAAGCCAGGCATAGAAGGACGAATGCTTCACGGTCTAACTTATATAAGATATGTAGAATATAAAACGAGTGAATTTATGGAAGCAGAGTAGAATGGTAGTTACTAGAGGCTGGGGGTGGGAAGAATGGGGAGATGTTGGTCAAAGGGTAAGAAGTTTCAGGTAGTTAGAAGGAATAAGATTCTTGAGTTTGTTGCACAGCGTGGTGCCTATAGTTAGTAATAATTTATTTTATGTTTCAAAATTGTTAAGAGTACAAATGTCCTTACCACAAAAATGATAATTACTGGAGGAGAAAGATATGTTAATTAGGCTGATTTCATCATTCCACATTGTATATGTACAGGTTGCATATCCCTTAGCCAAAATGTTTGGAACCAGAAATGTTTGAGATTTTAGATGTTTATAGATTTTGGAATATTTGCAGAATATATACCAGTGGAGCACCCTTAATTTGAAAATTATGAATCTGAAATACTCCCAAGGGCATCACGTTAGTGTTAAAAATTTTTAGATTTTGGAGCATTTCGGATTTTAAATTTTTGGATTAGGTATGTTCAACTTGTATGTCATAACATCACTTTTTGCCCCATAATTATATATGTTATAATTTATCAGCTTACTGTAAATTTACCACCCAAAATGACTAACTAACTGATCCAATCTATAGAGGTGGTCAACATAAGGAACTAGGCCTACTACATTGACATGTACATGTGGTGGATATTTGGTCTATGAAAATTAATCAACTTAGGGAGGGGGTCAATGCAGAGAGGTGGTCAACAATGGAGGTTCCACCGTATATCATTCCATTCACATGGAATGTCCAGAATAGGGAAATCCACAGGCAGAAAGCAGACTGGTGGCTACCAGGGCAGGGTATGGAGAGTGACCACTAACGGGTACATGCTTTGCATGTGGGGCAATGAAAATATTTTGGAACTTGGTATAGGTGATAGTTTTACAGCAATGTATTTATACTAAATGTCACTTAATAGTAGCCTTTAAAATGGTCAATTTTATGTTATGTGAATTTCACTTTAATTAAAAAAAAAAAAAAAGGCCCACAACCTCACTAATTATAGGTTTCTTTACCCTGCATTTTTTACACTATAGGATTTTTCTAACATACCATGTAACACATTTGCTCATCCCCTCTCTCAAATATAAACTCCACAAGGGCAGGGCTTTTCTGCCTGTTTTTCTCATTGATATAATCTCTCAGCCCAAAAGAGATGTGGAGCAAAGGGGGTCCCAGATAAATATTTGTTGAAGAGATGCGTGAATGTATTACCTTTTTAGTGCTTCATTAATAAAACACCTTCTGCATTTCTTGAATACCAAATGAAAGGGAGATGATGGGAAAAATGTTTAAGAAGTCACAATATGGTCTCACCCATAAACTAAAAATAGAGAGGGGGAGAAAAGTATCGTGTGTCTCATTAGAATCTCTCTGCTCACCACATGGGAAGGAAATAAACCTCCTGACAGAGACTCAGAGCATGGGGAGACAGTATCACATGCTGAGCAATGTGATCCTTTTTAATTTGCAAGGATTAGAAATGTCAACATACATGGCAATTTCTTCTAAATCCTAAAAGATAAATCAGTGCATTTGATCTAAACTTAGGAGAAGAGCTGGGAAAACAATGAGGCCTGTAATGAATGCAGTTTCTGCATAAGCATATGACCCACACATGGTTCCAACCATATGCACCACGCAAGAAAACACTGTCATTTAAAACCCAAGGTTCTGTGCATTAGAAGTGACATACCAATGAGCTCCTTATTTCTGACGTCCAAAGCCATGTTCCGGAGAGCTGTGGCCACTGCACACACCACGCGGTCATTATCTATTCGGAGCAGCTCCACCAGGATGGGCAGGCCTTTTTCTTTCCGGACAGCAGCTCGGATGTATACTGACCACTGCAAAAAGAGGGAAGGCAAAGGATGTAACGATAAAAAGGAGGGGAACCCCATGTGCAGATAGCATGTTTGCATTTCAGACGCTGTTTACAGGAGCCAAAGAGGTTGGATTATCAAGACCTATTTGTAAAATAGGTTGAGTAGGTTAGACATGCATTTAAACTTTAAAAAAAAATTTTTTTTTTCTTTCAACATATGATAAAGGTTTCAGGGTTAATTGGTGAACCACCCTTGGTTTCTCTTGTGACAGTGTTTTTGGTACTTGGATTTGAAAGCTATTTGGGTGACATATATGTACACATGATGCTTTATGATATGGAGGTTTGGGACAGGCAGGTCTGGCCAGTGATATTAAAAGAAATTTAAAAAAGAACCCTAGAAGAGTAGAAAATGAGAATGGGTTGCATGGGGGTGATATTTTAAGAGAGCTTTGCCTTTGGAGATAGGGTATAGAGAGGAGGTACTGAACATACTGTCAATAAGTCGTTTGTCAGATTATATGGACTAAAGGAGTCAGGAAAAGGTAGGGGTAGAGTATGAATTTCAAGATCTTTAAAAAAATTTAAGGTAAAAATATATCATGTCCAGGACCATAATTTGATGTCTTATTTGTAAAATAAGACATGTAATTTGTTTTGGGTTGGTGGCTGCCGGCCTTAATGGGACACAGCTAACACTTCATATTAAAACACACTTGCAAAATCAGGATGGTAAAGCATTCCAATTCACTTAACTGAATGCAAGCCCAAATTTTCAGACATTTGCATATACACTTTACATTCTTCTGTAGTGTCCCAGAGAACATAAGACATAAAAATATAAGGGTTTAAAACCTGTCACAATGTCATTTATGATCTGATAAAATGACATTCATGAAACATGGTTGTGGAATCTGTGGCAAGGTCCTCCTGGGGACCAATCCTTCCCCACCCTCCCCCCCACTGGGCCCGCTCCACCCTCCTCCCCCATTGGGGCAGGCACCCCAGAGCTGGCTCTCACCTGTGGCAGGCAGGGAGCCCCCTCTGGCAGTGAACGTAGGGCATACGCCATGCCTGCCACATCCTCAGCCCAGCCCTGCATGAAATATGAGATTAAAAAAACAAACAACTTCATCCTGTCCTACGTTAGAAGTCACATTCACATAGTTTCTTATCACGATCAACTCATACCAGAGGCTTCTCTCTTGCCCCCACTTTATGTCTCAAGCTCTAGGAAGCCTGAGGGGAGAGGGAAGAAGTAAAACTCACTGAAGCATTTCATGGCTGCAGTGACCTATTTGACAGCCTCAACTTTCAGGAAGCTAAGAAATGAATGGTCAGGAAGGCTTAGACATAGAAAAGCACTGAGCCTTTAAAAGCACTTAATGGGATATGGATTTCTGGAACTGATGTGCCTTCCCAGGGAGGAAGCGCTTTCTCCTGGTACTAAATGCCAATTTCCATTGATGCATTTGACCAACAGGGAGAAACATGATTTCCTCTGGACACATTTGTCTCCCCTGCTCCTGGTACCCTTGTGGAAATGTCTAGAACCTTGAGCTTACACAGCCCAGTCATGATTGGGCTCTTCCCTAAAACTAAGGAGAGAAGCTTAAAAAAAGAAGAGAACGGAAATCAGAGTGTGGGGTCAACACTGATATATTTCAAGGTGACCATCAACAATACATTGTAACTCTGGGGAGAGATTCTTGACCTTCTGAGAGACCTGAGAAATATTCCTGGAAACCTAGGCAGGCTGAATCATGAGCCCTAAACATGAAGTCTTACCAATACTGCTCCATTCCAGCCTCCACGAACCTGCTTATACATATGTGCTTTCTTCTGATTCTCCAAACCCTGAGGGCACTACCATTATTTTATAGATGAGGTAAATGTAGACACAAAAATGTTAAATAACCTGCGTATAGGAGTTGCCTATGTCCCTGACTCTGGATCCTGTTAATCTATATCTAACTTTCCTTGTGCCATTGCCATTATCTCCCTCTGCTGTCATCTCATTCCTTCCCCCCTAATCCTCAGTGTCTCCCCTAATCCTCAGTGCTCAGTATCCCAGACAGTGCCCAGCCCTCCCTCTCTATCCTTCCAAACACAGAGAAGAGAACCTGGCCATATCTGAAATAAGCCAAGAATAAATGGATATAACTTTGTCCTTCTTAGAGTCCAGCTAATATATCCTTCCTGTATTTAATAGAAAAGATCAATTAGTTTTTGGAGAATAGTGAGAATCCTTCACCTTTGCTGGAAACTGGTTTGAGAGTAACAAAAAATGGCTATGTTGGGCCAAGAATGTGCATGGGTTACAGATACATGTTTATGATATGAGAAAATGGTCAATAGTGACATGTTCTCCCTAAGAGAAAAGGAGTAACCAGATAAAAGATTTGATATTTATAGGACTGATAGATAGAATATAATTTTTATTTTGAAATTTTTAGTTGTGTGTATAAAAAATTTCCAATATTACCATAATATACAACTCTGAAAAAATTATTTACATTTCATTCAAAAGATGATGCAAGTTTGCACAAGTTTTCTTGTCAATCATAGTTATGTGCTCATAATGCTTTTTAAGGACACAGCTTACCAGTTCTGGAGCAAGTGAAGTATAACCCACATGTGTAATCTAGCAAGAAGGAGTTAAAAAGCAGCACCCAGGGTTTTAAAAGTGGCTGATAGAAAGGAATCCCTGATATAGCCAAAGGTATTTGGAAAATGGGGACTGTTTCACTGGTGCACTCAGTGCAGAAACAGAGGGTCAATAATTTCTTCCAAAGGGGAGTGAGCTGCCAGGCCCAAAGATGCTGCTACATCCTTGATTTCTCTCCAAACTGCATTCCTTCCCACCCTAGCTTGTGAAATGGGTACTGTATCAACTATGAGTACAGATACTCAGAGTATGTATCAACACAGTTGTACTCATAGTTGATCCAATACTTTACGAACTCACCAATTAACCTTGGTCCTTATTTTAGATTTCAAATAACCCACTTGGTGCCCCTCTAAACTCCTGAGTTAAGGACCCTTTGAGTTGTTAATAGAGCTACTGGGCATTGAGTTCTAGATTCCTAAGATCAACTTGCCCAGATTTAGCAGGTCTGATACAAGAAGGCACGTGTAATTGGAATGAGTTGGTGTGCAACAGGACAATGTTTTGGGACAGTGAATGCTGAATGCCCCTGGTCCTTCTTGTTCATACCTCTTTCTGGGGAGAGGCTCCGGCCATTATTTGGCCCATCAAGGTGTTATCAGAATGGAACAGAGAAGAAAGCTTAGGGTTAGAGTTGAAGGCTAGAGGGTACAGATCCAGGTAAAAGATGGGAGATACTGAACTAGGACCAGAACAGGCAGAAGACAACTTTCCCTCTCCTTGTACAGAGCTTTCAAGCTGGGGAGGAAAGGATACAGTTTGGAGAGGGAGCTAGAGATGTAGCAGCAACATCAGGGGTCCGAGGGGTTGCCACCTGGTACCTGGAATTCCTGTATTAGTCCCCCTATGTTATAGGGCTGATAACCAAATTCCCTTCAAGGTGAGAGAGCACAGGGTCAAGGGAATCTGCTGCCCTTCGTGGATGATGGTAGCTGCCAGGTAAGACTCATCAGTGTCTCCTGTACCAACCTGGAGTAGGGCCTGCAGATTAGAAATGGTAACCCAGATGCAGGGCTAGGGAGGGTTGGGGAGGGTTCCTGTAGCCTCAGAGTAGCAGAGGGCAGCTCCCAGGGGTTGCTATGTCTTGAATGGGTGGGTGGATAAATTAGCTGTGAAAGAGAAGTTATGGACTCAGGGCTGCAGAGGGGTTACTTGGCTAGAGGGAGGTGACACATCAGAATGGTGGGCATGGATGGTGCCTCTCTGGGTTAAGGAAAGAATGTGACTATATCTCAGAGGAACTCAATGAGGAGGGAGGCAGAAGGGGGCCAAGAGAGCACCTTGGACCAGAGATGGTCCAATCCCCTTACCAAGTCTACACTTATCCCAGACATGAGGCAGCAGGGATGAGCAATGATTTCAGACTGAGACATGGATACCCCATCCCCATCCCCTGTGCAGGGATGAGTCTGTAAGAGGCCCAAGTTTAGCATCAATGGGGGAGAGGATGACCATGTACGTGGCCATGTTCTAAACCTGAAGGGATTGGGAAACGGCTGAATTAGACGGAATTTACCTAGAAACGTTTAGCTTGAGTGTTTTTATTTTTTCTTCTATTTTCAATCTGGCAAAATGAGGGCTCAGAGACAAACCTAAAATGAATTAATAAAATAGTTACTCGCATGTGAGTTTGTGTCCATTAAAGTTCCTGGTTGTATGTGTTAAGGATCTGGGTTACCTCTTTAAGCCCAGGATGCCTCATTCTAAGCTGGCACTTGACTTTTAAAAATCCCAGTCCAAACCTGGCAGAGATAAGAAGCAAGCTTTAGAGGCTGGGCACAGTGGCTCATGCCTGGAATCCCAGTACTTTGGGAGGCCAAAGCAGGAGGATTGCTTGAGGAGTTTGAGACCAGAAGACCCCAATCTCTATAAAAAATTTAAAAAAATTAGCTTTCCATGGTGGCTCGTGCCTGTAGTCCCAGCTATTTGGGAGGTTAAGGTAGAAGAATCACTTGAGCGTGGATGTAGTAAGCTATGACTGTGCTACCGCACTCCAGCCTGGTGACAGAGTGCAATCTGGTCTCAAAAAATAAGAAAAATAAAAATCCCATCCCAGCTATAAACACCTTTGATGGCTATAGCTTTTCCAAAATATTCTCCCCTGCTGGCACTGAGGCAATTCCATTAAGGCTGATTTATGTTCAAGGACATTAACACTCTAATGTAACTAGTTTTCCCCTCTTAAAATTCAAATATTTGCTAAATTACTAAAGATAGCATTCTCCTTTAAGTCCTAAATATTCCTTTCTGAGACCAAGCCCACTATAGTGCTAACATTCTGAATTTGTTGATTCATGCTATATACTTTAAAAGTATCCTTGGTTTAGAAGTATAGTCTGCAATGAAATGGTTTTGTTAAATGATCATTTTCCCATTGACTTTCTTTATCAAATTAGCTATTCCTCATTTTATTTTTGACATGGTAAAAAAAAAAGTCACGTTTTAAAATCAAACTTTTCCAAACATGATTTCATCTTTTAGAGCATTTTACCATGTTATAGTGTAACAGGGGCACAAAAAGCTACACAATGAAAAATATATCCGATGGGCTTGGTTCAGATTGCACAGGATTCTGAAAATTGTTCCTGGATTTTTTACAATGCCACATTATTTATGGTGGCTTTGCAGTCTCATGGTAAGAGGGCAGAAAGTATCCCACCCTCCAAAAAACTTGATCAGTTTTATTTTCCCAGAAGTTTACTACAAAGAGAATGCTTCAAATATTCAGAAACCGTGGCTTTTGTGGTGCGTTTCATCTTCTTTCTATAGTGGATTATGATCTGAATTACCAAGTCCTTCCAGATGGGAAGAACTCTGGTTGGTGGCCACAGAAGGATTTATGAATCCTTTATGAAGCTGGGTGGTGTTAGCACAAGGGCTTACTCTACAATGGGTGTAGGATGCAGGCAGGGGTCAGCTCTTTATTGTCAGAGGTTTGCTATAGAATTATATATGTTTGTTTTCCAAAATTTCAAAATTCATTGTAAAAAGTGACTAGCAAAGAATTCTCCCATCAAAATGATTAGCAAAGAATTCTCTTCTGTTACAGGGCCATAAATCAATATAATAAATAAAAATTTTCGTTAGGATAATGGCAGCCATTGTGTATTGAAGTGTTTTATTTGCTGTTTGTATTTTAAAAATGTAAGTCACATTTGCGCAAAGACACTTTTGCTGCGTGTGTTCACATGGTGCTGAAAATATTAATAACCAAGCAAGAGATTTTCCTGGGGGAAAACACGTTGAGATGCACTTTTGCGGTGAGAACAAATAAAGGTCCATGCAAAAGCAAGAGTGACCCCGAGGAAGCATCCAGTCAATGAGCAATTTGGCAAGTATTCCTGTCTCCAACTCTGAACTGATCGCAAGGATCAGTAATTTTCAGTTTTTAAAAATGTTTTCAAGAATAAATCTTTTTGAATAATGAATGTTTTTTTAAAATTGTGAATGTAATCAAACATTAGAGATATCATCACTGTGTGCAAATGCACTTGGAAATGCCATTTGGGGAACTAAGTATGACCTGGTAGATCATAGGCATTGCAGGGTGAGGCTGCCTGTGCTGCCCTAGATCTTACCGTGAGGCCCTTGCACATTCCTCAGTAATGAGATCTTTGTGAACACACCACAGGGAGAAACTGACCACCATGGGGGTTCAAAATGAAACTGCTAACACTCTGTCTTCTAAATGACAGTGAGGAAGGTTAAGAGGGCTATGCTCTGAGCCTCTGTGTTCACAGCCATGACAGATTCTATGATACTTTTAATCTGACATAAAGGAAAAAAAGTAATTCATTTGTTTTTTGTTCTAACTCGTGAGTTACCAAATCAGAAAATTTTTCTTTAATGTACCTTATATCATTCTTTTAAACATGGTGCCTTATGAGTGAAGGGGAGCTGGGCTGTGTATTTTTCTTTGGGAGCCAGAAAACAGGCCATTTTTGTGATATTAAGAAATTTCTTCCTTTTGGTGTTAGGGAGGGGGAATCTGAAATTTGTCTATGACACAGTCTGGAGGGACCGTGCCGACGGCCCCTTTCAATCTTGCAAGTATAAAGCACAGTTTTTGTTAAGCCTACTGGTAGTGCAGTAACTTGAAAGCAATTACTCGTTACTAAGTTACTGTTTTCTTCTGTATCATGAATTGAATATATTATTAAATCTTTGTCTCTGTAGAAGAGACAACTTTATTTTTCTTAAACCCTGATTTAGATCGCCTTACTGTAATCTAATTATTGTTTATTGTTGGTGGGGTCTGAGTTTATGGAAGCATTTGCCTACTAGTAGCTGGGAGCTGGGTCAAGATTAGGCAGGAAGACACCTAGGTGTGATCTTGATTTTCATAGGAGAACACTTCTTGTTGTGGATTTGTTTCTTTTTACTTTTTCTTCTTTTTTGTGTCCAGCTGGTGGATGGGGATAACCAGAGCAGTCTTGTAAGTCACATGTTGAAGACAGCATAACACCTGCTAGACTGGGTGAATTGATTCATAGAGGGAAATTTCTTGTCTTAAACACCTACCCTTAATTGTGACATGAGGAGAAAATAACTTCTATCTTGTTTGAGCCCTTGCACATTTGGGGATCTCTTTTTCATAGCAGCTAATGTTGCCCTTGTTAATAATATAATAGTAAAATGAACTCTTAAGTCACTGACTCCTTGCCCTAAGGTTTTAACTAGTGATCCTACCACTTCCTTGCAAAAATGACCTCTGAGACACCTCATGCCTATGCATCCTCCTATTGGAACCTCTGGAATGACATGAATATTTTCAGCATTCTTAACTTTTCATTTACATGTTTTTTATATTGTAAGAGAAGAGACCAAGTTGTATGTATCTCAATTGTCTTCTAATTTCTAGTACACAGTTGGAGACTAAAAAAAAAAAGTTTAACTGATGAAAGAAGATTGATTTACAGTATCAAGTGCTTGTGATTTGAGAATACCATTCTCCACTGAAAGGAGAGAAAAATGATCAAAAAATGATGAAAGCCACTGCAATTATATATGGGCCAGCACATTCTAACCACTTCAAAAGTACTGTTAGAGTTTGGAGCTATCACGTGGTCCTTTGGAGTCTTCTCTAACTCCAAACTAATCCCTTCATTCTGTGGTCCTTGTGTGTGGTGCTAGAACCTTTGACTTAGGGTTTTTAAATATGTGTTTGTGTGACTAGAAGAAAATTATTGAGGTGGCATGACCTGAAATGTCATAGCTGTCATTACGCTATATCAATTCAAGCGAGTTTTTATGTGAGAATTCTGCCCTGGTGTGACTGCCCAGGTGATTGAAGAAGTCAGTTCCCAGGTTAGCCATGTCTTTGGCTGGGCTTATGAAGGGGTTTCATTTATAGATACTTTGACAACTGCTCTAGGTGTAATTGGTGGCCTGGGAGTCTCCTTTAAGGACAGGTTGTGTCGGAAACCAAATTAAAATCAACTTAATATATTTTTGAGCCCCAAAGGTTCAGCTGTTTCTCTGGTGCTTTAAGATGTCACCTCCCCCTCTTCTCATGGACGTGGCTGCTGATGAGATGCTTCCTTACCTTTGTGTGGAATGTGGCTTTTTATTGTTGTTGTTCATTTTTTCTTTTGTTTTCTAGCTTTTTAAAGATTTTTATTGCTTATTTTGAGCAATTTGATTATGAGGCGCCCTTGTAGAGTTTCTTCATGTTTCTTGTGCTCAATGTATAAACTTATTGGATCTGTTTGGAAATTTTTCAACCACTATGTTTTTGTGTTTTTTGGTGTTGTTCTCATTCCCGTCTATCTCTCTTCTTATTCAGGGACTCCAATCACACATATCAACAGGCCCCTTGACACTCACTGATGATCTATGCTTTCCCCCCCTTTTTTTCTTCTTTCTCTGCTTCTATTGTTGTTTTCATGATCTTTTCTTCTGCATCTGCTTTTCATATCATTGTACATGCTTTTCATGTTGAATATTGCATTACTAACTCTAGAAGTGTTATTTGGATCTCTTATACATTTTCCATCTATGACTTAAAAAATTAAACATATGGAATACAGTTATAAACTCTGTTTGCTAATTTTAACATCTGTGTTGGTCCCGAGTTAACTTTGAATGGTTGATTCATTCCATCTTAGTAGCTGTGTCTGTTAGTCCCAAGTTAGCTCTGATTGGTTGATTCTTTCCATCTTAGCATCTGTGTCAGTCCCGAGTTAGCTCTGATTGGTTGATTCTTTCCATCTTATGGATTGAATTTTCCTATTTGCTTTCTGGGTAATTTTCAATTGGATGACAGATAGTCTTGATTTCTTGGGTACTGGATATTTCTGTATTCCTATAGATATTTTAAAGCTTTGTTTTAGGATGCAGTTATGTTATCAAACCATGGATCCTTTTGGATCTTACTTTTATGATTTGATAGAAAAGAGGAGTGCATGTTTATTTAGTTCAGAGTTAATTATTCCTCAGTGTTGATAACAGACTCTTCTGGGTGTTCTACCCATGGCTCATGAATTAGGAGGTTTTCCTATGCGGTTCTCAGGAACATGTACTGCACGCACTCCTGTGTGAATCTCAAACTTCATTCTAATAACTTCAGGCGGATTTTCCTAAGCCTTGAGTATTTGCTTCAAATGCATTGCACTGATGTTTCTCTGCTGAGTATTCAAGAGGAATCCCCTGCATATGTTGAGAGTCCTGTGTGTGTCTCTCTCCTCCTTGGTACCCTGTCCTAAGAACTCCAGCCCTTTTGATGTCCCAGGCTCCCAGTTCCAGCTCCTCAACACGGCAAGTTAGCCATGCTCCCCAGGGGCTCTCAATCCTTGTGCCATGGCCTGGAAACTCTTGGGGTAGGGAACTGAGTCACAGGGCTCACCTTGTGTATTCCCTGTCTTTCAGAGATCAGTTCTTCTTTGACTCATGTTTAGTGACTTACTAAAAACCCATCGTTTCACATATTTTTCTGTTTTGTGGATCTCCTCCTTTTTCCTTGAAGGAGGATAAATTTACACCTTGTTAACTCTGTCTTGGCATCTTGGCTGGAAGTGGGCATCCCTTGGGTTCAGCTATTTCTACAACTTTAGAATGGAATTCTGTACCTCAGGATGTCAGAAATCAGATTATCCAGTGATAGTGATGAAACTAATGCCAAACTATCAAAAAATGGGTTTACTCAACCTAGTCATTTTGAAAGCATAGGACTTTTACAGCACAAATGTAGTCTTTGCTATCACTCACTCCTACTTCCTAGGTCTTGTATGAAAGTGAGCCCAAGTCCTGAGTGATTAGGGCTGATGACTTGCTTAGTGCTCCAAGTCCATAGGGCTATTCCCCATCCCCTGCTACTTAGGGTGGGTCTAGTCTCATCCTGATTCAGGCTGGTCATCACATTCACCTGTGTTCACTGTCTCTAGGTGCCTGCTCACTGCACAGAGTCTCAGATAGCCCCTGTTTATTCTGAGCGAGTTTCTGATTTATCAGGCATGATGCTTCATAAACCACTCTCATCAAAAACTTGGAAAACTTCATTTCTTGCATTTAGATTGTATGCTTTAAAGAGATCAAAGACAATTCACTTTGTCTTAGATGTCATATCATGATTCTTCCTTTTATTTGTTGTACTCCACTGATCTGCCCTGGTTCACTTTTTACATGATACACACGAACCACTAAGCTCTGCTAAATTCAAAGCTGTTGTCCCTGTCTCTAAGGAAAAGTCTCAAATTTCCCAGCTCGCTTACATTTTTTATTTACGTTTTTTATTCATTTGGGCCACATAGCCAGAGATTCTGTTTCTTTCTTCACTAAGTCTATTATGTTAGCTCATTAAATATTAATAGGTTAATATTCACATATCTCTCTATACTATCTTAGTTTAAAATAAATGGACAAATAAAAGACTCTTTGAGAATAGTCTCATTTTAGGGGGGAAATGGACTTTACAAAGATATCTAAAACATTTGGTTTTTGTAGCAAGTTCAGATATATTTCTATAGTTCAAACTCTGGGTTTTCATAAAGTTCAAGTACAATAGATACAATCCATAAATGGTATTAAAAGGACATCCATTCACATTTTGAAAATCTTGAAGCTGTCATATCCAATTGTTTTAATATTCTGTCACAAACAAAATCATTGTACTGTACATGAGGAAGAGGTAACTGAAGTCTGTGTTGGCAATGAAATGCATCATCACTTTGATTCCGCCACAATACCATTATGTTTTTCTGATGCTCATAAACCAAGTAATGAGTGTTTTAAAGTTTAAAAAGTGTTTAGGGCCATTACAAAGATCTAGTTTGCTAGTCAGTTAGTCACAGAAGAAGAGTGTTCGTGATCTTCTCATAAAAAGAAGTTATTGTTTCCGATGATGAGGCTTATAAAAGCTGTCTCCATGCAAAATTCCGGTGTTTTACCTCCACATTTCTGTTTTTGTTGGGTTATAAAAAGTTAAGAACACTAAAGAAATGCTACTAAATTTCAACACTTGCTATAAAAACACATTCTCAGAACTCTAGATTTTGGAAGGTAACACTGTATAAAACTTGATGCTGGTGTGTATACTAAATTCATCTTTTAATTACTCAAAATTTTTTTCCACAAATTATCTTTTTTATAAACTAAGAAATTTTCTGCCTGGTTTACATATAATCCATTCTTTATTTTCTTGAAATTATAATAATTTATCAGTGCTTGGCTTACTAGTAACCTAAAATCTTCACTAAGAATGTTCACCCTTCGTTCCTGTATAGTTTGGCAAACTAATAAATTCTATAAGAGATGAGGATAATGTGATTATCTCCTACGCATGCTTCTGTACTGTATGTGGCTGAGAAAACTACAAGTATGTAAATATTTATAATTATTCATAAATACTCCTTAGCATTTCCCTGCCTTGCCTAAGATCTATCCTATTTATCTGAAATTATTAGGGAAACAGAGCTTCTTAGAAGACTGACTGACATTGTAAGAGTCAAAATTCCACTTTGAGCACTGGGATTGAAATAGTTCTCAAATGCTTTCTGTATTCTAAAATTCCTATGACAACTTCACATTTTCCTAATGGCAGAGGGTCAGCATTACGACTATCAGTTATTAGAAGATTTGAGACAGCCAACATGGGGAACCGCCTCTGGCTCTGACATTCTTGGCTTTAATTTTTCTATCTCTTCTGCCTCTCCTGTTTGTCATCAGGGCGTCTACTCTCCTGATAATGGATCTGTATGTCTGCTTATCAGAAGTACTCTTCACATTTTCTAAACTGATGGAAATCCAACAGAGACTGGGAACGGAGACTGGGAAATCCAAAGAGCACAGTTGTCAAACTTTGTCTAAAACTCTGAGAAGCTTTCGTGATATTGACTTTGGCTAATCCAGACCCTTCTGCCTCATTCTTAGCAGTCTCTACTCTTTTAGCAGTGGAAAAATTTGTCAAATAAAATTCCTCTGGATATGTGGGGAAAGATTTCAACCTGGGAATAACTTACTGAACTAATGTATAGGTTTATATCCTGAAAACAGTCAGCAAGATTTTATTGCCAGAGAATACCTAGCATAATTATCATGCTTCTTACATAATTCTCATGATATATTAATCCAAAATAGAAGAGATTTTAAAATATAAATATAGCAGAGCTTTAAAAATTTATCTTCTTACTCCAGACACCCAAAGACCTAGTGGTGTCTCAGCAGCTGTCCTAGGTGGCCTGGTTGTCTCTGAGACATGGAACCTGGTAACCTGCTCAGGAATTCCAGAGCTGTAGGGTCTGCAGAACTGGGCAGTGCTACCAAGACCTGTGGCCTGCCAAGCACTGCTGAGTCTGGACACCACAAAGAAAAGGCTCTTGCACAACTCCTTTCTATTAGTTTCTTATTGTATTGACAGCACATCTGAAGCAAAGAACCAAATAAAGCCTCATCAAATGTGACTATCTCAGGATGTTCTGGTACATAATACATGCTCTAAGTTCTTATTTACTGGTAGACGTTTATAAATAGAACAGACTGCTGTCCACAGGAAAGACATGTGGACACAGACGTTAGTTAAACTTTCAGCCAAGCACCAGGATGAACAGTGGGTACAAGAGGTAACTGGGACTTGGCTTTTACCTATAAGGGGCGTAGAAACCAGATTTCTTCTGCAGGACAGTCTTGGTAGCTCAGAAGAACTTGTATGAAGGAAGTAATAATTGCTGACACTGATTTTTAAATTTGGTGTTTAGATGTGGCACATAGTTCTTTGTCCATGATGTGTCTTTATTCTGGTTGCTTTTAAGATCTTTTAAAATTTATTATTGATTTTGTACAATTTGATCATAATGTACCTTAGTATAGTTTCTTCATGTTTCTTGAGGTTGAGGGTTTCTTGAGATGCTTGGATGTGTGAGTGTATGGTTTTCATTGAATTAAAAAAATTTTCAAATTAAAATTAATTAATTCAATTAAAATTAATTAATTAATTTGAATTTAAAATTTTAAAGAAAAAATTTTTTTCTTTAAATATTTTTTTCTGTTTTCTTTCTCTTTTCCCTCTCTTCTCATTTGAGGATTCTATTTGCACGTGTATCAGGCCACTTGATGTTCAGTGATTGCAGGACTTTTCCCTTTCTTCCCTGTGTTTCATTTGGGATGGTTTCCATTGCTATTTTCAAGTTCATTAATTTTTTCTTCCCTATTACTTAATCTTCTGTTAATCTCATTGCCTATACTTTTTATTTCAGATGTGTTTTCCACTCCAGGAGTTTGATTTGGGTCTTTTATATATTTTTTCCATTTCAACTTAACTTTTTGAATATGTGGAATGTAGAGTTTAAAGGCTGGAGACTTAAATTCAAAATCTTCTAGAGCCCAAAGACCCAGTTCTCCATGTTTAAGTCGTTATGATAATGACCTAAATATTTCTCAGGGAAAATGATAATTGGTTAAAATAAGAAGAAATTATACCTTTAGATGGCACCCTTTCTCTGCCACCACCTAGATCTGTGTGTCTGGGTCAGACTCACGCCTGAAGTCTATGCCAGTCCAGTTAGTGCTCCAGGGCAGGAGGGGGCTGGGTGGGGATCTGCAGGTGGGAGCAGTCTTGGGACAACAGTGACAATCCCTTGGCCTATAACACCTTGCTCCCATCTCTGTACCCTACTTTGTGGTTGATGGGCATGATGTAGAGTGAGGCAGCCCCAGTCTTTGTCTAAAACTAACACACGTGTGACTCAAGGAGGTGCTGTTCCTCGTCCAGGCTCACCACCCTCAGGAAAGGTAGAGCCTAGGTTTGGATTGTAATTTGAGTCAAAGCTTCCCAGGTCATGCTGAGTTCAGAGAGACACAGACCGAAGGGCTTGTTTAAGGAAGTAATTTCCATTATTATCTCTTTCATAGTCATGTAAGGCTATGTTCTGGGCTCCTGCCTCGTGAAACCTTGCTTTTGAAATTTTTCCCTACCACTCTGTGTTTGAAAGCAAGAGATGAGTCTTCACTTTAAGCCCCGCCCAACTTGATTGATTTGGGTATAACATTAGGGATGTTTT
Source organism: Otolemur garnettii (assembly GCF_000181295.1). Lineage (NCBI taxonomy): Eukaryota > Metazoa > Chordata > Mammalia > Primates > Galagidae > Otolemur > Otolemur garnettii. The sequence continues at coordinate 14,280,279 of NW_003852428.1, read as the reverse complement.
ATGGGAAGGGAAGGCAATTATGTTCATTCCTAAAAGCTGGGCCTGTCCATGAATCAGCTGACTCTATGTGAAGAGTGGTCAGGGACTGGGTCCCTAGAGCTAAGATGTCACACCCGAGAAAGAAGGAAGTCCTGCAGCTCAAGCTGTAGCAATGGAAACATAGGATGGCAGACAGGAGAAGAGCGACAGGAAGGCAGACATCAGAAAGAGTGAGCAAAAGGGAGGGTGTAGCTCCATGTTAATGCTGAGGTCAGAGTGTGGACGCCCATGACACTGAGCTTCTAAAAATTATCTGTAGCCGTGCTCCAACATTAACATGGTTCTAAGGAAAATAAATGTGAACAAAAGAGTGATTGATGAATATTCCAAATCCAGGATTTGATAGGAAATGAATGGAATATGGACAGCAGAAGTCCAAACTTTCTCAGTATTCTGGCACACCCCGTCATTCTTCTAAGAGGTTGTGCTTTTTCTGTGCAACAAAGCATATTACTCCATGTAACATTAGTGACTAAACTCAAGAATTCTTTGTTATGGTGAATCTCTTTCTACCCAAAATAAGAGTAGTGAGAATTTTCTGTGAAAATCAATCAGGAACAGTGTCTGTTTATAAGGACTCAGAGAAAAAGGCCTTCCTCATCACCTGTCTAATCCTATATTAACATTTTTGCCAAAGACAACTGAAAATCCTGTTATTCTTTATTAACCCATAATTTATTAATGCAAGAGCTTATTTTTTCCTTTGGGGTCTGGGACCTGATATAACATTTTACGTGTCTCATGTGGTTTTATACAAAGTGTTTGGGGATTAGCTCCCTTAATGGTTAATGATAGTGCTTTGAAATGTGAACATGTCACAGTCTCCCCTGAAAACAAAGTAGCTCGGCTACCTAAATAGACTAGAAACAATTCCCATTTATCCCCCTCTGTTTGCAGTGGCCTTGAAGGACTCTTGAGCCCTTAAGAAGAATTTTTACAAGGAGGGCCTTTCTACATCCAACAGTTCGATACAATCGTTTTTTCTCTAATATCCTTAAAATCTTTGTTAGCATTGCATTTCTCTAAACTGGACTTGTATTGTTTTCTGAGGACCTGCTCATGATTCCAGATTTCTTTTTTATTGTAATGAACTGGCCATACCTTCCAGCTCCCTGCTGCCAAGTTCTGCAGGGCGCCTGCCGCCCCTTCCAGCGTGTCTGGATTTGAGCACTCAGACAGCAGTGTGAGGTAGGGTTTGACTATTGATGGGTGCCACAGCATCTGGATCCCTTTTGGTGGTTCAGCACAGTCTGGAAGAGGTCCTACTCCATCCCACTGGTGGAAGAGAAACGAGAGAGTATATCTCTTTAACATCATCATGCTTCACCATGTCGCCTTCCACAAACACTGCAGACAAAAACAAAGGCAAGCGTAATGACGTTTGGTGGCGCTTGACTGCGTGGACCACAGCAATCCACGGACCACCAAAAATAGGAAAGTCATGTCTGCCCGCCAAGGGCTTATGCTTCAGGGTGCAGGGAGCTTTGGAGCATGACACAGAGAAGGGAACCGGCAGAGGGGATAAGCCCCTGAGAATGACGCTAACACAGAGCTATAGGAAGGAAGGGGGAGAGACGGATTGATTTTGGTTGGGCAGGGTAGAAGGTGGCTAAAGATTAGGGTAGACTATTTTAGAGTTAGCATGCTAAGGTGTTGTGCAGTTATTACCAACAGCCAAATGCCTCAGCTTTTTATTTAATTATTCATGATGATAAATTTCTATATAATTTGTAAAACACATACAAATTGAGTATTATTATGGCATTTAACAGATGACAGAATAGATAAAAGAGAAAATTATTATGGTTTATTAGACACACTGACATAAGTTATAGGCAAGTCTAGATGGCACAGCACTCCTGATGGTTAAATTTGCTTTGAACTGAATCTAACAAATTAACAGGAAAATGTATAATTGAAAGTTAATTACACATAGTTTTTAAATTACAGCTATATGCACAAAGGAATATCAGTCAATCATTAAAATTGATAGTTAGGAGGACTACTAGCAATGTGGACACATGGTAATAAAAGGTAAAAGAATAAAGCGGTAGCAAAGGATACAGGGCATGTGCTTTATCCCAAGTAACCTACATCATTAAAAACCTGTAATGATCATAGAAAAATTGATAAAATGTTTGTCTTTCACTTTTCCTAAATTTTTAATTTTTTATTCCATTACTTTTACAACTTAAAAAATATTAAAACATTAAAATAATGATTCTGATCTTTGATTACATAAATCCTTTTCCTTTTGTGAAAAATAAAGGCAATGAGTGTCAGGGTAAAAATGAAATATACTGTGTGATTAGAGAAATATGCCCATATTCACTTCTGAGATAAATCACAGTAAAATAAAACAGGTTCATTATGATTTTAGGGTGTGAGGTATTAAGCTATTTAGCTTATTTGTGTTTATTCATGATTACTTAAAGATACATCTTGTCTAAATCTGTGGTTCCCAGCCCCCAGGCTGCAGACTGGTACTGGTCTGTGGCTGTTAGGAATCAGGCTCCACAGCATCACCACCTGACCTCCACCTCCTGTCCCATCCTCTCACTCCCATCCCTATCCCTGAGAAAAACTGTCTTCTATGAAACTGGTCCCTGATGCCAAAAAGGTTCTGGCCCATAGCCTGTTAGGAACCAGGCTGACCCGTAGGAGGTGAATGGTAGGTGAGCCAGCGAAGCTTCATCTGTATTTATAGCTGTTCCCCACAGCTGGGGCATCACTGCCTAAATTCTGTCTCCTGTCTCACCACCCTCCACCTGGGTCTGTGGAAAAACTGTCTTCTATGAAACTGGTCCCTGGTGTCAAAAAGATTGGGGGCCACTGGCCTAAATGATATACACTAATCTTTCCCTCAGATATTTATGTACACAGATATACGTGCATGTGCATTTATGTGTGTATAAAGAAGAAAACTGTATTTCAGAATCTGATTAAATTCTTTAGTTCTAAAAAGTTTACTGGATGAAAATACATGCTTACTTCATATCCTTGAAACGTAAAAATGAAAACATAGACAGAGACTCTGTATTGTTATTTAACTATCATAAATAATTTCAAGAATTTCATCATTTATTTTCTAAGAGAAGAACTTAAAATTTATGTCTTCTTTTTCTCAGTAATCATATCGCCTAGTTTAAATCAAGGCTAAAGCTCAGAGATGAGTGATACACTATTAAGGCTATTTTCAATGAGGGAGTCATTCAATTTTAACTTTATAATGAGGACACCCCAGATGGGAAACTTTTTGTTCATTTAACCAAAGCCACATCTTAACCAAAGATGACTCTGCACCTGTGGACAGCCTATCAATAAACCCGGGACATCTCTTTGAAATTAAAAAAAGAAAAGAAGGAAGTGAACCAGCCCAGTCACTTTGCTCCTAGTTCATTACCGGAGCCTGGCTCACTGAACAGGAAGTTAGCGCGGGTAAAGAGGGCAGTCATTTGTAGGTTTGTCAGTTTCAGTGACGCAGCAGTAGCGACTTTGGCTTCTTACATGAAACCAGTCTGGGGTAGTGGATTGATCTGCTGGAGTAATAGGAAATGGACATTTGGTTTTCGTTTCATTTCTATGTTGTCATCTCTTAAAAAATGTTAAGCGATCACTCTGACATAAAGATGTAGTAATATTCAAAAACCCAACACATGCAGTTTCTACTCAATAGGGAAGAGATTCTGCAGCCTTGGAAGGGGGGCCGTGCAGAAGTGACATCTGCATGCTTACTACGACACATGGACGGAGGGAGCCGCGGCTGTGGCGTCTTTTGCAGGGTTTCACCTTGTTCTCTTTTCCTCTAACTTCTGCACAATGAAGCAGGGTAAAGGGTTAAATCAGGAGACAGTTTTCTTCAGCTCTGACATATCATCTCTGTAGCTCTTAAATATCTTTTATTGCAATCTTTTCTTAATGGCTACAGAGAGAATCCGAGGGAAATAAAAGGATGACTGATGTGAACACAGATAATCTTTGATGGCACCTAGAGGTGGAGTTCAAAGGGGATTCTTTGCTATTTCAGCACATCCATGGTGCCCCGGCACGTTGATATTGGAGAAAAAGAACTATTTCAAAGCCCATCAGTGTATCTGCCGGACCTTTATCTTGGTACTTTCCCTAAACTTTTATTGAGTTAATATGGGGAAAGTATCAATTATCCATTAAAAATAGGTTTTCTACACCTGTAAAGTGACTAGAGGTCTTCTTTAAGAGATCAGTGAACATCCTTGACATTATTTTGCCCAGCTAATCGACACCAACATGATGACAGGGCAGTGACGAGGTCGGGATCAGACGGAAGTGCGTGACACAGTTCCGCACGTGCAAACCTTCCAGGCCAACCTCTAGAGCGAGGACCCGGGAGAAAGAATGAGACATGCAATTCCTTTACCAGAGTGGACACACATCATTTATAAATTTAAATATAAGATGTTTCTACTCTAAAATGTCTCTGAAAATAGTACATCACCTGAAAGCAAGCAGGGGCTAAATATTCACACAGAACCGGGCAGACAGCCGGCTGGTCCTACTTAGTTTTGGAAGAGATAGTACCACAGATTCTTTAAGAGCTTGAAATATAAAAGCAATATACTAAGAAGCAACATGTTAGCAAGTTAGGAGAAAGAACTTTCTATGTAATGAAGAGAGAGCCCAGCCAAGGAAACAAAGCATTTACAGGCAGCCAGTGAGGGCAATGCCTGTTGAGTAATTTTTGGTTATATTATCTGCTTTATTACCAAGTTCTCTCTCTCTCTCACACACACACACCCCTCCACTCCTCAAGTACAGTCTAGAAGTCAAGCAGAATAAAGGGAAAGATGAAGAAAGATGAGAAAGGGATTAAGGTTTAAAAAGTTTGTGGTGGGCTTCTTCACGTTCCACCTTCAGTGAAATTTTCAACAACAATCTCCTTCCTTCTTCAGTTGTATTCCTGACGCTTGAGCATTAAATACATGTTCCACCACTTTGTGGAACATTTTTACTTCCACTGGTTATATTTTAGCAACTCAAACTTGCAAAAGTTCCAGCAGCTCTTGATTCTTAAATGGATCACTTTCAGGTGCAAAGTAGACTTCATGGAGGTCATTCACATGCTGTTAAACAGCACAAAATTACCAGAGAGCATGTTTCTAACAGTCAATATCTGCTTAGTCATTGTCTTATTTTTAGAAATCCAGAGTTTTACAGATATATTTAGAGTTCAAGAAACCAAGGATTTGGGGAGTTATAATCCGAGTTTTGAGAATTTTGTATGAATAACACAGTAAACACTAAGGAAACTTCTCAGGGGGATTCTCTAGCGACTCCCTCAGCTCTCTGCCAGGAAACTGCGGTGGACAGGCTGGCAGCCTGGGGATGGGAATTTCTGCTGATTTGGGCCACTCCCAATAGTACCTCACTGAATAACAAATTGGTGGTACTTTTCTTTACAGGTTTCAAATGCAAGTCTGCATGACCAAAATCAACAAAAATCCAGCAACAGTTTGTATGGTTCAATTGTTGACACCATATAGAATTGAAAATACATATTCTCTCATTAAGAAGATAATGCTCAAAATCTTCTCAGAAAGGAGGGAATGTCAAGCTTCTCTGGTGAGAAGCCAAAGGAGCGCAGAAATTTAGACATGATGCCTTTTAATATGGTCACTGTCAGCACAGAGGATACATACAGGCCGTGGTTTAAAATGAGTCTGCTCAGGAGGAGAACAGTGTGAGTGGAAGGGACGTGTTCAATGAGCAGGGTAAATAGAAAGAGAGGAGTCCTTCTCTCAACTTGCTTTAAACACTTATGTTTCCCTGGAGGGCTCAAATTCTATTTAAAAGATTTCTTTCTCCATTGGCTCGAGGATGGAATAGTGGATGCCATTTGCTACTTATATGTAGAGAAAGATGTAAGTTGGGATTAAAACCCTGGAAGGAAAGATGTCTTACTTTATAAAAAAAGAGACTTTGTAAACATGGGGGTCTTTAAAGTATGAAGATTTCTGGCATTCTCTAAGTATTGCATTCAGTAAAGTGCCTCCTGGATGAGGAAATCACAAGCTCAGAGCCTCCCTCTGAGATGGCCTGCAACTGGCCGGACTCAGCTCTAATGCCCTGGGCTGGGTACCACGGAGATGCCAACAAGAGGCAGTCAGGATGTAGGGAGCAGGATTCTTATTTCAGGAGAAGTGCTAAAATACAGTGTCTCCTCCCACACGCATGGGCTTGATAGAGTCTCAGCCAGTCAAGTCTGTGTGCAGAAAAGACCTTTTACTGCTGAGCTGACTGTTCAGAACGTGAACAGCAAAGTCTGGCGTCACCAGCCGAGTGCCTCCCTGGTACCTCTGTTTCTCTACCAATGAGAGAGCATCCGAACCATTACACGTGCGCAAGGTCGCTTTCATTTTTTGAGAGACTTGGGTGAAATAAACAGCAGACCAGAAATAATGTAAGATAAAGGGGGTGCTGGGCATCCACGGGGAGGTGCTCTGGTTTTAAGATCCCTCTCTCCCTCCCGGGGCAGTCGCGCACTGCAAGATGGGGGAGGGTAGATAAGCTGTCAGGGAATGTTCTCGCACGCACCACGCGGGATTTGCTTTAATTAGGCTACAGTCAGCACTAAGTACTTTAAAAAGCAACAATCAAAACCCAAGTCCATCCACCGTCTGCCGCTCTTGCCTGGCTTGGTTTGAACAGCAGAGTTCCTAATTGATTTTTTCCTTTACAGTGTTTCAGGGCCATTTCCAGCTTTTGAGGGGGGTAAGGGTGTCGGGAGAGAGGTGATGGGTATTTAAAAGCTCCAATTAACTGTAAAGAGCCAGAAGAGAAATGATTCTTTGTGTTGATTCCTGAGAATTTCAAAGAAACGGGTAGCTGGTGTCTGGATTCCCCGAGGAGCTGTTCGGGAGCTGTCTCTATAGCTGAGGCTGAGGCTGTGTAAAGCAGGGACAGAGTTGATGGCTAATTAGCTGTATTTATGTGGCACTACATTGTCTCCAAGCTCTCCCCCTAGGAGAGGAGGGGTTTGGCATTGGAGAGATTAGAATCCCACATTACAGACCCAGAAGTGGGGAGGTTCTGAACAAAACATCAAGACAAAAGAGATTCAGGGACAGCCTTGCTGATTTGCTTCCTTGCATATGGGGCTAAAGGGTGGAGGGGCAGGCTTCCCTCAGGAAGGTGTGGGAGTGAGGCTGGCCATAGACTGCCTGTGCCCCACAAAGGACGTCTGCCAGGGAGGCCCACACTTGCTGGCCCTTTCCCTAAGTCACTGTGCTGGAACCAACTTGGACACTACTAACAGTCACGTAAAGTTCTCTGCTCCTACTTTCCCATTGACATCTAGGGAGACCTGGGCCATGGTCCTCCTCACCACTTCTAAAGGAGCTTTGCCCCTGACACGCCGACCTCCTTTGGATAATCCTGCGGTCTTGGTTATTTGTTTGGATCTTGGGTGAAGCAACCCTCCAGAGCCAATCTAGTACACGGGTCTCAACCAGCAATTACTCCCCAAGGGGGCCAATGGCCATGTCTACAGACACGTGTGGTTGTTATAACTGGAAGGGGAAGGGCTATTGGCATCTAGTGAGTAGGAGCCAGGGAGAGACATCCTTCAGTACACACACAGGGTAGCCCCACAATGGAGAATTATGTGGTCCTGAACACGATCAGTGCTGAAGTGGAGAAACCCTGGTCTGCTGGCATCAGACCCCGAGTTTGGTGGTGTGGAATCTTGAGTGATAAAGTGTAATTAAAATGAATGAAACCACTGAGGAGTTTTAAGCCTGTAAACTCACTGAAAATAAAAGAGCAGCACTGTCAGGTGAGGGGATACAGTTCCCATCAGAGGGGAAAGAGAAGAGGAATCTCATTCATTCATAGACAATGGCAAAGGACTGTGGCTTCGATCTTTGCAGGCTCATGAGACTTGTTGTGTCCAGGACGTGAAATATCCTGTCTTGAGTCAACAAGCTCCCAGCATATGGCGAGGTGAGAGCAGAGCGAGACTGTCCCAGAACCAGCCACAAGGAAGGAGCAGCAGCTGAAACAAGCAGATGGCTGGAAAGGAAGTGGGATTAAGCAGCAGAAGAAAAAGTACGGTTACTAATGAGAAAATGAAAACTGTCTGGAAAAGAAGAAAAACAACCTGTGATACCGAGAAATCAAAACCTGATGGCACCAAGAATGTCATGAAGGGAAAAGCCATAGTGATAATACAAAAATTAACTCTATGTACGAAAACTGTCACCGACATTTAGAGTGATTAAGATAAATTTTGGTTTGTGTACTGAAAGCCCTAAAAACACTCACTCGTCCTAGCTACTTCCCTTTTAAGAATTTGTCCTTAAGAAGTGATTAAGGATGTAAGTGAGATTTAACTACACAGATGTTTATTACAGCTTATAGGAGTAAAAACCTGGGAGCGACCTAATTTCTACTGGTAGGGGGTTGGTCCACCGCACCATGGAATAGCTGTGCAGTGGAGTTCTCCAAAGCCCTCCCCCACTCTGGTGGAAGCAACTATTTACTGGCAGGAGAGGGGTCATGCTGTGTCAAGGGATAAGACGTCATGAAACAGAGATAGCAGAGGGGACTTGTGCCCGCACCTGTTGCCCTTTCAGCAGGGACCCAAGGTGGGCAGGGGCTGTGGGTAATAAGGTGTCCCACTGTTCACAGACAATTTAGACAATGAAATGAATTGGGGTTGTGTTTTTATTCATTACTATGTGCATGCAAGGACAGGCAATTTCAGAGATTAGACACTCCTCTCAGGGACAGAGAGCCCTGACTTACTGCACTTCCCAAATAGAATGCTGTATCCTTTTTTCTTCATTAAGAGAATGCACAAAATCCACGGGCAGGCATGGCAGTCCCACAAAGACTACACTTCCCAGACTCCCTTGCAGCTCAGATGCCCCTGTGGACAGGGATGTGAGCAACATCCTCTGTGTGTGTGTAAATTTGGGGTGTGGCCATAGAGGAAATGACGTTCCTGTCTTCTTTCCTCATTTCTGTTCCTGATTGTGGACATGAAGAGCCACATTAGACCATGGAGAGGAGAGCAGTACCCTACAGATAAGACCCCCAAAAGAGGCCGGAGAGCCTCGCCTCTGAATATACATTTGAGCAGAATTCTGCATGAATGGAAGTCACTTACCTACTATGAAACTCTATGAATTTGGTTGTCTGGTATGACTACTAACAGAAAGAAGATCTGAAATAATATATACCCAGGTATAAATTATTTATTTTTATTTTTTGGCCAGGGCTGGGTTCGAACCCACCACCTCTGGCATATGGGGCCGGTGCCCTACTCTTTTGAGCCACAGGCACTGCCCCCCAGGTATAAATTATTTTTGTGACTCCCTCTAGGAAGAAGCATGGAGATATGTATATTATTTTCTTCTTATAGTATATTGCTATTATACTCACATATCATTTATATGTTAAGTGCATATTCATAAATTTGCATACATTCATAAATTTACATACCTAATTAACATCCTTTTTCTCTAAAATAAACATAAACTATTATTTAAAGTTCACACCTTCAATGTGGTGATTTGAACAAATAAGATAATCCATGTTTGTGCTTTGGGACATTGCATGCCATTTTTTTAGCCTTAAAGTCTAATTTTTGGACCAGTAACATCCATATGACACAGAAGAAAACGTGTGAGGGTTGTGGTGAAGTGGACAATAGCAAAAATTCAAGGAAACTTTGTAGGTGACACGATTTCCTGATCCCTGATGCCGTTTATGTACGTCACATTCAACACCTTCAGATTTATTTCATCTGGTGTGACCAAAAGTACTGCAGGGATACTTTGAGACTCACAGATCCACACTTGGCACGTGTGGATTTAAGTTCTTGGATGATACTAGTCGTTTAGAATGGGCCTTAGGTTTGGTGGCCACCACCAGATTCAGAATGCTGAGTAACAATGTGACAGAACGCAGCACCTTCGTGAGAAGCTGGAGGACAGTGTGACACAGGAGAAGGGGAAGGACTGTAGAATGTAGCTGCCTCGCAACTCCCTGAAATAAACCCACAGCAAGTGCTAGGGGCCACCAGGGGCGCAGACTGACCGATGGCCACTCACTGCAACTGGTGGCAGGAGTTGGGCTAGAAGTCACAGATGGCAGCCAGCCCTGCCCCTCAGAAAATCCACGCTCTGTGGGAGTCGACTGCTGTATCTAACCCATAACGCGGTAAAGATCAGAAGAGAAGCTTAAGTAAAATTAGGGAGAAGCAGATGAGGAAGTGGGTAATTTTTTACTTGGGGAACTCCTGAAAGGGAGGAGGTGATGTTTTATTTGGTCTTGAAGAATCATGTTCCACTTAGCAGAAGGGGGGCGCAAAGGCCACACAGAAGGACTGTGTGAGCAAAAGAGGTGACCAGTGGGCCCCTCGGACGGGCCGGGAGAGTGTGCAGGAGTGGCCTGGAAGGTTCTGCCCAGACGCGCCTTTCTTCATGGAAAAAATAAGGGGCCATTACAGGTTTCACACAGAAGCCCACCACACTCGCTTCTGTGTACAAAGTATCACGCTAAGTATCCTAAGACTTCCCACTAATCTACACATGTGACATCAGCAACGTAAGAAAGAGGTGACAAAGAGCAAAAATATTCACTTTGATTATAATGCACTAAGTTTTGAAACAAAGATTATCATGAGAGAAGATCTCCTGAATAGAAATCATGCTTTAATTCTGATAGGTTGGTATTCTCACCTATATCTGTGTGTGTGTGTGTGTGTGTGTATATATGTATGAGTAAATCTCTCTCTGTATGTGTGTATATTTTACCCATTCGAATGCAATAACCTTAGGTAGATTTTTGAACAGAAAAGAGAGCTTTTGAATTCTGAGAGATCCTGCTTGTTTAATTTTTGTTTTTCTCAGTGGGTTTCTCTGTACATGGTCAAGTTCCCACTGGGCAGGTCTGGAAGACCAGGCCTGCCCTGGCCATCAGCCAGCAGGAGGGCAGTGTCTTGTCACCTCTAAACCATGTTTGAGCAGTACTGACCCCAGGACACCATCACAAGATCCTTGGCCATATCCCAAACTGAAAAACAAACAAAAATGCTTATTTCCACAAAAATGCAAAAAGTAAATGAATCAATTTTATCTCCTCTTTCCCTGGACTCCCATCTTCAGGTTTCCCCCCCACCCTGTGATGGCAAGCTGTAGACACAAAGTCCTGCTGGAGGATAGGGAGGATCCTGTGAGGACAGCTGTGCCTCGGTGGCGCATGACATGCAGACGACTTTGGGGGAGGATGTGGCCAAGGAGAACAAGAGAAATTAGTGATGCTTATAATTCATCAACAGACACGGAGTAGAGTAAAAAATGGGGGCAGCGCCTGTGGCTCAAAAGAGTAGGGC
>NW_003852428.1:14258562-14268753 GCF_000181295.1 Otolemur garnettii | reverse complement strand
AGAGTCCAACACACCTGCACCCAGGGGTTCAGAGTCTGACGGCTCTGAAGGTTTCAATAGCAACCATTCTTGAAATAAGAGTTAGCAGGCAACATATATTTGTTATTGTATATTTTCTTGAATTATCCCTGCCTGGGACTTAGCAGAAAAAGTTTCTGAGATTTTTGTTATAACTAAATCTGACCTGCAGATTGTTGTAGTATTTTTAAGGTCCAGAATATTAACGCCAAATGTAAGACTCAACAAAACATGCTGCAGTGAAATAAGCTCCAGAAGCCAAAATTAACGCAGTTAGGATTTTCATCCCTTTTTCTGCTTTTTACAATATTCGGTTCTTCTCTCCTGGGAGATCTGCGTTGTAGACTAGATAACATTTCACTTTGCGTAGTCCCTCATACCTTTTTCTGAAGTGTCTTAAATTTAAGAGATAAAAAGGTATACATTTTTATAAGCGTATATTAACTTAGTGACTTCTTAAACATTAAATGCCATTTGAGAAGATTACGAATGTAACTTCCTTTGTAGAAACTTTATCAATACATAAGTACAAAAAGAATCATTATCTTGTCTTTGAAGTTATTCTACTTTTTCTAGAAAGACATTCATTTTCTAGTAGTATATAGGATATTATGTTTGCATATGATGTATGTTATCGCTATTAATTTTACCTGTATCCATATTTATATGCACTGTTTTTATATTGCTGTTTACACTTTTGTTGTATTATATATTTTCTCTAATCACTAAATACTCTTCAAAAAGCTGACTTTATGGAGACATTCCAGGGTATGAATGATACCTGGTCATCTTTAAAGCTGTAAACCTAGAGCCTTCCGTGAGCTTCTTGGTGAGACAGATCAGTTTCTGGGCCCTGAAGGTGACTTGCTGTTTCACTGTTAACAAAGACGGGATGTTTTACCCTGGAAAGGCCTTGGAACAGCTCCATTGCTCACCTTGCTGCAACCTGTTAACAGTGATGAATTAGGGCCCTGAGACCTCCCCTCCCTTGGGGCAGCCCTACTGTAATTCCTTTGGACTCCTTGACTCCTGGTTGGAATGTGGCTGTAGTTCCCAGGTGCAAAGTGCTAGAGGGACGTGCTCGGGGCTAAGCGCTGGACTGGATCCCAGGATGGCCTCAATGCCAACCTTCCCCAGCAGGTGGCACAATATAGACCCCGGTCTCTCCCTGTGCAGTGGCACCAGGTGGCCCGCTGGATTTGATGGCACCTTTCTATTCCTCCCCTCTGCCTTCACTCTCCTCCCATCGCTAGGCCTTTCAGTGTTGCTTTCCTTCTATTAATCTTTAAGTGTAAAATAGTTTTTGCTGTGACCGTTATTAAATACACTGAGCTTGACAGAATATACTGAACTTCACACGGAACTTCTCCAGTGAGCGTGCTGGTTGTTTACATCCTCATCAGGCATGATAATGAATTTTCTGGCACTTCTAAATTTCTTTTGTATCAATTCAGAACACTTTAAAAAGCCTTTAAACGTTATCATTTGGCATAACTGCAAAGCTTCTTTATAAAAAATAATATTCCAGGGCCGAGTGAGGTGGCTCATGCCTGTAATCTCAGCACCTAGGAGGCCAAGGTGGGAAGATTGCCTGAGCTCACAGGTTGAGACCAGCCTGAGCCAGAGAGAGATCCCATCTCTAAAAATAGCTGGGCATTGTGGTGGGCACCTGTAGTCTCAGTTACTTGGGAGGCTGAGGCAAGAGAATTGCTTAAGTCCAGGAGTTTGAGGTTGCTGTGAGCTATGAAGCCATGGCACTCTACCGAGGGTGACAAAGCAAGTCACTGTCTCAAAAAAAAAAAAAAAATTCCACTGGATTTCAACTTCTGTAAGTTTTGGCAATATTTTCTTAAAGAAATGTTTTATTAGTAGTTCAGACTGCATGTGAAAACCCCACACTATACCCTAGAAGTGCATTAATGTACATAAAGAATACAGTAAGAAAAAAATAGGACAAATGAGCTATACAAATTTTCATTTAGGCTTTTGGTAACAGTCATGAAATTCTATTAACTTCTTTATCATGCTTGACTTAGAAAGGCTCTCAACAACGTCATAAAATACAGTCTAAAATGCAGCATTCTAAATCTATAAAACTGCTCACTCGGTTTTGTGGAGGAGACTGACACCTGGAAGGAGGGACTCTATCATAGGGTGAACTCCAGGAGTGTTCTTTCTGAGACCTCGTACTCCAAACCCAATCAACCCCCAACCTCATCTGTCACTTAAAAGACTCAAATCTATGTAAATACATCTTGGCAGAGCTGGGGAAAGGGCTTGGTGTTAGGGTCAGAATCTTCCTAAATGAGACACCAGTGAGAGGCCCGGTGGCCATGAGAGGGATGCCCACTTTGGAATCTGAGAGCAATAGCTCAAACTCTGGAGATAAAACCCGGAACTCAGAGTGAATTCCATCTCAGTTTCTTTTAGCCAAGGCTGATGCTGGATAAAGCATTATCTTGATTTCCCGAATTTGCCTTCAGGCATTGCCTGGAGCTCATCCAGGAGATTCTGAGCCCTAAGGTCCTGGGTGAGACCTGGGTGATTATCATCACACCAAGTTGGGAACCTCCAGGCCCCTGCCTGGATGCTCGGCTTCCTTTGAACCTTTACCGCACTTGCCCACATTTCAAGGAGAAGGCAGGGCAGGGAGCAGGCCCCATGGTATTAGGATACAGCAAAAGAAAGGCTGAAAAGAATCCGTTAGACTTTGGTTAGCTCTTATTATTTGATTTGAAATTGAAACTGTTCAGAAATCCATAATGGTCTGACCCCCCTAAGTACCAGATATGAAACTGAAGTATGATGCAGCACCCAGCATAATCCTGGCACTCAACAGGTGCCCAGTAAACGCCAGCTGGGTGACCACTGCACTCCCCTCGCAGGAGGATTTTAAGTGGCTGAGTTAGAAGCCACAGTTCAATCCTTCTTAAAAGGCTCTTTAGTTGAGGGACAGGAAGGAGGACGCAGTACTGACCCACGGAGAAAAAGTGGGTTTGGGAACTTGGTGCTGGTGGGGAAGGTTGCCGTCAAAAAGGCAGTGAGCATGAGTCTCCTAAATTGTAGGTACATGCTAAGCTGGAACACAGAAATCCAGAAGTTGTGGGAAGTCCCTGGGGCAGCTCCTCGGGGCTGTAAATGGCTAGAGAAGCAGGACCTTAAAAAATGTTAACGTGAATGGATTTGAGATTCAGAAATTAGATTTCAGAATGCACTCCATGATCCTAACTCTATAGAAAATATTTTCTTTTACTTGAAATAAATCTATTTCTAAAATAGTTTAGAAAATTGTGTGTTGTGATCTAAACAAATACATTTGCATATTTATTTTGAATATAAAGCCTGGCAGGAGAGTGTCGTGGCTTCTGTCCCCCTTTCCCAGTGGTCCACTCTCAAGACAGTGGGATGCTGGGTCTGCACAACCCTCAGCAGCTGATGTATAAACAGTGTCCAAGGAAGGCTGGAGCTATGGCCAGTGTCTGAGCAAGGCTAGCTAAGTGACCTCAGTCTCCTGGGAAGGCTGGAGCTGTGACCACATGTCTAGGAGGAATGGGGGAATCCTTGCTGGCTGGGTTTTGGGCTGGCTGCACAATAGGCAGCCTGTTGCCCCACTCCCTGTGTGGGCCTGTGTATGATCAGCCTGGTCTCCCAGGGCTCCAGGGGACAGAAGTGGTGGCTGTTCTGATGCTCCAGGGATGGGAGTTGCTGTCTGGGGCCTTTGTCTCCCTGCAGGGGACCCTACTGCAGGGAGTGAGGGCTGCTCTATTTTCAAGAGGCCTCCTTCTCCAGCTGGACAGCATTCCAAATTCATCTGAACAGCCCCCCAAAGCCAAGGTTCTAATGTTATCCTCTTGGAAGGGCTGTGAATCCTTAGACTGCCACCCATCACTTCCCAGAGGGAGTGTGAGACTGCACATCAAACATTTCACACCTGCTCTGAAATCCATGTTGGGTTTTGTGCCTCACTCTCTCCGCTTCCTCTCCTCGGCCACATTTCCTGTTTGTGGATCATCCCTGCCACCTGTGTGGTGCCCCCCTGGCCCCCACAAGGATCTCACTAAATGTGTGGAAGAACACAGGAGAAATCAACCCCTGGGTCTACTCGATGCTAAGAGCTGGATGTCAGGTGGGTGGCTTTTTTTCTTTTGTTTTTTCTCTCTCTCTTTTTTTTAAGTTTTCTGTCTTGATTCAGCTGCGAGACGTGGGGGAAGTCATTTAATGATGTTCCACCGTCTCAGCTGTGAAGCTCCCACAGGAAGCTCGTGCAGACGCGTCAGTGATTTTTACCTTGCATTGAAAATGCAGAGCCGCGTCTCTACATGCAGACGAAATATTAACGCTGTAATTAGGGGAGGGGATAATTGCACGCAGCTGCGAGCAGCCCACATCACCTGATCTTGGGATTTCTTTTTCTTCTTCTTCTTGCCCCAGCACCCGGAGCTCTCGGCGTCCTTCCCGTTGGCCTCCCCACAGAGCAGCCCGTCCAGCTCATCCGTGCCCATGTGCTGTCCCTGAGACGTTTCTGCTGCCAGCCGGTACGAGAGGTTCCTTAAAATGCACACACAGTTTTCAACGGTCTGCAGAACCCAAATAAAACAAAAAGGGAAACAGGAGAAGTGAATAAAAGCAAAGCATCACTCCAACCCCCACCCTGGAGAGGTGACAGTCTCTTTGGAAACATTTAGCTACTGGCTTCTAAGGCCCCTCTGATGGCTACAGCAGGAAGAACTCAGAGAAACCTGGAAAGGTCTTAAGATCCCTCCTCCCCCACAAAGGTGCTACTTATCAATAGGGATTCAGGGAGTTTGATTCTCAGTGGGGAAGATTCTAGAAAACGTTTGCCATTGTAGATTGAGGTTCACTTGTGAAAGGCGCTTGGGGGGTCAAGGTCATGAAGAACACAGATACTGGATTTTGGAAAGCTCTGGTGGGTGACACAGTTACTATCCACCAGGATACTTTCTGGGTGTGGAAAGGGTAACAGGTGCAAGTCAGGGTTGTCCCAGGCAAGTGAGGGGTGTGGTCACTGGGGGCATAATGACTTCAGTCTACTGTTTGTTTCTGAGATGGGTGACATGTTTACGTTCTTAGCAAAAAGTTTAAACAGTAGTTAAGGGCACATGGGGAGCCGGGCACCTGTAGAATGCTAGACTCTCAGTACTATCTGAGTATTATCTGTGTGACTTTGGACAACTCATCCAAGATCCCTGGGGTTCAGCCTCCGCCTCTATAAAATGATCACAGTAGCACCCACATCTTAGGCTGCTGCATATGTTACGTGAGCTAAGGCACCACATGTGTGTGGTAGGCAGGATAATCTCTGGGACCTGTGACTATGTTAGGTTACATGGCTGGGGGACTACAGAATTGAGTCAGAGGATGAGGTTGTCTGGACCGTCTGAGTAGGCCCTTGTGCCGATGGGGTCCTGTAAAGCAGGAGGACAGGTGAGAGTGACATGATGTGAGAAGGCCATGACCAGCCATCGCTGGCTTTGAAGATGGAGGAGGGAGCCTCCAGATCTTGGCCCCAGGCAGGAATTAGAGCCTCCTGAAGGAACCAGACCACATGACACTTTGATTTTATCCCTTTGAGATCCATTTCAGACCTGATCTCTGGAACTGTGAGATGATAAATCTGTGCTGTCTTAAGCGACCAACCTGTGGTCATTTGTTCCAGCTGCAAAAAGAAAGCAGCACAGCACGTGGGTGTGTGGACGCCGGGCATGGTGAATGCTGCACAAGGCTCAGCCACTGCCCGTGGTGGGAGACAGGACAGCAAACGACTACTGGGGAATAAATCCGCAGTTGGGCTCCTGCGCCTGCAATTTAATGAGCTGTGTAGCACTGGACAAAGTGTTTACTCTCTTCTGTGCTTCTATCTCCTCAGTTGCAAACGGGCATGATGGTAATGGTACCAGCTGTGAAGGGCTGCAGTCAGGTTAAAGGAGCTCAGAGATACAGCTCTGAGTGGTGCCTGGGCAAAAGTATTCACTAAGACGTCAGTTCTGCTAACTTCTGATTGTTAAGCCAGCTGCAGTCCCCTGGCCCCACCCAGCCCCAGCCTGCAGCTGGGTGTCGCCTTTTACTGGGAGACGGCAGGCCCATCTGCTCACATCCTGTGCGTGGCAGCCTTCATGCCACAATGGCAGAATGAAGTGCCTGTGACATAGAGTGTATGGCCCACAAAGCACAAGTATTTCCTCTTTGACCCTGTGTAGAAAAAGTTGGCTGGTTAAGACAAAACTGACCTTTGACATTTGTTCTGGACTTGAGGAAATAGAAGCACAGAGAGTAAGTACTTTGCCCAATGCGACACAGCTCACGAGAAAAAAAAATAATTTTTAAAAAGGACAAAATAATAATGGGAAAAAATTAAAATGAGCTAAGTTTTATTTTAAAGAGCATACCAACTACCATCTTTCAGGCATCTACTTTGTAACAGCCACCCTCCAACGCAGGTGACACAATTCCATCACACAGATGAAGGAAAGGAGGCCCACAGGTGTCGGTGGCTGGACCAGATGGCACCCTTCCTCTGCAGTGCTGGTTAGGGCTGGCTGGGTCTGCACGGATTCCCTCCCTTAAATGGACTCTGGTACAAGGAAGACTGAGCCCTCTTATCAATTACGTGCAGCATGAAATTCACCTAGGAAAACCAGTTTTCAGGATATGTCTCTGGAGCCTTTGCCATTCTAGACCTTTCTTGTCAGAGCTTCAAGGTTTCATGGGCTGCTAATCCCACAGGCTTTGAGTCAACCTGATTTTCTATTTCAAGCATCCTCACAGCATCAAAAAAGGAACTGGCAAGCAAGAAGGTAAACACAGAACAGTGCGTGCAAGGGGGAAGTCTCTCATCGGCAGGAAAATGTCGTGGCATAAGTCAGAACGATTTTTAAATCAGCTCAAACTGATTTTTCTTACATCAAAGACTTGGGAGAATAAACTTCTTTCTCTTCCTGATGTTTCATCTTCCCCAAGGCATCGCCGTTCCTCTGTTTAACAAACGACTACTGGGGAATAAATCCGCAGTTTCAAGAAATGATTTATAATCCGCCTGCGGCTGGGGAGACGTGGGGAGAAGCTGGAGGGAGAGAGAGAAACTGGGGAGGATGGAGGGTGGGGAGAGAGAAATGGGGGCGCAGGTCACATGGATAGGACTTGTCTCTTGTTAAGTCTCCCGCAGTTCAGCAGTCTGGTGAGTTACCAATTCAAGAGCTTTGTTCAAAAAGGATGGGAGAAAAAAAAAGTCTTGGAATGCCGGCATCTTTCTGCTGGTGCAGCAGCTGGTAGCTTTGCCTGGGACATCACTGCTGTCAACAGCGCTCTCAGCAGCTCCTCTTCATCACCAGGGGCACTTTGATGCCTTATTTTCTATTAGAAAGGGCGAATTCGGGAGTTGTCTGCAGAGTGCTCAACCATATGTTGCCCGTTCAACAAACAGTCCCAATTACAGGAGCAGAGCTGCAGCGTGGATGGAATCCAGGCTCTTTTATTCACTAACTCCTCTGGCCTTAAAGAGAATGTGTGTTCATTTTTTTCTTACCACCTTTAACTTGTCATTGTGAAAGCTCAGAAGTGGCCAAGCAGAGGGGTGACTGGAAAATTACAGGACAATACTAACACATCAAAATGCAATAGCACCATCTGGCCAGCAGGGCGCTGCTGAGTAATTTGTCACATCTGATCCTTTCAACAGCCCTGGTGTTCAGCTATGATGATTCTCCTGGTCACTAAATTTGAGGTCACTTGGGTATGGTCCTCCAGCCAGTGGGAGCTGGACATGGCACAGTCCACTGGCCCTGTCCCAAAGTCAGCTCAGGATGTTCCCACTCCATCAGGGATCTGGGTCTTCTGATTCCACCCCTGAATATTCCCGATAATTTCTACTGTGTCTTTAGGGGCAAATCTGGATATTAAAAGAGATGATCTTCAACATCCCCCCAGAGTTTTGGAAATGTAATTATCTGAAGCACACTGGTCTTGACATGTGCTACTAAAGGCTGCCTTAACCTCCAGGGACACAGCAGGGATACCTGGACAGAGTATGAGGCTGTTGACTTTTATTTTATTTTCACTTGCAAGGTCCAGCTAGTACAGCTCTCTTGGTGTCCATCAGAGTGGGAGGCTTAGTTTCCCACAGCCTCACTCTTTCACCAGCTGGATGTTAGGAAGCTGTCTTCAGTGACGTCCCTCCCGCAGCTCTGTCAGAAACTGTGTGTCTAGTATGCTAATAGGCAGCTGTGAACACTCAGGACATCTTGACTAGTCACTTTTTTTGAGATTTAATTTTCCTGTCCATGATATGAAAAGGTCTAAAATGGTCATTTAAGGGCTTTAATGAAAGGGGAATGCTTAGTCTTTATTACATTATATTTGTCTTTAAAATTAATGACATGGGGCAAAGCAAATTAACTGGCAGAAATAAGATGATAATCATTGCCCATAACTGGGGCAGACTAGTCCTCAGAGGGCTGGAGTTCCAAACCTGTGGGGATTTTGTGCCAAAACTGTAGGGAGTAGGACTTGGGCATCAATGATTTTCTAAATTTCTTGGCAACTCTAGTGTGTAGTTAAGGTTGTGAAGTACTAGGCTAAATTATTCCCAAAGCCAATAATAACTACATGATTAGAATCACTCCTACTTTTTCTTTATCTGACTTTATAACTAAATTACATGACAACAAATTCCTGATTAGAGAGTCCATTTCAAAGCTTCATCTTCTAACATAGTTTCTTAATCCAAGGTGCACATCAGACCATCTGATGAATGTGTGAAGGTACAAAAACTTAACACCAGAATTAAACAGTCAGAGTTAGAGGACTGTCATGGGACCAGAGTGGATGTGTTCACTCATGTTCCACAGGCAATTCTGATGAAGAGTCTGGGTGTAGTTCACAGTCAGGGCCAAGGTGGCCCCCCACAGGGCATGAGGTGTATGGAGACATTTTTGTTTGTTAACACCAAAAGGGGTAGCTACTGGTGTCCAATGAGCAGAGGCCAGGGATTCTGCTAACTATCCTACACTGCATAGACAGCTCCCAAAGAATAGCCTGAAATGTCAATAAACATGGTTTTTGAGAAACCTTGATTAAAATACCACATTTATTGAATGTATTACTTTAAAAGTTTGGGTTAAATTTATGTTATAGTAGGATATTTTAAAATTACTTTACAAATATATATTTAGAGTGAATAACAACTAATTTAAAGAAGATAAAACAAAATGGTTCAAACGCTAGAAAGGCCCAGCCCATCCTATTTGGCTTATGAACTAAAACAGTGACTAGTCATAGATGAGTCAACAATTTGGTAGCATACTTATTTAGCACAGTAACATGCTCGAAGCATTTTTAAACATATATACAGTTATTAAAAGACTAACATATAAGAACATAGGATTATTCTATGTTCTAATACATATAACAGTTGTTAAAAGACTAACTTATAAGAACATAGGATTATTCACATTTCAGGAAGTTTTAACATCCTTTTTTTCTTAAACACTAGAAGCTTGTCAACAATGCTTATGTGAAAGTTTATACTCATCTCGAACACACGCGGTTTGAGTAATGTACAACAATCTACATTTTCACTCATTGCAAATTAAAAGTGAGGTGCCTAAGTTCGAGGCTGGAATTAGAAGCTCTGCCTAGAAAATGTTGGATTCTTACAAGGGAACCAAAGCCACGTTCAGAATGGAGTTACTGCTAGCTGCCATTTAGTCCCATGGGCGTCTTTATGCTTGAACACAGTTAATCTATGCAAGTGCAACAAACCTTGCTATCGATCTCGCTGCTCCCCAGCGCAGACTGAATCACATACAGCAAGGCATCTGTGAGCCCATCACACTCCCGCATCCTTCTGCGGGCCTCCTCTCCAGCCGAACTGACGTTCCTGCAAACAAAAGGCCATATCAGCAACCTTCACAGTTGTCTCCTAAAGAATGTCCTCCCTCCAATGGAGGGATCACTTCTGAGGTTTATCTTACAAGGGTACAAGTGAATCTTTCTAAGAGCAGAATGTGAACGTTTTAAAATAATAACTAAGAAAATGACACGAAGGCTATGTTAACCAGATTGATGGAAGTGTTTTGGATTGTGTGTGAAAACCCCACACTGTACCCCAGAAGTGCATTAATGTACATAGTTACCATTCAATAAAAAAAAAAAAAA
>NW_003852428.1:14232064-14258542 GCF_000181295.1 Otolemur garnettii | reverse complement strand
AAAAAAAAAAAAAGAACATCCTCCCATGCCTGTCTTCTTTCAGAGGTTTAGCCAACACATGCTTTTTGTTTGTTTGTTTGTTTTTAGAATGTTTATTAAGTGTGTAGCTTGAATGAGTAGGGATGGGTTCAGTCAACTGGAATTGGAGAAGTCACAGAGATCTGGAATGTAACTCCTGAAATGGACAGTGCAGAATTCCTTCTACGTGATCTGAGTCCTGTGAATGCTGAGAAGGGGAGGCTTTCCCACAGTCTTATTTATGCCATTTATAATCAGAAGCTTTTTGATTCAAAGAATTCTTCTTTGAGAAGTCTGAAACATTTTCAAATACAGAGCTTGCAACTTACTGAAATATGTTAGAGATCTCAATTCACCTGTCATAAAAATATGCTTATCATGACCCAGCCAGAAGTAGCCTTCTAGGAATTTGTTCTAAGAACATAGTTATGGGTTTCTGTGACAACTTTACTGGCATGTGCAGGGACCGTGTGTGGGAGGTGCTGCTCTGAGCTCTTTCCTGTACTGGCACAAGGTGAGCTAAGGGCAGCAGAGGGGTCTCGGGTATTGGAATGTGTGGTACAAAGCAGAGGGACCTTCCTCTGGTCTCACTAAAGACTCAAGGTGAACCAAGTCAGAGGTAAATTTTGAGGTGCTTTCAGTTACTCCACTACCTGACAGTATGAACCTCCTCTCCTACTCACTGTTGGGATTTGGTTACAGTAGTGAATTTCTGCAATGACTAACTAAGGACAACACAGCCTGTGAAAGTTGCAGAAGGGAGGAGGGAGGTCGATGGAAGGTACAGGGACTGAAAGAATTTAGAAACCATGGAGGAGAATGGTAGGAAAAGTGGCCTCCAGGTGGGGTGCCCACCCATCGCTTATAATCTCAGCACTTTGGGAGGCTGAGGCCAGAGGTTTACTTGAGACCAGAGGATCACTTGAGGCCAGGACATTGAGACTAGCCTGCAACACAGCAAGACCTCTGGCCAGGTACAGAGGCTCACATGATAAGCCCAGCACTCTGGGAGGCCGAGGCAGCTGGATCATTTGAGCTCAGCAGTTTGAGGCCAGCCTGAGCAAGAGCAAGACCTGATTTCTACTAAAAATTGAAAAAACTAGCTAGGTGGTATGGCAGGCACCTGTAGTCCCAGCTGCTTGGGAGGCTGAGGCAAGAGGATCTCTTGAGTCCAAGAATTTGAGGTTGCTGTGAACTATGATGATACCATATAAATGAGGCAACACCCAGGGTGACAGAGTGGGACTCTAGCTCAACAAAACAAAACAAAAAAACAAACACAGCTGCAAAAAAGTTAAAAAAAAAATTAGTCAAGCATGATGGTGTAACTTGTAGTCCCAGCTATTGGGGAGGTGGAGGTGGGAAGACCACCTTGGCCCAGGAGATCAAGGCTATGGAAAGCTGTGATTCGGACCTTCACTCCAGCCTGGGAAAGAGAGACCAAGGAAGGCAACAGCTCTCAAGTTTTGGGACTGCCAGCATCCCCAGGGGGCATGTAAAGTACAGATTGCTGGGCTCAGCCCGGGAGTCTCCCACTCAGAAAGTCTGGTGGAATCAGATAACTTTCTCATCCTTGCTGACACAGGTGAATATAGGCTTCCCCTTATATTCTTATCAGGGGCTCCAGTTCTCTGGGGAGGGTCTGGCTGGGGAGTGTGGTGTCCTTTGCTGACAGCTATGCCAGTGGTGGGGCAGGTCCCAAGAATCCTGTCCCTGCAGAGTGCCCGGAGAAGCTGTGCGGAAGGCGCCCCTGACAGACACACTTGTTTCCTTTACAGTCGCCTTCTGCTACTGTACTTAATTCTGTGTCACAGATGAGCAAACCGAGAACCCAGCCTTAGGGGCTGCCAAGTCATACTGCTGAAGGAGCTGGGGACCCAGGTCAGAAAAGGGAGGGAAAGCCAGCTCAGGTCTGATGGGAAACATGGTGGACCGCTCTGCTAAGTATTAAAAAAAGAAATAAAATAAAGTAGGCCAATGCTAAAATGCTACTGGACATAAATGTTTTCTTTGATATCTAAAAAGCTCCACAGGATGTGTTAAAATAGTATCTATCAGCTTTTTAATGTAACACTGGGAAAGGTTATTCAATTCAAATTAGTAGTTTTGGCATTTGCTGATCTTCAAATGTAAACAAAGGCTTCTCAGTTTCATAGATAATATAACAAGACAAATATTGACAACATTTTTATGTAAAATTTTATCAATCCTATCTTGTGGTAGCCAACTTTTGTTTCTGACACAATCTCTGATCTGGTCAGGGGAAAGGAAGGAACTTCTGTGGAAAAAGGTGGTCAGAGGCATACTGGTGTTATCTGAAGCTAGAAGATGCCCTTTTACACGAATATTTTATTCCATTTCTCCTTGAAACAATTTTTGCCAGGTTGAGCTTTGAAGTTATTAAAATAATAAGTCTGTCAAAAATTTCAATCAAATCTCTTTGGCCAGAAGAATACAGAATGACAGTGTGTGATTATGCGTGACTCTTTATATTAATAACTCAGGTAGGCAGTTTTTCCAAATGGAGAATTATGGGATTCAGGCTTGAAAGCAAGGGGCAGGTGTGTACCTGAGTATAAAATGCCCTTTGTGCTCTATCTGACTGATGTGCTTGGTCATTTGTTAGAGTATCCTTACGATGGAGGGGGGCTGCCTCCTGATTCACCAATGAACTTCATAATAATGAACCCTGGTTTCATTGGTAATCAATAAATGTGCATGACCAATCAATAGGAACTAACTGGAATGAACACCTTAATCAGCAGAAGTTGTCAATATTAACCTCAGCATTTTTCTTTATTCTAGTCTGTATTAGATCCTAGTTCAGTCTACTCCACAATTTTAAAACGTATTAATTGATGAGTATATTAAAATGTGTAAGATATTGAAAATGAGAATGATTAATAACTTGGGCTGCCAGCAGAGAAGGGGAATGACCAAGGCACATATGTGTGAGCATGTGTGCATGCATACACACACACACATAAGCACATACCTATGATTCGGAGCAGAGAAAGGCGTTATAACAGTGTCTGCAGGTATGCTGAGGTTCAGTATATATTTTCATATATACTATCTCTTTTCAAAGGGTAACTGTATCCTATGGGCTTTTGGGATTGGGTTTCCAGTTTTAATCAATGATTCCTGAATGTATGAAGTATCTTAAAGGAATCTTTGGTTTTCACTTTGGAGAAGAATAGAGTTTCCTGTTACTTCCTCTTCCCCCCAAACATAACATCTATTCATTCAATTATAGTGGTTCAGCTTTTTATTGTTGTTGTTGAAGACTTTTGATCAACTTGCTAAGGTAAAGTCATGTCAGCTTAGGACTGAAACACCATAATCATGTTAACAGCACATTAAGCTGTTAGCTTAATGTTATAGCTGTAAAGCTATAAGCATCACAACTTAAACACAGATGAAAAGTTGGTGTCTACATATTTACCTTGAAACTTAGCAGCAGGCTTCACTGTTTAATTAAAAAAAAACAACAACCTATTTGTACTCAAACATTTATAGCAGCACAGTTCATAATTACAAAGATGTGGAAAAACCTATGTGCCCATCAGTACATGAATGGATTAATAAACTGTGGTATATGTATAGCATGGAATACTACTCAGCCATAAAAAGATGGTGATCCAGTATCTTTTGTAACACCTGGATGAAACTGGAATGATTCTTTTAAATGAAGTATCACAAGAATGGAAAAATAAACACCATATGTCATCAATTATAAATTGTAACTTGTTGATCAACACTTATGTGCTCCTACAGAGGCAAAACTCAACAGAATTCAAGATTATGTGAGGGAGGACTAGGGAAGAGGTAAATTCACAATTAAAGGACACATTGCTTGGGTGTATCATGCACTTTCTAGGTGAGGGGCATATGTATAACTATGGCTTAAAATACACAGGAACTAATTATATAACTAAAACAAACATGTGTACTCCCATAAGATATTTGGAAAAAAAAATCCAATAACCTTCTGGTTGATCACTGAATGGTTAGTTGCTATCATGGACCTGAGTAAATGTCTGACAATGAGCCAAGGTCTAGTCTAGGAAGTTCTTCCCTCTCAACTGTCCTTAAGCCATTTTCAGCCATCACATGGAACATGGTTTCCATGTTTGGCTAGAACTTGATGCAGCAAAACTCTAGACATAAACATAGCATTAAAACAAATACCTGTAGTGTACTTGTTAAAGGAATAAAGATGAGTATAATATCTAATCTTTAACAATAATTTCTATAATCTGGATTGAATTGGCAGTTGACATATCTTGTGGAAGTTTCTGTTTAAAGTAGATTTTATAATCTTTTTCTCTAATAGATGAAAAAGGAACAATTCATTTTTAGATCTTTTAATTAAGAGACCAATCTCTCACTCTAATGGAACTAGTTCAACTGCTCCCCTCCCACTGTCTTCAGTGCTATTTGACTTCTCATTTCTTTGAGTCTACAGTACTTGCCGTATGTAATTTAAAACAAGTTCGACATACAGTGCTTTCATGGGATCCAGCATCTGGAACTTGCACCATCTGTTCAACGGAGAGATTGTGAGGTTGTGAGGTGAAAGATGTGTGTCTGCTTCAGATGGCCAAGATAGGGGAGGTCAAACCACAGGAAACCAAGGGATGACATTAGTGGAAAATCAATTATTATGTTTGTTATTAGTCTCTTCCTTCATACCCCCTTAGCTCAGGTATTGATCCTCTGTTATTGATCACCATTGATTTTGTATTAGAACTTTTTTAGGCTTATTACTTATTATTACTCTGGGACTCTCTGGGGCATAGAACACATGGCATTCTTTTGTGTATGACCTAGCACTCAGTGGAGTGCCTGATACATAGTTGGCTTTTCCATTGCACTGGAGCACAGGACACCAGGGGCAAAGTCTGCTCCATGGGTGATTGACCTCCATGCGCCATGTGTTTGAATCTAGTCTGCTTCTGCTGTGGTCTGTGCTCTTTTCCTACCACCCCATTCTGGATTATTCAGGGCAGTCCTGACTTGCAAAGAAAGAAAAAGCAATTGAAGGTAGTACATAACAGAGAGTAGAATCACTCAGCTTGAGATATGAGCATTCTTACGAGTGCTCCTAATATGGAATGGATGCTGGGGAGAGCTGCATAGCTTTGCTGCCTGGAGCCAGTCAGATATCCCCTAGTCCACACCTACTGGCAGCCCCAGGCTTGCAGGGAGGGCTTTCATGCTGTCCTTCAAGTCTAGCTTCTCTTGAGGAGGTTGTGTCTTGCAACCTCCTCTCCTCTCCATCGGACTTGCTCCTTGGCCTTCATGATCTGACCTCCAGTGGAGTCATCTCACACTGAGCCCACTCCCATGCCCTTGGGCCCTGGGCTGATGTCCATCAGCTGGCCTAGTCCTTCACCTCTCGGGGCAGGGGCTCGCTGAGTGCCTGTGTTCTACCTCCCAATTCATAATCAGGAGAGCCCAGACTCTGCATCTCTGCAGAGCCTGGGCTAGATTCCTGAGAATATACACTAGTTGAGGGATCAGAGGGAAGAGCTGAACTTGTTTTTAAAAACCTTAGATAGTTTTAAGGCAAAGCTGAAGTACGAAGGCACATACTTGCTGCAACCTTGATGCCAGACCAATAAGGCAGGCAGGGAGGGGACAGAAGCCACCAGAGATGATGGCACAGGCCAGGGTGTCAGGAGTCTGGGATACTGGGACCCTTAGGGCAGAGACAAGAGCCTCCAGATGCTCCACCAAGTATATGGAGAGGCTGTCTGGGGTTCCCAGGTCACAATGACCCATTCCTGAAGAATGTCGCTCCTTCTACCTCTAGGCCACTGACTCTTGATTGTTGCAGCTGCCAGGGCTCAATCAGAGTACCCCCTTGGCCATCAGTTAAATCTTGTCTCGGCTCTTCCACTCGCTTCTTCGTAGGTTGAGGCACAAGATTCTTTTAGAGCACCTGTTTCACTTGATGTTTGAGGCTGGTCCCACATGACTCTGGGGGGCTGCAGGGGAATATGTGTATTGGTCATTTGCTCCTTCCTACCCTCTGTGCAGCACAGACTGCCTCCTTCTGGATAAGTGGTTCTTAACCAGGGGGTGATTTTGCCCCCAGAAAACCTTTGACAAAACCTAGGTTTCTGGGGACAGTTTTGGTTGTCACGACTGGGTGAGTGCTGGGGGGCAATTCTGGTGTCTAGTAGATAGAGTGGCCAGGGATGGTGCTATCATCCTACAGCACTGGGAATAAGCTCCCACATTGTTCAGAACAGGCCCCCACAGCAGAGAACACTGACACTTCTGGGGGTGAGAAGCCTTCTCTAGGAAGCTGGGCTCTCTGAGGTCTCATCTACAGTGTGTTTTCCTACATCTGATGCATGCTTAGCCCAGAGGTTCTTGAGCCTCTGTTGTGTCAGAATCACCACTGGACCATACATCTACCTCTCTATTTTTGTGCCATTACCGTGCTGTTTTGATCACTATAGATTTACAGTATAGTTTGAAGTCTGGTACTGTGATTCCTCCTGATTTGTTTTTATTTCTGAGTAATGTCTTGGATTTGATCAAATTAAAAAGCTTTTGCACAGCCAAGAACACAGTAAGTAAAGCAAGCAGACAGCCTTCAGGATGGGAGAGGATATTTGCAGGTTATACTTCTGACAAAGGTTTGATAACCAGAATCCACAGAGAACTCAAACTTATTAAAGAAAATAACAAGTAAACATATTTCATTGTGGGCAAGTGACTTGAACAGAAGCGTCTCTGAAGATGATAGGCACATGGCCTACAGATACATGAATAAATGCTATCATCTTTAATAATCAGAGTAATGCAAATCAAAACCACTTTGAGATATCATTTAACTCCCATAAGAGTGGCTCACATAACAAAATCTCCAAACTACAGATGTTGGTGTGGAAGTGGAGAAGAGGGAACACTTCTGTACTGCTGGTGAGAGTGCAAGCTAATATGTCCCTTTTGGAATGAAGTATGGAGAATATTCAGGAATCTAAAAGTAGACCTGCCATTTGATCCTGCAATTCCTCTACTACGTGCATATCCAAAAGACCAAAAATCACTTTATAACAAAAATATTTGCACCAGATTGTTCATTGCAGCTCAATTCATAATAGCCAAGTCATGGAAGAAGACCAAGTGCCCATCAACCCATGAATGGATTAATAAATTGTGATATATGTATACCATGGAATATTATGCAGCCTTAAAAAAGATGGAGACTTTACCTCTTTTATGTTTACATAGATGGAGTTGGAACATATCCTACTTTGTAAAGTATCTCAAGAATGGAGAAAAATATCCCATGTTCTCAGTACTATTATGAGAAACCAATTTATAATCACTCACTCTTTCTTTTTTTCTTTTTTTTTTTTGCAGTTTTTGGCCAGGGCTGGGTTTGAACCCACCACCTCTGGCATATGGGGCTGGCATCCTACTCCTTTGAGCTACAGGTGCTGCCCCACTCACACTTTCATATGAAGAATAGATCACAACTACGGCCCAAGATGAAGGAGGGGGGAGAGGGATGGGAAGGGAGGGAGGAAGGCAGATTGAGGAGGGTGAATGGTGGGATCACACCTACGGTGCATAATGCAAGGGTACATGTCGGATCTATTAGTATAAAGTATAAATGTCTTAACACAATAATTAAATAAACAAGATGAGGTATAGATTAACCAGTGCAATGTAAGTGTTCCTTATTCTATATGAAATCAGCACATTGTGCCCCATAAATGCATTAATGTACACATGATGTATGTGTTTATGATTTAATAAAAAAAAAAAAGAAGAAAAAAATGAACAAGCCAACTCATGTCAGAAAAAGGAAAAAAAAAAAATGAATCACCACTGAAACTTGATAAAAATACAAAGGCCCAGGTCCTTCTCCTGCTTGGATGAGCCCAAGACTCAGGGTGTCCTGCTGCATCCTGGTGGTGCTGACACTCACCAGACTGTGAGAACCCCTATCTTAGCCCATAGTAGGTTGTTCAGCAGTGGAGGGTAGAAATATTTATTGAATGAAATTGAATTTATAAAGGCTCCGAATGGACCTTGGTTGGCCTGTCCTAACAGCATGGGGGCATAGTGGCCCATGCAGAATGGCATGATGGCCTTGAGACCAGGGGCCATAGGCTGCTAATAGTCAACCTGTGGATGTCTGGAAACAACATTAAATGTGTCAGTGGAGACCTAAGTAGGCTGTAAAGGTGGGTTATCTTATTTCTTAACCATCTAATTATCCACTCAGCAACTGATGAATTTATCATGAGTATCTGATCTGAGTAAACAGGGGACAAGTCCCCTAATCTGCTTTGCTCACTTTTGCCTCAGTCAAAAACACTACATTTTAAAGAGATCTTCCTATCTATGATCATCTAAATCAGAGCTTAACAATGCAATGAAAAGCCTAGAGAGTAAATAGTCTAGGCTTTAGGGACCATGTAGGGTTTTTGTTACTTCTTTTTCTCCTTTTCCTTCTTTCGAAACATTTTTAAAAATATAAAACCCATTCTTATTTGAAGCTATACAGAAAAGAGGTCAGAGGTATGATTGACCTGCGCCCCACATTCTCATCCAATTCAGGAGGGTGCCTCTGAACCTCTTATATTGTCATCAAAGTTTTGTGTATTTTTAGCTGTACATTAAATGTGCTTTTTCCTTCTGTAAGAGAGGTGCAGAACTATCATATTCTGAGGCCAGGACCCAAATCTAGGAATTTCTAATCCAGATACCTGGTTTGAACAATCCTTGGTTTGAACAGCACATTGTTTTTCTTACTGTAGACTTTGGGGTGGCAGGAATCTCATGTATTCGCCTCTGTGGGTAAACAGCAGCTGTGCCTTGAACTGTCTCTCATGAAAGGCCTTGGGAGACTTTGTGGGTTCCAAAATCACTGCCCTCAATGCTCCTGTTTCCCTCTGTGTTGGGAAACCCTCTTTGCTGAGTGTGCAGGGGGAGGCAAGGAAGGGTCTTCTGCCCAGCCATTGGCTCAGCCTGCACATCAGCACAGTGACAGTCGTCCAGCCAGATCCCCTCTCTTGAGGTGCAGAGGTTGCAGGGGTCAGAGGGCAGCGTGATCCCTGCCATGTCCATCCACCCTCTTCACTGTGCACTCGGAGGAGTTGCCACCACAAAACCACTAGGGCTCATCCTTTCTATTGGTAGCTTCTCTGCAAAAAGGGAGCAACTGCTCATTCAGAACATCCACAAAGGCATTCATAGCAGCCCACCTGGCTGCCTGTAGCTGGGAATCCGTCAGTAGAGGTGCTCTCCTGCCTCTTGCAGCTCTGCGGCAATGTGCACATGAAATTGCTGACATTTGGGTAGTAACCAAGAAGTGGCAGAAGCAAGACTGCTTCCTCCACCGGCCTCGTGAATCCAAGTCATCGAAGAGGCATGTCCAGTGTCCCCTGTTTCTGATATCCTACCCAGAGAGCGGAACTGAGGATGCCACAAGGTGCGTTCCTGGCCTTGGAGCCTGAGGAGGTTTGCTGGGCTGGACCTCCTCTCTGGGCCTCCATTTTATTTTCCATGTCCTTCCTTTTTTTAGCTGGAATGTCCATAACTGTTATGCTGAGTCTGTCCTGCTACTGCATGTTGGGAACATGTAACTTCTTCCTTTATTTCTACAGGTGCAGGGACAGAGGAAGTTACTCCCCAGAACTACTTAATAGATTTCTCATCCACTCCTGATTTAGATGACCCAGATTTTTGGAATGTTGAGCTGAAGAGACTTAGGACTTTGGGTTAATACTAAATAGGATGAAGTGTTTGGGGACCTTGAGATAAAGTGACAATATGTGGGGTAGATGTGAATCTTTGGGGACCATAGGGTAGACTGTCATAGGCCCAATAACAGCTCCTGAAGACTCTACCCTAACCCTGGGATCTATGAATAAATTACCTTTGGCTGAGGGGGAGAACAGGGGAGAAAAGACTTTGCATGTGGAATGAAGGTTCCAGACCTCAAAATAAGAAAGATTGTCCAGGATTATCCCTGTGGGCCCAATCTAATCCCATGAGCCTAAAAAGCAGAGAACATTCTCCTCATTCTCTGGCTGGGGTCAGAGACGTGGCAGAAGGAGAAGTCACAGAAATTCCAAGTAGGAAGGAGTCAGCTCCCTGTTTCTGGTTCTGACACACAGGGAGCCATGCGAAATAAGGGGAGGACCTGCTCTAAGGACAGCTCAGCTGACACAGCCAGCAAGGAGACGAGACCTCAGGCCCATGGCCACAAGCAACTGGATTCTGCCCCAAACCTGAAGTAGTTTAGAAGCAGATTCTTCCCCAGAGCGGCAATCAGGAGCATAATCCACCAACACCTTGATTTCAAACCAGTGAAACTGGTGTCCAAATCCGTGACCCACAGAAACTATGAGATAATAAATTTGTGTTGTTTTAAGTCACACAGTTTTGAGGAAACTAATACAGAGCAGGCTGCTTGCTTTGCTCAAGGGCGAATGGAATTCTTCCCAGCACCATACCTCCTGTTTCAAATCCCACTCCCTCAGTGCAAAGGGCTCATCTTGTAGTGGGCTCAGGCAAAATCCAGAAAATATGCCAAAATAATTGTACTGTTTTTTCAAGGCCAAAATATACTTACATATAAGAGAATCAAAATTCCCATAGGAGTGTGTGTGTGTGTGTGTAAGAAGGGACATATGAAATGTCTAGTGTCAACTCTGCACGGCTGGGCTACTGTTCGCGAAACTCAGAGCATGCAAAGACCCTCTGCATAAGGAACGATGTGATGTGATGATGTATTTTCTATGGCAAAAGCACATTCCTTCAATATATTTTGCCCTATCCCTGACCTCTGGCTATAAGAGTACCACCAAATTTGCAGGCATCAGTTTGATCCAGATGGCTTTCCTGCATGGGTGACAGCTTTCACTTCTCCCAGAAAAGGCCCCTGAAAACCTGAGTCTTCACAGCTTCCAGAGCCCAGAAAGTATTGCAGTTGGTACCCTGGACTGCCTGAAAAATAAGTACGTCAGGTTATAAGGGAGAGAAATGAGGCAGCTCCCTAACCCTGCTTGAGTGAAGTCTGCAGCCTCATTATTTCAAGTGAATTCCAGGACATTATCTGAAACACCAACCACAAGTTCTGAGCCGTATTAAACAGCATCAGGATTAGCCACACCTCTGTAAACTTTTATCAGGTAGGAGTAATGGGAGCCTGAATTTACTTGAAAACCTCTTGATGTCTCTCTCCAAATACGTGTTTTTCAAGCTGGTCCCTCATCACAGCCAAGTCAGAACAATTTCCAAAGAAACAAGGTTCTCTCATTTTTTATTTTTTACAAGATTAGCACAGTCTTGCTGTTTGGGTTACTATGCACCTTACTGTCTTCTCCCAAGGAAGGCAATTTCTTTATAAATCGGGACAATGATGGCTTGGTAATTGCTTTTCTGAGCTGTAGGGACAGAACACTTTAGTGGCTAAAGACCAAGTCCCTATCAGGGCCAATGGTGAGCGTTGCTCCTGTTCCATGCTCAAATGGCTGGTCACTACATTCACCTCCCTAACATGCACACACACACTCATCAGTCCAGCGTCCTCAAACTTTTTAAACAGGGGGCCAGTTCACTTTCCCTCGGACTGCTGGAGGGCCGGACTGTGGGCCCAGGGAAGAGTTGGCTGCTAAGCAGGACAGGCAGCGGCTGCAAAAACACCTGGCGGGCTGGATAAATGTCCTAGGCGGGCCACATGTGGCCTGCGGGCCATAGTTTGAGGACGCCTGGTATAGACCATCAGGAAGAGGCAGATGAGCTCTTCTTTCATTGACTGTTAAACACTGCCACTTTTTAAGGCTGCTGGGATCCAGGCCTTCTGGAGTTAGCCATGCATCAGGGAACATTGTTCCAGAGAAGCCCAGAGCAGAACCACAAATACCTGAGTTAAAAGATACCCTCTTGCTGTCAAGCACTACCTAGGGTTTTAGCTACATGATTCCAATTAAAATTGATGGTTGCCACAGAGTTAACTGCTCTATGAAACGTCTGTGGTAAGTTTCCCATTGGGCTAAATTACAAGGAAATTGGGGGAAGAAAACGGTGGCTGCCGTGTGGCTAAAACCATTAACTGTGAAGCTGATCACGTGTGGGGCCAAACACTCACACGCCGTTCACAGTTGTCCTTCCCTAATTTGTAGTACGTGGGCTGTGAGCTGTAATCACCAGGCCTTGATGTTAGTGACCAGACCACTTCTTGGGCTTGGAGGATGCCCTGGTGGTCTAATCCCTGGGCCGATGCCCAGAAACTTTTGCTCCAGCACATTTGTGGCTGCGTCACACATTGGACGCCCCCCATATCCAGGCTTCATGCTGGCACGTCGGCT
The DNA here is from genome assembly GCF_000181295.1 of Otolemur garnettii. Taxonomy (NCBI): domain Eukaryota; kingdom Metazoa; phylum Chordata; class Mammalia; order Primates; family Galagidae; genus Otolemur; species Otolemur garnettii. The sequence goes on along the minus strand of NW_003852428.1, from coordinate 14,246,177 downwards.
GCCCATCAAGAGGGTGTACCATCAAGTTCAGCCACTACCTGTAGCCAGGATTTCCACCCTTGCTGAGAGACTTGCCAGCCCTGGCCCAATTACAGATGCAACAACAGCAAAAGGAAAATGTCACGGGAGAAAAGGCCAATGAAGTTCAAAAATGAATGCAAACGAGTGTTTTCCTCTTTCTTTGTTAAACCAAACTATTTGTGGTTAACCAGGAAGTCATGTGATTTCGCAAACACAAAACCTGGGTTTTAAGACTATACCTATGTATAATAAATAAACATGTAAGAAATGTCACAGAATGGAGGTGTAATATTCACTTCACCAAGCAGGTGGCTTCCAGGAAAATGAGCATCACATGGCTAAATAAATAATGAGCAATAAATTGTCCGATCCAATTCTTTGCGTGATGAGTCCTCCATCTTCCAAGAAGTAGGAGAACAAAACAGGCTAATAAGGGATTACAGGTAATTGGCTACCTCCTTTTAAATGTCAGACTGTGGGCTTGAAGACTTTCAAGATTTGGCATTATGCTCTGGATTATTAATAGCTATTATTAAAAAAACCTTTCTAACTTCCATTTCACTTCATCACCTAATTCCCCATATGCAGTCTGGTAATCTTTCAATTTATTTACTTGCAGGAAATTTGAACAAATTGTACTTCAAAGACTTATTAAAGCTGGGAATCAATGTGATTTTTTAAAAAGCTCACTACCTAGATGGGAAGCTTTCCTTGAGGTGTATCTCTTGTTTCCATGATTGCTTTGATCATTGGCCGATAGCGTATTGAATACCAATAACCACCACCCAAAACGGAAAGAGGCAAAGAACTGCAAATGCTCTTGTCTTACCCTCTTCTTTTGTGCAATTTTCCAGCAACTTCTCTCCACCCTAATGTTGTTTTATTCTGAGGAGTCACAGTTGGACTGCAACCATCAGCATTCTCCTAAGTGCACTGTTCACTGACCTGGCCCAACCAGGTGGGCTTAGGTGATCGCACTACGGAGCCACAGAGCAGGGAAGGAGGAACAGAAGGCCAGTGCCACTCTGCTGCTCCAGGTCAGCCTCCTGCTATCCATCCCCCTCTGCTTGATTTTGGTCTTTGTGACAAACTGAATAGTCACATTGCCCCAGCTTCAAGCATTCTCTCAGTTCACATGTCAAAATTCTAATTGGCAATGTGACGGTATTAAGAGGTGCACCCTTTGGAGGTGATTAACATTATAAGCATAAGAACCCTCATAAGTGGGATTAGTGTCTTTTTAAAAGAAGGCCCAGTACCCTCTCTTGCCAACTTCCTGCCTAGAAAAGTCAGCTGCCTGCAACATAGCAAATGTCCACACTAGAACCCAGCCATGCTGGCATCAGAATTCTGACCTCCAGAACTGAGAAGTGCGTGCCTGTGGTTTACAAGCTACCTTGTCTACTATACTTTGTTATGGCAGCTCAAACTGACTATGACAGTCTTCTTCATATTTCTTTCCTGGAGAAATTTGTAGCAAAAAATGCAAATAAAAACAGTTTTTGGATCAAAACTGCTTATGCCCCATGTCCAAATTGGAAATAAGTGATTAAAAACCAAAAACTAACATTCCTTTAGAAATGTACCCATCTCTGTTAATTGCTATCTCATAAATTTGGAAGTTTTGACAATTCACTTAGTAGTCTTTTACTTGGGCCAAAGAACGTAATAAATAATACAAAATCCAGACCCCAATTAGCTTGGCCTGGGATTATTCATTATGTAGCTGTAACTTGGTGAATATTATACTTTGGAAACAAATGATATTTTTGGTCAACAACTAGTTAAAACTTCTAAGAATGCTATAGACCATTCTCCTTGTCTTAGAATAAAATCATCTATACAAACAAAGAGAATAAAGTAGATGGGGGATGGAAGGAAGAAAAATGATAAGAATACAAGTATCTTTCATGTAAGAAAAAAATAGAGAAAACAGTAAAAGTAAGAATTTCTTGGCTTATTTTTCTGAAAGGGAGAAAATTACTAAAATATATTTTTTAATTTCTGGAAGAAATTTATGGAAGATTGTTATGAGAAAGCAGAAGCCAGCTCTTCTGAGCTGGTCTTAATGCTACTTAGGAATAAGTTTGGAACGTCAGAAACAGCATTGCAAGAAGTCTTTGCATTTTAAAATCAAAGCTGCTGCCACACCTCTGTAGTTTTTCTGCCCCGTTATTGTCACAACTATGTATTTTTTCCTCTGTAGTGGTGGGCAGAATTCTAAGGACACTCCTCCAAAATTCCTGCTGTCTGGTGGTCAGTCATGCCCTCACCTCGGCACTGCCATGAAGAGCATTTGCGGATGGAGTTAAGGTTACTAATCAGTTGACTTAAGGCAGGAGAATGACCCTAGTTTGCTCTTCTGGGCTCAAGGTAATCACATGAATGTCTCAAGGCAGAAGAGTCAGACTGAGAGACATGGCTGAAGAGGACACAGGAGAGATGAGAAAGAAGAAGGGGGGCAGGGACATGGTGGCCTCTAGTATCTGAGAACAACTCCCACCCCAGAGCCTAAAAGGAAATGGGGCCCTCAGTCTGCTGCACAGAACTGAGGGCAAACAGACCAAACAGGCTGAGAAAAAGGTTCTTTCCGGAGTTTCCCCATAAAAGCCCAATAACAGACACTTTGATTTCAGACTTGAGAGACTCCAGGCAGAGAAACCAGCCAAGCCCCTTGCACTTCTGATGTGCAGAACTCCAAAGTAATCCATTTGTGAAGGTCTAAACCACTAAGTGTTACAACTTGTTATGGCAGCCTTAGGAAACTACCACATTAACAAAGGAAAACAGACAGATAAAAAGCAAACCAAAAACCTCACCAAAGTGTTTTTTAAAAATGTTCCATTTCTGCTAAAGTATTTCGAAAATTTTAGATAAACTTTTGTTTCTTCCAATGAGGGTGTTTCAGAAGCTCTGAATGACGAGAGGACATGTAGCCTTTAGGATTTTGGAGGCCTGCTCTGGCAGGCGTGGTAAGCTGATGAGCTTCTCACCAGCTCTAGGTAACACCTACGAGTGACTGCTTTTGCTTTACGACCACCAGATGGCTTGCTGCAATGTGAGCACAGGATAACGGCACCACTGGGTGCACAATTTCCTTTTACTGCCTTGGATGTAAAGGGAGTAATGATTCAAAAATTTAAGAATTACAAAGCTACACAGAAAGGTCAAATAGCAAAGACAGTTTGAGAGGCCACAGAGCATTATTAAAAACTGGACATGGGTTGGCCATGTAGAGTTTAGTTCCGCGGTATTCTCACCGTGCTGAGTGTGTGCTGCAGTGAATGGACTTTTAATCTCTTACAGCTTGTGTGTCATTCTTTCCATTTTGAGCAAGTATTAAGGTTTTATTTAAAAATTGTGTATTTAACCAGCTTGGCAGGCACCCTTAGAATAATTGTAAAACAAATGAGAAAACCTGTACTCACTACCAACCACCAGCCCAGGGCAGAAGGGGTATTGGGGTTTCACTGCTCCTTGTAAATAAGGATCATTCTTTTTTTTTTTTTTTTGAGATAGAGCCTCAAGCTGTCGCCCTGGGTAGAGTGCCATGGCATCATAGCTCACAGCAACCTCCAACTCCTGGGCTCAAGCGAGTCTCTTGCCTCTGTCTCCCAAGTAGCTGGGACTACAGGCACCCACCACAACCCCTGGCTATTTTTTGGTTGCAGCCATCATTGTTGTTTTGGTGGGCCCGGGCTGGATTCGAACCCACCACCTTAGGTCTATGTGGCTGGTGCCTTAGCCACTTAAAACATAGGCACCAAGCCAATAAGGACTATTCTTAGAACTCTGGGCCAACCCATGTAAATGACCTCCTGGGGAAAACGTCAAGGTACCAATGCTCCGCAGAAATAATCTAGAACTGCAGGATTTTTCTGAAGCTCATCTTCCTATCATTACTCCTAGGAATCCTCCTCTACATATTAACATGGAAAAGTTTTAGAGATCTGTTGATCAGGAAAGAAACAATAGTTACAGAAAAGATTGAGTAGATGTAGGTTTTATAGAAAAGGAATGTGAAAGAAGTATCCAGGGTCCTTAAACTAGTAGTACGGTGATTGAATGACTCCATTTAATCCAATTATTTGCCAAAATTCTCCAAGAAACATAGGGTAGTATTTTAATTTTAATCACAGTACTCACTATGGAATATTTTTAAGGAATGTTGGCAAAAATCAAATATATAGTTTTAGGTTATTCTAACTCCAAAGAAATTTAGAATCACTGCTGTCTGAGCCACAGTGGTTCCTGTCTTTTTCCCCACAGGGACATAACTCAAGGATAGTGAGCCCCTGACTGATGCTGGCCTAACTGCACTGGTCTGTCACTGCACAGTGAGATGTGGCGGGCTGCAGGTTACATGCAAGCAAACCAGCCACAGCGTTGACCCTGCTCTCCATCTGGTCTGTATCATAGTGGTGGGTGCAGACACCTACCTTGAAATCAGTGTTGGTCACTGCCATGGTCAGAATCCTTGTCAGTCCCCTCAGATTCATACTGAGTTGAAACCTAACTCCCCAAGGTGATGAATTAAGAGATGGGCCCTCCTAAGCTATGAGAATGCTAAGAAAATAAAAGAGGTGGGCACTCATGAATGGGATTGGTGCCTTCATAAAAGATTCCTGAGGGAGCTTGCTCACCCCTTGTATTAAGTGAGGACACAGCAAGAAAGCACCATCTCTGTAGCAGAGAGGAGCCCTCACCAGATACCGAAGCTGCTGGCACCTTGGTCTTAGACTTCTCAGGATCCAGAACTGTGAGTAATAAATTTCTCGTATTTACAAATTCTAAGGTGTTTTGTTATAGCAGACTGAATGCACAAAAGCAAACTTTAAAAATTTTTTTTCATTATGTGTATGTGTGGTTGTTCTGAAATTTCTTCACCATGGAGACCCTGAATTAAACTAGTGATGAATAGAATAGGACTAGAAAGAGTGAAGAAGGCCTTTACTGAACATATTTGTGGCCACAGTGATTAAGAGATACAAAAGAGGATAGAATAGAAAAAGCAAAGGGAAAAAGGAGTTAAAACTGAAATGGAGAAAGGATCAGTAGTGTCAGCTGGGCACTGCTTCGGGGGTTTTCTTAATGATTATGTTCTTATGCAGTGGACCCCTGCAGAACTCATCTGAGAGGCCCCTCTTTCCCACACACAACCACACATCCAGTCAGCTGTGGCTGCAAAGCATTTCCAGAACCTCCTCCATGGCCACTGCCTTGTTCATGCCACCCCCATCCCCTGTCCCTCAGGTGTTCTCTCTACTTCCACCCTCTTTCTCCCCAGTTCCCTGGGGAGCTCCAAGCACCCAGAAATTCTTCCAAAATGTACATTGGAGCATGAGTCTTCCACTCCAGGGTCTTCTGTTTGACTGAGTCAAACTCAAAGTCCTACTCACGGAACATGCTTGGGACACTCTTTCTTTTCCCTCACTCATCATCACGTCTTTTCCTCTGCAGGGCTTTCTCTGTCCCCCGACCAGGTTAAATCCCTGCCCTCTACGCTCATTCAAGGTTTCCTTGACCACCCTCACCCTGGTTATATTACTTGCTTGCTATGTCCTTCCTACAAAACCCAGGGAGATAGGGATATGCCTTTCTTTCTTTCTTTCTTTCTTTCTTTTTTTTTTTGTAGTTTTTTGCCAGGGCTGGGTTTGAACCCGCCACCCCTGGGTTCCCACCACCGCTGGTGCCCTACTCCTCTGAGCCATAGGCTCCCCGAGATGTGCCTTTCTTATCACTCACATGTCACTAGCATTTATCACAGTGCCTGATTTTGTATCTCTAGTAAAATCCCATAAATAATACACTGATCACAGATTTATCTGGATGGGTTGGATGGCAGAAAATATATGGGGAATGAATCCATTCAGCAGTTCCTTCCTTAATTATTAATATAAGTTGTCTCAATTTTACAGGGGGAAATGTTGACCTAAAGGGAGGAACCTTATTAACTTTGATATACAGAATGTAAAAATCTGATGTTTTTAATGCCAGCTTAGTCATGAATCTATATCTAATACTCTACGGTACATTATTGTTTGGGAAAGACTTTTAGTAGTGGATAGACCCAAAGTGTTCAGGAGTTGCTTTGCTTTTCCTTGATTGTGCTTTTCCATGTCCAAGAACAAGGTTAATCCTGATAAACTTAATTGGGTACCTCTCCAAACTTTCTTTTACTATTTCCATGTTCTTGCAAAATATGTTGTGAACAAGTCAGGTAGGTGGCAGGCCTGCCACGCACTCTCTGACTTTGGTGTGGGGAGAAGAATGCTTTTGGAAAAGAAGACAGGGGACTGATGCTGGCCAGATCTCCTTGCAGACATGCTGGACACAGATCTCCTAACAAATAAAACCATGATATTTGGCAGCAAGCGCGTCCTTTATCTGTGGAACTTTTTCCCAGAATATTGCTCATGAAAAATAAGATCAAAATTAGGTATTTATGTGGACTGGAGATGTTGAATGGCCAAAATGATGCCATAGTCATTTTCTGTTTATGCTTTACAAATTATCTCAAATTTAGCAGCTTAAAATGATATAAAGTTCTTAGCTTATAGTTCTCCCTTCTTACATGTTGGAAGTCTAGTTTGGGTCTCCAGGGCTATATTTTTGGAGCCTCTAGGGAAAAATATTTTCTTGCTTATTCAGCTTATTGGCAGAATTTGACTCCTTGTGGTCATAGGACTGATGACCCTGTTTTCTGGCTGCCTGTCAGATGAGGACTTTTCCAAGCTTCTAGAGCATGGGTTCTCAACTTTCCTAATGCTGCGACCCTTTAATACAGTTCCTTATGTTGTGGTGACCCCCAACCATAAAATTATTTCATTGCTACTTCCTAACTGTAATTTTGCTACTGTTATGAATCATAATGTAAATATCTAATATGCACGACGGCCTTAGGCAACCCCTGTGCAAGGGTCGTTCGACCCCCAAAGGGGTCATGACCCATAGGTTGAGAACCGCTGTTCTAGATGCTTCTATACTCCTTGGCTTATAGTCCACCTTCTCCATCTTCTAAGCCAGCCATGGCACACTGAATCTTGTATGCTTGGGAATGCTCCAGTTTTCCTTCTGCTGTATCTTCCTGACTCCAGCCAGAGAATGTTCTGGGCTCATGTGATTAGATTTGCCCCACTGGGATAATCTTCAATACCCTACTCATCTCAAAGCCTTTCACCTTAATCACATATGCAGAATGTGTGATTCTGCTCAGGTAAAGAAATATATTCACAGGTTGTAGGGATTAGGGTGTAGACATTTGGGAGGACCCTTATTCTGCCCACCACAGTCTCTCTCTTCATCAGTGATGTGAATGCACACAATTCTATGGGGCCATATGCCAACTGTGATTGGGGGATTAGCATATAGACATCATTGAGGGTTTGAGATATTAGATTATTTTTTTTCATCATAGTTGGCCAGAAATTAGTATCCAAAGAAAACATAATAATTCTTCTGCCTCCTTCTACTTGTCCAGGGGAAAGGGACAGGTTCAGAAAGTGTGTTCACAAAACTGTCCTCAAAGCACTCCTGAGATCTTCTTTGAATGATTTTATCTCAAAAGAAAAAAAAAAGTTAACACATTGTCTGGTTCACTTATTTTTCATCTTCTATTGATTAACGTGGATGCAATGCTCAGTGATCACATTCTTGTGATTATTTTTGCAAACCAAGTACTGAGTTATTTTCTAACATTACATGTGCCAATAAAGTTAAACTTACTCATCACAGTCAAATAATGATTCTCTAGGACTAAGGATTAAGAAGACATCTGTATCTATATTTGCCAATGCTTCCAGTTCCTGGTGTGATGCCAAACTCACGTGGGAAGAAAAGGCAAGAGACTTCATTCCCAGCTATAAAACAATTATTGACGCCACTTGGGATATGTAATAGAAAGAAGGGTCTGGAAAAAAAGAGACTGTGCCAAAAGCTCCTGTAAGGTATAGGAGAATTCATCTTTGTATAATGTTTGAGAGAAAATGTTGACAGATTGAAAGTATTGTATATAAGACTTACCAAAAAAATAGTTTATGGAAATATACATAGAGAACAGTTAACTGATAAGAACAGTTAACCTCATGGTTGGAAAGGTGAAGGTTTTCTATCGTGTAATTGCTCTTTAAACCACACATATGCAATACTATCATTTTTTCATTTTGTAAAGTGTTAGTACACACAATAATAGAAAAGGTCAGAGCAATTAATGATAATTGCATGTTTAGAGTGATTGACTTTACCTCTCTCCTCAGAATTCCCTCTAGATGGTTCTTGGTGAACAAAGACGCTAAAGCTAACATTTAGAGGCTCCAGTCATTGGAAGGCATCTGCAATAAAACCCCCTCTGAGATGCTTAATTATTTTAAGAGTAGTTGTAGATCTAACACAGATTGCTTTTGAATAGACTGAGTTTGAACATGCAAGGAAGCAAGCTGTGGGAAGAACAGGAAGCCACGTAATCAGACAAAGGGAGGAAAACCTCTAAATAGGGTTGGGAGAAGCCAGACAGGTGCCCTAAGCCAGCTGCACCTGCACACAGGATCCCAGGCTGGCAGCAGGCAGCCCTCAAAGGTGCCACTTATTTATTCCGAGCCAAATTTCATCTGTGAATGAATATGCCTGGCTGCTTGTGAATGATCTTTCTGCTTGTTGTTATGGCTTCAATGTGTCTCCCAAAGTCCATGTGTTGGATACTTGATTCCCAAAGCAACAATATTGAGAGGTGGGCCTTTAAGATGTTATTAGGCCATGAGGGCTCTGTCCTTATGAATGGATTAGTGACCCTTTCGTGGGAGTGGGTTTGTTACCACAAGAGTGGGTTTGTTATAAAACCCAGTTCACCCACCTCTTGTTCTCCCTTGCCCTCCCGCCTTCTGCTTTCTGCCACAGGATGACCCAGCAGGAAGGCCCTCAGCAGGTACCAGCCCCTTGACCTTGGATTCCCCAACCTCCAGAACTGTAAGAAAAAAAATCCCTTCTTTATAAATTCCCCACTCTGTGGTATTCTGTTATAACAGCACAAAACAGTCTAAGACACCTGTCAAATAGATGATAACTTGCTAGAATGAAAAGGAGACAGAGGGACCAAACAATGCCAATACTAATGCACTCCAGCCACAGAAAGGAAATAAAATTGAAAGCCAGCAACAGAACAGCCTCCTGCTGCCTGCTCTTTCTTTAGCCCTATTCCACAGAGAAATTAGAAACAGACCAGATAACATTCTTATCTCAAGCATGTTATAGGAATTTCAAGGAAGAGAGCTTGCAGTTGGATGCCATGAGGATTCTCAAAGAGCCAGAAGATGAGCACACCAGGAATGCTTCCATGCCCCCACCTCAGCAGGTCCTGCTTTTGTGCAATATAACATTTATAAATATTGTTCCTCATTTCTAAATGACAGAAGTATTTTAGACTTGGTAAGATAGCCTGATGTAGTATTAAAGCTTTTATTATAATCTGCCTGGCTTTGAGCAATCCATTGAATCTCCCTGGCCCTCAGTTGCCCCATCTGTAAAGTGGCTTAGTATTTTGGGAAGATTGGACTAGGCTGCCTGCAATGCATGTAAGCGCCAGGCCTGTAGCCAACACTCCCCTCCCTCTTGTCCTCTTCTTTCACTTTTGACTTCTGCTTACCCAGGTATATGAGAGAGAGCAAAGGGCAGAGGGATTAAGAACAAAAATTGTTTATCAATTTTATTAATCTTTCCAAAGGACCAACTTTTGGTTAGGTATCTACTCAGAAAAACAAAAATCATTTTACCACAAGGACATTTACACCAAGATCTTTATTGCAACTTAATTCACAATTGCTAAGACGTGTAAACAACCCAAGTGCCCATCTACCTATGCATGGATTAACAAAGTGTGGTATGGGTGGCTCCTGTGACTAAAGGAGTAGGGCGCCGGCCCCATATGCCAGAGGTGGCGGGTTCAAACCCAGCCCTGGCCCAAAACTGCAAAAACAAACAAAAAAACAAAGAAAAAAAAATCCCTAAAAAACAAACAAAGAAACAAACTGTGGTATATGTTTACCATGGAGTAAGGAAAGATGGGGACTTTGCTTTTTTAGTGTTTACCTAGATGGAGTTGGAACACATTCTTAGTAAAGTACCTCAAGAATGGAAAGAAAAAATCCAATGTATTCAATACTAATATGAAACCAACTACATGCCCACGTGAAAGACAACACTAATATAGTCTAGCAAGGGGAGGGGAGAGGAGGAGAAGGGAGGGCATTCGGCGGGATCTCACTTAAGGTGCACGATGTGAGGGTATCCTGCACACCCCCGGGGGGAAGGGCTCAACTACAGCTTGAACTTTACCTTAGAATTAAAAACAATGTAACCTACATGTCTGTACCCTCTTATTAATTTGTAATAAAAATAAAAATAAAGGTATTTGCAAAGAAAAAAAGGAGGAAAAATTGTAAAGAAGCTAGTGCTATGTACAGAGGGCTAGTCTATCAATTTGTCTCATGCTGCAGCAGCTTCAGGGGAAGTGAATGTCTTTTCCTGGCTTCTTTTATCTGTGAAACTCTCCAAGGTCAAACTCTCTTGACTTTCCCACACACTATCCCCCCTGCATTAGTTTGCTGGGGCTGTGGTACCAAAATGCCACAAAATTGCATGCCTTAAGCAACATAAATGTATTGTCTCACAGTTTTAGGTCCTAGAAGTTCAAGATCAAGGAGTTGGCAGGCTTGGCTCCTTCTGAGGGTGGTGAAGAAAATACTCCGAGCCTCTCCCCGGATTCTGGTGGTTTGCTGGCAATGTTTGGTGCTCTTTGGTTTAGAGAAGCATCATCCTGATCTCTGCCTTCATCTTCCCACAGTGTGTTCTCCTCATGTGTGTGTCTCTGTGTCCAATTTCCCCCTTTTATAGTGAGGATTGGAACCCACCCTAACAAACTCATCTAAACTAAGTGTATCAGCCATAACCCTATTTCCAAATAAGGTCACATGCTAAAGGACTTGGTGTTAGGACTTCAAAATATGAATTTTGGAGGAGGCGGCATAATTTAAGTCATAAGAGCTCCCACCAGAAAGAGTGTGTTGTCTGACTGCTGAGTGTTGAAGCTTTGGCGTCCACTGGCTGAGATTTCTCATTCATGGGAGCTGATCTATAACAGGTGCACCCGGAGACTGTTGGAGGCAGTGATCTGGGATGGGTGTGTCAGCTCTTCAAATCCCTGCTTTTCCATAGGGGCCAGCCCCAGGTCTAACACTGGCAAGGGGCTTGAATGAGCAGACTCTTAATGCTGTATTTTTTTTTTAATTTATTTTTTATTAGATCATAATTGTGTACCTTAATTCTATCATAGGATACAGTGTGTTGCTTCCATATGCAGTTTGGAAAACTCTCATCCAACTGGCTAACATAGCCATTATGTCTTTCTCATAATTGTTGTGTTAAGACATTTACATTCAACCTTTAGACAAATTCACATGTACCCTAATAGGATAAATTATAGGCGTGATCCTCACAATATCATTCTCTTCACCCATCCTCCCCCCTCCCCTCCCCCCTCCCCTTTCCCCATAGTCTAGGGCTCCATTTTTAAAATCAAAATCAATGCAAAAAATCCATGAAGAACATACAATCAAAACTTAAAGATGGATCCAACATCACACAGCTCAGTCTCCCTGACTTCTCCTTCATCCCCAGCCCTGTAAGCCTGGCCCATCCCATTCACAGGTGGAAAAAGTTAAGACTCATGGAGGTTACTGCAGGGACCCAAGATCACACAACCCATGGGTTTCCATGCAGATCTGAGGTGAATGCCACTCCTCTATGCTTGCATTTTATATTTACAAAGACCTTGTATCAACATCACACCCATTTCAAAGATAGTGTCTCCGACTGAGGTGCCCAGTGGGATGCAAGGACACAGTCCAAGGTCTGCAAATGAGGCCAGTGTATCACAGGTGCGCCTGCCTCTCTCCAGCTCCATCATTCCTGCCCGCTGGTCCCTCTGCACAGCTGCAATTCTACAGCATAAGAAGCCTCATGTCTCCTCCAGCTAAGTTTCCATGGTTCCACAGGGTTTACAAAAATAAAGAAACATCCTCCAAATAACCCTCCTTCCCTGACACTCTAAACCATCACTCCCTATAGACCTGTCCCTCCTCAGGTCTCTCCCTTCCAATAGTGCCTTGGCTAGCCACACTGAGCTACCTGGCGTTCCCCAACAGGCATCATGGTCCTCCTACATTTGGACCCTTTGGCCTGGACCACTCTTCTCTGCCCTTCCAACTGCCAATTCTCCTTCATCCCCAGGACACACTTCTGGGTGTCTTCCTAGGTTCTTCAGGTAGAATTCACGGTTCCCTCCCCCCAGGGACCTTCCAGCAATTCTGCACCATCTTTTCTTTTTAACAGCAGTAAGGACACTGATTATTTAATACAGTTCAGGTTTCCTTCTATTCTTTTAGACCATAAGGGTCATGTTTTATTCATCTGTGTTTTTATGGTAACTCGCAAAGTCCTAGGCACATACTAGAAATTCAATGTATGTCTGTGTGGAATAAGAGATGTCACCTATTTTTATCTAAGCTGTAGATTTAGCACTTGACCAAGGAGGAGATGATGGCATAGCTGTGGCTAATCTAATTATTCATGGGCAGGGGGTGGATGGCTGCAGGGTTTTGTGCTGACGCCAAGGTAGCAGCAGCCTGGAAGAAGCATCCTGTCCCGATTCTGAAAGCCCAGGTTTGAATCGTGGTTTGTGGCTTTTTATTATGAGCTACAGGAAAAAAACTAAACCTCTCCAAGCCTCAAGGTTCTTTATATTTAAAATTGGAGAATAAAATAAAAAAGCATTTATAAAGTTGCCCTGAGAATGAAGTGATGATTATGAAAGAGGCATTTTCATCCTTAAAGAACTATCGGGACATTATTAAATAATTTTTCAAAATTTGTGCAGATAAGATGATAGTCTGAAAGCTTCCTTCAAAGTAAATGCGGGATTTAGGATAGCAAGAGCCCAGGGTGGTGTGAGCCATGTGCGAGGACGAAATGCAGTAAGCGGGTCAGTGAGGCTGTCGGAGAGGAAAGATCCTCTGCTGGGTGATAAAACGAAATGACGTGGTGGTTTCATGGAGCAGGATTATCACAGACCCCCTCTCCACAGAAAGTAAGTAGGTAGGTTGACTTTAATCAAGAAACTTTGTATCACACGGAAACTGGTGATCAGGTGCAAGGAAAGCTGTCTCTGCAACTGGGCAGATGCTGTGAGTAACCAAGAGAGTGGAAAGGGTCCTTGCTTTGGTGATAATTAGCACAGGACATCATCAGCCAGCAAAGCAGAAAGAGAAGGGCCACACATTGATTCATTCCCTCAGTCACACAGGTGGGAGTTATTTATAAGGGTCTGCCTGGTGCTATTCTCGGGAAAGAGAATTGGTAATAATAAGAGGCATGATCCTCAGTACAGAAGAATGCAGCCTATGGAGTGATGCACACAGGTTGGGACATCACTGCAAATTGTGAGAAGGTCTGCATCAAAATCCCAGAATGCTTTGGAAAGACATTAAGAAAAGCTTGATTTCTATGGGAGGAGAGTGACGAGGACGCCTCCTTGAATTGGAGAACATTAAGGGGAGATATAAAGGCAAAGAGGAGAGAATAAAAGGCTCCGGGTGGTGGAGTCACATGTCCTCAGGTAGAAAGAACCTCAGTGTGTAGAATACCAGGAAGGAAGCCAGCTCTGCAAACACAGGGACGGAGGGCAGAGCATCCCATGTGAGACTTCAGAGGGTTGGCCACTTTATCCACAAGGCCAAGACAGGCTGAAACCAGTGCTCAGAGTTTAAAAAAAAATGCAACAATCATGTAGTACTTTTCTGTTAAGGACTCGGGGAGAGTGGTATAAAGATAAGGCCACAATAACATAGCAGGTGGAGAGAAACTTCTTTGGAATGAAGGGACAAGAGAAAAGGTAGATAATGTGAGAAAATCAGGAGTGTAGACCAGAAAGGGTAATGAAGGTCGTCGTACGAAAACTGCTGGTGGTTCTTCAAAAAGTTATGCATAGAACTGACACAATCCAGCAACTCCGCTCCTGGGTATACACCCACAAGAATTGAAGATG